>NC_142385.1:15182500-15847672 GCF_059441005.1 Hippichthys cyanospilos | reverse complement strand
ACATAATCCAACACTTCAATTGTGTAAATATGCAGTATATAAATATGTATGTTTTTTTTTTCATTGCTCTTCCTCAACAGTGATCTGCTTTTATCCTTCTGCTGCCTAAAGTGTTTGATTGTGTGCGGTACACAAACAATGAGGTCAAAGAAACGTTTCCAACAAATCACAATGATCGTGCCAGGTGACATTGGTGTTTTTTTTTTTTTGCGCTTGCTTTCAGAAGACACAATGTGCGTAGGCTTGACGTGGAATTTATGGGCCAATCTCAGAGCAGATGTTCGCTGTGTCCGGCCCGGCCTCGTAATTCACAAAAAAACGGGTTCTCCCGAGCCTTTGCAGCTCGCCAATACCGCTCAGTCAACCCGGGAAATAGAAGGCTCGGATCGTAAACACAATTTTTAAAATTCTGTAAACAGTGCGGCCAAAGTTTTGAAAGCAATATTCTTTTTAACCTAAAGCAAGGTTCAAGGATGTCGTTGGGCTTTGGACAACGTTTCGTTCCCATGGTGACAATCTTTTCCGGAGGGGTTTGGACCAATAAAATCACGTTATACTGTATATTTATATATCTTTAAAACAACTCCAAAGTTATTATTTTTTTAATACTGTCAAAAATAGTACGAGCACAACATCGCTATGAATCATAAAGCATTAACATGACTATGAATCGTAAAACATTCCATGTTTTCATTTATTGAAAAAATACAATACGGAATACAGCGGTAGAAGATGGATGGATGGAGGGCATTTATTGAAATAAAATTCAGCTTCAAAATCATCTTGCGAGCTGGATTGAACACGTTTGTGTGCCAGAACCGGCCTGTGGGTTGTATGTTTAACACTCCTGATTTATATGAAAGACACCTTGCCATATATTATTTTGGGATTTTTTTTTTTCATAAAATCGCTTTCTTTTATGAAAACTTGCCTTTTTTGCGCCTCGTCCTCATATAAATTGCTTCAAAATTGGAGCACATCTAGCACAAAAATGTAACTTTCCCTTTAAAAACAAAATACAATTTCAGTGCACTTCAGTTTGCAATGCTGCTCAATCCTTTCAAAAAGAAACTTTACTACTGTTACTACGGATAGCGGCAGAATACTAGAAAGCAAACTGCTTAAAAATATTGGCGTTTCCAAAATAATTCTATCCACCTTGCTTTATTCCAACACTAGCCGTCTGCGGTCCACCTGGCTGGAATGCGGGATGGTTCCTGCCCAATGGCTTTGCCTGCTGTCAAGACATCACTGCACTATATAGCACAATATGTTTTCTGTAATTTATATTGTTTCTGTGTTCGGTACATGCAGCATCCACTTCAACCTGTGGGCCTGGAAGGGGGCTCCTCCCACCTGTGGTCCCTTCTGGAGGTTTCTGATTTTCCCCAAATTGGGGTTTTTGAGTTTTTCCTTCCCCTTCTGGGAGCTTTGACAGGGGATGCTGTTGTGTACCTTACATTGAAAAGATGTCTCTGTATGACCTCTTTTCATTCTGTGAAGCCCTTTGAGACTTCGGTGATTTAGGGCTATATAAATAAAATTTGATTGATTGATTGATTGATCTTGCGACAAGTGCCTTCCTTGTTCCCCGTACTCTTTGAGGTGGGGAAAAAAATGAGCACTGAGACTAGTCTTTGCCCGAGGCTTCTATAAATAGGCCGTTGTGAAGAATGCTGGGATAAATTAATGATTGAGTAGTGGGTGTGTGCAAGGGAGGGGAGGCAAAAAAAAAAAAAAAAACAGACTGCGATTGTTTATGTAGTACAATTGACCTCTCGATTTATGGGCATATCAACTGGACCAGCCCTGCAAATAGCAAAAATGATTTTGTGCATTTTCAAATGGGTGAATGTTGCTTCTTTTGGTCACACTTTTGCCTGATTTTTTTTTCTTTTTTTCGTCCTGTAAAGAAAAAATAAAGCTGCTCAGTGGTGCCAATTATGCTGACTGTAGCTGAACAAGCAGCAGCGGTGGCCCAAATGCAGCAAGAAGCCCTGTCACTGCTTTCTTGCTCTTTTGCTCTCTATCCTCGGAGGACTTTCACAGTCTTCAAATTCAAGTGCTGCACTTTCTGCGAACTCACTTGATGTGACGTGCAGAGACTGGTTTATTCGGGGGGAAAATATATATCAAAATAAGCTCACCCGGTGATCATCAAGGGATTTTTAATGTTCCAATTAATTTGCTTTTCATTTGGAAAGGAAAGCATTAGAAAGCATTAAATTTGATTTGCTGATACCTGCAGAAAGTATTTGAGAAGCACTCGGTATAAAAGACATTCAAAACTCAATGTAAGACCGCATTGACCTTTTATAGGCACAACTATAGAATTGAGATGAGATAAAACAGAAAAATGGCAACATCTATTATTAAATGTGTCCCATAGACATTCTTTGAAGAAAGCTTGCACTGGTTTCTGAGTAGGAAGCTCTTATTTTATTTTTTTTCACACAAAAGAACTGGCAAAATGTAGGTCAACTGAGACGACTCTTCATCGCTCACGCTAATTGTCATCTACGTTCCGAGAGGGAAGAGAAGCCTAGTTGCCTGCTTTGTTAGATGTCAATTGGACCTTTTTCACTTTTTTTTTTTTTTTTCCACCGCAAAACACCTTGTCATTTTGATATCGTACAAAAACATCGTTGGCGGAATGAGTCACATGCTGTTTCACCACGACGGCTAAAATAAGTGTTCGCTTCATCACCTGATTTTATTGTGGCCATGACGAGATGAAAAGAGGCAGAGTGGAGGATAAAAGGCTGCGTCCGGTGCCAAGGCGGGCGGGTCCGCTCAATGAAACCAATCAAACGTGAATTTTTAAAAGGCCTATCGATTGGCGTCTGCTCGCAAGGGATGGCAAATTTGTGAAGTCAGGAGGAGAAGAGGGCAAGGGTGATGGAGATGGAAAGGGAAAAGGAAGCCCGACTGTGAGAGAACACTTTTTGAAAATCGGGTCCATCGGACAAATGTCCTCATACCGTTGATCCGCTCCATCCTGTCCTTGTGCGTGATTCAGTGCCATAATGTCGCCCCTCACCCGTTCGAAGTTGTTGAACCCGTGACAGAAACTTCGACTTTTGAGCTACTCTGCAGCCCATCTCGGCGCCCATCCAGCTAGGACTGATTGACAGTACTTGGAAATGGCTGATAGTTGCATTAGCATATGCTTTAATTAGCGATATTGGCTGTACTTCTTTTTCTTTTATTTTTCTTCCACGCCACACTTTGCTTCTTAGCGATTGTTTGTTTTTGGAACCACTGTAGAACCTTCCCATTTTTACTTCTTCTGCAACACATCAAGGCGGCAAACAAGTCCGATCTAAACTATTGTACAGTGCTAATGAATTCAAAAGAATCCAGACCAGACTTTAATTGCTAGCGTTAAGCATTTCGCCCCGTTTGGATTGATCAGCAAACATCTGTGTAACATGTATCCCGTTTTGATGTCCTCTGGTACGCATTTAGGCAGTATATTGACATAAAGCGTTGGCTTCCTTGCAGCTGCAGCGTCTGAAGCGCTCGCTGTCCTTCAAGTCAGTGATGCGCAGCAAGAGCGTGGACAACTTCTTCCAGCGCAGCAACGGGGACTCGCGGTCCCCGTGCACGCTCATCATCGCCCCCTCGCCTTCGCCGCCGCCGCCCGCCTTGTCCGAGTCGCCCCTGGCCTACGAGCGCTCACCCGCCCTCTCGCCGGCCGCCAGCCCCGACCCGTCGGAGTTGTCGCGCTCGCCCTCCGTCAGTCCCTCGCTGTCCCTGAGTGCCAAGATTCAGCCCAAGTCAACGGCGCCTCTCAAGACTCACTGTTTCCACGAGCACGTCTTTCGCAGGCCCACCGGCTGCGAGCGATGCAAACATATCATCCAAGGTAATGGCTACAAAAAGTTGGCAGGTATCTCACTTGTATCAAGAATTTAGGTTTTCACCTTCAAATTATTCTGACTTTGGGCTCAGAATTTTCCATTATTTCACTTCATTTCAGACTTTAGAGTGAGTTGTTCTCCCAGTGAGAACTCTGACTTTAAAGTGAGAATAAAGTTAGGGTCGTAAAACACTTGAGAATCCTGCCACCTTTTATTTTTTTCGTCACTGGCGCTAATCCACTACCGTAGCCATCAAGGAAATTATTTGTTCTGTTCTCCTCCCCCAGACAAAAACAAAGTTGATTTGTGCTTTGTTGTCAGTCCACAAATTTGGCTTTGTGGACATGGCGTCTTGAAAAGCAGCGCTGATGAATGCGGGATTTCTGTCAATGTAATTAAGTAAGCGATGTGGTTGTCCGCACAGGCAACTCCAAGCAAGGCCTGCGCTGCAAAGCCTGCAAGCTAGCAGCTCACCTCTGGTGCTCGTCTGAGCTGTCCCAGCAGCCCTGCAATGGCAAGGTAGGGAAGCGGACGCCAGATAACATCGACAACATCCGCGGCTATCGGGCCTCAATTGCACCACTTGCGAATAGTTCTCGCTTATAAGCATTATACGTCTAACTTTGCAACGTAGCATTAACATTGCATGTTTTTGGTACGTCTTCGGAAAAACTCTTGTCCTCAGAATACTCGTGGAGCTTGATTTGTAGTTCTTGATCCCTGTTTGTGTTTGGCCGCAACCTGTTCAGGTGGCAAATACGCACAAGGACATGTTATCCTTATTTGGTTGCTCTTCTGTTATAGTAACAGTAATCCGCCTCACAGCGGATGCAAAATTTCTCACGGTTAATCATGGCAGCGAGCGCAGTGACTCACGGAACGCTACGGCAGCATCTGGATACCGTAATGGTTTCCCAAGCACTTGGCCTTTGAGTCTCGCTAATGGGCTTAGCCCGAAAGACCCCGTTGTCCTGTACAAAGAGGATCAAGTCCCCTTTCAGCGCAAATTTAAGCTGGCCCGCAAAGACGATTAAGACTCTCTCTGACCCAACGTGTGAAAGGTTACTAAATGCATAGAATTAACTATAAAATGCTTCACGTCGAGTTGTTCGACACCGCAAGGTTTTTCTCAACCTTTCCCTCGCTCTTTTTCTGGCTACATTCCCTTTTCCCTTCTCGGCCGCTAAATCAATAGCTGCCCCCTAGCAGCTGGCCCGGCTTAATTCGGTGTGAAATTCGGCGCCTTTGAGGACATGGGAGCGAGCCGTCGTCAACGTCCTTTTGGATGGCTGCATACTCATCAAAGCGGGGATTAGACATTTCGGATAGGAGCCGCACATCCGCATAACTTGCCGGGGAGTCGCACGGTGAGCAAGCACACTCGCAAATGTGCTTACGTAGTCATGAGCTTGAGCTACTTCAGCCTGAAATGGATGTATCAAATATTCATTCTATGCAGGGGGGGATTTTGACCCTTTATTTCACACACGCGTTCTTTTCTACAACCGCAATAACTAGTGACACGCACGTTATTTCACTAACGAGACTTGCTGGCACAGACAGAAAAAAGATGGGGATTTTCTTGCATGATTGGAACTGCATTGCACTTTCACGTAGTAATCATGCTGGCCTTTAACATGTTGAGATATGTTTCAGGGGGCAGAAGTAGATTTAGCTGCTTTATGTTCCAATGTATTTGTTTTGATTCTGAAAAGTAAAATGTCCTGATCCTGTCACGATCTGAAAAAGTATTTCATTATATTTGTTGGTACCTGAAACCCTGTTAAAATCTCACTTAAGTGTTTCTCTGTTTGAGAACTGTTGGATTAAAGCGTGATGATATATTGATGATATTCATTAGCCTGCCTCCGGGCTTTTGCATTTTTTTGTTTGCATTAAGGAAAGCTTTAATAAAGCAAGGCTATGTCCTTGATTTAAACAACCGTTCGACGTCTCACTTTGCCGGGTCACCTGTATCTCGAGGCACCACTGTATCACAGTTGCACACCAGTTTTTGGGAAGGTGACCGTTTTATGAGCGTGGATGTCTTCCTGGGTTTAAAATAGACAAGGACATAAATACTGACAGCACCCAAGTGCATGCTCATGTTCAATAGCGGAGTGTGCTCGTCATTGTTTTTAATATAAGCCTCCAATAAAGCCGCTCTGAATTCTTGCTGCGGTGGCATCAGCGTTAATTTAACGTAAAGAACAGCAGCTTCATAAACGAGGCCTGCTGATCCCAGCCTCGCCTCCAATAACGACCTGCCAGGGACACGGAAAGGACACCGCAAGACATTGCCCTGAAATTATAGATTTGAAACGAGTCGGGTCTCAACAGTATTATTGACCAAGGCAGGGGTTCTCAGAAACTCCTTTTAGAAAACAAACTTTCCAAGGACCCCCAAACAAAAACATTCAAGCCAAACATAAGTGATCTTTTTATCACCAACATATTCGACAACAAGTTTGTTTGTTATTTTCCAGCTATACTGAAGTTTAGAAAATAGCAAATTGCACGCCTCCTGATAACAAATCGCGTCAATTTCACCCAAACAGTTTGCTGTTCATCAAAAACCGCATTATGAAATAAAATGCTGCTTCAGCTTTGTTGGCTCCATCTCCTTGTTAGCAAGCAATTGTTTCACTGTACGTGACTCTTTAATTAGAGGACAGAACAACTTTCAAAGTAAGAAAGCAAGTCTCTGTAATGTCTTTATGTTGTCCCGACGAGCGTTCTAAACATATTCCTTGTGCTAAATAAAGCCCCCCACTGATCCTCGTAGCGCTTGATCTGCAGCTTGTCAGTGGATCGCATGGTCATTTTTAGCCGCGCTTGATCACACATGAAACTATAATAAGAGTAGATACGAGTCCTTTGGATCCTTCTATGTGGTGATGGTGGGCCCTTATGATGATTCTCCTGGGCCATCTGGCCAGTTGATGACACTTCTGGCATCTGTGTTAATGACTCGCGTCTTGTTGTCGTCCTCGTCGTCCTCAGGACATTTTTGTTTTTGAGCTCACTGGGTTTTTTTTGTTAGATTGATCGCGCTCACCTTTGGGGGTGACCTTGCCAGTCTTCAGGGACGGTCTATTTATAGCTCAGTGACTTTGCCGTCAGTTGTCTGATATCATCGTGGAAAAATAGTCAAAATATCCCAAATTTTCAATTGCTTGCTGAGCGCTAATTGAGCGGTAAAATGTGCAAGCATGGAATGCCCAATGGTCCAGTAAACAGTGACTGAATTGCTGTATATTTGTATATCTATAAAATTGAAAGAGTAATATTTATTATGTTACAATTAGAGTGTTATGACTTCAAGACTTTTGCATTATGGGCTAAGCCAATCATCGGAAGTCATTGAAAGGCTTGCAAATGTCATAAGTTGGCCGCTAGCATTACCCGGTGGTTTTGGAGTGTTAATACAAAAATTTCTATTGCGCCCCGTTCGCGAGTTGCCATTGAAAGGATTAATGCAAAAATCTGGGGTTATGCATGATAAAACATCAGGTTTTGATTGACAATATTTCCAATTTTGAATGGTGGTAAATGAGCCTGACATGGGCTAAATTCGACACCTATACGGTGAGCCTATCGACCTAGTGTTTTTTTGTGTGCTTATCCTGTGATATCACACATTAAAACATCAAAAAGTTGACCCCGAGTTGGGTCAAATTTCCTCCAAGGGGGTTAAAGTCTCGCATAACCCCTAAACCTTCACGTACCCACATTTGAAACCCGCTGCTTTAGAATAGAATCTTTACTTTGTTTGAGTTCCTCTGCAACCCGTTGAGGCAGTTGCATGCTTTCTTTTAACATTTCATTTCGCTACTTGGTAATCTATTCGCCCAAACGTGCTATTGTCACATTTTTTCCTCGCTTCTTTTCACTCTCGCGTCACTTTAGCCTGCGCTTTCCCTTAACTGTCACCTCTCGTCTTCCCCCGCACGTCCTCTCCCTTCAGGCGGGAGCTTTTAAGCGAAACTTCAGCTCACCTCTACTAACCACTGAGTCGCTGGGCGTCGTCAGGGAGACTCCTGATGCGCAGGGTGAGTGAGTGTGTTTGTGCGGTAGAACGCTCGTTACTCTTGTATATCAAACGTCAAACGTGCGTGGCCCCGTTTGTCATCCGGCAGAGGCGGACCACGTTACGGTGGACCCCATCTACGAAGCGCTGCGCTACGGGACGTCGCTGGCTCAGATGAGCCGCTGCAGCTTCGGCAGCATCACTGAGTCCCCCTGTCACGAGGTAACCGTCCCCCCGCTGGCGGGCGCGGCGTGAAACAAAGGATCGGTTGAGAATTCACGCCAAAAGTCACTTTTTTTTTTCCAGGCTGAGAAGCTCCCAGACAAGCTGGAGAATCAGCCAATTGCTGAAGAGGAGTCCATTCCAGGAAGTGTGTTAAGTTGGCCTTTATAGCGTCTTCATGTGCGCGCACATTAGGTCAAGATCTCGATGTCCAATCTACTGTTTTTCCTCACCGTTGTGCGTGCCCAGTGCTCACCCCTCCTGAAAGCGAGAAGGCAGATTCGGAAGAGCGAGTCAGCCTCAAGGTGTGCATTAGCGCTTACTTCCTTTGCGTTTGACCTCCCTCTTCTCTTAATTCTTCATTTTTCTTTTATTCATTCTTTGCCTTTTCGTTTCTACTTAATCCACGTGATTTTCATTTCAGACTCCCAAGCGTGTGGCGGTCCACTCCATGCACACCTACGTGGCTCTCTACAAGTTCCTGCCTCAGGAGAACAATGACTTGGAACTACAGTCAGTCTTGTTATTGTTGTCGCTATTATTATAATTATGTATGTATTTGTATATAAGCTGATATTCAGAATCTGGGGAGGGATACTCTGAAGGACAAAGAATTGTGTGGTTTGTGACAGGAAGAGTGAAAAGAGCTTATTAGACGTCGTACGTTATTACGCCCACCAGTAATCTATGCTCCGCCGCAAATCCTGTTTTGACGTTCATAAGTGACAGCAGAGGAGAAAATCGGTTGAAGACCACCTCGTGCATGTGAAGCATCCTTGCTCACTGGCCGTGAAAGGCAAATTTGGCTGACATTTCTCACAAAGGGGGTAAGAAGTCAACCAAATAATTAGCTGTTCGCTAATTAGCAAAGTCTTCTTTCCTGCGATGACCTAACCTATTTTGAAAGATGAAAGTCAGCTTTTTTTTAAATAAGAAATCATCCTGACTCATGCATTTTAATGAACGTATTACATTTTTTAACCACTCGGTTGTTGATCCTTCAGGCCCGGCGATCGCATCAAAGTCACAGATGATGCCAACGAGGACTGGTGGAAGGTGAGTTTGGAACCGTCGCGGTCTTCTTTGCGCTTGCGTTTCCCGTTTCCTTTTGTGGGCAAATGCCATCATGGCACTTGTGCAATCAATCAAGCCTCCTCCAGTGCAACGAGGTGAGACTTGAGAGCTGCCTTGGTTGCCTTTGAAGGTCAATGAACGTAGGTGTTAGTGTGTGTGGGGGGGCGATGCTGTCCGTGTTTCGTAAAACACGCGAAGCAACAAGTGCGCCATATCAGTTGAATTAGCCGATTAATGCAAATTTGACGCTTTGTGAAGGCTGCGGTGCGAGGATTAGCGCCTCGCAAATGCCACCGCACTGCTACTGATGTTGATAATTATAAATGGCAATTATTTTTGTGTCAGCTTCAGCTAATTATAAAATATGCATAATTAATCAAAAATCACAAATAAACAATAATTGAAACATAATGGGGGCTCCTAAAAGACTGGCCATTAAAAGTGTTGTTGCACATCGTTTGGCGTAATCCTAATCCTAACCGTACCACTAAATTTATTGCTCCACCTAACCCATTATTTTTTTTCCTGTAATTTAATTCCCCAACGAGTCTACTAATCCTGAATCAATTTATTCTGACCCCATCCACTAATATCTAACCCTCTAATTCTACATTTAACATTTTTTCCGGCTTTTCTGCTGAAAAATGTGTATCTGTATAAAATTCACCAAAATAAACGCAACATTTTGCAAAAGGCGTCGCTAGAACATAATTCTGCCATAAGTTGCTTCATGTTGCATTTTATTTGCTCTCAATTAAAAAAAAAAAATATATTGCTCCTTTCACAGCATAAAAAGCTTTAAATTAGATCTGAAACTCAGTTCAAATCTCACGTACCCCTGAAGTTTTGGAGTGTGGGAGGAAGACGGAGTGCCCGGAGAGAACCCACATGGGCCCGGGGAGAACATACAAACTTCACATTGGAAGGCCGGAGCTGGATTGGAAAAAAAAAAGAACTGTGAGGCAGATGTGCTTACAACAGCTCCATGAGCCGCCTACTATGAACCAAAAATACAGAAAGAAAGGAGCCACATGCTGCTTCACCAAATCATGGTCAAACAATCCCAGCTGTTATGTGTTCTAACTGCGTGTGTGTTTTATTCTAAGGGGAAAAGCCACAGCAAGGTGGGATATTTTCCCGCCAACTTTGTGCAACGGGTGCGCCCCGGCGAGCGAGTGTGGAAGGTCACTGCCGGTTTCCATGGCAACCGAGACAAAGGCCAGATGACGGTGAAAGAGGCCCAGGTGAGCGCGCGCGCACACGTTCACACAAAGCCAAGGCATTAGCAGCAATGTATGCAAATGGATTCGCAAAAGTGCTGAAATGACAGAAGGATGCGTATTTGCGTTGTAATGCGGTCATTGACGCAGCAATTCGGGAAAAACTCACTTATTATCCACCCTCTCTTTTTCGCCCTTTCTCAAATCCAATCCATCATCCATAACATCACCCCGCAATCTCATCCCTCGTGCATTTTCCCGACGTTTTTCCTCTTTTCGCCTTTTGGCATTGTTCCCATTCTTTTGCCCTCAATCCATTTTCCATTTCGCCGTCCCAACGCGCTCAACCGTTCGCCGCAGATCTGTGTGGGCAAGAACGAAGAGACGGATGGCTTCCTGCGGCTGAGCAGCGGCAAGAAGCGAGGCTTGGTGCCGGCGGACATTTTGCTCGAAATATGACGTTGGCTAATAATAACACTAATAATTGTCAGAATTAACATAAATTGATGGCGGGATCCTTGGGAATGCCTTTTCCCCTTCCGAAACGCCCTCCTCCGACAGCGGCGAACGCTGGCATCGGGAACGACGGCTTTGCTTGTTTTGTTTTCTTTCCAGCTACTGTCCGCGTAGCGCAATGCGGGGAAAATGTAGCATCAAGGAGAGAGAACGGGAAGTCAGGCTACCTCACCGCTAACTTGGGAAGCCTTCGGGGGAGTTTTTGTGTCAAGCAATCGATCCTGTTTTCATTATCTGCACACAATATTAGCAATTAGCATCATCAATTTCAACTAGAAATAGACCGAGGCGCTTTTGATTCAGTGGAACCTCGAAAATGGAACAGGGAGCTTCTCTAATCGTTTTCAAGATAGTCATTTATCTTAGCAATTATTGAGAATGTAGTCGTCAAAAAATGAACTCACCGTTAGTGGGGCTCGTCACCTGTCTTGTTTGGCGCTCATGTGACAGGATCAAATCCAAGAGAATCCGTCCAGTTTTCAAAATAAAAGTTAAAAAAATGGCTTTCATACTTGGACGATAAATAAAACGGAAATTGCTCTATTCCGTCCTCAGCGTATGTCAGAATACAAATTGACATTTAGCGTACATTCTTCAAGAGAAGATCGGTTACTCAAAAAGGCCTGAAGAGGGAGACAAACCAACACAAACATTAGCCCATTCAGTAGCAGTTGAGCCACTGGCCGCGGACCGGAGGTTGGGGGCCTCTGGCTGCAAAGATTAACAGTGCAACACCAGTGCTATTTTTTATACCTTGCATCTTAATTAATGAATTGTCGGAAAATAATATTGCAACGTTACCATAGGACTACTTTTATTGTCAACCGCAAAGAATGGGCCATACTTTGCCCAGCCCTGCTTTGAATTCTTGTGGGATTTTGCACGTGATGACAATTTCAACTAAAAATGTTGCTCCAAAACATTTTTGGGATAGTTACGATATTTTGAAGTTCCACTTTCCACCACTCTGTTGATTCACATGATGTCATACACTACCATCACATGGATGCACCTCTGCTAGTCTCGTCTCACTTCCAATTTGCCTTATCTGCTTGTACTCCTCTTGTATGTATCGTCACATTATAGTGTATCTTGTCAAAAGGTGTTTCTCTGAATGCTGGCGTTTGTATATTTAAAAAAAAAAAAGCATCAAAGCAATAAGTGTAAATAAAAACACATGGTTAGCCTTATAGTGACGTGCTACTTTGAATAGTATAGCCATGCAGGAAACAACTAAGGGCATTGATATCACCATTGTAACAGAGCATCACTTGCAGTTTTCTTTTCTTTTTCATTTGGTTCCAATTACATGTCTGGGAAATATTCACATAAAAAAAATACTTGGATGTGTGGAATAGATTTGTGAATATTTTCTGCATGCGCCGTTGATCAGTTTGCGCCATTTAGCCTGATCATGGTCTAACCTGGGGGGCAAGAGCCGGCCCGCCGCATCATTTTATGTGGCCCGCAAAATGCTGATTGGACTGCAAGTTTCTGGTTGAAAAAACACATTTGCAACTTTTAAACTAACATAACATAAACATAAACTTTTGTTCCCAATCTCTCTTTTGAACAGTTTTTTGCAAACTACTTCAAATTGTGACAAACACACCTACAATTTATTTGATTTGACAGTCATACCAGACCTGACAGAAACCACAACTGCAATGTGGCGGGCGGACGATAAAAATGAGTTTGACACCCTCAATCTAGCCGCTTGCTTTGTTTTGCCTACACGCACCGATACAAACACACCTCGGCTCAGGATCCTTTTTTTTTTGGACAGGCCCAATAAAGTGCGATAAACCTTCCGTTGGTTTGTGTCGTCATTTGTTTGACTAGCTAGCCGACAGCCTGGGTGAGCTGTAAAAATGAGCTTACCGCTAGTCCGAGATGCTAATTGTTTTGTTGCAACACGTTATTCTTTAAAAAAAAAAAAAAAAAAAAATCACAGTGATTGTTCCTAAGAAGTAGCCCTCGTATAAAATGTTTGGCAATTTTGGCTAGCCTGTTAGCTTACGTTGTCTCTCCAGATGGACTTGACAGAAAACTACACTGGACGCTTAGCATGGCTGCATCCTTGTTAGTCCATTAGCTTGTTTGCAGACCTTAGTCGGAAAGGATCCATTACGCTACGTTCCCCTCGCGTCCCCAGTCGCCTGCTGGTAATGAGCGCAAGTAATACCATTAACTCCCAATAAAAGTCACTGGCAGCGGAAAAGATGCTGGCGGGCTAGTGACAACGCTGGTGTGTGTGTGTGTGTGTGTGTGTGTGTGTGTGTACGCACGCGTGTGCCTGCTGTGGCGCAATTTCTCAAATGATGACCCAATTCTGTTATCAAAATGGATGCAATCCGATTTTGGAAAGACACGCGAGTGGCAGAACATCAAGTTGCTCTGGCGTCTTGTCACTTTTTCATCATTTTTTTGTCACTGCAGCGGATGCTCAACCGATAAACGTGAACTGTCCCATAATTCTGCGTTTGTTGTTCAAAAATGATGTCATAATGAAGTAATACATAGAAATCTTACTTTTGTAATTTTTTTTTAACTTAATATTTCTACCTTATTTTTTTACATTAATTTCTTGGACTGTTTACTGGAAAATACAGCACTGTTGCGCATTGGTAATCTTGGAAAATAGTTCACAGCATATAATAAATGGATACATTTATGCAAAATATACATTAAAAAATGAATACAAATTGATGTAATGCTGGCATTATAATATGTTTCAATTTTATTTGTTTTTAGATAATGGAATGATTAAAAAACATTTTAAAATCTTTTCTATTGGAAGTGCGCTAGAAACGTCTGGGTGAGGTTTTTTTTTTGGCGCGTTCACACTTGAACTGTTGACAGCTAGGGGGAAACAAAACATCCGTGTTGCGAAGTGCGGAGGAAAATCGTGCGCCAAATATAGCTCTTGATTACACGTGCGGGCTGAGAGGGGTGGAAACATTTCAAACTACGTCTTTGGCAGGATTAAAAAAAAAAAAAAAAAAGCAAAAGCAGGGATATACTCTGGATAATAGTCCCCTTGATTCCTAACATGAAGTAATTAATTAGATGTACGATGGTCGCCTGATTTCCGATTTAATACACAAATATAAAATGAATACACTCGCAAGGAGCAGCTAGCATTCAAAACTCTCAAACATTCTTATAATGTACTATAATGACCTATACATGCCACAAGATGGAGCTAAAACTACTTAAGTGAAGCTCTTCAACTCACTCCTTTATGACTACTTTGAGGCGCTACTACTTTACTCGAGCGTGTCCTTAAATTTGGGGCGAATGAATGCCGCTGCAGGCGACTCCAGATGGCTGAGTCAGCGCTTCTCACAGATGTTTTTTGGTTTGTTTCCCGCTGGATGAAGCCCGTGCGGCAATCAGCCCTCTGCTCGCCCCCCGCCATACCTGCTGTCATTTTCTTTCATCTTGCCTTTTTGATGTCGTCGCCCCTCGAGTCCCAAAATGGCCACGGACGAGCGGAGGTGGCGAAAGGACTCGCGCTCAAATACTGGTTGAAAGAAGTCCGAGTCAATGCCCGTACTTGAGTAAATGCGATAATATCGTCTCGCTCGGAGGAGATATGAGTGGAACTGACTCACGAGTATTTGTTGATAAGAGCCGTGGTTGAACTTTGACCTATTTGGGATCAGTGTTGTTTGTGCATCATTTCTTTATCCTCTGTGAAGAATGACTGCCCTCAAGTGGACAGAATATGCATGCCAGCAGCACAATGTCCATTGAATTGAAGCAAAAAAGCTTTATATATATATATATATATATATATATATATATATATATATATATATTGGGATCAAATAATATTGGTTAATTTAGAATTTTACAACACTCAGATTTCACTGTTGGTAACATCAAGTTGGCACAACTAAGTAAACCTAGCGTATTTTCCGCACTTTAAGGCGCACCTTCAAGGAATGCCTTAAAAAATGTCAATAGTAAGGAAGAGAAAGTTTAAAGTTTGCTGCAAAAGAAATGTAATCAAAATTTGAGATATCTTTACATAGGTAAGAAGGTATTCGTACTTTGAGGCACGGAGGTTAATGAGGACGCTGCTCCCGGCAAGACGCTCGCGTCTTTATCTGGAATGTTCCCTCTTAATGACTCCAGGGAGCACGCCGGTGATTCATCTCCGCTCAAAGGCGCGACTCGCGCCTTACTCAAAGAAAATTGTACCTCCTTAATGGCTGGGTAAACAGGCTTGTCCCCTAGTAACACTTGCGCTTACCCATTGACTCAGTGACAAAGTGACAATGAAATCAATTGTGTCGCTCCTAATGCTGCTTTTAGTGTTTCCACCACAAACTGTGCACTCAGCACACGTTAGCTTAGCTAAGAGGCAGTAAATACTGGAGGAGGAAATCGACTATGTTTTTCTTCCCCAAACACGTTTTTTTTAATATTCATATTTTTGTAATATTTTCAAGTATCTAAAAATTGCTGATACCAAATGAATTAAGTCATTGATTGCTTCAGGTAACTAAATATGAACGTAATTAATAACTTTTGTACATAAAGTAATTGATTAGGTACTAGACGAGGTCAAACAACTTCTCAATCGCCTCTTGCTGACAGCGTCTGCGTTCCAAACATACCGCATGCTCAAATTATTAAAAGTGCACTTTAGAATCCATTAAGTTGCTGAGAAATGTATTTAAAATTTAGTTTTTTTTCTGTGCTCTCCGTGGCTCGTGTCGCAACGCATTTGTCAAGGCGAACGTATAAATTTTTCAGCTCCTCCGCCTAAGCTCTTTTTCTGGGCCTGTACTTTTAAATATATATATAAATACAGCTACACTCCGACACTTGCAGTTTGTTTTATGTTGGGCTGGGTGCATTCGGGTTAGAGCGGATTGGGAAATCGAGGCGGTGTCAACGTTGCATTTTCTTCGGGTTAGGAGGATTATTTGGAAAGTTTTGCTTTCCTATCCGAGGCTTAACTAGGCTTAACTTTGCTTAACTATCCGAGGCGGAAAGCAATAGAATGATGTCATCCCAGGTAATCATCACTAAAGCTACAACTTCTGCTATGCCCGAAATATAACAGCCGTGCACACCCGCTGATCGCAGCCAAAATTACATATTTGTCTTTGAAATATCCCAAAGCTGCACACTCATCAAATGGCGAAATCTGCGCTTTAAATCTGTGCCAATATTACGGATCTAGATGCTTGAGATTTTTATTCCTCACTACAAAACGTAATGTCAAGAGCGGCCAGAGGTGGCGCCAAAAACTAAGATCGAGCCAAACAACACGAATGAACTGTTAAAGGACCGAATGAGTTCCGAAACATCATTATTTCGGGTGAATGTGCCGTTTTCAATGATTTTCTTCAATTAAATCTGCCTAAATCTGAAATAGAGATATGAAGCAAAGGGGTTGAATCCCACGTCGTCGTAGGATGCGGGCGGAGCCTTTGATGATTTGCCGCGAAGCACGGAATTCAAATGACTCCGCTCCGAGCGCATTTGGCGTCCTCCTCCTCGTCGCATCTTTTCATCTCTTCTCAATTACCGGCGCTCGCGCCCCGCGCGCACTTCAAATGCAAATTCATGTTCTCGTCGCTTAATGTTCAGACACTTCTGCGATGCATCCATACGGTGAACCAGGGGTGAGAAAAATGGCCGTAACGATTGAATTCCTATCACATTTGTCCTCCTGCTGTTAATTAAACTTTTCCGGCTTTCTTGCAAAAGTGAGAAAATGAATCACGCTGCGGCTTAACTTGTTTAGCATTTTAATGCGTTGAGTGTTTGCTGACTCATTTATTATTTAATGAAGCGTTTTTGTTTGCTGCCTCCAGCTGTTTTTCGCTTCCCCGCCATTGTTTTGCGCCTCAAAGCTCCGCCTCCAACTATATCTGTTTATAGAGATATCGTTTGGCCAGATGTTGAAGAAATAAAGTTAACCTTTGGAAAGAATAAGCGTGAAATAGACAGTAACTACCAAGGCAAAGAAAAGTAGCAGCAAATAACATTGTCAAATAAAAATATATATTTACTTTCAACCTCTCAAAATGTTCACTGGCATCAGCCCTATTTATACATTTATGTATATTTACATGTATTTATTCCTGGCTGTTTATTTTCGAAGAATTTTCATGTCAATTAGACCAATTACTCAAAAACGCCTGAAGAGGGAGGCAAAACAACACACACACTAGCCAACTCTTATAGGCCATGACAAGTTCAATATTTCGGGTGCCGCCCGGTACCAATTGATGCACTAACTGAGGGGTGGACCTCTGCTATAGAGCTTTACTAAAAAAAAAAAAAAAAAAAACTGTCAGATTAAGCTAAATGACGAATAAAGGGTGTCACATCCGGTCCAAAGTCCAACCTTCGAAATAGAAGCAGGCCATGCAGGAAAATCTGATCTTCACGAACAAGCTGGTCACTACCCTTAACCGTTGCCCGCCCCTTGAAAAACGTACTTGACGAATCAATACGGCAGCGGGACCTATAAACAGCCGGATTCCGGTTGAGCGATCGAAACGTCGGCGGAGGTGAACGAGTTCAAAGCTGCGTACAGTTTTTATTCCATCGTCCCTATTTTATTAGTGTCCGTAGAAGTAAAAGGTCACATCGCAGCCTACGTTTATGAGACCGCCATATAAACACTATCCCGTTGCGTGTAAAAATAAAATGCCTCTCAGGTCAAGTAAATGAGACGCTTCCGGACGGGGGTGGTGAAAAACGGGCAGAGGCCATTTTGCGGTTGGCCTCATCTTGTTTCTTCATTACGGGGAGGCGCTGCTCTTTCCTGGAGCGTGAGCCTTAATGGGATTAGACGCGGGGAAGGAATATGAGCCGCTCTTCATTATTACGCTCAGCCCTCAACGCACACGGTCAAATTTTCCACATGCAACAAACAGGAACACTGACATATCGCTTGGCGTTTTGGTAGCTCTCTGCTGCCACCTTCTGGCATCCGGCACAAAGACATTTGTTCAAAGACTTGGCGCTACCTTGATATTTTTGAATCCATTCATTTACATGTAGAACTTAAAAAACGTTGACACTCGTAAGTCGAGGCACGGCCGAAACGCCACGTAAAAAATGAAGACACTTGTGGTTACGTGAACCCAATTTAATAGGAACAAAGAGCTGGGTGGGACATTGCTATTTGCGCGCTTGGTCCTCCTTGGCCAAGTTCTTGATGAACTCCTCCTTCTTGGCCTGGAGACGCTCCTCTCTGCGCCTGCGAGCCTCCTTCGTCTTTGTGCGGCGAGCCTCGGCCTGGTCGCTGGACCGCGGGACACAAATGTCAATAATTATCACGATAGACCTTTCCGTTTAAAGGAACGCGCTGCTGATAGTGGCAAAAGTAGATGTATTTTCACGTTTTTCAACCCCGGGTACTTGTTTTCATTATTATTATTATTATTATTATTATTATTATTAAGGGCTATACATTTTAAATTTGTAAATTTGAAAAAGAATGTAAGAATGTGTCTTTGGGATGGAATGCGTTATTTTGAAATATAAATTTTTTTGAATTCTTGTTTTATACAATGAAATTGGATTTGTAAGGCAGCATTATACTTTCAGTTGAGGTACCCTACGCCCGAAAAATTAGTTTCCGCGTGCGTGTGAATGCGAAACCTTTAGCACCCCCCAGTGGCCAAAAATGAAATGACAAATTAAACGCTTCCTTGAAGCGATCTAATTTCTTTCGTTGGTTCAGGATGAAAAATGACTTTTTAACAGCTATTGAAATATGTTAGGATTCCGTGAGCATTCAAATGAAATGACTTACGCCAGGAGCTTCTTGCGAGCCTTGTCCGCTTTGAGCTTGTGGATGTGCTCCATAAGGATGCGCTTGTTTTTGAACACGTTACCTTTGGCCTTTAGGTACAGACTGTGATACCTGGACAGAGGGGAGCGACTTTCACTGAAAACTCGGTGAATGGGGGGATGAACCCAAAAAATAAAGTCACACCTTACTTACATGTGCCTGTCTATCTTTTTGGACTCCCTGTAGCGGCGGAGGAGACGGCGCAGGATTCGCATGCGCCGCATCCACGTCAACTTCTCGGGCATGCGGGCGTTGGCCGTACCCTTGCGCTTACCTGCGAGTGGAAGAGAGCAATTTTACGATTGGCTTTTTCTTAGTTTGGTGGGCACCGTTTTAACGTGTGAAGGAAATTTGAAAAAAATGGACCCACCGTAGCCCATGTGACGTCCTTTGCGGCGCGCCAGCGTGTTCTTGCGGCAGCGTGCGCGAGAATGCACCGTCACGGGCTTCTTGATAATCAGCCCATCTTTCACCAGCTTGCGGATCTGCTGGCCTGCGGCGTCCGATCCGTTGGGAACCATTAAACCGGCGCCATTAGGCGCCATACCGGCAGCCGGTAAAAGAGCTCACGCGAGTTGGCGTTGGCGATCTCGTTGGTCTCGTTGGGGTCCAGCCAAACCTTTTTCTTGCCGCAGTGCATCACGCTGG
Organism: Hippichthys cyanospilos; assembly: GCF_059441005.1. Classification (NCBI taxonomy): domain Eukaryota; kingdom Metazoa; phylum Chordata; class Actinopteri; order Syngnathiformes; family Syngnathidae; genus Hippichthys; species Hippichthys cyanospilos. The sequence goes on along the minus strand of NC_142385.1, from coordinate 15,828,268 downwards.
ACGCCAAGCGCTTCTGAAGCCTTAGCATACTGGCCAAGCAAGTTGGATTACATGCAATTATGCCACTGACAAGATGTCTTATTACATACAATTTGGATTTTTTCCAAAATTCCCAAGGATATACATGTATATTTTTTGACACCACGCAGCATCTAGCACAGGGGGTCTAAGCCTTTTCCTCTTAAGGGGCTCATACAGAAAACAAAGGATGCAAGGGCCACTATTTCTTTTTTTTTACTGTTTAAAAATGATCAAACGCAGCAAAATCAAAAATCAATTAAGAAATTGCATTTTGTTTATATATTGCAGTTTTCCTTTAAAAAAAAGTGCCAATCCAACGCTGTGTTAAGAGAAAACCTGAAATAAGCTCAGCTGTAAATGGTTCATTATCATCTTGGAAAAGCCCTGCAAATGGATCATAGTTTAGACACCCATGATTTGATAGTTACTGCTAACAACTTTGATGACATTTTCAGTTTGAATATCAATCGGAAATTGAGGAGACTAAAATAAAAATACCTTTGTTCCAGAGGGTACCAAACAGCAAATCAAAGTTGAACTCGTACCTGAAAACTGAAAACAACTCATGTCAGCTTCCTGTTCAGTTTTCTGGTGTGACGTCATGTTTATAAAGTTAGCAAAGTTAACACCGGGCCAAATTTGGCTTTTTTTTTCTTATATGACGCCTTAAAATACATATACGCTAGAGAGGCGTCCTTATTCCTCTTTAAAATAGGTGACTCGGAAGTTATGAGATTGGCAATTTACGGAAAAAAAAGCCACATTTGGACGCGGAAAGACAAACTTACCTCATACCTACGGCTAGCTTGACGATGACAGGAGAAACTGGACGGTGCGGTCGAAACCATTTCTTCCGTTTTCACGGGGAAGTGTGTACATCCTTGGCTACAAACGGTGAAAAAGGTTAATCAATCTTAAACAATTAGTATCTTGATTGCTAACGAAAGAAACACCGGAAGCCTTTCCCACGATGTTATCGTATTGAAATACAGTAGTAGCGTTTTATTCAGCGCCCCTCTTGCAGATGACAGAGTGGTAAGCTCCGGTGTATGCAATTCTTTTCTTCACCCCTAGAGAGCGTAAGATGACAGCTGAATGAAGCAAGCTAACGCCTGGAGTTACTTATTTGACCTAATGGTGGCAGTAGTGCCTCTTTTAACTGGTAAATCGCGATAAATGTGCGAAGGAGATTGACTACGCACCATGAATGAACGTACCTCGTGAATATTCAAAACGGCTTCCCCCTGATTGGATTTTGGACCCTGTCCCGGCCAATCAGAGGTAATTTCACCTTCTGCATATTAACGAGGAGCCTGTAGCTTTCTGCTCCAATGGACCGGAGGCTTTAATCGCCGCATTCAGTGTGCTTGGGTGACTCGACGTCAGCACGGCTTAGCGTGGTCACCACATTCACAATATCATCGATCTCTTCGCCGTTTTTACTTTTCTCCACGATCTGTTTGATTTCTAATCCACATTTTTTTCGCGACATGAAGCAACGTAATGCGGCATTGAAGGTAAGCGTGCCTCCTCCCCCCCCATCTTGCAAGCAAAAACCATCGCTCGTCTCGTGCTGTCATTGTCATGGAAACAAGCTGCCGGTAGCTTCTTCCATCAGTTTGTGACGTTCGCGGCCGCACTTAAGGGTCTTTCATACTACGTGGCTTTTAGTCGCCTTACTTCCATGTTGACATTGCACATGAAATGACCCCAGCTCTGCTTGGTTATTTGGTGCACATCTCAGCCGGTTTAAGGTTATCCAGGTTAGCATGTAGCTAATCCAGGTTCCGCTTAACGTAGTGATGCAGTGTGAGGCCAGTCGTCCAGTTAGCTATTGTTGTCTGTGCTGCTGCTTATTTGCATGTCCATCTGTCACTAGACACTTTGACCTGCTTATTTAGGAAAACAAGTGAAAATCTCCTTCACCGAGAATCCTCGTAATATGGCAGTCATGGAGATTGTAGTTCATGGAGTATTTTCAGTCATGATTTAAAAGCTATCTGTGGTATGTTTGCAGAAGATGAAGAATCCTACAACCGTTTTACGGCATACTTTCATGCCATGCTCAAGTCGGCTGATTTTTCTCATGCATTTGATGCTCGGCCAATGGCGAGCTTGCATTTCTTTAGAATGACAATCAGTGGTTTGGTATTGTATGGCTATCAATCTTCCTGAGTTTTTGGAGCGCTTATGTTTGTGAAAGCAAAGCCAACACATTTTGCCAAATATACAGTAGTTTTCCTTGTATAAAACACTTGTGACCCCAAGGGCCGGTATGCACGTTTCCTGGGGTTCTTTCCCGGACACACTTGATTCAAATCATCAGCTCATCAACAAGCTCAGTGGAAACCTGATAATAATCCCGATCCTTGACTCAGGTGTTTTGGAGGACAGAAATATTAAAAACACAAAGGATAGAATTGGAGTACCCCTGGTTTAAAATGAAGAATTATATACATACTTAAAACATCCACCTACGTTTCACTTTAGGGAAATTCTGAAGATTACACAAACTGTGGAGCAACACATGTAGACAATATAACTACTCACAGGCTTGCATTCTTTATCCTGTGTGAAAAATGACCAATATTGCTTGTGCTTGCTGATAAGTTTTGAAAGCCGATTCAATTGGTTGGTATTATTTTATTCGTATTCTATTTTTTAAAATCAGCTTTATGGAGAAAGATGTACCAATTTAATGGTCCTTCTATTCATTTAAGTGGTGAAAGATGATTTAATGGCATAAGGCACTATATAGTCATTTTCAGGAGTCAATTTTATCTACAATTTGACAGATAATAAATATAAAAATACCACATGTGTAATTTCAAAAAGTAAAAGCAAATTGTTTAACCAAATATTAATTAAAATGTTTCAAAATAAAAATGATCTGAAGCAAAAACTAAAATCTGGTTTCTTCAAGTTTCCACAGCGTCGTGGCAACAAGCTTCCGCTGTTACCCGGCGGCCACGGATTCTCATTCCTCAGCTGCTTTTGTTTGGCTCCCAACAGTCACCCCATCGCAGGGAGTACTTTCGGCCGATGACCTCGTTCCGAAAAAAAAAATAAATAAAGGCCTCCTCATCAGTGTGCGCACTGAGCACTGGAGCAGAAACGCAACGGTGGGCAGCATCCATTCATGAAAGTGACTCGCTAACCTCATTCCTTGCAAGTTGTGCGGATAACTTGCAAGAAATACAAAAGCTAACTTCAGTTTTTTTATTTTTCTTCCTGCTTCTTGATAAGGTCAAGTCAAGCTATTGTGGTCGTTGTCATTCCGATCAGGTGTCCGGTTAGAGGCCGTCGGGTCCCAAGGGGAGGAGGCAAAAAAAAAGTCCTTGAGAGGCCATGGAGTTGTCGGACGGCTTGCTGCTGCAGGTCAACAACGGCGAGCAGTGGTGCAACCGCTGGAAGCGGCCCAATGACGACTCCGTAAGACGCAAGCGCGCGCGCGCATCTCTACACTCGGCTCGTTTGAAATTGTCCAAGAATCCAACTCATTCAGTACGTTCTAGTGGCTTTTTTTTTAAATGTCTGGACTCAAACGTGAAAATACGTCTCTGGCATTGAATGAGTTACGAATCTAGGATTAAATGGCAAAAGTTGAAGGCGTTTCTCTAGGGCCGCTTGACACCAATAGACACCAAAGTAACCGCAACTAAACATGATTTTCATTATCCATTCAACGCTCGATTATTTTCTCCATTCACTCTTTCAGTGCCAAGTGTTATCAGAAAAAACAACCCCAGAGTGCTGTTGATTTTTTCAGATTTTTCACTCATCTTTCAAGGCCAACCGAATATTTTGTGCTGCGTCGATGTTAACAAGGATCAAATATGAAAGAATGCTAGGACAGAAGAAAATGTAGTTTTCTTTTCAAATTAAGAGTAAATCAATTAGAAGATGAATGGCCTTATTCTTGAATTGCATTATAGGGCGAAGCTTTTTCTACTTAAGTTTTCTACACGCGCAGATTGTGGTCAGCAATTCTCCTCCATGGTCATTTTTTTTCTTTCCTTGAAGGACCGCAGTACCAGCCCGTCAGTCCTGCGATGTGTGGCCACCACGTGGAAGGAGGGGCTCCTGAACAGGAAGAGGCCCTTCGTGGGCCGCTGCTGCCACTCTTGCACGCCGCAAAGCTGGGTAACTTTACACACTGATCAACCAATTAGTGTCATTGAGGGTCCAGGCGCCACAGACATTTGAGAGCTTGTTTATTATGCCCGTTTGCCGTCGTGTCAAACCGCAGCCCGCTGAGCCACGTTTTTTTTTTTTTTTTTGTGTTCCTGAGCCCCATCGTTACATCACAGCGGGATTTTCGTTCATTTACTGTATTTCTCCGAGTAGAAGTCGACCCCCCCTCCTTTTTTTTTTAACTTGGTGAATTTTACAAAACCCCTGACTTCAGTAGTTACATCAATCCAATTATAACACATGGTGTGTTATTAAAATGGCAAAATGATGCTAATTTTACACATATTTTCGACACAAAGAACCACAGTATATATAATCATTTTCAGACTTGTAAATGACGTTATCATTTTCACATTCAAATGAATGTTGTTCAGAGACACGTGGTAAAAATTGCTCGGTTAAAGTTGACCCCTCCCTAATATGGGGGTTGAAAATGAGGAAAAAAAAACTCGACTTGTACCCTGAGAAATACGGTAAATGTATTGTGACCACAGGAGAAGCTGTTCAACCCGAGCATTCCGTCGCTGGGCCTGCGGAACGTCATCTACATCAACGAGACCCACACCAGGTACGTCAGGAAATATTTATCCATAGAAAAACGCTTTAGAAGTTCAAAAAATATATCCGCCGAGTCGTACCTAGTCAGCTTGGTAAGGGACCCGTTTTGCAAAGTAAGGTTCCAAAATATGAACCAATAATGTCCGCCCTGCCTGCACACTCACTCGCTGTTGCTGTTTGCATGTGCATTGTTTGCAATACAATGAATTTAAAGTATCTGTTTTTGTAGATGAAACGGAGATGAAAGATGAAAAGAAACACCCTACCGGCCTTCGCTCGTAGTGGAAACACGTGTAATGAATTGTGTGTAACATTGGAGTAGAGCGTGTGAATAATTGAAGCGTCGCTGGAGCGTATCACATGTATCACATGTGCCTGACCTTCATTAAGATGTTCTATACAATGGAAACTTACAACGCGGAACACGCCATGCGGCTTGAAGTTTTTTTTTCATTTCAAAATAAACATTCCTGCAGAAAATAATGCAAATGTATTCCGGTTAATCTAGTTTAAAAGCTTCTTTTTGTTGTTCAACTACAGTGTGAGCAGTCAGCGAACGCCTCACCCGCGTGAGGTTGAAAAGCGCTTGAGGCAGTTGTTTTTTCTTCTTCTTCGCGACGCGGCTCATGTTTGTTTTACCATAAATACAGGAAGTTGCGCACCGTCCTTGTTTCACCAAGTTTATGACTGTTTATATGCCAAACGATCACAATTAACAAACGAGTCGAATGGAATACCTTTTCATGGTCACTAAACGGTTCACTCTTGGACAGAACTTTTACATGATTGTCAGGTTAAGGCAACCTAAAACATTTAAAGAACAAACCAGAAGGAAGACTTGTAGCTTTTACTCGCGAGGAGAGCGGGCAGAGATGTGTGTACGGTTCACCGATATCCTAGCGGTCTGGATACATTTTCTGTCCCCCTCTCTATATTCATTTGGGTTGGCCCTAGTCACAAATCAGCTTGTGATCGTGGGGGATATAGGCGCAAGTCTTTACACCGTCACTTCGTGCAATCGCTGCTGTCTTATTTCCCATGTAAATGGCGACAGTCCCCATGCTGTTCCCCCTTGTGATTAGGTTGCGGTGCCTGTGATTAGGTCATCCTTTCTGCTTTTCTTTTTCCGGATGCAGGATACATGTCGTCTCCTCACACTTTATTCACAAAAAACTCCCAACAGGAAATATCCACGTCGACAAATTTACATGCTGCAAAAACAAATACGGGGAAAACTTATATACAATTCTTTTTAAGTTACCTTTTATCGGACGCAGCCATACTTTTGACTTGCTTGATTTTCCAAAATGTGTCTTTTCCACATGCGCGCAGGCAACGCGGATGGCTGGCGCGGCAATTGAGCTACGTGCTCTTCGTCTTGGAGCGGGACGTTCACAGGGACATGTTCCCCCGGAATGTGGTGGAAAACGTGCTCAACAACAACAGGTGCCGGACACCGTCCGCGAAAACAAAATATCATTTCAAGAGTCGGACTTTTTGCGGAACGAAAGAGGCAGCTGGCGATTTAGCCCTTTGTTTCATTTCGCACGTGACTGGAATTCCTCAGTCGGAATTTGAGGATTCTGACTCGCGGCCCTCAGATCTCAGACTCAAAACATTTGCAAGACTTTCTCTTATGCCAAATCCTTTTTAACTTTGCGCTCGCGTCACAGCGTGGAGCGCGCCATCTTGAGCGCGGCCTCGGATTTGGACCGGGCGGCGGGCGGCCAGCCGGGCGGCGAGTGCGCCAAGTCCGTCAGAAAAGTCAAGCAGAAAGCCCGGCGCTTCCTCCAGCAGATGGTGGCCAGCGTTTCGCCAGCCTTCATCAGGTACTCGGACACGCCTCCTCACCATTTTGCGCTCATGTGTTCGTGCGGGATATCGTCTCGCTCCGCGCGGTCGTCAGAGTTTAAAGAGCCTTGGGATAGCGGTCTAACGAGCGCTAATGATTTTCTGACTAGCAAACTTATTTTGTTTGTCAAAGGAAAAGAATCAATGGTGTTGTCTGTAGATTAGCTGATTTGAGCTGGAATTTTAGCTCCTCCCCCAGCCAGATGGGCCGCAAGACATTTTTGGGCCACTTTGACCCGGAGCGTGTTCAGCCATCCAAACATGTCTGAAATGTGTTTAATCCGAATGCTATGTTTTGTTTTAACCAGTGAGTTATGCTTATTTCTCAAAAAGAGAAATCATATAGTCCGCGCATCATTTTTTTTGACCGTTTTTCCTCTGTGTCCGCTCCAGACTGACGGGCTGGGTTCTCCTGAGGCTCTTTAACGGATTCTTCTGGAGCATTCAGATCCACAAGGGCCAGCTGGAAATGGTGAAAAAAGCAGCGGCGGAGGTCAGGAAAATTGAAGTGAAATTAGCATTTCATTAAAAACAAAAAAAAAGTTAAAAATCGTTTGTTTGTTTTTTCTTGCCTGCACAGCATAACGCGCCCATGGTCTTCCTGCCCGTCCACAAGTCCCACATCGATTATCTCCTCATCACGCTCATCCTCTTCTGTCACAATATCAAAGCGCCGCACATCGCCGCCGGCAACAACCTCAGCATCCCCATTCTCAGGTGAGCGCCACCATCGGTTTCGCTGAAGCCCAAACGGCCGCGACTCACGAATAGCGTTTTGCCACTTTTAGCACCCTGATCCGGAAGCTGGGAGGATTCTTCATACGGCGCAAAATGGAGGAGTCCGGGGATGGCAAGAAAGACGTTTTATACAGATCGCTCCTATACGCTGTGAGTTTTTCCTTTTTTTTTTTTACCGGATGCATAGTGCAACCCCAACCACTACTGTAGCTTCTATTCTATGTGCCTTATATTGCGCACCGCCTTATATGTAAAAAACTTTTAAAGTATGTCATTCATTGAAGGCGCTCTACATTTTATATGCACAAGTATTTGTAACCAATACATTTTCGACTCCGATAAAAATGCCCGCAAAAGTCTGTGAGCTTGCAAGAGGAGAAAAATATGCTGAGCGCATTTGCTAGTCTGTGACCCACTGCACTCACCATCGACCCGTCAAAGTAATTGCGTGTCGAGCCAATAAGATAAGTGCTATCAGCTGAGGACGGACGCTCGTGTATAATAATGGCCAGCTCATGTCGTTTAACCTTCCAAATTGTGCCTCACATCTCATTTATTTCTACAAAAGATGTGCCGACTCAGCCGTTTGGGCAAACGCAATGTTCTGCGCGTCCCTGGCGCTGGTCCCAACTTAAAAAAAAAAAAATGAAATGTTGTTAAGGCCTCTCGTTTTTGCAGCTGAATCCAAGCCGGGGGTCTATTTCAGGACAAAGCAGACCCCCGCCTCCCCAAATGTCCTTACACAGCTGTGAAAGGATATGGTTACGTAACACTGCTTGTGTCCAAAGTCTGGACATGTTTGGCGCCTTTCTTTTTTTTGGGGGGGGGATTCAAGCCTGGGCTGGGTAATAAGGCCTAAAACTAAATTTGAAAACAAAGCCAAAATGTATTCTTTTTTTAAATTATTATTTATTGATTTGAACCCCTGGTTGATTGGGGATTTTTCACTAGCAGGACCTTATTAACACCCAACTTGGGCTGACTTTGAAAGGGTCATAACGTTATCAAATAGGAATATGTATTTAATTTCAACTCCTCAAAATGTTCCTCTACGACCTTCGAAAATCCTCAAAATATCAAACTAGTTGATATAAAAGGATACGGCCTGTCAAAATGAAGCTCATTTCCTCCCTTCATTGTAGTTCACGGCCACAGGATGGCGCCAGATCAATCGTTTTCTATTAGACACGGCTTGGACTTGGTGTGCAGAAAAAGTTTATCACTGTTTAGCAAAAATCAATCGTGCCATCCAATTTTATTTGAAGCTTTCGTTCGATTTTACTGGTTGCATCTTTTTATGTTTTCATGCGCATTTGATGTCGTGCTGTCTCTCTCTCTCTCCAGTACACAGAAGAGCTATTGCGTCAGCAGCAGTTCCTGGAGGTCTACCTGGAGGGCACGCGCTCGCGCAGCGGCAAACCGTCCACGGCGCGCGCCGGCATGCTGTCCATCGTGGTGGACGCCTTGTGCGCGGGCTCCATCGGCGACGTGCTGGTGGTGCCGGTGGGCATCTCCTACGACCGCATCATCGAGGGCAACTACAACAGCGAGCAGCTGGTGAGGCCGCTCGCTCGCTCGCTCGCTCGCCCTCTCGCTCGGCGTGGTCCGAGCCCGCGTCTGAACTCTCCGGCCCGCGAGCAGGGCAAGCCCAAGAAGAACGAGAGCTTGTGGGGGATAGCGTGCGGCGTCTTCCGCATGCTGAGGAAGAACTACGGCTGCGTCCGCGTCGACTTCAACCAGCCGTTTTCTCTAAAGGTATTTTTCAAGGACTTCCTTCATCTGCTTTATTTCTGTCTCGTCCACTGGAAAATTGTCTCACTAATGTCGAACTTCTAGATAAAGGCCTTCACGGTGTTTTGCGAAAGGAGTCAATATAATGCAATACCTTGCTTCATGTTCCAATTGATGTGCTCTTAATTTGAAAAGAAACAGTACTGCCATTTTGGAGAAGAGTCATTTTTAAACTTGATTCAGCCTTTTCCAAACTGAACGCAGGAGTACCTGGAGAGCCAGAGAAGCCGCCACATCGCACCCCCGCTGTCCCTGGAGCACGCCTTGATGCCCACCATCATCCACGCGCAGTAAGTGCGCTGTGCGTCGCCGAAACTTCAAAATGGCCCCCCGCCGCCCTCTTCCCACTTAATCACAGCAGGCGCCGTCATTTCCCCATTTGCGCGCGGCACCGGAGTCGACATGACCTCGGAGTCATTTCAGTTCACCGTCCCAACTGCAGCTGCCCGTTTATTTGGACCGGACCCTCGCCTCCCATGATATGACACTGTTTTTTGTCTCGGTTCAGGCCCGACGCTCAGCTGTTTGAGCGTCAGGAGGAGGAAGAGCTTCCCGAAGACCTTTGCCGACGACAGCTTATTAACAACCTGGCCAAGCACGTTCTCTTCAGTAAGTTGATCGGATTCCTTCTCAATGTCACGTCCCAACGTGTGTCATTGGAAAAGCCGACCGGACTTTCAGCAGCAGAAACCGGTTCCCCCCTTCGCCCCCTTCAACTGCATTGTCCTACCCTTTTTTTTTTTTTCTTCATAGCCTACAACCAATCGCGGCGCCCGCAGCTGTGTGGCATGTTGTTTTCAGCCAATAGGACGCGAGAGGAGGGAGAGGGGGAGCCCGAGAGGGGCTGGAATGCAGCGCCAGCGCCGGCGTTGTGCTGCTCGCGCTGCTTTTCAGCCCCTCAAAGGAAGCGCGCTCACGATGACTCCGAGTAACCCTCGCACGTTGCGTTTCGTGCTTCTGAAGTCCTCTGTGAATATTTGGACACCTTAATCAGGGGTGTCCGTTGTCATTTGAGGGCCACAAGCAGACAAAGGGAAAGATGCAAGAGCTATTTGAAAATTCTTTGTCTTGAATTCATATGACGCACTACTACCAAGCAAGCAATTTAACCTCTGGGTGTCTGGGGATTTTTCACTAACCTGGTGACGCCTGCCCGATGCCGCTTTCGTTTTTGGACCAATTCAAGCAAAAATGCAGGTCAATCACAGGATTCCCATCTTTATTTATTTTTTTTTGCAAATGTATAACCCTACAATCCCATCAGCGACTGCATTTTATTTTGCTCGCTATAACAAGATAAAGCCACGTTTCCCAGTTTTTACAGTTTAAGGCCTCCCACGTCTGCAGTTGAGTAGATAAGCGCCATGCAACAATATCTGTTTCTCTGTTGTTCAACATTTCTTTTATCTCCCCCCCGCAGCGGCAAATAAGTCATCGGCCATCATGTCAACCCACATTGTGGCCTGTTTGCTGCTGTACCGGCACAGACAGGTACGAGGGCTCGTTTCTTTTCAATTTGTCATAATCACATTATTGCTGGCCTCTGCCTGGCAAGGTGAAACAAATGTCACGCAGAGCTCACTGCACCAGAATGAGCCCATCAAAGATCAGGTTTCCTTCCTGATTGGCGCTTTTAGTGCCCCCTGCTGGAATAGCGCTGCATGTGCCAGACCTTAAAGTGAGTTCTTTTTTTTTTATGTCAGGGTGTGGCGCTGTCCAAGCTGGTGGAGGACTTCTTCAACATGAAGGAGGAGGTGCTGTCGCGGGACTTCGACCTGGGCTTCTCGGGCAACTCTGAGGACGTGGTGATGCGCGCGCTGCACCTGCTGGAGAACTGCATCACCGTCACGGTCGGCGCCAGCCGCAACGGCGAGTTCACCATCGCGCCCTGCCGCACCGTGCCGGCGCTCTTCGAGCTCAACTTCTACAGCAACGGGCTCTTCCACGTCTTCATTGCCGACGCCATCGTCGGTACGGCCGGCGCTTTGCTTTTTCTCACGCCGTCAAAGAAAAATTCCATTAAAGAAGAAAAAACATCATGCTTATTTCAATCAGATCGTCGTTTTATCCTTATAATTATTTGCAATTCCCTCATGCAGCCTGCAGCATCCTGTCCCTGCAGCGGGAACAAGCGGCGGAGTCGTCTGAGTCGTCGACGCCGGCGTTGCAAGAAGGGCCGAGGTCCGCGGCCGCCGGCTTCGCGCTCAGTCAGGAAAAGCTGGTCCGCAAGGCCGCCGGCCTCTCGCACTTCTTGGTCAACGAGGTGGCCGTGGCCTCCGTAAGTCCCGTGGGCCGCGATGCTCCGGCTTGCCGTTCTTCACTTCCTCGTGGCGCGAAGGTCTGTCTGTTTCCCGCCCGCAGCCGTGCCAGACCATTTACCAGGTGTTCCACGAGGCCGTCAGCCGCCTCATCCAATATGGCGTCCTCTATGTGGCGGAGGTGGGCTTGGGCAGAACCGCGCTTCCCGTGACCTCGGCGTGCTCCGTCCTCATGGCTTTCTTGTGTGTCAGGAGGACCAGGAGGAACTGAGCCCCAGCCCCACGGAAGAACCTTGGCCCAAAAAGTTCCCCGAGCCGCTCTCCTGGAGGAGCGACGAGGAGGACGAGGACAGCGACTTTGGGGAGGAGCAGCGCGATCGCTACCTCAAGGTACGCTTGCGATTGGACCTTTTTTTTTGTAAATAACCTTGATTGCGCAATTACTGGTTTTAATGTCTTACTGTTGTCTACTTTATTATTTGCTCTATTGTGTGGAATTTACGTCTGCTCGGGAAGTCAACAGAATAAAAATTTCATTGCGTAGTGTTCCGATGCACGTGACAATCTTTTGCGCCGTTTGCTTCCAGGTGAGCCTGTCGGAAGAGCACCAGGAGTTTTTCGTGTTCCTGCAGAGGCTCCTGAGCCCCGTCCTGGAGGCCTACAGCGGCGCCGCCATCTTCGTCCACAGCTTGAGTCAGCCCATGGCCGAGCCAGAGTACACGCAGCGCCTCTTCCGATACCTGCTCACGCGCACAGAGAGGAGGATTGCTGCTTATGGTGAAAAAAAAAAAAAAAGATATGATTTGTAGTTTCTATTTACATCATGGCAGTCACTGGTCTTGTGATCAAAGCTAGATCATCTGCCCCAACCATTTCTTTCTTTATTTTTTTGTCCCTAGGTGAAAGTGCAACTCATTACTTGGTGAAGAACACAGTGAGGACCTTCAAAGACCTTGGGGTAACCCAGATATATCTTCTGAACACGAATGAAAGGATGGCCTTCTCGGAAGTTGAGCGCACTGACGGCGGGGCTTTTTCTCTTCAGGTCCTCAAGGAGCGACGAGAGGCGCGCGTGACCACGCTGGAGCTGAGCGCCACCTTCCTACCTCAGGCCAACCGCAATAAACTGCTGCACTACATTTTAGGCTTCAGCCTGCTGTGACCCCTGAAAGGCCCCCCAAACCCCTCCCACGTCGCATAAGGGCTTCTTACTGGTTACTTCGAAAGTACGATTCCAGGTGCTACCGGGAAGTGCCTTCACATTTACAAGAAAAGGCTCTCCATTCACTGTAGCCATACATCTCCATTATATTGTAATATATTCAATAGGAAAGCTGCCTTTTACACCAAGCATCCACTGGAGGTCCGCAAACGACCCATAGAGGGCAGTAGTGCACAATCTAATCTTGTAGTGCGCTTTGCTCATTAGCTAACCTTTCAAATCAATTGAGACTCACGGTATTTGGTTTTAAAGTAGCCTTTAAAAGAGCGCGCTAGAGTTATTTACTCACTTTATCGCAGACGTGGCACTTACCAAGAGAGGAAAAAAAATCAAATAGTGTTTTTAACTTGTCTTTAATTTATTATATAACAACCACTGAATTTAAAATGTCAAATAAAATGTAAGCAGATTTCAATTGTTACTAGCACCGAATCAGAAGGTGAACTATTTCTGGAGTTCATGGCGCCCCCTGCAGGCCTTGACTCGCCTAACCTTTGACGACAGAGGACAACTCGGCTCTGCGTTGTCCTTGAGACCGGGGGTTCGCAAACTTTTTGGAGTCAGGGACCCCTTTTAGAAAGCAATTTTTTTTCAAGGACCCCCCCATCGCAAGTACCGGATTTACAGATACAAAACACAAAAGTTATGAAATGTAATAATTGCCCTTGTTGTTCACCAAAAGATTCAATTTGACAAGTATTTGTAGCAGAAAACAACGTGAGGTGTGCATGGAAGGTCCGAGTAAGTCTACTGAAAAGGATTTCATTTCATCTTTAAAGCTGCATGTGTTGATGCAGACGTTCTGCGAATGAAACGGATGTGTAGAAAGATGGCAGCATGTCAAAAGACACCCCAAAAAAATGTGAATGAATTGGAGCGAGGCAGACATTTTATGGATTTTATAGGCACTCTTATGTACTGTACTGCATGTTTGCTCTCATGGATATTTGACTGTAAACTTTGTGTTGTATTTAATGGTCCCACGTGTGTGAATTTTGGCGAGGAGGAGGCCTGCCGAATGTATATCGTGATTGTCCGAAAGGCGGGAAGCTTGACCGCGACTGCAAGTCAAAATGGACAAAAATATCATTGTACGCTACGTAACGCAAACGACTGAATAAATGCACACGTCGCTGTGTAGGGTTAAAAAAATGCCTGTATCATGAGAGCAGGTGCCTTTTTTTTTAATCCACTATCTTAGTCTTTTTATGCATGTTAACAATTCAGAATCATGAAGAAAAACACTGTGTAATATATTGTCCTAATATCAAAAGATAAGTGACTAAAAGTCCTGATTTTTTGTTTGTTTTTGCTTTCTTGAAGCAAAGCACAATTGTCTTTAGGTTTGTAAATAAAATAGTTGCAGGTGTTTTGGAGCATTTGTTTTTGTCTGACGCACTACTAAAACAATTGGAGAGGACTGCTGTGTTTGTGCTGTTATTTGTACAAGAATGAATTCAAAGTTAAAAATATATATTTGGGTATCATTTGACTGAAACTGAACACGTCATATCCTCTTGTCATTTTGACGAGACGTCTTCTAATCAGTATTCTGCATGTTCAATATGCATTAATTCAGATTAAAATTTTAGCTAAAATAAAGTTTGAAACCTTAAATTGGGCCTTTGCGTAAGAATGAATGCCCCAGTTTTCGCGATTACCACTTTTAAGTGGGGACTTGAATACATCACGCCTCCAAACACGGAAGTAACCCTAGTGAAATGATGATGGCTGACTTGCAGGAAAAATCTGGCGATGCGCTTCTATTTTGTCAAACTTTCCCCCCCTCTGACTGCCGTTATTCGTTTTATCATCTGAAACGATTCTGAAAAACATTCTAACGCGGCTATGTCGTCTTTTCGAGCCGGAGCGCTTCTCTTTTTATCGACTATATCGGCCGCCGTTCTCGTTACAATTGGAGGTGGGTAACTCATCTTACGGCACCACAGCGCCACCAAGCGGCCGTTTTTCCCCCCGGTATTGACCATCCCCCGGCTTGTGTAAACTGTCACCCCGCAGCCATGCCTCCCTCTCCGGCTGTTGCCACCGCCGCCGTCGGCGTGTGCTCGCTGGTGGGGGCGTCGCTGCTCTGGAGGGATTTCCGCTCCAAGGTGAGAGGCGAAGGCCGCACGCTGGCCAGCTTGCTCGGCCAGTACGCCGCCGTCAAGGCGGTGGGCTGGCTGGGCAGGCGGCAGCGAGCCAAGCTGGAGGCCGACACGCTGGATGTGGCCAAGGCCCAGGAGGAGACGCTGTTGAGCCGCCTAAGCAAAAACCAAAACACGCTCTACGGGAAACGCTTCGATTTCGCCTCGATCGCAGGTGAGTGCAAACAACTCACCGCGATGTACTGTTGCCTTGCTTGTTTGTTCACCGATCTCATCCTATACTACACCCAAATAAGACGGAACGTTTTTTGGCTACTGTATTGTTAATTTCTATTAAAAAAACATACTTCATACAACTAACTTTTAATCCCAGACATATTTATACGTTCTCTACCTTCTTTTACTCTTTGTCCTTGTATTCAGTCCCAAATACTAGTTTTTTTTCAAGTGTTTGACTAAAGGAGGTTCTAAAACGGACTGTTATTAAATAAATTGGTACTAAAGTACTTATAATTTTAAGCACTGATTTGATTACTTTGGTACAAATGTGATTACCTTACCTTGGCCACCAGGGGGTAGTATATAACACAAGTGTTTTACACATATCGTCGTTTTGTAACTAAGTTGCAGGAATATTTTTGCAGAAAATAAAGAGCTTAAGTATTATATTTATGAGTTTTCTTTAAAAAAAAAAAAGTTGCACTAATTTAAGGTGTTTAGTTCGACCACATTAGCTGTGCTGGTGTTTTGAGGCCAATCCACACAAAAGTTATTTCTATTTTCAGACAGCGCCACCTTCCGTTCCGGCCACCCCATCACCACGTACGAGCACTATCGCGAGCTGGTGGGCCGCGTGGCGTCGGGGGAGGAGCGGGTGCTCACCGCCGAGAAGCCCCTCGTCCTGGCCATGACCTCCGGGACGTCCGGGCCCAGCGCCATGCTGCTCAGCACCAAGGACACCAACAGTGACTTCTTCTTTCAGGTGCCTTCTCTTTGCCAGGATTTTTTTTCAAGACGCTTTTACAGTCCCTGTTTGATTTTACAGCCGTATGAGGCGGTCTTACAGAACGTTGTTTTTGTCCATCAGGGCGTGGCGGTATGCCTGGACGCCATGCGGCGAGCCTTCCCGGCCACGGACAGCCTGCAGCGCACCACCAAGTTCTTCTACACGCCGACCTTTCGCCAGTCGGAGGCCGGCATTCCCATAGGCCCCAATTCGTCCACCCCGGCCTCGTCTCGTCACATGCTTCACCTCTACACCACGCCGCCGCCTGCCTTCCAGGTGACTTCACAAGTCTTTTATTAATTAATTTTTAATCAGTCACTCCCCAATTGTTGAAAACTTGTATATCAAATCGTTTTTCACCTTTTGAAATGATTTGAAATGACAATTACATTCGAAATGTGCGCTTTGGCCACCGGGGGGCAGTGTAGCACAGCATGCCAGTAATAGATTTGCTGATGTGACAGAACAGACACTGCACTTTTTATTGCCACCACAAACATCAGGTCAAGACCAGACATACACATTTTTAACTAACTTTGCTGTCCTTGTCACGTGATATTTGATTTTTAGCATTTGCGAAAAATGGATGGCGGGAATGGAATGGATGGCGGGAATGGATGGCCGCAAACGGCCCCCAGGCCGTAGTTTAGGTACCCATGGCCAAATATATTTTTCTAAACACATTTCTTCTTTTTTTCTGTGTTAATGAATTGTATCAACATTTTTTGCAATGCTGATAAGCATTTTTCAGGGCTCAGAATTACGCTAGCGGGCTATTCTTTTCCCGTTAAAACGGTAGTTCCGAAAAAATGTTCATTGTTGTATTATTTGTCAGGATGGTTATTTTTGTTTTGCTGGCTCAGGTGTCGAATGAGAAGGACGCTCTGTACTTGCATCTCCTGTTTGCGCTCAAAGATGACAGCGTGGGAACTCTGGAGTCCAACTTTGCCTCCAACATCTTCTACGCCTTCACCGCTTTGCAGGTACTATCGTTTATTTTCGTTGACTTGAAGTCATTATTTTGTTCAAATATTTGTTTTCATATTTGTGTTGTTTTTTGCTATTTTCACATACTCTTATGTCACGCTGATCCTTTATCTTCAACCCAAGAGCACCATCTAGAGGAGTAAAATATTATCACAAGTGTTTCAACTGGTTTCTTTTGGTGCCTTATTCATATTCCATAAAAAAAAAGCATGGAGTACCAAGGAAAGTCTTGATGTTGATTTGAGATTTGGCGCCCCCCTGCGGTAGGAGCGCTGGCAGGAGCTGACGGAGGACGTGGAGCGCGGGACGCTGAGCGAAGCCCTCCAGCTGGAGCCCGGGGTCAGGGCACAGTTGGAGGCCCTGACCCGGCCCGACCCGCGGAGGGCGGCGCGGCTGCGGGCCGACTCGGCCGCCGGCTTCCGGGGCGTCGCCCGGCGCCTGTGGCCCCGCCTCAACCTGATTCTGGCCGTGGACTCGGGCTCCAATCAGATCTACGGCGAGATGCTGAGGGACGAGTTCTGCAGCGGCGTCCCCTTCTACTCGCCCTTCTACGCCGCCACTGAAGGTTGCTTTTCGTACCATTTCTTTTCATTTTTTTATAATCCGCGACATTAAACTTTCTTCTTTATTCCGGAAATGTTTTTTGTATACATAGTGGAATGACAACTTTGTTTTGGTACGGGCATGTAACGAATGCGCACGCAGGTCTTCTGGGGGTCAACCTTTGGCCCGAGGATCCCCGGCGCCGTTACCTGCTGTGTCCCCGCTCCATGTTCTTCGAGTTCCTCCCCGAGGACAGCCTGGAGGATGCGTCGGCGGCGCCGGGCGCTCTCCTCATGGAGGACGTGAAGGAAGGCCAAAACTACGAGCTGGTGGTCACCAACGCCGCCGGACTCTACAGGTGGGTCCGCCACTGTGTCCCGAAAGAAGCGAGGCCTTCAACCCTCCCGCTTTGGGTTCCAGGTATCGCATCGGCGACGTGGTGAAAGTGGTTGGATTCCACAACCGATGTCCCGTGGTGGAGTTTCAATACAGGTAAGCTACGTTATTAGGAAGACCCGAGAAGAGATTGTTCGCGTGTGGGTAAAACCGTCTCCAATTTCGGCCGGTACGTGTGACCAGACGCGTGTGCTCGCAGGCGCGGTCAGATGCTGAACGTCCGCGGCGAGAAGGTCACGGAGGTCTTGTTCCTCGACGCGCTGAAGGAAGCCGTGGCGCAGTGGCCCGCCGCAAGACTCGTCGACTACTGCTGCGCCGAGAGTGCGATCATGGGTAGGAAAAAAAAAATCATGTGTCCTGTGGATCTGTCTAATTAAGCCCTAGTGTCCCCAATGGAGGACATCCTGGCCTGGTATGCAAATCACTTTGCTGTCAGGCTATTCATTTGCGTCCAGTGGGCTTTTCTTTTTTGTCTCTAGTTTCAGAATCTTTGACTGTACCCTATTAAGTCCTATTGTCCCCGGTCAAGGACCTCCTGGCCTTTCCAGTGATTTTTTTTTTTTCTTTTTCCCCCCCGCGGGCGGCAGGAGATTTGGCGGGCGGTTCGGACCCTCACTACCAGGTCTTCCTGGAGCTGGCGGGCGTGAGAAATCTCAGCGAGGACCAGCGCCACAAGGTGACTGGGGTCAAGCGGGCGGCGCCTCTTTTGGGACTCTAACGGTCTGGCGGCCCCGTCCCCTCAGCTGGACGCGGCCCTGCAGCGGGCGTCGGGCCCGTACCGCTCCTTCCGCATCAAAGGCAGCGTGGGGCCGGCGCGGGTGCAGCTGCTGAGACGCGGCGCCTTGGCCGAGCTGCGGCGGCGCACGCTGAGCGCCTCCCAGGCCTCGGCCAACACCTTCAAAACGCGGCGGGTCTTGCGGCGCCTCGACGACGTTCGATTCCTGCTGGACAGGAGCCTCTCCTGAGCGAAACGTGTCAAGTCCTATTTCGGGTAAAATCTCCATTGTCCATTGTTGCAAATTTTTTTCTGGACAGGCACAGGACTTGATGGATTATATATTATATTGTAATCTATTTTTATTGTGTATTGATATTTTTATTCCATTCTTTGTCATTCGAACAAATCAACAATTCTTTTGGATTTTAAAATTGAAGGCGTCCCTGGTCTTATTCACCAAGGGTTGGAATAAGGATTTTATTTCCATTCGTTTTTCCTCACGACGCTTTTCATCTTCAAAACCATTGATCCAATGTCTTTACTGTAAACAGAGGACCTATTTTCTGTTGTCCGTTCCACTTGCTATCTCAGTTTATGTTTATATTCTTTTTCAAATACATTTTTAAATGACTTATGTCTTTTTTTTTTTTTACAATCACTTCAATTACAATAGAATAGAGAAGAATAGACCAGAATGCTTTTACTGTCATTGTAGAGCTGGAATGCAAGGTATTTGAGAGTGCGGTGCCCATTGGTGCATATTGAATGAATATAAACAGTCAATAGAAAAACTAGAATAAAAAGGATAGTTTCACACAGTGCAATTTTTATTTGCAGTGTCTTTTTTTTTTTTAATCAAAGCGTTAATATTACATCGCGCGTTTCTTCTTTTTTTTTTTAAAGAATATTTTGTAGGCATCAAAACAAATGTATCAACAATTAAAATAATTGACTAACGGGCAATTAAGAGCCCCTGAATTTTTTTTTTTTGTCATGTAAGGACAGCATTAGCCTCTAGGGAGAGCTATTTAAAAACGTTCCGTTAGCCGTCTTTTTTTTTTGACGTCAAAAGAGTTTCACCTTTGGCACTGCTGTGAATCAGTGCACTGTATCTAGATTGCAGTATTGTTCTAAACAAGTATGCGCTAATTTATTATGTTTTGCTGTT
Source organism: Hippichthys cyanospilos (assembly GCF_059441005.1). Taxonomy (NCBI): domain Eukaryota; kingdom Metazoa; phylum Chordata; class Actinopteri; order Syngnathiformes; family Syngnathidae; genus Hippichthys; species Hippichthys cyanospilos. Next base: position 15,808,712 of record NC_142385.1, on the reverse strand, counting down.
TTCAGTACTGCATCTGATATGTGATGTTCTCAGATGTTTTTTTTTCTTCCTCAAGTGATATTTGACATGCTAGAAAGGTAAATACATCATTTTACATTGACGTTATGGCTTGTTTTTGAAAGCTCCAGGAAGTGGTTATGATCATTTACTTGTAATAATTGACCTGACATGATTGATGTTATTTACAAAATTGACCTTGGCCACTATCACACTTCTACATTTATGACGTATGTATGATTAGACAAGTTTCATTGGTCATCAACTGAAGTCCAATAACAAACGAAGTGCTTGCGCAAGCAGGAAATGCACTATGTGGATCTTAAATCACATTAAAGTTGCTAAACGGACATTAAACATCCGAGCATTTTGCAGAGGCTGACTGAAGTCTTAGGTCAGCTTAAACCAGTGCTTTTCAAATTGTGTGTGTGTGTGTGTGTGTGAGGGGGGGGGTTATAAACACTGTAAGAAATAGTCAGTTGTTGAAAGTTGATTTGTATTGCTTTTTATACATTTTTTCGAGTTAATAGTGAAAGGTTTTCTCTCTATTAGCGGGGGCTTTTCAAAATACAAGCGAGAAGTACCGGCTCTTCTCTTGTCAATAACAACTCGGACTGGACTCTGCTTGACATGTGGCAGTTGGGTCATAAATGCATAAAGATTTGAGTTTGATAGCGAAAGCAAAGCTCGGGGGAGTGTGCTTGCGGACTTGTCGTCCATATAAAACCCCAAGCACCCGACGTTGAAATTCTTTCCGACGGTCGGCGTCTAGACGTGGAGCATCTCCACGTCGTGACCTTTTAAAGACCCTAAAATGGTACTACGCAGTCACAGCGTGAGTTCTGCGCATGTGGAGCAGCACCGGAGGTCAAAAGATCAACCGTCTCCCTTCTGGAGGAGGACAGGTAGCATGCCTATTCCTCCAAACTTGGCCCGGAGGGATGTGCGGGGGGTCTTTTTACAGGTGCGTTCTGAGGACAAGTGCAGCCGGCACAAGGGGAAACTCCCACTCTTGGATTTTGACCGTCGGGCGCTCGCGTGCCACAGCGGCAGAGATGCACAAATCCACGCCGGTCACAAGTTCCGTCCCCCGGATGAAGTCGTGGACGCGCACAAAGGGGAACTCCCTCAAAGCCCGCGGGCCGTAAAGAAAACCCTGAAGGAATGCATTGACAAGAAACCCCCGCCAAGAACAAGGGACTGCATCAAGGGACAAAGAGAGACGGTTGAAAGCTCTCCTACAGTCCTCCTCCCCATTCTGGAGGACTCAAAAAGGGCAAAAAAAGCCAACGTGGAAGGAAAAAATCAGCACTTTTTGGGCCATGTTCAAAGCAAATTTCTGCCAAAAAGTCGGAATGTTGTTTTGTGTATCTGTGAAGGCTAACATGATCAAATACAAAGCATGCGCGGGAGAAATGCATTTGACAGCAACATGTGAAATAAACTACTTCATGCCAAACACCATTTGTACTCTGTACTGTTTGATGATTTTGCAATAAAAACTTGCGTATACAAGTGACATTGTGGTGCATTTTTTTTATTCATTAGTTCTTTTGCATATACCTAAAACATTAACAGATGAAAACAAGACATAAACTTTCAAAAACTGTTAACTACTTTTACAGGTTACAGGTTAGTTTAAAACTGAAAAAAAAAACCTTCCTGTGTGGAGTTTGCATGTTCTCCCCGAGCCCGTGCGGGTTCTCTCCGGGCACTCCGTCTTCCTCCCACACCCCAAAAACATGCATGGCAGGTGAAATGGACATACTGAATTGTCCTTAGGTGTGATTGGGAGCGTGATTGGTTGTTCATTTCTGTGTGCCCTGCGATTGGCTGGCAACCAGTTGAGTGTGTCCCCCGCCTACTGCCCGAAGCCAGCTGAGATAGGCGCCAGCAGGCCTGCAACCCCTGTGGGGTAATTATATATATATATATATATATATATATATATATATATATATATATATATATATATATATTTTTTTTTTTTTTTTTTTTTCAGCGGTGCTGCTGGGAATTCCGTCTCAATTCCTGCAAATAATCATGCATTTTTCTTATTGTTATGCGTCACGTTTGCCTGGTAGTACCAGGTGCTTATTCCGCCCTTTTAATTGTTGTGTTTTATTTTTTCTCAAGAGGCAAAAGTGGCGACGCCAGTTTTGGAGTGGCGGGGCCAGTTCAAGGTGACTGTTGTTTTTTTTCATTTTTTTTCCATTGATCCTCACAGATCAAGCTCAAAGCTGGAACGGTAAGCGTCCTTTTGGATTGCTCCTTTTAAAAAACGTTTTCTTGCCGCTGTTTTTTTTTCCTCCCTTTTCTGCTTTCATTCTTTGGTTTTCTTTATTTCTTTCTTTATTTCGAGCAGTCTGTTTTTCAAGCTAACTAGCCAGCTTTCACTCTGTCTAGCCAACTAGCTATCTTCTTCCATTCGTTCTTTCTTATTTTTTTTCTTTTTCTTTCTCTCTGTTATTAAGTAGCGTGTCATGATCATTTTCTTCTGTGTGATCCCAGCTATCAAGTCTCAAAAAGTGGAAGCGCACCTTGGGACTTTTTCCAACATCTCGTCTCGTTGCGTCTGTCCTGAGAGCGAGCGTCGGAAGCTTGACGAGGCGTCTTCACAGATACAATGGCCTGCGGCCGATTTGGGAGCATTTTCCGCTGTCCGACCTGTTTGGACATCTTTAAAGATCCCGTCATGCTGCCGTGCAGCCACAGCTTCTGTCGCGCTTGCGCGCTGCAGTGGTGGGAGCAGAACGGAGGTCGGACGTGCGCGGTCTGTAGGGCCGAGTGTAACTCCGCGCCTCCACCTCCAAACTTGGCCCTGAAGAACGCATGCGAGACCTTTTCCAAATTCTCAGTGGAGTTGGAGGATATGTGCATTTTGCACCAGGAGACACTCAAACTCTTCTGTTGGGACCACCGGGAGCTCGCGTGCCTCATTTGCAGGGATGCAAATATCCACAGCGGCCACAGGTTCTCTCCACTGGATGAAGTTTTGGAAGACCACAAATTGAAACTCCAGCAGGGCCTCCAGGGCGCAAAGAACAGACTGAAGGACTACGATGAGACAAGAGACGAGTGCAATGAACGAGCCATGCGCATCAAGGTTCAGAGGGAGCAGACCGAAAGCAAGATCAGGAAATATTTCGAGAAGCTTCGTAACTTCCTGCAGATCGAGGAGGAGGCCAGGTTGGCGGCCGTAAGGAGGGAAGAGCAGGAGAAGAACCGCGTGTTGAAGGAGAAGATGCAAGCTCTCAGCAGAGACATGGCCAATCTCTCGGATGCGATCAGAAGCGCCGAGGATCTTCTGACGTCAGACCCGGTTCCCTTCATGAAGAACTTCCAGACGGCCTTGACCAGGGTCCAAAAGCTGCCCGACAAGCCCGAGCTTGTGTCGGAAGGTCTGCTAGACGAACGCAAACACGTGGACAACATCAAGTTCGGCGTTTTGAAACGAATCAAAAGCATGACCTCCTACAATCTCACCATTTCCGATCCAAACGTGGGCGGGCATCCATTTTTGCGGCTGAGCGGACTTTCTGCTCGGATGGAGGATAAACAGAGGAAGAGCTGGAGGACGAAGGCGGAGGAGGAGAATGAGGCTAACGGAAGGGACGTCGCCGCTTCGCCCGACGCACTCGGAAGAAGATTGCAGCCGCTGTCCCGCCAGCCCATTTCCATCAGGGAGAAGCTTCAGACTTCCATGAGCAGAGCCCCGAAGCAGCTCAACTCAAACATGACCAATACGAGTTATGCGCGGCCTAAGAAGCTCGCTCAATTGTCCAAAATGGACACCAGGTCCCATAAAAATGAAAGGAAATCCGTCTTTGAGGTATGGCCTCGTTTAAATTCTGATTTGTGAACTTTTTGGCGTCTGCTGGATATATTAAAGGACAAAACGCAAAGCGGTGATGATGCTGGAGATGTCTTGCTGCCACAGTTGAAATCCAGTGTCATTTTTTTTTTCCTATGGGGATATTTTACTGCCTGACTTGTGAAATATGAACAAAATGTTTTTCTTAATCACATTCATATTGTTGACATTACCTCAATATTTAGATTTGGTGCAATAAAATAAGTTTTCTCTTCAATGGCGACTGTGCGGAATTATTTTGTGATTTGTTTCAGAAGAGTAGATGTTGTTGTGTGCAATGATCACCGCTCGACGTCAGAACGCAGCAACCTTTCAAAATTGGACTTTGTCGTGTCTGTATTGTCACCGGTCAAATATACAACATGGGAGAAATACATTTGAGAGAAATATTTTGATTTGTACTGTGTGAAGGTTGTGACATCAGATCAAATTGTCGTAAAAATTGTGTATACAGGTGACATCGTTGTGCATTTTTTTTTTTTACTGTTTTGCTCACATTAAAAAATATTGGACACAAATCTTGTTCATTGAAATTATTATGAGTAAATCCCACCGAAATATATATTCGCAATTTCAAAATATGTTTTTGTTCAAAACTGGCTATAGTGACGTCAGAACACATTTATTTGCTCGTTTTTGAGATTTGTAATCATTTTATTTATTCCTTTTTAAATCTTTTTAAATCGGCCTAAATCTTACACGGTGTCCCTTTAAAATCTAAAAGCAAAAAAAAAAGACCTCTATTTTCTAGCTTTGTGCGCGTGCGCAGCTAAATCCTGCCTTTTTCAAGCACCTGCCACACTTGTTGGCATAACTTGTGATTGGGACTGCCTCCAGTCAACCTGCTTGACATGTCTGTCTTATTTTTGTTAGGTATCATAAACATAATTACCGCCAGTTGCTATTTTCGAACTTAGCAATGGTTCTTTCTGCGAGTTAAGCATTTGACACGAAGAAGTAGCTTTTTAACTGCTTGTCACGTGCCGTCGACTGAAAATGGCGTCACAAGCGCCCTAAAGTCACACGACTAAATCTCGAAAAAAAAAAGCAAAAACATGGCGTTCAATCCAGTTGATTTGTCCGAAGGATTCCTTACTGTGTGTGGCCACCAGGAACTAATCAAGACGGCCAGCTCATCCGAAAGAAGTCAAATTGAAAGTCTCCAAGAAGTCTTGGGCAGCGGCTGGTGAGTACATTCGCGTGTTTACCATTTAGCATTAGCCAAAATTGGAGGACAAACACTAGTCTCAAGAGCAATGTTCATAATTTTTTTTTTAAATTAAGGACTACACTGGTGTCAACTTAATAGACTGCATTTGTGCTCTTTTGCCTCTAGAGGGCAGCGCGGTGTAAGAAAACGCACCATCGCATTGCTGAATTCAAATAGGTCAACACATTACTAGCAATAGTCGTGATTAATAATGAAATAGTTAAACAAGACCCTTAATGAGTACCTTTGACCAGAAAACAAAAGGGAGCTAACACCTAAACAAATCTTCAGTTGGTATGAATATAGTAAAAGAAATGCAGTTAACTACACGTCAAAAATAATTGAAAGTGAATTATTCTTGTTGAATGTTTTCTCTTGTACTATTACGACTTTAGTCCTGTCGAACTTGTTTTTGCTTTTTCTAAAATGACAGATTAACTTGTCAAATTTAAAAATCGCTGTTTTCAAATATTTCAAGTCCAATTTGGTAAAATTGCTTTTTTCCCTTCCTTTGTGTGAATATTCTGTGACATGTAAAATAATACTTTTTTTTGTCCTGTCTTTTTCTTAACTTGTGTTTTTGTTTCCTCCAAATTGTATAATGACATCATTCTTTTCTTGTAAATTGATCCCGCCCCCTTTTTTTAAGCGTCGCTAAAATCTGCACAACTGCTGGGAATGCTCGCCAAATATCCTTTTGATGTCTTCTTTTCCTGGTAGTAGTCATAATACAGGATGCTTATTCATCCTTTTTATTGTTCTTTTGTATTTTATCCTCACGTGGCAAACGTGGCTCCACCAGTTTTTTTAGTATTGCAGGGCGATTATATATCGGCTACTTAGACTTTTTGCGTTATTTTCTTTTCCCCATTGATCCTTGCAGATCAAGTACGAAGCAGGAACGGTAAGCATCCGTTTTGATCTCTCCATTTCCAATTTTTTCGGAGCCGTCAGTTTTCTTGGCTTTCAAATAGCACGTTTGACCTTCATTTGATTTAAAATTCGATGTATTTATTGGTCCCCCTTGGGAAATTCCTTTTTGCTTCCAGTGGGGGCATCCTTACGTGCGGTTGGGTGCCGAAATGTTTGTTGGTCGCTGTGTGACTTGTTATTGGCTTTTGTGGAGTTTGCACGTCCTCCCCGTGCCTGCGTGGGTTCCCTTCAGGCGTTCCGGCTTCCTCCCACATTCCAAAACAAGCGTGTGAAGTGTGTTAGGTGTGATTGGATGCGCGAATGCTCGTTGGTCACTGCGCGTCCTGCGATTGGCCGGCAACTAGTTGAGGGTGCCCAAAGTCAGCTGGGATAGGCACCAGCAAGCCACCGACCGAAGTGAAGATAAGCGGCTATAGAAATTGGACGAATAGATTTGTTGGCTTGACAGTTTCTTTGTTTTTCCCCTTGAGCACGTGATGATGATTTTCTTCTGTGTGATCCCAGATATCACAATAGTTTTGGATGCGGTCACCCGGGGACTTTTTCTGCAGCTTGTCATATTACTCCTGTCCCGAGAACCAACGTTGGAAGCTTGTTGAAGGTGTCTTCGCAAGTACAATGGCCTACAGCAAATTTGAGAGCAGCTTCCACTGTCCGACCTGTTTGGACACCTTTAAAGATCCCGTCATGCTGCCGTGCAGCCACAGCTTCTGTCGCGCCTGCGCGCAGCAGTGGTGGGAGCAGAACGAAGGTCGGATGTGTGCGGTCTGTAGGGCGGAGTGTACCTCCATGCCGCCACCTCCAAACTTGGCCCTGAGGAACGTATGCGAGACCTTTTCCAAATTCTCAGTGGAGTTGGAGGACATGTGCATCTTGCACGGCGAGAAACTCAAACTCTTCTGTTTGGACCACCGGGAGCTTGTGTGCATCATTTGCAGGGATGCGAAAATCCACAGCGGTCACAGGTTCTCTCCGCGCGATGAAGTTATGGAAGACCGCAAAGAGAAACTCCAGCAGGGCCTCCGGGGTGCAAAAAAAAGACTGGAGGACTACAACGAGACGCGAGACAAGTGCATTGAAAAAGTGTTTCACATCAATGTCCAGAGGGAGCAGCTTGAAAGCAAGATAAAGAAATATTTTCAGGAGCTCCGCGACTTCCTGAAGGTCGAGGAGGAGGTCAGGTTGGCAGCTGTGAGGACGGAAGAGCAGGAGAAGACCAACATGTTGAAGGAGGAGATCAAAGCTCTCAGCAGAGATATGGCCAATCTCTCGGATGCTATCAGAAGCGCAGAGGCTCTTCTGACGTCCGAGCCTGTTTTCTTCATGAAGAACTTCCAAATTGGCAAGACAGGAATCCAGAGGCTGCCTGAAAAGCCTGAGCTTGTGTCAGAGGCGCTGCTGGATGAACATAAACATGTAGACAATCTCAAATCCAGCGTGTTGGAAGAAATAAAGGGAATGGCCTCCAACAGTCCCACCATTATAGACTCGAACATGACAGGCAATCACTTCCTGAAGTCGGCCAGCTTTTCTGCTATCCTAGAGGAGAAACAAAAGAGGACCGATGAGATTGAGGAGAGCAGAAACACCAACCATTTCTCGGGAGCCTTCAGAGACAGAAAGAAGCTGCCGACGGACAAAGTTTCCATCTGGGAGAACCTCCAGAACAGAATCCAGATGAAGCCGCACGAGCTCAAGCTCCTCGAACCTTTGCTGTACCGAGCCAAAGACGCGGAGGACCAAATGGACCCAAAAATGACAGGTCCAAATTGAATGGGCTTGATGAGCTTGCTGTCGTGTTTAAAATGGACAGCAGCGTCCAAAAAAGTCCAAGCGGAGGGAAACTCATTCTCCCAAAGTCAGCTTTGTGAAGTTCTTCACATGCTCTAACTGAGATAACAAAATTGCCTTCTTTTCTTTCTGGGTTCTCCTCTCCCATGGGGATATTTCACTGCCTGACCTGTTCAGTCATTTCAAAATGGTCATTTTACATTCATGACTTTCATTAATAATAAGATTGTGAGAGAAAATTATACTTGAAGAAAATGCCTTATTTTTTGTTTTGTGTTCTGTTCAATGACGAAGAGTAGATTTTGCTGTGTGCACTGATTACCGCTAGATGTCAGAAATGAGCCACCATAAAATATTGCTTAGTTCTTGATATTAGTAATATCGCAGCGAGCAAATACAAAACATGTGGGAATAATACAGTGATAGATGTGGGAATATTGTGGTGCTTTTTTTCAGTTTTGAGACCTTTTCTAAAAATTAAAATACAATTTTACGTTCACATTGTCTTCTTTTTCAAATGATGCAAAAAGTGTGAAGATACTGTTGAACAATTTCCTGTCTACTGCCACCTACTGTCGAGGTGAAAACACGTCAGCAAATAATGTTCTATTTGGTTCATAGGTGGACCGCCGCTCAAAGGAATGTTGCAAAAATCGCAGGAAAAGCAATGGAATAAATCCTATTTGAATGCATCTAAAAAAAAATGCAATTATAATGATTTTATATGGTCCAAAATTTGGACAAGGATTATTTTTGTACACAAAATTTCACGCGTCCAGTTGCAATCACATAGAAATGTCAGAATCGCTGCGTTTTGAAATTTTACGTTTTAATCATCTGCTGGAAATTTCAGCTCCCTAGCGTTTGTTTTCCCCATTGATCTTTTCCGATACTATAAAAAAATTCAAAGGAATTTCCATTATTTGTAATTGAATGGCACAAAGGATTAAAAAAAAAAACAACAACAACAAACCCCAACAGAGCATAACATTTGAGATGAAAACATAGTCAGAGCAAGTTTGTGTTCAACAAAACTTGTCAAGCTGGCGCGCCCTGTCTTGTTATTTGAGGCCATTATCTCAGGAACGCATTCAGGTTTGGGCAGAAGTTCAGAGCAACTTGATTGGACTTGGATACCGAAAGCACAGCTACAGGGAGGGCCTTTCTGGAAAGTTTGAAAACAATCCGTTGAATTTGCAATTTGATTGCAGCTGAGTATGTCACACCACCCATCTCCAATTTGCGACCTGTTTGGACATCCTTTGCGAGCCCGTCATGGTGCTGCAGAGCCACAGCGAGACTTTTGCGTACGTGGAGCAGCAGCGGAACGATCAATCGTCTCCATTCTGGAGGGAGTCTCATAGCTTACCCGTTCCTCCAAGTTTGGCACGGAGGGACGTGCGTGAGGTCTTTGCGCAGGTGGACGCGTGCGGCTCGCACGCGGAGAAACTCGCGCTCTTTCGTTCGGAGCCTCAGGAGCTCGTGTGCCTCGGCTGCAGAAACGCAGGAAGCCACGCCGGCCGCACGCTCCGTCCTCCGGACCGAGTCGCGGACGCTCTCCGAGGGAAAGCCCGTCAAGTCCCGCGGGCTACAGGGAAAAGACCGCAAGAATGCGGTAAGACGAAAAACCGCGGCGGTGACGGAGAGCGGGACCTTCTGGAGGATGCGATCGGGAGAACCGGGGAGCCGCAGACGCCTGAACTCGTCTCCTTCCTGAAGAACTTCCCGGCCGTCGTGAGCAAAATCCAGTTGCTGCTCCCGCCACCACCTCCGCCGGACGAAGCCAAGAATGCGGGCGGCCGCTCGGAACCGATGGAGGAGGCGCCCTCCGACGGTCCTCGTCAATGCGGACGATTTCAAATCGACGGCGTCCGCCCAAAAACCTCCCTACTGGTCGGGGCTCCTTCCTAGCCGGAACCGCGACGAGCTAGAAGCTCCGAAATATTTGCTAAAGTCCAAAAGCGGAAAAGGCGTAAAGCATTGAATTGAGCGCAAGGTGCGACGAAACTTTGCGATCGAACACTTTTATACGTGCAAATGTTTCTTTATTTTTGCAATGTTCCTCTGTAAATAAATCCACTTGCAAATTGTGCTGCATGCAAACCACTATTGTCATTTGTCGCTTTGCACAGTACGACTATTGATTGACATGTTCAGTAACAAAAAGTCATTTTTGATTCATAGTATTGCCTTCCGTTGTCTCAGATGAAAATCTCTCTGACGACCTTTTCTGTTCAATGATAATTCCATAGAATTTCCACGGAAAAAAATGACTTTGTTGTATGTTTATTGTCATAATGATCAAGTACAAAGCATGCATGGGAGGAAAAAAAATGAGATTGTACCTTAGTTTGTTTCTGTACAAATGAAGCCAAAATTCTGTTTTGCTTAATTTGAGGTCAATTTCAATCTTTCTATCTCTGATTTGACCATGATCTAATTCCACCAATTATGGTCATTTCAAAATAAAACGCCTTTGTTTACTTTGAAATGTCCAAAACATGCTGTGTTTACTTAAAGTAAAAGCGAAAAGAAAAAACATTATCCGCATTCCACTTTGGGTGGATGCTTTTGCCCCACCCGCTGTCACATAATTTGTGGTTGGGACTACTTGTGATGCCGTTTGTCCGGTCTCTCTTTATTTTCGGTCTTTTCTTCCTAAACTCTTAATAGTTGAGATAAAGAAGCTAGCAAATGGGCCCGGTTTCCTCACAGGGTCACTTTGAAGCGTTTAAAAGTTCGTGTTTTGTCGATGATTAATTTGGCAAATTAGCCTGAAGAAAGAGAAGCTTTTTGCCGCTTGCCGTCGACTGAAAATGACATCACACCTGCTCGGCGGTCACATGACTCAGCTTGCTAAAGTCAATCCTGGTGGCACCTGCCAACCAGGAAGTCTACTGTGACTGGTCCTCAGTTAACACTTGGGACTTCTTTGAATAGTTTTGCTTTTTTGTGAGGGAACCAGTTTTGTTTGTGGAGAAGCCAGTTTGGCGTTTTGATCCGCCCATTTCAGCTCTGCGTTCCGCTCCTTCTAACTTCTTGCAGATGGAGCACAAAACATCACGGTAAACATCAATTTTCTTTACTCCCACTTTTTGGATGCAATATTTATCTATTGACTGTGGTCAAGTCATCAAACCAAAGCAAGAACTGCAGTTGCGGACTTTTGTCAATTGCTTCAATGGTAGACTGAGGTAAACACACTGCGGCTCTTCCGAGTCAACCACCACAGCTCTCTGATTTGAGGACGATCTCAAACGTCCCGTCTGTTTGGAGGTCTTTAAAGAACCCGTCGTGCAGTCGCGGTGTCTGTCGCGCACGTGCGCAGTGGTGTCGGGAGCGGAAAGAAGATCAAACGTGTCCGGTGAAGCTGCATGAATCCGCCTCCAAACCTGGACTTGAGAAATACGTGCGAGAACTTATCACAGGCGAAGTCAAAGGCTGTTCCCGGCTTGCAGCAGTGGAAGCCGAAAGAAGCTCAATCTTCTGCAATCAGGAGGACTTGGAGCTTGGGCATACCTGCAAACCTGGCCCAGAGGAACGTGTGTGAGAAATTTTCACAAGCAAAGTCGAAGGATGCCCCCGGCCTGCGGCAGCAGAAAGGAGCTCAATCATCTTCATTCAGGAGGACGAGCAGCTTGGGTTTACCTCCAAATTTGGCCCTGAGGAATGCGCGTGAGAACTTTTTACAAGCAAAGTCAAAGGATGTTCTCGACTTGCAGCAGTGGAAACCGAAAGAAGCTCAATCTTCTGCAATCAGGAGGACTTGGAGCTTGGGCATACCTCCAAACCTGGCCCAGAGGAACGTGCGTGAGAAATTTTCACAAGCAAAGTCCAAGGATGCCCCCGGCCTGCGGCAGCAGAAAGGAGCTCAATCATCTTCATTCAGGAGCACGAGCAGCTTGGGTTTACCTCCAAATTTGGCCCTGAGGAATGCGCGTGAGAACTTTTTACAAGCAAAGTCAAAGGATGTTCTCGACTTGCAGCAGTGGAGACTGAAAGGTGTTCAGTCTTCTTCAATCAGGAGGACTTGGAGCTTGGGCATACCTCCAAATCTGGCTTTGAGGGATTTGTGTGAGAACTTCTCACAAGCAAAGTTGAAGGACAGCCCCGACTCGCAGCAATGGAAACCGAAGGGTGCTCAGTCGTCTTCAATCAGAAGGACAAGTAGCATGGGTCTACCTCCAAACTTGGCTCTGAGGAATGCGCGTGAGGCCTTTTCAAGAGCGAAGTCAGAGGAAGTCCGCGACCAGCATCAGTGGAAGTCGGGAGAGCAATCATCTCCACTTCGGAGTCAGAGACAGAGCATGCCTCCCTTTGCAAACTTTACCTGGACGGATGTGCGGGAGGTCTTTCCACAAGCAGACATGTGCAGCCTGCACAAGGAGAAACTCAAACTGTTTTGTCTGGACCACCAGGAGCCTGTGTGCATGGTCTGCAAAGATGCACAAATCCACGCGGGACACGAGGTCCGTCCCATGGATGAAGTCGCGGAAGCTCACAAAGTGCAACTCCGCGAAGGACTGCAGGCAGCAAATGAAAGACTAAGAGAATACAAAGAGGCTATAGAAAGCTGCGAGAGACAACTGAATCCATCAAGGTCGAAACTGAGCGGCTTGAAAGCAAAACTGTCTGCTGCTGTGAGGAAGGAAGAGGAAAGGAAGACTTGTTTCTTGAATGAGAAGATAAAGACTCTGGACAGAGACGTGTCCGCTCTCTCAGATGTGATCAGAAGCACAGAGGAACTGCTGACGTTTGAGCCTGTCTCCATGAAGAACTTCCGGGCTGCCAAAAGCAGAATCCAGAAGGTGCTCGTCGAGCCCGTACTTGCTCCCACGACGACCTCTGCTGGAAGAATCTATGCCTTCCCAAAAAAAGCCAAAGCGAAGGAAGCATGGATTCTTTTCTGATTGGGTCTCTTTCAAAACCATGTTTGTGAAGGGTTAGAAGAGGTAAAAGTGGTTGGAAAAGACAAAAACAAAATATTTGATTAGATCACAACTTTCGGATTGGCCACTTAAGTTTTTTTTTTTTAATTTGAAAATGCATCTTTACTTTTGGAGTAGTGCTAGTGTTCCTCTGCAAACCAACAATTGAAATCTTATTTGTGATTTTGTCCAGCATTATGTTTTTCTTTCAAAAATACAATTTGACAACAAAAAACACATTCACCATGTGTAAAAAAGAATAACTTAATAATTACTAACCAGATTTGTACTTTGTTCTGTTTGTGACATCATATAAATCTCTATTAAAAATGTTTCTGTTCAATGATGACTCCATCCATGCCCAATCATTTCGAAACTTGTGAAGAGCAGTTGTTGCTTTGTGCGCTAATCACCGCTAGATGTCGGGAATGAGCCGCCAGTCAAAAGCCTGACTTTGTATATCACAGCGATCAAATACAAAGCTTCCTAAATGTGGGAGAAATCCATTAGAGGAAAAAATGTGTTTAGTAATTTTGCTTTAGCGCAAAAGAAGCCAAATCTAGACACTTGGCGCAAAAAAACCCCAATCACATTTAAGCACGTGAAAAAAAGAAACAAGAAACGAAATAATCACGAACAATGTTCGTTCTGGTCGTGATACCTAATTTGTCGTAAAAAAAATGTCGTAAAAATGCTGTTTTCTGTTCAACAATGACTCCATGCACATGACCTATGTAACTTGATTGAGAAGAGCAGTTGCTGTGCGCTAAAATAACCGCTAGATGTCAGAAACGAGCCAACGTTCAAAAGCCTGACTATTCTTGAATCTATCACGGTGATCAAATAAGAAAAACGGACTGTATGTGGGAGAAATACATTAGAAATGACAAAATATTTTTATTCATCTTATTTTAGTGCAAAAGAAGCCAAATCAAAATATTTCACCCCAAAAAGCAAAAAAATAAATCTCCAACCAGATTTGTACCTTGTGCTGATTGAGACCCAGACAAATTTGAGGTCGGTAAATTGTGTATACAAGTGACGTAGTTTTGCCCGTCCTCTTTAGAACTTAAACCACGCCCCCGATCACATCATTTGTGTTTTGGACTACCTCCAGTGAACCTCTTCATCCAGTCTTTCTAGATTTTTGGTAAGTTACATACAGCGTATCAATTTTTGTTACTTCAAAGTTTCCCATGCTCGTGCCTGCCATTGAAACTTCTGACTGAAGGAAGTAGCTTGAGCTAGCTAGTAGGGATACTTTAAAATGCCTCTCTATGTCATTCATTTCACAAGTTTTATTTTTGAGGTAGAACTATCTTTAGAAAAAGAAAAAAGCATCTCGCCACTTCCTGTCGGCTAAAAATGACATCACGTGCCTTCAGGTGATATGATTAGCTTGCTGAAGTCACGTTAGCGAAACAAGTCAGACAAGCATAGTGTCCAGTTCTTGTGGGTTTTGTTTTTCAACAGAAATCTTGTGGCACGTGGCAACTCCGCTGCGGCCGGGTGAGGGGCTCAGCGTAGATCATTATGCCATCATTTGAGATTTGTTTGAATACTTTTGCTTTCCAATCAGGGACCAGTTCGGTATGTGGCGAAGCCAGGTTTTTTTTTTTCGTCCAAAGGAAAACGTTTCCATCGGGAGCTCCTTTGTGACTTTGTTGGGTGCTCAGCTCAGATCATAAGTCATCGCTTTTGTGTTGTTTTTGTGAAGTCAGCAGTTGTGTATGCGGTGAAGCCAGTTTTTCTAGCCCTTGTCTAAATTAAAGCAGGGATCGCACTTGGGGACTTTGTCAACGTCTGACAATTCCTTCAGTGGCGGCTGAGGTGAACACACCTCTGAGAGCCAACATCTCCGCAGGCACCATGGCCGACCAATTTGAGGGTAATCTCCGATGTCCCACCTGTTTGGAGATCTTCAAAGACCCCGTCATGCTGTCGTGCAGTCACAGCGTGTGTCGCTCGTGCGCCGAGACGTGGTGGGAACGGAACGAAAATCGAACCTGTCCGGTCTGTAGGGCGGAGTGCAGCACCGCGGATCCCACTACAAACTTGGTCCTCAGGAACATGTGTGAGATATTTAACACGTTTTCAGAGGAGGCGGAAGACGTCTGCAGCTTGCACAAAGAGAAACTCAAACTCTTCTGTTTGGACCATGGGGAGCTTGTGTGCCTCGTTTGCAAGGATGCAAAAATCCACAGCGGCCACAGGTTCTTGCCACTCAATGAAGTTACGGAAGATCGCATAGGGAAACTCCAGCATGGCCTGCAGGGCGCGAAGAAAAGACTGAAGGACCACATTGAGACAAGAGACAACTGGAACGAACAAGTGACGCAAATCAAAGTCCAGAGGGAGCAGCTGGAAAGCAACATTAAGAAATATTTTGGCGAGCTTCATGGCTTCCTGCACCGTGAGGAGTTGGCCAGTTTGGCAGCTGTCAGGGGTGAAGAGCAGCAGAAGACTTCCATGCTGGAGGAGAAGATCAACGCTCTCAGCAGAGACATGGCCGCCCTCTCGGACGCCATCAAAAGCACAGAGGATCTTCTGACGTCCGACCAAGTTTCCATCATGAAGAACTTCCAAACGGCCCAGACGGGAATCCAGACGCTGCCCTACAAGCCAGAGCTGCTGTCAAAAGTTCTCCTGGACGAACATAAGCACATGGGCAACCTCAAGTCCGGCGTGTCTGATAGAATGAAGGAGATGTTCTCTGACGGTCCCGAACCCAAACTCGCTTTGACGTCGCTTGCCGCTGATGACCGGCGTTCCCGCGCCGGTGCGTCAGAACCAAAAAAGAGCCTGAAGAAGGAGGACGACATCGACGCTGTCACCAGCGACGTCATGATAAGCATAATGCAGCTGCCGCCCGATGACCCCGTTTCCTTCAGGGAGAACCTACAGAACATCATTTTCAGAATGACCCGCGAGCTGGTCTCGGAACCCGCTCGCAACCGAGCCAAAGATGCGGCCGAGCGAAAGAAGGAGACGCTCTCCGACAGTCCCGACGATTCCGACTCAAGCGCGACCAATCCCAAAGCGAATCGCCGCGCCAAGATTGCTCGGGTGTTCAGAAAGGGCAGCAAGGGCCGAAAAAGTCCCGGCGAAAACAAATCCTTATCCAAGTTCTACAAGTGAGCGAAATGTGTCAAGTCATCCAAATGCTTTGCTTACCGGGTTAGATGAGGCAAAATCACAAAGAATAAAGCAATGGATTACCGTAATTAGGATGTAGTCTTATGGCATTTACGGCAATGGGTAATGCCTTGGTACTGTTAGGTTTGGGTTTTCTTTTTATCATTGTGCCATTATAGGAGGGAGCTGAAATTTCCAGCAGGTGATTAAAACATGTCAAATTGCAACCGTTCCGACATTTCTGTGTGATTGCAGCTGGACGTGCGAGACTTTGTCTACAAAAATAATCATTGTCCAAATTTTGGACCATATAAAAACATTATAATTGCAATTTTTGAAATGCATTTGAATAGGATTTATTACATGGATTTTCCTGCGATTTTTGCAACCTTCCGTTGAGTGGCGTTCAAATGATGTCAGCAAACAAAACATTCTTTGTTGACTTGTTCACCTCAAGGTGGCGGTAGAGACCAGTTAATGGCTTTGTCTTAGTGTCATGTCAGACTACGAAGACAGACCATGCATTTTTCAGTTTTTTGTGGGTTTTAACAAATGTAACCTACATAATTATAGATAGAACTGGAGCCACTGAACAAAAATGCGTTTACATAAAATTACCGAGAAAATACCAGAATTTGATCCTAATATTTTTTTTCTCCCATGGGGATAGTTCACAGCTTGAACTTTTAGGAAACAAAGTGGTCATTTTGCATTTTTAATTTTGCATCAATGTTTAGATTGTGCATTAAAAGAAAACTAATCGAACTTTTTGTGGTCTGCCGACTTGTATTGTTTTCTCTTCGATGACGTCCCATTGTGACTTGATTCCGAATTTTGCTGTGTGCGCCGATCACCGCTAGATGTCAGAAATGAGCCACCCCCAAAATTGGAATCGTCAAATCTGAATCGTCAAAGCGGTTGTTAATACAATATATGATGTAGAAGAAATACATTCCGGAGAAAAAAACGTGTTTGTCTTCCTTTGCATTGAAACAATCACATTTGACAAAAAAAAAATCACATTTCACCACATGCAAAAAGCAACAAATTTGCCACAAAGTTTGCATTTTATAGTACGTTTAGATTGTGAGTTTTGTCAGGCATAAATCTGTACTGAAAATGCCTTTCTCATTTGAAATATTCTGCTGATTACAAGCTGCTCATCACCTCTCGTGACCACTCCTCACAACTGCGACGAAGCTACACATATCCCCATGAACGTCATTTCAAAATATAACGCTCTTGTTCAAACATACTGCGTTTACCTGAAAACTAAAAGGAAAAATATTTTCTCCGCGTTGTCACTTCCTGCACATGTGCAGCGAAATCCCGCCCTTTTTTTCATGCCGTTTTGAGAACAATTTGTGATTCGGACTAGCTCCATTGAACCCGTTTATCCATTTTACGTCTTTGTTTTCGGTAAGTGACGTATAGATGAGTGCGGTGACATCACACGTGCTCTCGGGTCACGTGGCTTAGTTTAGCTAAAGGCACGTGAGCTACAAAAGTCTAACAAATATGGCAACGTTCCACTTCTCATTGGGTATCATTTTTGTTGGTTGCGACACATCCGGGAGCTTAGACGATTGTGTTTGAATACTTTGCTTTTCTAGTCCGGGAACACTTTTGAACGCAGCGAAGCCAGTTTGTCCGGACCGTGAAGTGAATAATTGCATAAAAGGGGCCTCAACGTCGCGGTTGAGACATTACCGAGAACGGACATCTCCGCACGCGTCGTGGGTTCTCGCCAGGTTCTCGCCACTCAATGAAGTTATGGAAGATCACATAGGGACACTCCAGCACGGCCTGCCGGGCCCAAAGAAAAGACTGGAGGACTACAGTAAGACAAGGGACGACTGCATAGAACAGTTGAACAACATCAGAGTCCAGAGGGAGCAGGTGGAAAGCCAAATCAAGCGACATTTTGTGGAGCTTCACGACTTTCTGCAAGGTGAGGAGAAGGACAGGTTGTTGGCTCTGAGGACAGAAGAGGAGGAGAAGACTCTCATGCTGAAGGAGAAGATCAAGGCTCTCAGCAGAGACATGGCCGCTCTCTCAGACGCAGGAATCCCGACGGCGCCCTTCAAGTCCGAGCTGCTGCCAGAAGTTCTCCCGGACCATCGCGAACATGCGGGCGACTTCAAGTCCAGCGTGTTGGAAGATATGAAGGAGAGGTTTTCAAAGTTTCCCCTCGCCTTTGGACCTAAACTTGGCCCGCCGTCGCTTCAAGCTGATGACCGGTTTTCCACTTCTGATGGAGGAAATCCAAAGAAGAGCCTGAAGAAGAAGGAGGACGTGGATACTCTCAACAGAGATTTGATGAGAAGCAAGACGCAGCTGCCGGCGAGTGACCCCATTTTCATCATGGCCAAACTTGGCTGCGAGCTGCTCTTGGAATCCGTTCACAACCGAGCCAAAAATGCGGGGGAACAAAAGAAGGGCAGTCCCCACGATTCCGGCTCAAATGCCGCCGATCCAAAGAAAAAAAGCCGTCCGAGGATTCCTCAATTGTTCAAAAAGGCCAATAAGGACAGCAAAAAAAATCCAAGCGATAAAACAACCACCACCACTCTATTTTTTCATACTTCAACCACGAGCTAAACATAAGAAGTCACCCAAATTGTGTTCTGTTTACCAGATTAGACGACACAAAAACAGGACAAGGTAGAAAGCAATCAGTTACCGTAATTCCCCACGTATACGTAGATGCACCTTTTTTTTCCCCCCCAAATATGAAGGCCAAAGGAATGGCTGCGTCCCAACTTTAAGATTGATTTTTTTCCGATGATGATGAATAGAGACAAGTTATGTACAGATGCGCATTTTTATATGGGATGTTTTGTCATAAGAAATCCTATTGGCGATAAATTAATTTCTTTTGGCATGGTGAAAGGTGATTTTTTTTTTTGTTTGTTTCAGTAACACCAAACCAATCTGTCACAAATGTGCCATAGTTGCTTTGCATTGTTTGTTTTATTTTGCCTTTGTAAAAAAAAATGACCACAAGTACATTTTTTGAAATCTTATTCATTTAACTGAAATTTGTCATGTTCTGTTGGTGTTGGTTTGGTTTTTGTTTTTGGTTGTGGGATATTACCGGGATTTTCAATTCTGTTTGGGGGTTTTTGTTCTAACTTCATGTTTCTGTTCCCTTCGAGTCTGTCATGCGATTGTGTCTACCTGTCAAGCCCCCCCCCCCAATGGATTCCCTAATTAAAGTCGTTTTTATGTCAATTCAACCTCCGCAATACTTTGTTTTACTTGTTGTGTATGTCATCACACACAAACTACATCACACTTGCTCTCAGACAACATGGCTTAGTTTAGCGAAAATCACGTGAGCAAAAGAAGTCAAACATGGCGTCTTGTCCACTTCACACAGGGCAGCATTTTGTTGTTCATGGGGGGGGGATTCCGGGAGCTCTTCTGTGTTCTGTCTTCTAGTTCTCAGCATACATCATTAGTTACGTGATTTTTTTGAATACTTTCGCTTTCGAGTCGGGAACCAGTTTTGCATGTAGTGAAGCCATTTTTTTTTTTTTTTTCCCCCAAAGCAAAATGTTTCCACCGAGAACCGCATTGCGACCGGTCGGCTCGGATCATGTCATCACTCGTGACTCGTTTGAGTACTTTGACTTTTTTGTGAAGTCACCAGTTATGCACGCGGCGAAGCCAGTTTGTCTACTCTGTCAAACAACAAAGCAGGAATTACACTAAGGGACTTCGCCAACGTCTGACAATTTCTCCGGCGTTGGCCGAGCTGAGAACACTTCTAAGAATCAACGTCTCTGCGTGCGCCATGGCTCGCCGATCTGAGGACGATCTCCGGTGCAGCGCCTGTTTGGAGCTCTACGAAGCCCCCGTGGTGCTAACGGAGTCGCAGGACGTCTGCAGCTTGCACGGCGAGAAGCTCAAACTCTTCTGTTTGAACCACCAGGAGCTGGTGTGCCTGGTTTGCAGGGACGCAAAAATCCACAACGGTCACAGTTTCTCACCACTGGACGAAGTTACGGAAGATCGCAAAAAGAAATTACAGCACGGCCTGCAGGGCGCGAAGAAAAGATTGGATGACTACGTTGAGACAATGGACAAGTGGAATGAGCAAGTGATCCACATCAAGGACCAAAGGGAGCGGGTGGAAAGCCAAATCAAGCGATATTTTGAGGAGCTTCGTGGCTTTCTGCACGTCGAGGAGGAGGCCAGGTTGGCCGTTCTCAGGAGGGAGGAGCGGCAGAAGACTCTCACCTTGGAAAAGAAGATCGAAAGACTCGGCAGAGACGTGGACGCTCTCGCGGGCGCCATCAGAAGCGCAGAGGACCTTCTGACGTTTGACCAAGTTTACATTATGAAGAACTTCCAAACTGCCAAGACGGGAATGCAGACGCCGCCCTGCAAGCCTGAGCTGCCGTCAGAAGTTCTCCTGGATGAACGGAAACATGTGGGCAACCTCAAGTCCGGCGTGTTGAAAGGAATGAAGGAGATGGTCTCAAAGTATCCCGTCACCTTTGGACCTAAACTCGGCATGCCGTCGCTTCAAGGTGATGACCAGGTTTCCGACCACGGTGGAGAAAAACCCAAGAAGATTCTGAAGAAGAAGGATGACCTCGACGCTCTCAGCAGAGAGGTCACCAGTAACATAATGCGCCTGCCGTCGTACGACCCCGTTTTCTTCAGCGAGAACCTACAGACCGTCCTGTTGAGACTGACCCACGAGCTGCTCTTCGAAAGCGCTCGCAACCGACTCAAAGACGCGGGGGAACAAAAGAAGCAGAAGGACAACGTCTCGGACGGTTCCGACGATTCCGACTCAAGCGATCCAAAACCAAAAAACCGTCCCAAGATTGCTGGAGTGTTCAAAAAGGACAGCAAGGCCCAAAAAAGTCCAAGTGAAAAAAAGTCCACCACCACTCTACTGTTCCATCGTTCAAAGTCAAAATGAAGATCTTCGCATACAATCTTAGAAGTCATCCAAATTGTGTTTTCTGCTAAGCAGGTTGGAAGAGAAAAACCCAAGGTACTGTATATAATTGCGCCCCCCCCCCCAAATATGAAGGCAAAAAGTATAGCTCATTTTTCCATGGGGTGTATTATCATGGTGTTTACGGTAATGCTAATGTCTGTACTAATAAGTATTGTAAGGCATTTTGTTTGAAATATTTATAACAGTGTATTTTTTACTTGTATAAATTCCAGGATGTTGTGTTCAATGACGACTTCATACGTAATGGTTTTTGCAGTAGATTTTGCAGTATGCACCGATGACCGCTAGATGTCAGAAATGAGCTACCCTAAAAAAGTGGACTTTGTACTTGTACGGGTATTGTCGTTATCAAATAAAACACTTATGTCGAGAATAAAAGGTTTGTGTTTGTCTTCCTTTTCACTAAAACAACAACGCATTTCATGATGAAAAGACAGTCTTATCATGCATTTCCCCTGATTTTCTTTTCATTAATTATTTCAACGACAACTCGTGAACGAGGCGCAATAGAACTTTTTGTGTTGACACCCCAAAACCACCGGGTGGCACTAGCGGGCAACGTATGACATTTGCAAGCCTTTCAATGACTTTGGTGATTGGCTTAATCTGCACTCCCATAATGCAAAAGTCTTCAAAAGTCATATTACTCTAATTCTGACATTATAAATATTCCGACTTCAATTTCGCTTTTGCTATTGTTGCATTTTTATAATTTTTATACATAAAGGCCGTAGTGGCCGTAGTTGGCATCTTGGTGACACCGTGACGCCAACCAATCGCAGACCAGCATTGACGAGTTGCAGGCCAGACAGTTTGACCCAAACAGATAAAAAGAGCAATTACCTAAAAACACCTGAAGAGGGAGGCAAAAGAACATAAACACAGCCATGACAGTTGTTGATGCCACCAAGCAGGAAAAACGAGGGGACGGAAAAACTTATAGTATTGCGCTTCAAAAAAACGTTTGCTGTAACCCGGGGGTCTCTACTTTAAAACTTGAAAAAGTTCATGTTTTATCCATAGTTCATTTGACAACATTGTTTTTCACGCACCATTAGATTGAAAAAACAGAAAAGCATCGTGCCGCGTGCTGTCGACTGAAAATGACATCACGGGTGCTCTCGGGTTAGCTTGCTAAAGTCGTGCTAGCAAAACATGGCGTCTCGTCCACTTCTCGTGGAGTAACTTTATTTATTTTTTTTTGTACAAAGCAAAAAGTTTCCACTGCGAGCTTCTCTGTGACTGTTTGGTGCTCATCTTGGATCATAATTCATCGCTTATGTCATCCTTGAATACTTTCACTTTTAAAGTGAAGTCAGCAGTTGTGTATGCGGTCAAGCCGGTTTGTCTAGCCTGTCAATTAGCAAGGCGAGAATCGCACTTGAGGACTTTGTCGACGTCTGACAACTCCTTCGGCGGTGGCTGAGACGAGAAGACTTTTCCGAGTCAACGTTTCCGCAAGCGCCATGGCCGACCGATTTGAGGAGAATCTCCGATGTCCCACTTGCTTGGAGATCTTTAAAGACCCCATCATGCTGGGATGCAGCCACAGCGTGTGTCGCGCATGCGCGCAGCAATGGTGGGATCGGAAGGAAGATCGAACCTGTCCGGTCTGCAGGACGGAATGCGGCGCCGCGGATCCACCTCGAAACCTGGCCCTCAGGAACATGTGCCAGATATTTTCCAAGTTCTCGTCGGAGTCAGCGGGCGTCTGCAGCTTGCACGGCGAGAAACTCAAGCTCCTGTGTTTGAACCACCAGGCGCTTGCGTGCCTGGTTTGCAAGGATGCAAAAATCCACAGCGGCCACAAGTTCTTGCCACTCAACGAAGTCCCGGAAGATCACAAAGGGAAACTCCAGCAGGACTACAATGAGAGAATCGACAACTATCATGAACAAGTGACGCGCATCAAGTTCCAGAGGGAGCGTCTGGAAAGCCAAATCAAGCGACATTTCGAGGAGCTTCGTGTTTTCCTGCAGGCCGATGAGGAGTCCAGGTTGGCTGCTGTCAGGAGCGAAGAGCAGGAGAAGATCCGTTTGTTGAAGGAGAAAATTGGAGCTCTCAGAGGAGACGTGGCCGCTCTCTCGGACTCCGTCGGAAGCACGGAGGATGTTCTGACCCCCGACCAAGATTCCATCAAGACAGGAATCCCGACGCTGCCCCTCAAGCCCGAGCTCCTGTCGGAAGTTCACCTGGACGAAGGCAGGCATGTGGACAACCTCAAATCCGGCGTGCTGGATAGCATGAAGGAGATGTGTTCTGACGGTCCCGTCGTTTTGGGACCCCAACTTGGCTCGGCGTCGCTTCTTGCCGACGATCGGTTCCCCAGCTCCCATGTAGAGAAGAGCCTGAAGAAGAAGGACGACATTGACTCTCTCACCAGCGAAGTCATGAGAAGCATAATACAGCTGCGGGCCGATGACTCCAGTTCCTTCAGCGAGAACCTACAGACCATCATTTTCAGACTGACCCGCGAGCTGCTCTTGGAACGCAACCTTGGCAGGGGCCAAAAGAAGGAGACGGGCTCCGACAGTTCCGACGAGTCGGACTCAAACGCCACCGATCCGAAACCGAATCGTCGCGCCAAGATCCCTCGAGCGCCCAAAAAGGTCCCAAACATCCTGAATAGAAAACTACTCAAAGCCGCGTTTTCGCATCGTCCAAAATCAAAATGAAGTTCTCCTTGTGAGCTAAATATCAGAACTAATCCAAATTGTGGTCCTTACTTACTAGAACTAGAACTTACGGACGTAATTAAGAGTACGTTGTACAATAGTGTAAGGAAATTCAAAACTGATGACGTTGAGATCTTTTGCTGTCATAACTGAAGTTTTGTCATTTTGTGGGATTTTTTTTGGAATATTTCACACCGTGACCTGTTCAATAACGAAATGGACATTTTACCTTCATATTCTTCATTTGACATTAGTATTCAGATTGTGGGTTCTTTTTTTGTTTGTATCGTTTCCTGTTCATTGACGCAATAGTTTTTGTGTCGTGAGTCTGAATAGCAGATTTTGTTGTGTGCAATAATCACCGCTAGATGTCAGTAATGAGCCACCCTTAAAAAAAAGGACTTTGTTCTTGTACCTGTATTGTCACGGTGATGAAATAAAATACTTATGTGGAAGAAAAACATTACAGGGGGAAAAAGATTTGTGTCTTCCTTTGCACTGAAACGATGACATTTGACGATAAAAGCAATCGCATTTCACCACATGCAAAAAAAGATATTTAATCGCCAATAAGATATGTACTCTGGACTGGTAACACCAGACACATTTGGACATAGTAAATTGTCTCCACAAGTAACGTGGTGCAGTTTATAATTTGTTGTTTATCTTACATAAATTTGATTTGAATCCTAATTAATCTTAATTAATTGAATTGAAATGACAATCATGAATTTAGTCATATCAAAACAATGTCTTTCAAACATACTGTGGTTACATGAAAATTAAAAGAAAACAAACATGTCTTGTCCACGCCTCGTAGATATGAAGTCATCGTTTGTGACTTGTTTGAATACTTTCGCTTTATTTGTCACCAGCTTCGTATGTGGAGAAGCGTGTTTGTCTGCCCTGTCACGTAACAGAACTTTCTCAGCGACCGATAGTTCCTTCACTGGTGGCTGACTCTTCCGAGAGTCAACATTTCCGCCAACGCCATGGCTCACCGATTTGAGGAGGAGCTCCGATGTCCAAACTGTTTGGAGATCTTTAATGACCCCGCGGTGGTGCCGTGCAGTCACAGCTTCTGTCGAGCGTGTGCGCAGAAGGGGTGTCCGCTTTGCAAGAAGTTGTTCACTTTGACGGATCCGCCCGGAAACCCAGCCCCGAGGAACGTGTGCGAGATGTTTTCTAAATTCTCGGTGGATTCGGGGGACATCTGCAATTTACACAAGGAGAAGCTCAAACTCTTTTGTCTGGACCACAAGGAGCTCGCGTGCCTCGTTTGCAGGGATGCAAAAATCCACAGTGGCCACAAGTTCTCTCCAGTCGACGAAGTTACGGAAAATCACAAAGAGAAACTCCAGCAGGGCCTCCGGAGAGCAAAAAAAAGACTGAAGGACTATAATGAGACAAGAGACAACTACAATGAGCAAGTGATGCACATCAAGGTCCAGAGGGAGCAGACAGAGACCCAAATTAAGAAACATTATGAGGATCTTCGCGGCCTCCTGCAGGTCGAGGAGGAGGCCAAGTTGTCCGCTCTGAGGAGGAAAGAGGAGCAGAAGACTCTCATGTTGAAAGAGAAGATGCAAACTCTCAGCAGAGACATTGCCGCTCTCTCGGAGTCCATCAGTAGCACAGAAGAGCTGCTGACATTAGACCCGGTTCCCTTCATGAAGAACTTCCAGACCGCCGTGACCAGGGTCCAAACGCTGTCCGACAAGTTCCTCGTAAAGGGGTCGGCCTCCTCCGATCCCAGCGGTTCCGAGCCGAACACGATGGAGGAACAGCAAAGGAGGAGTTGGAGGATGATGGACGCCGCCTCTTGCTTGGATTCAGCGCCGCCGCCATCGTCTCAGCCCGTTTCCGTCAGGGAGAAGTTCCAGACTTCCATGGGCAGAATCCCAAAGCGACAGGACAAGTCCATGGATCTCTTTGAAAGTGTGCTGGACCAAGCCGAGACGGTCCCCGACCGTCCTGTGGTTCTGGACTCAAAATCGATCAGTAAAAAATCCAAGCGTCTTGATAAGTTTATTCGAGTGTTCAGAACGGACAGCAGGGTCCATAAAAGTCCAACAGGAAGGAAAACCACCTATGAGTTATGGCCTACTTCAAATGAAGATTTGTGAAGTTCTTCATGTGGGCTAACTAGAAAAGCGCAAAGCAGTGATGATGTTGAAATCTGATTAATCTTTTTCACTCATGGGATTTTTAACTTTCTGACCTGTTCACCGACAAAATAATTATTTTACATTCGTATTGTTCGTATTACATCGATATTCAGATTGTGTGCAATAAAAATGACATACTTGAACAAATTGCGGTGTTTTTGTTCGGTTTTCCGACTTGTATTGTTTTCTATTCAATAGTGACCGCGAAGTCATTTTTTGACTTGATTCTGAAGAGCGGATTTTGCTGTGTGCATTAATCACCGCTAGATGTCAGAAATGAGCCACCATCAACAAATTGGACATTGTTCTTGGAAATGAATTGTCACGGTGACCAAATACAATACTTATGTGGAGGAAATAGGTAACAGAGAAAAAAAAAAGTTGTGTTTGTCTTCCTTTGATAATAATAATAATAATAATAAAAGAAAATCTAAACAATAACATTTCACCACATGCAAAAAGAAACTCATGAAATCACCAACAACTGTTTACTGGTAAAACCAGACCCATTTGTCAATACAAGTGGCATGGTTGCTGTGATTATATATTTACTTATATTAGATATTTTGATTTGCTTATATTAAAAGAAAAGAGGGAAAAAACCCGACTGAGTTCTCAAAAGGAGACATTTGACTTCAAAGTGGTTCCGACGAGAGCCTCTTATCTTCTTCCTTTTATGGGTATCTCTCAGCAGTTGTGTAATTTCACCAAAATAAATATAATTCCATTCTTATTTGTTTAAACTGGTTTGCAAATCTTGCCCAACCAGTAGGAAATTATTTACTCTTTCAACAAAAATTATGAAAACCGGTTCTGCCAAAATTGGCATGCCATCAACATTCCTTATATCTTTATTTAACCTTATGAGTAATTTCAATATTTTTCCATTAGTAACCGCAGGTCGATTTCATTTGAATCTTGTTCATTGAATTGAAATGACTTATTAAATTCTGACGTTGATAAATTAGTCATGTCAACATGCTTTTGTGCAGCTGAATCCCGCCCATTTTAAGCCCCTTACGTCACGGCTCCCCATTTATATCGTTTCTGGTTTGGACTAGCTCCAGTGAACCGATGTGCCCATTGTCTCTCTTTACTTCGGTTAGGTAACCTAAATAGCGTATAAATAAATTTGCGCTTCTGCCAAGTAGCTCAAGCTAGCAAATTAGCCTCTTTTGCCAACTTGAAAACTGTAAAACCTTCATGTTTTGTCCATAATGAATTTGACAACGTTATCGTTTTTCTTGAAAACATTTCGCCGCTTGCCGTCCACTTAAAATGACATCACATGGCTTAGCTTGCTGAAGTTACGTTGTCAAACAAACATGGCGTCCTGTGCTCCGCAACAAACCGTCATAAGCCACCATTACCGACGCGTTTTCCTTTTTACGTTGCGGAAGTGGAGGCGGGGCCGCCGTTTGCTCCCATGCAATCAATAAGAATACATTTGTCGCGTTCCGTTGTTGGTGTTTTGTTGTCCTTGTTTCGTTCCCCTTGTGTCTGTCCTCGTTAGTGTGATTTGCTTCCACCTGTTTGCGTTGACCTGCCTCCCGCGTGTCGACCAATCAATCACCTCCAATCGTTGGCGTCCAGCTGTTTCGCGTTGCCTCGTTAGTGTTGAGCGTATTTAGTTCCCAGTTTGCCTTCTGCCGCTTGTCGGGTTTTTGTCCAACGACGCTTCTGTCGTTCTGCCATACTGTCTGTCGGTCAAAGTCTATTCCAGTCCCCGTTAGTTCCAGTTTTCTCCTGGGTCCGTTGTTCAAGTTCATCGTGTAGTTGGTTCTTTCCAGGTTTTTATTTTGTTACTTTGTATGGTTCGGCCCACCCTGTTTCATTTTTCATATTAAACCTTAGGTTTTTCTGAGTACTCCACACCTATCAGCATCTTACTTAATAGGTCGGAGCTTGCCAACGTTCTAGATCCAATTTTTTGACGAGAGCAAATATAATACATGCAAATTTAATACGAAGGCGCTTTCCGTGTATGGCTGCTATCCTATTGTTTGTGGCTGGAATGTGGCAATTTTTGACTGTGTTGTGCAAACAGCCTACGTCAATTTGCGCACCTATTTTGTAAGTGGACATGCAAGTTTGGCGAGTGTCAGAGTATATATTTTAGCTCATGTCGTTTTTTTGTTTATTATTTGCTGAAGCTCAAGCACAACGGTAAGCGTTTGATTTTTCTTCACCTTTTTGCTCCATTCTGAGTTTTTGATTTTTCGCTTTACTTTGTGATTTGTTGGCTTGAAATTGGTATCGGCAAGTAGGATTCCATTTTTTTTCTTCGCAAGGACCATGACGAGCCGAGTTGTGGACGATCTCAGATGCCCCGCCTGTTTGGAGATCTTTCAAGACCCCGTGGTGTTGGCGTGCAGTCACAGCTTCTGTCGAGCGTGTGCGCTGGAGTGGTGGGACCAGAGCGGCGTTCAAACGTGTCCGGTCTGCAGGACGGAGTGTAACTCTATGCCTCCGCCTCCAAACCTGGCCCTGAGGAACGTATGCGAGACCTTTTCCAAATTCTCAGCGGAGGCGGAGGACATCTGCACCTTGCACAGGGAGCAACTCAAAGTCTTTTGTTTGGACCACCAAGAGCCGGCGTGCATCATCTGCATGCTGGCAGAAATCCACGCCGGCCACAAGTTCTGTCCCCTCGATGAAGTCGTGAAGACCCACAAAGGAAATCTACGTGAAGTCCTTCAGGACGCCAAGGGAAGATTGAAGGATTTTAACGAGACACGAGACGACAACCACCAACGGGCCGCGTCCATCGAGGTGCAGAGGGAGCAGATCGAAAGCAAGATTAAGAAGGACTTTGAGGAGCTTCATAACTTCCTGCGGGTTGAGGAGGAGGCCAGGTTGGCTGCTGTCAGGGGGGAAGAGGAGGAGAAGAGCCGAATGCTGAAGGAGAAGAACAAGGTTCTCGACGGAGACATTGCCTCTCTCTCGGACGTCATCGGAAGCGCAGAGGAGCTGCTGATGTCAGACCCGGTTCCCTTCATGAAGAACTTCCAGACTGCCTTGACCAGGGTCCAGAAGCTGCCCGAAAAGCCGGAGCTCGTGTCAGAAGCTCTGCTGGATGCGTGTAAACACGTGGACAACATCCAGTACAACGTGGTGAAACGACTGGAGGCTGTGGCCTCCTGCAATCTCCCCGCGTCTAACCCGAACACGGCCCAGCATAGCTTTTTGCAGGACGCCGGACTTTCTGCTATTATGGAGGAAAAGCAAGAGATACGTTGGGGGATGAAGGATAATAAGGAGAATGAGGCTTACGTAAGAGATGTGACCGCTTTATTAGATGCTCTCAGAAGCACGGTGTTGCCGCAGTCGTACGAGCCGATTTCTGTCAAGGAGAAGCTCCAGACTTCCATCAACAGAGTCTCCAAGCAGCCGTATTCAAACATGACCAATACGGATCGTGTGTGGCCTAAGAAGATTGTTAACGAGTTCAAAAAGGGCTTCTGGTCTTATACACGTTTGTGAAGTTCTTCATGTCTGAAGAACATTTATTACGTTGATTAAGAGGCAAAGGAATCTGATTTTGAATGAGATTTTTTTTTCTCCCATGGGGATATTTCACTGCCTGATCTGCTTAATAACATAATGCTTATTTTACATTCGTATTTTTCATACTGTATCAACGTTGAGCTTGTGTGCAAATAAAAATGATATATTCTTGAACGAAATGACTCCTTTTTGTGAGAGATCTGCCGTCTTTTCTTCAATGGCGTCTACGCGCAATCATTTGATTCCGAAGAGCAGATTTTGCTATGTGCACTGATCACCGCTAGATGTCAGGGATGAGCCACCAAAAAATATTGGACTTAGCGTAGTTCTTGCATCAGTCACACTGATGAAAAACAACAGTTAATGTGGCGGAAGAACTTAACAGAGAAAAGAGTTGTGGTTTGTCTTTGTTTTCCTTTGCACCGAAACAAGAGCATTTGACAGGCAAAAACAATCACAAATGCAAAATGAAACCGCCAATAAGATATGTACTCTGTACTGGTAACACCAGATACATTTGTCGTAAATATTTCAAGACAATTATTGACATGCTTTTGAGGCATTTTGTGATTGTTTTGTTTATCAAAGGGAAAAAAAAGACAGTTACCAAAACGAGAATTTAGACAGAACATATTTGACTTTCTGCATTCTAACTCGTTCT
Organism: Hippichthys cyanospilos; assembly: GCF_059441005.1. Taxonomy (NCBI): domain Eukaryota; kingdom Metazoa; phylum Chordata; class Actinopteri; order Syngnathiformes; family Syngnathidae; genus Hippichthys; species Hippichthys cyanospilos. The sequence goes on along the minus strand of NC_142385.1, from coordinate 15,778,852 downwards.
GAAAAGAGCCTGTGCTCATCTATCTGACTTTCATGGGTATCTCCAAATAGTCAAATAAATCAAATTCCAAGCTTATCTGTTTAAAACGGGTTTTCACAACCTTCCCAACCATTAGAAAAGTGTTTACTCTTTCGACAGAAGTAGTTGTTCACATCAACAAAATTATTGTTATTAAATTCCGTCGTTGATAAATTGGTCATTTCAAAACATAATGCCTTTGTTTCAAACATGCTGTACTCACTTGAAAACTACAAGAAACAAAAACGTTTTCCGTGCTTTAGCTTCCTGACGTTTTAAGCCCCACATCACACCCCTTTTACATAACGCCTGTTTAAAACAATGCTATATTTACTTATTAAAAAAATCAGTGTTCTAGTGCAGCGACAATATCTTAACATAATTTGTGACTAGCTCCAGTGAACGCGTGTGTCCACTGTATGTCCTGTTTTCGTTTCGAAACCGTGTAGAAATGACTGCAATCTGATGTTCTGTCTGCACATTAAACATCCTAAAGAAAAAAGAGTAGCTGAGCTCGCAAATCGTCCGCTTTTGCCATTAGATACGTTCAAAAGTTCATGTTTTGTCTATAATTCATTTGACAGCGGGGTTGTTTTTCACATTTTGCCACTTCCTGTTGACAGAGAAAGACAATACATGCTCTGAAGTGTCAAAATAAGTTCAACAAATATAGCGTCCCGTGCTTCACAACACACCTATCGTAGGCAACCTCCAGTATCTACTGATGCGTTTTCATTTTTACTTGGCAGACGTGGAGGCGGGGCTGCCATTGCACACATGCAAAAGATAATGATACCTTCTATATATAATCCTCTTTACATGGCCAATTTGTGAATTTAACATGAAGATATTTGCCATGTCTGGCTGCTATTCTTTTGTTAGCATTTTTTGACTGGGTTGCGCAATCACTAAAGGTCACATGACTCACTAACTTTGTATGTGGTGAAGCCGGTTCAGCCATTTTTATCTGCCAAGTTGAGCTGTTGCGTTTTAATTGCTGTTTGTTGAGCTCTTTGCGTTGTGTTCTTTTTTTTTATTGCTTCCTGAAGCTCTAGCGCAAAACAAGAACAGTAAGTGTTTCCCTTTTTCTTTTCTCCTTTTATGCCTGTTTTATCTGTTTTGTTTCAAGGGGGCTTTTATATAACATATTGGTGAAACTGCCAAAATAATACTCAGCTATTTTTTGATGTCTGTCTGCTAATCAAATGACAAGCATGAATCTGGATCCCAAATGTATAAATGTGACCGGCTTGGGTACTCGAGGTTATTTTTATTTTTCCATTCTTTCTTTTTCTTTGTTTTTTTTTTTCTTTCTCTTTCTGAGCAAGTTGTGTTTCGGGACCGCGTTTTGCTTTCGTTTTATGCCCGCTTTTAGCGAGCACATTTTTGATTCTTCACTTTTATTTACAGTGTGAATCGTTGGCTCGAAATTGGTATTCGCAAGTCGTATTAAATCTTTTTTGTGTGATCCCAGATAAAAGCGTGGTTTTGCCTGCGGTCAAGTACGAAGCGTAAAAGGTGGAGGAGGACTTTTTCAACGCCTTCAATCCTGTCTCATTGACACAATTCTGCGTGAACATTAGAGTCCTGCAAATTGATTCGGTTGACTTCCCAAGGTCCATGACGAGCCAGCTTGAGGGCGATTTCCAATGTCCCACCTGTTTTGAGATCTTTCAAGACCCCGTGGTGTTGCCGTGCGGTCATAGCTTCTGTCGCACATGTGCGAAGCAGTGGTGGGAGCAGAACGGAGATCGAACATGTCCAGTCTGCAGGACGGAGTGTAACTCTATGCTTCCGCCTCCAAACTTGGCCCTGAGGAATGTATGCGAGACATTTTCCAAACTCTCAGCGGAGTTTGAGGACATCTGCAGCTTGCACAAGGAGAAACTGAAACTCTTCTGCCTGGACCATCAGGAGCTTGTGTGCGTCATCTGCATGGCTGCAGAAATCCACGCCGGCCACAAGTTCCGACCCTTCGATGAAGTTGTGGAAGCGCACAAAGGAACTCTACATGAAATCCTTCAGGCCGCCAAGAGAAGATCGGAGGAGTTTAACGAGACACGAGACAACTGCAACGCACAGGCCACGTCCATCAAGATCCAGAGGGAGAAGATTGAAAGCAAGATCAAGAAGGATTTTGATGAGCTTCATGCCTTCCTGCGGGTTGAGGAGGAGGCCAGGTTGGCTGCTTTAAGGAGGGAAGAGCTTGAGAAGACCCGCATGTTGAAGGAGAAGATCACGGTTCTCAGCAGAAACATTGCCTCTCTCTCAGACGCCATCAGAAACACCGAGGCTCTTCTGATCTCAGAGCCCGTTTTCCTCATGAAGAACCTCCGGACTGCTATGACGGAAATCCAGAAGCTGCCCGACAAGCCCGAGCCGCTCTCAGAAGCTTTCCTGGATGAAGTTAAACACGTGGGCAACCTCAAGTTCAGCGTGTGGGAGCGAATGAAGGGCATGGCCTCCTACAGTCCCACCGCTTTGACCCCCAACATGACTGGCAATCGCTTCCTGCAGGCGGCCAGGTTTTCTGCAATGCTGGAAGAAAAACAAAATACGGCGGAGAAGACCGAGGCTCTCAACAGAGACGTGGACATTTTGTCAGAAGCCATCAGAAGTAGAAAGAAGCTGCCGTTGTCGGACCCCGCTTCCTTCTGGGAGAACCTCCAGACCGCCGTGACCAAAATCCAGAAACGACCCGACAAGCCGGAGCTGATCTCAAAACCCGTGCCGGACCGAGGCAAACATTTGGAGGACCAAGTGAAAGCCACGGTCTTGGACTCTCCCGCCGTTCTGGACCCCAACACGGCCGATCCCAAATTCAATCTGCTCGATGAGCTTGCTCGAATGTTCAAAAAGGACAGCGGCGTCGAAAGTCCGAGTGGAAGGAAACTCTTCGCGCCCCGGCTTCATTCAAAGTCAAATATGTGAAGTTCTTCACATATGCTAAATATATTCAAGCAAATGCAATGTGTGGAGCTTTACTCTAGGTACAAATTGCAGCAGAACCTTCTTGTTTGGCCACCGTACAAAATGTCTCCTTACCCTTGAAGGTAATAAAGTTCCTCTGCAAATATGGCCACTTGCAGCTCATGCTTCAATTCAAAAACTCTGATGTTTTCCTCCCATAACTGATAGTTGTCATTTTGTATGATTTTTTTTTTCTCCCACAGGAATATTTGTCGAAAATCATCATTTTAAATGAATACTATTGCTTTATACCATGTAAAATCTAAATCTGTTTATCAAAATGTCTTTTATATGCTGACTTGTATTGTTTTCTACTCTATTCAATTTATACCATGTCAAATAAATACCTGTCCATCAAAATGTTTATATGCTGACTTGTATTCTCTATTTCAGAGCTTGCTTTGTGCAATTGTTACCACTAGTAATGAGCCACTCCCCTCGAAAAATAAAAAATTGTGCACCACCTTGAAAAAGGGTTTGCCAATCGCTCTTGATTTAAGTAGCTGGCTACAGTCACGTGCCCAAATCCGGAAAATGGCAAACAAATATGGCGGCGTCCTGCGAAGTTCACACCGAGCGTTAATGGGTTGTCCGATGATCCTTGCGGCGCGTGTCCACAGGCAAGTCAGCAACCTTGCCAGGCATCGTAAAGAAATCTAAAAGGAGCCGAACTTCTGGTGAGTGCATTGACTTGTTTAGGATTGTTGCAACTCGGCTAGCAACCAACGGAGCATTTAGCGTTAACCAAAGTTGGAGCACAATCGATAGTCTGACGAGCGATGTTCATTTTTGTTATTCTTTTTTTTTTTTTTAGGTAAGGGGAAAAGACAACACGAACACGATGCCTAATAGACCGATATTTGCGCCTTCGTGCCGCTAGATGGCAGTGTAGGGCAAGATAAACCTCACATGAATCAATGCATAATTAAATATCCTGTATTTATGAATGTAAGTTTATATATGGTATCCCTACATGATTTTATATATAACAATTATATATATATATATATATATATATATATATATATATATATATATATATATATATATATACTGTATACACTTCATAAATACCTTATGTTGTAAAGTGCATTGAAACCATGCACAACGTTTGTTTAGCACTTTCAATTAATGAATAATGACATTTTGAATAAATATTGAAAAAAAAAATTGTATCCAGTATTTTTTCTTTACTTATATCTGTTTCCACCTATAATCTTCATTTAAATCTAAATTTCATCTCATTAGAAGACATAGAAAATGATGTAATGCGGCGCAGCGAGTTTGGTGGGTGTGTCTGGTGTTTGGGTTGGCCCTTTGTCCTTTCCCGTTGCGCCTTTTGAACGCAGCCATTTCCTTTCCATGGCTTCTCTTTCTCGAGGACTTTTTCTCGAGGTGTTCAGTCGTGACTGAGACCCACGCACTCTAACGTTCGGAAGTTTGTGGATTGACTTGCTGTCTAAAGAAAGGAGCACGGCTAAACGAATTGAGGACCATCTCCAGTGTCTGTCCTGTTTGGACATGTTTAAAGACTAAACCTCCTGGTTACAGCACCATCACACCTTCAATGTGGACTGAACATTACAATCTTTAGAATACTGCACCAACACAACAGTAACATGCCTATTGGTCTTTAATAGTAGTGTATCCTCTGGTGGCAAGTAAATAGCGGTTTAAAATCAATACCTCCATCGCATTTTCTTCTGTCTCCCTTTGTTTACCCGAAGATACTGGTGGCTATTAAAAAAAAATGCAGATAAACCGCAATGTACTATAAGCAGCAGAGTTCAAAGCGCGAGGGAAAAAAGTAGCCATCTGAAATTTATAGTAATCACAAAAATTCCCATAATTAATCACAATCCAAATTTTTATTCTTCATTTCTAATTGTCTATTCCTAAAGATTGACTGACTTGTCTGAGTATTTTTGTTGACATTTCCTTTAGCTCCATTAGTGGATGCATAAAGCAACCCCAGCCACTTCTGTAGCTTCTATTCTATGTGCCTTATAGTCCGGTGCGCCTTATAGTGCAGTAAATATGGTAGATCTCATGGAAAAAAAACTTTGCCCCCCCCCCCCCTTCCTGCTTTTTATGCAACGTTAGTATTGACATTTTGACACTTTTCCACCTCAAAAAGGAAGCAGCAACATTGAAATTCAGCTTCATCTTCTTTCAATTTTTATTCTAGAAACAAGAATTGAAAATGAGACTTTTGTTTGTTTCCTTCCTCGTTCCAGAGATGAAACCACAAAGTCAAGCTGCGCATCACTCTTCACTCTGCTTCCAAACGTAATAACCAAGGATCAAAACCAGCACGGGGTTTGTGACGTGCGGTGAAGCCAGTTTGGCAGGTTATTGGCTCTTTCAGGTGAGCTCTTTGTTTATTTGTTACAATCCGCACATCCAGCACAGATTGGAGACAGCGGACATTTTTATCGTCTTTTATGTCTTGTTTTTTTATGGTTTGAGGAAACTAGTTTGGTAAGAAATCGTTTTTTGTGCGATCTCAGATAACGGGGTTCTTTTGGTGGGGAAAACCCAAGCAGGAAGTGCACGTTCAAACGTGAGTTGGTTCAGCGGCGACTCCTTGAAGCTCTCCTTGAGTCGGCGCCTTCACAAGGACCATGGCGAGAAGAGTCGAAGATGATCTTCAATGCCCTTCCTGTTTGGACATCTTTAAGGAGCCGGTCCTACTGCCGTGCAGTCACAGCTTCTGTCTCGCCTGCGTCCAAAAATGGTGGGCGGACCGAGATCGATCGTGTCCACTCTGTAGGATGTCGTGTAGATCCATTGAGGTTCCTCTGAACCTGGCTCTGAGGAACATCTGCGACACGGTTTCACAAACCTCGCTGGAGTCGCCGGAAATCTGTATCTTGCACAGGGAGAATCTCAGACTCTTCTGTTTGGACCACCAGGAGCTGGTGTGCCTCAGTTGCATAGATACAAAACTGCACTTCGGACATAAGTTCTGCTCCATCAATGAAGTTGCGGAAGATCACAAGGAGAAAATCCAGGAAAGTCTGCTGAGGGCCAAGGAAAGATTAAAAGCTTATCAAAGGGGTAGTGACGATTGCGGCGAACAAGTCATGTACATCAAGATCCAGAGGGAGCAGATCGAAAGTAAGATTAAGAAGGATTTCCAGGAGCTTCGTCGGTTCCTGGATTTTGAGGAGGAGGCCAGGTTGGCGGCTGTGAGGAGGGAAGAACAGGAGAAGATTGTGCGGATGAAGGAGAAGATCCAGGCTCTCAACAGCGACATGGTCGCTCTCTCAGAAGCCATCAGGAGCACCGAGGAGCTTCTGACCTCCGACCCGGTTTCCTTCATGAAGAACCTCCAGATCGCCGCGAGCAGAATCGAGGCTCTGCCCGACAAGCCCGAGCTGCTCCCGCGAGGGGCTCTCCTGGACCAAGTGCGACACGCGGGCAACCTCAAGTTCAACGTGTGGGAACGAATGAAGGAGACGGTCTCCTACAGTCCCGTCATCCTGGATCCAAACACGGCCTATTGGGAACTCAAGCTGTCCGAAGATCTGAGCTGTGTGCAATTTGGGAAAAAACTGCAGCGTCCCAAGAATCCGGAGAGGTCCACGTCCTATCCCGACGTGCTGGCTTGTTCTTTGTCTTCGGGAAGACACGCGTGGGATGTGGACGTGGGAGATAACGCGGCCTGGGGGCTGGGCGTGGCCTGGGGGGACCCCGCCACGCCGGACGACATGAAAACATTCACAATCGAATTTTTCGACGAGCAGTACCAACTCTTTGCCGACCCGCATGGATCCTGGAGTCCGCCGGTGAAACTGCAGAGGATCCGGGTGTGCGTGGACACCGACGAAAAAACGCTTTCGTTCTCCGAGTCTCTTATGAACATTCGTTTAGGCGCCACCGAGCCTTCCGATTGGCCGCATTTGACCGAGAACGTGAAAATGTTCCCTTACTTTCGGACGAGGGATAAAATCCCTCTGCGTATCGTTCCGCTTGCCGTTTGCGCTGCCATTCAAAGTCAGCCATGACGTTGGATGTATCGGCGTCGGTCTTCATTCTTCTTCAATAAACTCTTATGGTATTTTGCAGTACAAGGAAAAAAAAACATTTGAGAAAAAAAATGTGTATTTATTAACTTTCTTTCAATCGATCATACCTCACCCCCCCAACAAATCCCCCAATTCTAAATTTGTGATGAACTTTGTACATAACATTGTGTGTGAGATATATATATATGTAAATATATGCATATACATATGTGTAGCTGTTATATTAATATTATATACATATATAGAGTATTTTTTTGAATAGCTGTTGTTTTTTGGTTTTCTTGCACAGCTCGCAGGTCTCCCCGTTGGCAAGCGGCGTCATATTTTTAGCAGCGCCGTCCTATTTTCTGTGGGCGTTTGACATTGTGGCGCCGCAATCTCGTACTCCAGCAAACTTTTTCCCCAAGTCCCGATTGTCATGAATGACTCACTTTTTGTGGCGCTTCCCTTCCTCTCCCCGTTTGCAGATTTTGTTCCCGGTGGAGGTTTTAGCGGGGAAACGAGCGCTCGTCGGGCCTTTCATCCCCCCTCGTGCTTGAAGGATTTAAGCGCGCGCACATCTGCTTCATGTCAATTGAGTGCAAAGCGCTGAGATTGGACAGTGACGGACAGGCCTGAATTGTCAATGGCCACGCGGAGATTTTCATTGAGAGAATCCGGCTAAGGTGCCAAGCAAATTCCTTTATTCTTCTGGAAAGCTTATTTCACGCTCCTTACACTTAAAATCAGGTAGAATGCTATCATGCGGCAATGACACTAAGCAATGCGACAGCCACATTTTGCTTCGATTCATCGGACGTCGTGCTGCTCCTTCTGCTGTGTGCTCTTTGGCCACCTGGGGGCAGTATAATAGACAGGGATGCTCTCAACTCTAAGATGCAGTTTTACTTAGAGGATAAAGGATATATGCAGCAGATTATCCAGCTATTTTTTCTTTTATTTATATATTTTTCTCCATTTTTTCTTCATTTGGCTAAAGTGGAGTCAAAAATGGTACTGGTACTCCGATCAAGTCATGAAATATTTTAATATTTATTAGTTTTACTTAAAGTAATGGATTACTTCAGTACTTTAGTACCTAACAAAATTGTTACATTCATACCTAAATAGTTAATTACCTCCACACTTAATTGCCCAAAGTAATGATTACTTGCTCCCAATTATTTTCGCAAAATACTTGTAAAAACACGTCTTTGGGACTGATTGAGTTAATGGTCATAACTGTGCCTAGCCATGCTAATTAGCCTTAGCATTAGCTTTAAGCTAAGGGAGATTTGCTAAGGCTATGTGGTTTGGAGAAATGTGTTTCTCATTTTTTTTATGTTCATAATGCCGAAAGATGACCTACTCTTAAATGCCATATATTGTTGAAATACAAAAAAATCAATCTTATCGTATTTTCCTTGCTAATAAACTGTGCGTGTACTTTCTCGACCTGCGACCCTCATTGAATATAAACGTAGTCCGCCAGGTGCTGGTCCCATGGAGCAGATCGGCAGCGGACGCCATGTTTAATGGATTAGCGGCAGAGCAAGATGGATGAAGTGCGCCCGCCCGCCCGCCGCACAATGGAAGGCCATTCATTTGAGGGGGAAAAAAAAAACGTGACGGGAAGAGCCGACTCCGGAATGGAATCTGATAGGAGGAACATTACGCCGGTAATACTTTCACTACACTTGTTCCACAATTGCGCTTATCAAGCGTAACTGCCAAGTCATCTCCTAATTGATCGCCTTATTTATATTTAATCACCGCAGGGGAAGCTCACATGTACCAGCGTGTGCGTTATATCAGCCGGATTCAATTTACACAGCAATTGGGGGGGGTTCGGGTTTTGTGCCCCGCCCAAAGCGCAGCTCCTTATAGGCTGTTGCTAATTGCGTGAGAATTTCTCTAAATTCCCCAGCGTTCACTATGCTGTTTGTGTAAAGATCTAGTGTGCCGATTTGTTTACTTATGAATGACTTCGATGTGCTAGCATGTTATTTGCATTTTTTTCGATGATATAAACACAAATTCCATCAAAATAAACAAAATCTGAAGAAAAAACTCAATAGCAAATCCAATAGCTTCACACAATTCATATGTTTAATAGGAGTGGGAAGAAGTACAAAACATATATATATATATATATATATATATATATATATATATATATATATATATATATATATATATATATATATATATATATATATATATTTACATGTTTTATATAAATAAAAAAAATAATTTCAGTAAATATTTAAGTGAATTAATCATATATTACTGTATGTAGCTCTAAATATAAATAATAGATCATATAATAAATACATAATTAAATTGGTACCAAAAATGAGATACATTGTTTAGTTAAGATTTCAATGCAAATGTATTGATATCAAACATTTTTTCTTTTAAATGGAATACACTTCTTTTTTGTCAGTCCACAAAAGACGCTCTTGGTTTTCTTGAGGCTAATATGCTAGCTAATGCTATTGATGTTTGAATAATTTCCCTTATTGGATGCTTTTTTCATTCTTGACAGGAATATCGCGGTTCATTCTTAAATGAAGAGCAAATGAATTGGAACATGACGCATCTCATCGTCAAATTGTCAGGTAGTGACTCCTTTGCAAAATGTTGCCTGCCTTTATTTTGGGAGGGTTGAAAGTCAAGTTAAAAACCATTGTTAAACCAGGGATTTAACATTGTTTTAATTATTTTTTTTGTTTTTTTTGCCCCGACGCACTACCTGCGGGCACACGGCCACCTGTTGCGCGCCGCCAGTTGTTTGTTGACTCGTCAGACGTGTTACTTGGGCGTGTTAAGCATCAAGTCGTCATGAAAAACATCTCCCGGCTTATGCGCGTAATCCGCTCTTAGCGGCTTTTCTGCCCGCAGAGCCTTAATTCTCTCACGAGGATGCTGCAAAAAAGGGGGGATGAGGGTCCGGGATGGCATGAGACGGGGTATGACGCAAGCTCCAATTTAAAAGACAGCTAAAAAAAAAAAAAAAGAGTTACGCCGTATGGGCTGAAAATGGAGAGCAGACAGGAATATTTCTTTTCAAACCCAATCGAGGCAAATTTCGCAGCATTGAACAATGTTTTTCTTTCCAGCCGAAATCTGAAAAAAAATTGCTCTGGAAAAGTAATTGACAGTTGTTGAAAGTTTTCATTGCTTTTTTTTCTTTTATTAATGTTAAAAGTGGATATGGTTTTAGATATACTTATTCATTTTTTATAAATAATCATTTCAATAATTGGGGTGTCATCTTCGTTTTAGCCACATGAATTGTAATTGCAATAAAATAAGTATGAGCAACGTTTTTTTTAGGCAATTTGATGCCACTTGCATTGTTTATTTTTTTCAGTTTTAGAGGTTTTTCTTTTGTTTACTTGAAATACTTATATACATTTTTTATCGATGATTTTTGGAGGGTGCAGATGACCCCAAGCAAAAGGCTTTGTTTTTGCCATATGAGGTTTGATCGCAATAAAACCAGGATTGTCATCATTTATTTTTTTTTCAGCCACTTAGATGCACTTGGTAATACTTTTTTCAGTTTTAGACTAACCTGTAACCAGTATAAACACTGTAAAAAAAAAAAAAGAGTAGTTAACAGTTGGTGAAAGTTGATGTATTTTGCTTTTTTTTTTCGCAATGATACAGCATGATGTATACTTATATTTTTTTCCAAAGATAACAATCTTAATGACTTAATCCCAGTAGAATCAATCCCCCAAATATTTGACAGCGTCAGCCCTACTTGTGACACTTTAAAAACAAATGACACTTTGGCCAAATCCAGTCAGTTTTACCGCCTGATTTCAGATCAGTTCATCTGGGATGGACCAATCAGACGCGCTCGGACCAGCTCGGACTCTTTTCATCCCGTACGGGTAGATTTTGAAAAGCTCTGTTTGCCCGCGAGGATTCTCCGGGCCCGAGTCAATATTGATCCGGAACATACTTTGTAAAAGGAGCCGTATGAAATGAAATGAGAGCGAGCACAATAGAGAGCATCCATCTCCCGGCGCACACAAAAGCCATGTGCTGATAGTGGCTTCCATGACTGCTGTCAGCCCCTCGCTTTCTCCCTCCCTCTCTCTCTCGCTCGCTCGCTCGCTCGCTCGCTCGCTCTCTGATTGGCCGCCGCCTCACAGGGCGCAGGATGCAGGAGCGCCAGGAGGAGAGCGGAAGATGCCACGCATTGGCGCCCAACTTCCCCGCACAATGTTTGCACGGGGCTCCTTTGGGGCTTTTTTAAGATGGTGGGGCTGCGCCCGCGGGGAGCCCCCCCTCGCCGCGCCTTTGGAGTGACGTGACCCCCGCCTGGAAGCAACATGCCGGTGATGAAGGGGCTCCTGGCCCCCCAGAACACCTTCCTGGATAACATCGCCACTCGCTTCGACGGCACCCGTAAGTGCGAGCCGCTCCTCCTTCTATCTTTGCCGGCGACGTATAGTGACGTGCGGAATGCTCCTCCGCTAGATGGCGGTAGGTGCGATTTACAAGAGTCCGGTCCACCTGTTGTCATTCAGGCAGAAACGCAGCTCACTAACTACATTTGTGAGGGAATTCATTCATTGTGCAGCTGAGAAGAAAAAAAATTGCGTTGCCTCACTGAACCGTTTTTTGCATGCTTTCTATGAAGGTTTTGAAGTTTGACCGTGACCAGAAAAATGTGAGAAAAAGTTCATGCCTGCCTGAGAAAAGGGCATTTGGTATACCGTGCAAGGTTTTACACCCTTAAAACATACATGATACATTTTAAAATGGGACATACTGTATAAGCAATGATAAAACAATAAACAATGACATGTATAACAAACGAAAACACAAAACAATACAGTATATTAAACAGAAGAAAAACTGAAAAAAAGCATCATCAATAAAAACAAATACTTACAGAATAAAAGATGAAAAAGAACCCTTCGGAAAGAAACAAAACTAAAGAAAAAAATATGAAAAGACATACAGTACAGCATGAAGGAAAAAATAAATCATAAACAACAAAAAATGTATAAAAAACATAAAAGAAAAAAAATCCCACCCAACACAAAACAACGCCAAAAATGGGTCATTTTGTACAAGGCAACTTAATAAATTGGATTTTCTTCATTCAAATCATCATCAAAATTTGGGTCAAATTCCCCCAAATATCGCATCAGTCCTTTTTGACACATAATTGGATTACTTTTAAGCCAACTGTTTTTTAGCGTAAGTGTATACACAAACACCTCATCTTTGTAAACGTAGCTGGTCTTCGTTTGTCTATTACCCCCCCCCACACACACACACACACACTCCCCCCAAATAAATGTCTTCTTTTCTTTGACCTCAGAGGTTTAGCGCCCACGTAGGCGGCCGCTTTGCCACTCTGTTGTTTTGTAGCTGCTGCCTCCTCGGGGAGCGCGTGCGTGCCTCGTTGCAGGCTGCGGCCGTGGGGATGCGTGTGTGTGTGTGCGTGTGTGCACGTGTGTGTTGTGAGTCTCGTTTCAAGTCTCCTGCCTCTGGAGCCGCAAATCCTTGGGGGCCCACGTTAAATTCATGGAGAAATATGATGCAATTTTGCCAGATTACTTAAAGGCAGGGGTCCCCAACTTTTTTATCACCACGGACTGCTTGAGATTTTTTTTTTTTTTTGGGGGGGGGTTAGCTCACCAGTAATGACAAACAATAGCTATCGAGATCAAATACTTTTGAGGCTGCTTGAAAATCTACAAAAATGCACACTAATCACATTAAATCATTCATATAATTGAATTACAAATGGTATTCATATCAATACACAACATGAATTAGATGCAAATGAGTACTTATCATTGCAAAGTGCTAACAAAATGCTAACGAGCTAAACACATGGAATGCAGCACTACATAACATTAGCTAGCATTTTATCCACAGTCACAAATGTAATATCAAAAGCGGCCAGAGGGGGCGCCAAAAAACAAAGACCAAGCCAAACAAGGCACAAATGAATGAACTAAATTAAATCAATTCTAAAACATCATTATTTCGGGTGCAGATATTTGGAAGATATTTAGTTTGACATTGTCTCCAAGCTGTCGATGCATCCTTGGCATGGAAAATACCAGAATTTGACCCTAAAATTAAGGGTGCGTCTTATACGCAGGTGTGTCCTATATATGGGGAATTGCGCTATTTTGCTGTGAACCGGTTACGTCTCGTTGCTAGGCAGGTTTCTTAGGGCTCCGTGCTAAGTGCCCCTGTCAGTCAAGAAAAAACAAAGCATTCCAATTTTGGCGCGCGCGCTCTGCATTAAATACAAAAGATAGAAGAATGACGGTCCCAGCTGGCCGTCTGCAGCGCGGTGCAAAGGCCAACGTTTTGACGGCGGCGGGACGCGTCCCCGAGCCAAAACGCTCAAAATAGCTTTTGTCCTGTTGCCCGGGTGACAGGTCGCCACCTCTTGCGCGCGGAGCAGGCGCCATTGTGGGTCAATCCACCCGCTCACAGATAGCACACACGAGTCCCCCCCCCCCCCAAAAAAAATGTCTCATGGTAATTTTAAGTGGACACTATACGCGATTGTTGAAGTCAGCTGCCTCCCTCGGTGTCTCGGGTATGTACGGAGGCAAAGCGCTGCAGTTATTGTTTGAAACAGTCTTCTGGAAAATACGTCAAATCGGCTAAAACATTTGGGGAAAAGTGCCGACTCGGCTGGAGCAAATGTCAAAACGCAGGCTCGGACGTGTCATTCTTAGCCACATGTACGCACACTTATTTTTGGATTTGACACCGCCACCAAATGCTTCACAGCACTGGTTTTCAGCCCTTTTTTAAGGGGTGCAAATACCACCTAACCAGGGAAAAACATTTTTAAGACCCATAAGACATTTTTTATATATATTCAATTGAATAAAGTTGGGTGGGTTAGTGTAATATATTTGTGACTCATTTCCTGGAAAATTGCATCACAAGTGTCCATGTGCATCCACTCATTCCAATGAATTTGCTCTCAGTTTGAAAAGCAATATACTTTGCATGGCGTTAATAAGAATTCATTTAGACTTGATGATACCTGCAGAGACCCTGTCAAAATCTCATGTACCTTGTTGAGGTGCTTTCACTTACCACCGCATTTAAGAACCAGGGCTTACGTCAATCCAAGTATGCAGTTTTAGATAAGTTTTATTACTCTTATTGAAAAAAAAAATCCATTAAAATTTTAATTAATTTTGTCTAGCCCAGGGCATTATTTTCTCACCACTATTGATTAGAGCTTGACACGCAAAAAGACCCCAAATGGAGTTAAAAGCAATTAGACGTTAGGTCAAGGCTAAAGTTAGCAAAAAGTGCCTTTGCTTGTAGCTTCATGTTTTGCACCAGAATGTTTGCCCTTCAACTGTCTTTCACTGCCATTGTGATGTGGTTTTAGGTTTGAAGAAGCGTGTTAAAGGGACAATGTGTAAGATTTCAACCGTTTTTCATTACGGAAAGCGGGAGGTGCTGCCTTTACCGTTGTCCCTAGCTAGAACAGACATGGCCGCCACCGGAGGAGTGCCACCCCCCCATGCAATATCATTTCATGATAACTAGACCTACGATTATATTTAAAACATAATGTTGGTCATGAAGAACATATTTATTCGCAAGTTTTTAAAATTTAAAACCATTTAATTTATTCCTTTTATAATGCAAAACGGTCTAAATCTTACACACTGTCCCTTTAAAACTTCATTAAAGACCTTGACACCAAAATAGATACAAAAAAAACCCAAAAAAGATACAAAATAAACTGAGTTAAAAGCAGTTAGTCGTTGGGTCAAAAGCTAAAGTTTGCAAACAGTGTTTTGCTCGTTCTTTGTGTCATTTTGATTTCATTTTCGGTTGAATTTCATTAAACGTCGACGAGACCGTTAATAAGAAATGTAATGAGATTGAAGTGTTTTGCAAAATATTTGGCAGCCACGGAAGGTTCCGGCATATAGCTCGTTAAATACACCTCGCGCGCCCGCCGTGTGTTTGTGCCACTTACACGGACACACACATTCACACAGGGGACAGCGGCGGTATGGAGGCAGCTGATAAGAAGCCCCTTTGTACCCGCACCTTTCACTTGCTGAGAAGTCCAGTCACATTGTGACACAAACACACACACGCGCTTTGAAACCATAACACTTTCATTGCTAGGCTGCAACACAAGGAGCGTTTTTTTTTTTAACAATTTTTTGGTTATGTGCAGCACGGAGCCCATCAAAAAGCAGCTGGCGCTCGACCAGCTTTTTGAGCGCGGCGCAATAAAGTCCTCACGGCACCCCGCAGATTTGCTCCAATTGCTCGTATACATCACAGTCGAGTGTTCCCGGGCTCACGCGGGACCGTTCGCTCGCTCGCAAATCTCTGCTGGACACCAAAATTGTCCTTTTCATAACAAAAAAAGAATCATAAAAAAAGCCAGTCCGCGCAATAGATGGGAAGCTGACAAAGATGGAACACGGAAGGCGAATCGGTTCCAAAAATGAATTCCGGCCTGTTGGCGCACTGAGACGCTTTATATAACCTTCACCTAAGAATAGTGCATCTCTTTATTTTTCAGGATTTATAGCACCGAGAAGCCACAATGAGAAATGTTTTACGGCAAATAAACATGTAAAAACTATTGGCTTTGAGAAAGTTTGGTTTGACTTTAACGCTAGCTGCTATTTAGCACTACCAAGCTAATTCGAATGGCCCAGTCTGCCTGTCTGTCCTCTTATCTCGACCGCCGCTCAATAGCATGGTGCAAAAATAGCAGGAAATGCAATATGACACACAGGTTTAAAATGCATCCAAAAAACGTGCATTATAATGAGTGTGTGCGGGTCCAAACTGGGACAAACAACATACACGTTATATCTCGTTCGTCTTTGCAGAGGATAAAGAATAGATGCCTGATAAATTGAAAGCAAAGTTCTGCTTATTTATGTGGACATCCTTAAGAAATTCACATTCAACATTTGACGTCTCTGAGCAAGAATCGAAATTGCTTTCTTAAACGAGTGTAGATAAAACTTGTTGCTTTGTTATGCTGCGTTAACGAACAGAAAGGTTCCTAGATGTGTCATTGTCCTTTTCCTCGTCCTGTTCCGAGCGCTTTTGGCCTACAAGCATAAAGTGGAACACGCGCGCTAATCGGCGTGCGAGCGTGCGACCGCGCCAAGCAGTCTAATCTTCTGCTGGAGATTGCGCGCTGTGGCCCCGCCCCTTCCTTAACGACACATCTGTGCCGACTGGCCGCCGCCGTAATCTGACGGCGGTGACGGCGGCGGCGTTTCGCACCATTTTCTTTAAGGAGACATGCTTTTTTTTCCCCTCCACTCACATTTCAGGTCCCCTGGTGGGGACGTCGACCCAAAAATGTCTTTACAATAATGAACTCATTGAAGAGATTGACGACAAAATGGCTGACTTTTCTATCTTCTTCTGTTCTTTAGTAATTAGCAGTAGAACGTGAGTTGGTTTCACGAAAACATTATTTTCTAAACAAAAAGCAGAGAAAAGCTTTTTTGTGAGCGTCTGTGTGAAATTACACTTTAGCGCAAGTGATTTTTATGCTAATATTTTGCTTTTCCAGACATTTATTATTCCAACCTCATATCTGTTATGACACAATGAAAAAATAGACTCTCATGGCAAAATAATAATAATAATAACCGTGATACAAATATGAACTGTAACCTTGTGTCATTAGAATAAGGAAAAGAGAAGAAAAAAAATTTCTGGGGTTTTTCACGCAATGCTAGGCTCTTCATCATTTTAATCACGATGCTACAATGTTTAAAAAAAAGCGAAAGTGTGCGCTAATGAGCAAAACAATTGCTGCGGCTTGACATTTGGATGAATTGCCCGCGCGCACACTCATCTGCTCTTGTATTGCTTTCTGCCATCATTCTTTTTTTTTAATAATAATAATCATCATCACGCCGGCGCGGCGCGCTAATCATGTGGCTAATAAAAAGCTGAGGCTGGCGTGCACAGATATTAGCGCGTGTTGATGAGTGTGGCGATTGGCAATCGTCACACGGCCATTTTCATTTGCCCTCAGGACTTTTTTTGGGTGCTTTGGGGACTCAATATAGGAAATGTATTCCCAGGATTCTGATTACTATTGCCAGAACTCGGACTTTATTCTAAGAATTTTGAGAATAAGTTAGACACTATGTGAGAATTCTGACTTTATTTTAAGAATTCTAAGTCAGTCACTGAAGTGAGGATTCTGACTTCATTCTTGTGGCTTTATTCCAAGAATTCTGACTTTATTCTGAGAATTCTAAGAATAAAGTCTGTCACTAAAGTGAGAAATCTGACGTTATTCTCAAAATTCTGGCTTTGTTCCCAGAATTCTGACTTTATTCTAAGAATTCTGAGAGTAAAGTCTGTCACTAAAGTGAAAAATTGGACGTTATTCTTAAAATTCTGACTTTATTCCCAGAATTCTGACTTTATTCTAAGAATTCTGAGAACAGTCAGTCACTAAAGTGAGAAATCTGACTTTTTTCTAAAAACTCTAACTTTATTCCCAGGATTCTGACTTTATTCTGAGAATTCCGAGAATAAAATCAGTCACTACATTGAGAAATCTGACGTCATTCTCAAAATTCTGACTTTCTTCCCCAAATTCTGACTTTATTCTAAGAATTCTGAAAATAAAGTCAAACCTTTCACTTTATAGTCAGAAATGAAAATAGTCAAAATATAAAAAAGTCAGAATTCTCACTTTGCAGTTGGAATTTTGAGTTCAAAGTGAAAGTTCTGGGAATAAAGTCCACACTTTCACTTTCAGAGTCCCGTAAATCCCAAAATTCCAAATATTCCAAAGAATGGGACTTTCCGAGAATCCCGCCGAGCCTCTTTTGAGGCGTTTCCTCCTCGGTTATTTGTCCAAAGTTCCCTTGCATGTGATGATGTTTTTGTCGACTGGCGTCAGACAGCAACTTCCTGCTGGGCAACGCGCAGGGCCAGCGCGGCTACCCCATCGTGTACTGCTCGGACGGCTTCTGCGAGCTGACGGGCTTCACGCGCAGCGAGGTGATGCAGAAGAACTGCAGCTGCCGCTTCCTGTACGGCGCCGACACCAGCGAGCGCGTGGCCCAGCAGATGGAGAAGGCCCTGGAGGGACGCCACGAGTACCAGGCCCAGGTGCACTTCTACAGGAAGGACGGTACGCAAATCATTGCTTATTCCTGCCATTTTAGGGCGGTCTAAAATAGGCCAAACTGGTATACAAATCATTTTTGGATTAGAACCTGATCATAAAACTGAAAATATGTTTGGTAAAAAGTAGTTAGAAAAAAGGTTTTTTTCTTTTTTCCAGAAAATGAAACCGTTTGCAAAATATCCCCCAAATTTACAGTTTTTTTCTGCTTTAAAATACTCCCCAAAGCTGTATGTTGTAAAAAAAAAAAAATCATATAAATTCACATAATAAAATCACATAATTTTGCTCCTGACAGTATAACTTCTAAAATCCATACTGAAATCGTAAATTTTGTAAAATATTAGTAGGGGAATCCAAACACGCCAAAGTTTAACTGATCTAAAAAATATACATATAATCTAATATAACAACACAAAAAAATATTATAAAATATAATAATATAAAAAAATATAAAAATATTTTTTTTCTTGAAAATACAAATATTATTTAAAAATAAGACTAAATGCATTTAAATAAATATATGCATTCTGCAAATAATGGTTAATTAGCCTTTCATTGTGCATTTTTATTTTGTCATTTGTCATGGAACCATCCATTTTCTCATTTAGCTCAACCAGCGAATAATTGTTTGTAAAAATGGAATGGATTTGAAAAGTTACAAGTGAAGAAAAAAGCGATACTGAGCACACCGAATATAAATGCGATCCGGAGGAATCGTGTTTGTTGTGTTTGCCAGGCGCGGCGTTCTGGTGCCTGCTGGACATCGTGCCCATCAAGAACGAGAAGGGCGAGATGGTCCTCTTCCTCTTCTCCTTCAAGGACGTCACCGACAGCCACGGCAAATGTCAGCGCAACAGCGCCGCGCAAGGTGGGCGGCGGCTTTCAAACGTCCGGCGGGACGACCTGGCGCGCTAGCCCGGGCTTGCGTTTCGCGCGCCAGTGGCCGAGGAGGACAAGCGGCGGCGGCGGCGGAAGGGAGGCTCGCGCCTGAGCGAGGCCCGCAAGCGAGGGCGCGCCGTCCTCTACCAGCTGACCGGCCGCTTCTCCCGACGCGCCAAGGGCGACGTCAACCTGGGCGGGGTCAGTACGCCCGCGCCGTACAAAAATGTTGGCAGATGAATGCAAAATGCAAATATCTCTCATCGAGGGCCAAAAACGTCTATAAAAATACCAACGGAATGATGCAGTCTGCCGTTTGTTTGCCAGTTTTATTAAAAAATAAATAAAAAATAAAAAAGGTCACAAAACTAATTTGCTGTTTTGAACTCAGGTCAATTAAAAAATAAGGTGGAAAGCACTTATTCAATTTTTTTTTTTTTTTCGGGGAGCAGCTCAGTTATTTGCAATTAAAAAACTCACCTATTTGCCGATTTGTGCTCAAGCCAAATTAAACCACATACATACACACACGAATCTTGAATGAGCTTGAATATTTGTATTTTTTAAAGTTATATATATATATATATGTCCAAGTTTTTTATGGAAAAAAAATGAAACTTGAATGAAAGACTTGCTGAATGAAGTCCTGTTTGGCAAATGTCTTATCAGACGCCTCGGTCCTCCCACAATGCAACGCTCCATTTTTTTCCCCCCTTGTTCTATTTTTCTTCGCCTTGGCTTCCTCCTCCGTGATTCTTTTATTTATTTTTTTTCATAGTTCTCATATAGGTGTGGGCCAACTCACCCTTATACACCCACACGCGTAAACACTGTAAATAGCCACGGAATAGAAGGATTCAGGTAACAGGTTCCATTTTTATGTAATACCTTAAAACACAATTGATGAGATGGTAAACACGAGCTGCTTAGACTTGAAAGTCGGAATTCCGCATGAAAATAGGAGAAGAAAAAAGTCCAAATTCCAATGGACAAAGGATGTCATTCCTGGGTAAAAATCCCGCAAATATGAAAATGGCCCAAAATGGTCAAAATATCGCACAAGGAGTCCATTTTCATTTGGTCTGTTTTTTTCAGAAGATGATGGATCGTCCGTCGGTGCCGGAGTACAAAGTGGCGGCGGTGCAGCGCTCCCGCTTCCTGCTGCTGCACTACAGCGTGTCCAAGGCGCTGTGGGATTGGCTGATCCTGCTGGCCACCTTCTACGTGGCCGTCACCGTGCCCTACAACGTCAGCTTCACGCCGTATCACGACAACCTGACCGCCGCCCGCTCCACCATCGTCAGCGACATCGCCGTCGAGATGCTCTTCATCACCGGTACACGTCTGCTTCCTTCAAACTAAAAAAAAAAAAAAGTAAAACTCTTTTCATGTATGAGCCACTTCCACTTTCTTTGAAGTCAAGTTAATCAACTTACGATATATATTGATTTGATTTATTTTTGTTATTTAAAATCAGTGTCAGACCATTAAAGTAGAGCGCCAACTACTGGCAAGGAGGTCAATGTTAGCTTTTGCTGTGTCATAACAATACGTTTTGTTTATAACACATTTTACATCTGAAATTCAAAAGTGCGCAAGAATTGTTAAGCAGTGTAATAAAATTGCAAAGGAAAATTCTATGTTGTCTAGGTGGTATCGGTAGCTCCCATAACTACTCGATACCTAACAAATAAGGCTGCTAATGGCCCAATACTTGACCTGGGATCCCTGTTATGTTATAATAATGCATAGCTTTAAATGTTGTAGTATTTAATCGTCATTTTTTTTCTTCCACATCATTCTTCATAATTATGTATTTGTTAAAACAAATATGATGGATTAAAAAGTTAAAAAAAAAGGTAAATAATGTAAATATCAAAAGGCTGCACAAGGGTTCATAATGTTAGTTGCATTTTGCATATGATTTCAGCTCATTGAAGTCTCATGACCCCAAAAAACGAAAACACTAAAAAGTAGCGTATTTTTTTAGACTTTGAACTCATTTGAAGGAGTCGTTTTTTTATCGGCATGTTGATGCGTTTTCCCGGCGGCAGACATCATCCTGAACTTCCGCACCACCTTTGTGAGCCAGTCGGGTCAGGTGGTGTACCAGTCGCGTTCCATCTGCATCCACTACGCCACCACCTGGTTCTTTGTGGACCTGGTGGCCGCTTTGCCCTTCGACCTCCTCTACGCCTTCAACATCACAGTGGTGAGTCACGGCCGCGTCTCGCTCTCGCCGAATGCGTGAATGAACGCTGCCCCCCCCCCCCCCGGCAGACGTCGCTGGTGCACCTGCTGAAGACGGTGCGTCTGCTTCGGTTGCTGCGGCTGCTGCAGAAGCTGGACCGCTACTCGCAGTACAGCGCCATGGTGCTGACGCTGCTCATGTCCGTCTTCGCCCTGCTGGCCCACTGGATGGCCTGCGTCTGGTACATGATCGGTCGCAAGGAGCTGGAGACCAGTCACACTTGGGAAATCGGTCAGCGCGCGAACCGCCGCTTGAAATCCAACTTGGATTTTCACGTGCGATAAGAAAACAATTTGCGTTTGTTTGTTTGTTTTTGTCCCGGGCGCGGCAGGTTGGCTGCACGAGCTGGGCAAGCGGCTGGAGACGCCGTACGCCAACAGCACGGCGGGCGGGCCGTCGGTGCGCAGCGCCTACGTGGCCGCCCTCTACTTCACCCTCAGCAGCCTGACCAGCGTGGGCTTCGGCAACGTCTGCGCCAACACCGACGCCGAGAAGATCTTCTCCATCTGCACCATGCTGGTGGGCGGTACGTAGCCTCGCCTCGGCCGCCCGGCGCCGCCCTCCGGGGGCTGACGGCGGGACTGCGCCCCTCAGCGCTCATGCACGCCCTGGTCTTCGGCAACGTGACGGCCATCATCCAGCGCATGTACTCGCGCCGCTCGCTCTACCACACGCGCATGAAGGACCTGAAGGACTTCATCCGCGTGCACGGCCTGCCCCAGCAGCTCAAGCAGCGCATGCTGGAGTACTTCCAGACCACCTGGTCCGTCAACAACGGCATCGACGCCAACGAGGTGAGCCGGAGAAACGAAGCGAGGGCCGAAACGGGCGGATCGTTTTCCGCGCTCCGATTTCCGCCTTTTTCAATCCCCCCCCACCTTTCATTTGTTCGGCTCCTTCCTCGTTTCGATTTCAAAATAATGGTAAAAATTATTCACCTCTAAATTTGATGTTTATTATTATTTCCACACCTCTCGAACTGAACTTGAATTTGAAACTTCATTCGTCATTTCGTTATTTGCATGGAATTTGCTTCAGGTAAACATACAATATGTTATTTTAAGAGCTATTATGTGTTTTATTTTTCATTTAAGATTTTTAAATATAATGTGTTTGATTTTTATGACTTTTTCTTACATTTTTAATGTATTTTTTCTTAAGATTTCACATTCAGTGACATGTCTTTAAA
Organism: Hippichthys cyanospilos; assembly: GCF_059441005.1. Classification (NCBI taxonomy): domain Eukaryota; kingdom Metazoa; phylum Chordata; class Actinopteri; order Syngnathiformes; family Syngnathidae; genus Hippichthys; species Hippichthys cyanospilos. Next base: position 15,756,365 of record NC_142385.1, on the reverse strand, counting down.
TCTATTTTCAAAAAAGCCCATTTACTTAAGCGTCAATTTACAACCGAAGCTCTTTTGGGGTTTCGAATGAATCGACTTGATTGATTCATCTTTTTTTCTATTCATCTTATCGACTGTGATTTTTTTTTTCCTCCGGCAGCTGCTGCACGACTTCCCGGACGAGCTGCGCGCCGACATCGCCACGCACCTGAACAAGGACATCCTGCAGCTGGCCGTGTTCAAGGGCGCCAGCCGCGGCTGCCTGCGCTCGCTCTCGCTGCACATCAAGACGTCCTTCTGCGTTCCCGGCGAGTACCTGATCCGCCAGGGCGACGCCCTCCACGCCAACTACTTTGTCTGCTCCGGCTCCTTGGAGGTCCTCAAGGACGGCGTGGTGCTGGCCATACTGGGTCGGTTCCCTCGCCGGCTTTCCGCCGCCGCCGCCCGGCCCGCGTCCGATTCTATTTTGGTAACGGCAGGGAAAGGCGACCTGATCGGCTGCGACCTGCCCGACGGAGAGCAGGTGATCAAGACCAACGCCGACGTCAAGGCGCTGACCTACTGCGACCTCCAGTACATCAGCGTGCGCGGGCTGAGGGAAGTGCTCCACCTTTACCCCGAGTACGCCGGCGTCTTCGCCTCCGACATCCACAATAACATCACCTACAACCTGCGGGAGGGAAGCCAGGAACAGGTGCGGCGCGCCAAAGCTGCAAGAAAACCACATTGAAAATGACGTCGATTTTCTCGTTCTGAGGGAAAAGAATTGCCAATTGGCTAAGAATTTGTTGTCTTTCCGTGCTTTAAGCAGCGCCTCTGGTGGTCTGGGGGGGCACGATACAACCTCATTCAAGGATTTTCTTCCTAACGGTTTTAAGAACAGTCAGAGTGGAAAAAAGCGAAGAAATTCTTCATTGAAGCAAGTTTGCACAATTTCAATGAAGTAGTTTTCAAAGAAACGATCAAATTTAAGTCTACATCTTATTTTATATGGACCTTTACTTACATAGCGCTTTTCTAACTTGCACTGCAAAAAGTACAAGAAAATATACAAAAAAAGAAATCTGAAAAGTAGGCAAATTTTCCCGTTTTAAGCAAAAAAAAAACAAAAAACCTGCCAGCAAGATAAAAAAAAAAAAACCTGCCAAAGACCCTAAATCCATACTTTTTTTTTTCGTAATGGTTATAAGAACAGTCAGGGTACAAAAACAAATCAAAAATTCTTAATTTCAGCAAGTTGCAAATACATTTGAAGCATATCGTTTCCAATGACAGGTAAAAATTAAAGGCATTCTTATTTTAAATGGACTTTCATTTAAATTAAAAAATATATATATATTTATATATTTATTTACATTGGGCCATAACGCCCCTCAAGGGCGAGAGTTACTCTGGGATGGCGTCCACTTTCTGGAGCCATTAGTCCAAAAAAAAAGCCGTTTCGACGTTGCCAAGGAAACAGACCGTAGGAAAATATAATACGGCGCTGTCCAATCTGCCAGATGGCGGGCTATTTTTAGGATTTATCCGAGTCAGGGAAAACCCTTCGAGCCGGCCTTTCCTAATAACTTGCCAGAGGAAGATGAGTTAGTTGGTGGGCGGCGTGGGGCGCCGGTCCGGATGGCGTGGCGTTTAATGACGCCGCCGCTCCGCGGGAGATGGAATAATCGGGGGCCCAGACCCAGACAAAGCGCCTTTTTTGGATGCCAGGATAAATGACACATTTGTCACAGTTAAAACGTATTGTTGAAAAATTTGGGGGTACAAGCGCAAACTGTTTTCAATCATGTACCCCCCCATCAAATATTTTTCACTTTTGCTCATAAATGTTCTTGCCTTCCTCTCCCGTGCGATAAAACGCTTCTTCAACTTGGTTCCTTTGAACTTTTTTTGGGGGGTGGGGGTGTCAAAATGCAAATGAAGTCAATTTGTGGGCTTGACGGCTGCCTATTTCTTCTCTCCGCAGGGACTCGGCAGGTTTTCAAGGTCGCCCAGGATCCCGCATGTGAGTTCATTGCCAAGCTTTCCTCCACCTATTAAGAACGGTGTGTGTGTGTGTGTGTTTTTCTGGGACACGGACTTTCCCTTCAGGTCGGAACTCATGTAGAGCATGGATAAGAAGAAAGCGGGGGTCTCTGTGGCCTACATCACGCCATCAGCTTCAAAAGTTGCTTTCAGTGCAACTTGTGAACACTGAACTGCATGCCAACAATTTCGCTCAAATTAATTGGATTAAAAGCAGGTGGCCTCAACCTTTTTTCGACGATGAACTCCCATAAGAAAAAAATCACTTAAAAACACTTAAAACAGGGTGCTTTGCCGGCTGTGTCAGCCAGCCCCCCGTAAAAAAATGTACTTTGACGTCTGTAGCCGTCATTGGCAGTGAATGAGTTAAATGTTCTTCTAAATTGTTCTAAATGTTCTTGTAAATTGTTCTAAATGTTCTTCTAAACGTTGAGTGTCATGAGTCATGAGTGTCATTTTTTTCGCACGTCAGGAATCGCGACTTCCCCCTTTAGCGGAAAGGGGCAAGCGGGGGGATTCCTCGGACGGCTTCCCGGCCTCCCCGTCGCCTCGCTCGCGCCGCAACCTGCTGCTGCCCAGCCTGGGCAGCCCCGTGCGCCGCACCTCCCTGGGCAACCTGCTGGGCGACGAGCTGCGGCAGTTCAACGCGCTGCGCCGCTGCCGCTCGCCCAACCTCGGCCGCGGCTTCCCGGGCCGCGCCCCCTCCTCGCCGCAGACCGAGACGGAGCGCGCCCGAGAGTCCTGCCGGGAGCTCAAGCCTTCCGAGCTCCTCATCCCCACCGTCGCCTGCTTCGGACCCCCCGAACTTAGTCCCAGGTAAACCCGCGCCCGCTTTTTGACTCGGAATCCATATCGATGCTAAAAATGCATAAACATTTCCACGGAAGCAAGAATTCATTGCGGTAGGTGCGCCAAATGACACAGCTTTTCAGCGAGTACCATATAGGGCTCCGCTCGGGAATCACTTCCTGTATTTCCCGCGCTCAATCTAAATTTGAAGCAGTATTTGAGAAGGACCGCTTTAATCCGAACCAAAGCAAAAACGTTTTTATATAAGCCATATCTGTTTGATCTTCTGCCCGTCTTTAAAAGCACTTACAGTAAGTGAGCAAAGATGGAAACAACCACGTGACTCATTTAAGCGTCCTTAATGGAAGCATATTCAGTTCCAAGCGTGCCAATCATGAAACAAACAACCGAGTGACTCTTTTAGGTGAATAAATATCTCTCTGTCCTTTTATGGTTCCACTGAATCGACTCATAAAGTCAATTGTTCAGTTAAACAAACTCACCCGCAAGAAGTAATCTCGGAAGTCCAGTCCGAGTCCTCGGAAACCTCGGGGGCGTGACTGTGACCCGTTCCGGGCGGTCCTCCCACGCCGCCCCCGCCGGCGGCTGGCCGGAGTCCCGCTTGAAAGCGCTCTCTGGTTGCTTGGGCTCAAGGGTCGTGGACGGCATCGAGGACGACGGACGCGCCTTCCATTTCAACGTGGAGCGAACCGGGCCGCAAGCAGGAAGAGGAAGCGGCGGGACCCGTGGTAAGCCAGTCGCGCGCCACCCGCCGTCCAATCAGGAGCCTCGGCTCGCGCCGCCGCCTCACCGGCGCGATTTGATAAACACTCAAATTCTTCGATTTCGGGATTTGTTGTATTATGAATAAGAAAAGTGACAGTTTTATGGGAAAAGGCGTCTCAACTCATCATCATGAGAAAATTCAAATTCACATTCAAAGTCACAGTTTCACCAGAATAATAATAATAAAAAAGAAATGACAGCATGCTAGACGTGCTAACATTCTGCTGCTATTCAATAGAGTCCACGCAAGTGAACGGCCAATTGCTGCTGGAAACCGAGGAAGTCCGGCAGAGTATAAGTCAACTCCACCAAAAGGTAAGATGTGGCCCGCTGTGGGCGGGGCATTGAAAAAAAACATCATAAAAGTCATTAAAAAAAACATATGTGTCAAAATCCAGTCCGCGAGAGCCGGTATCCTGCATGTTTTTGAACCCTCTCAAACGGACCTGATTCAAGTGATTGGGCTCATTTTCAAGCTCCTGTTAATGAACTAATTATTTCAATCAGGTGTGTTGGGGAGAGAAAACCGGAAAACATGCAGGATACCGGCCCTCCAGGACTGGAGTTTGACACCTATGCTTTAAAACATATGTGTCTTTTACTGTGCTTACAAAAGCAAAGATATGAAGTCCACAAACATTTGACTGCACTCTCACTATTTGTTTACCTTTTTATCCAAATTTTTTTTTTTGTCTTATGTTTTAATGTGTTAATGTGGGCCAAAAAATTCACCTCATATATAAGGGTAAAATGTTGTCCGGTAAAGTTTGGGTCAATCGAATGGACAGTACAGCCGGAACGGCGTCACGACCGATACGATTTTTCAACCCTTTGTTTGTTGGCATTAAGCTTTTTTAAGCTAAACAAAATTGTTTCGTTTGAAAGTAAAGTTAAAAGATTTTTTTACCAAAATTTACCGTTTTTATTTTCCAAAATTTCTGCTCCCCGTCAGTTGGGTTTGCCACTTTCTCCCATTTTGATCCCGTACGTCAAGCGCTCAAGCCACGCGAATGAGGTCGCGCACCTCAAAAAAGCTGCTTAATGTTTGGCTTCTTGCCTTCTCCTGCGTCATCCTCGAAAAAATATGCAGCGTCTCCGTTCCGGATGGTAAATAGGGCGCGGGCAGCCCCAGATGTTCACGCTGTAAAACGGGCAACCCATAAATCAGCGGGGCTCTCCGGAGAGCTGACTCAACATTTTGAAGACCGTCTTGCGCATTTTTCCAGTCGGCGGTGACGTCCCTGCGGATTTGGCACCGCTCTAAGTGGATTTGTCCACTTTTCTCCACGCAGATGGGCTCGCTAAACCAGGAAGTGTCGGATCTGGCCAACGGCCTGCGCCGTATCACGCAACTCCTCCAAACGCACGTCTCCGCCCATCACAATTCCTACCTCCGCCACCAGGTGGCGTCCGCGCAGCCGGTCGGGTGTCGCGGCGCCACCTTGGCCGCGCCCCCGCCGCGGACTTCGGGAGACATCCCCGGCGGGGGGCCGGTCGGCCCGACCGCCATCAGCCGATCCCAACCGGCTCTGTACGTGCGACCCGACGCGGACTCCCCGGACGCCGCCCCGTCGGCCGGTTCTTACCCGCTTCTCGGACCGCCGCGAAGCTCGCTCCGGGACGACGACCGTCACGCCCGGGACCCGCATCCGCCTTTAATCCCCGCTTGTACGTCCCCGCTACTAGTCCCGACCTCACCCCGATTGGACCACCCTGGCCTCGGTCTGGATTTTCCCAGCTTTAGCCCGGACCACCCCAGTCTTAATGTGGACCGACGCAGACTGAGTCTGGACCAGCCTTCGGATCGCTCCGTCCTCACTTTGGACCTTCCCGGTCTTAATCTGGACCGCCCTAGCCTCAATCTAAACCAACCCGGTCTCAGTGTGGACCACCCCAGTCTGGAGTGCCTACTGGGCAGCCGCAGGGACAGCGAAAGCACGTCCAGGTCCAGCGTGGGCGTGCAGACGCAAAGTAGCGAGCAGTCGTGGTGTTTGGACCTCACGGATTAAAAAAAACAAAACAAAGCAGTGTTTCCGAAACTGAAGAAATCATGACCGGGAGGACCCCCGACCCCGACCCTCTCTTGAGTCCTCAAGCTCTCATGTTTGTCCAACTTCATGCGGTTTTTGATGGGCTCCACTGACTGAATGAAAAGCTAAATATTGTATTTAGAATTATGAATGGAATAAAATGGTCAAATGGAATAAAATGAAGGAAAAAAAAGGTTTTGAATCGTAATTCTGGCCCTACGTCCCACGCAATAAACTAGGCATTAATAAAGGAATATATCTTTTGGTCAAACATTTCAGAAATTTCCAGAAAGGTGTTGTCAGATTGCAACTTTTAGTTCGATGGAGCTAAAAGTGAAGCGGAATCGGCAGCAGACGACCTGTAAAATGCTGGCAATCATATGCCATATGCTTTGTTTGTTTTTCTCTTTTAATTCGCGGCACGTTTGTGCGCTAATGTGTAAAAGTATAATCCTGGCCATGAAATAAGGACAATGTTAATATTAAACCAGCTTCTAGGCCATATGATGAACATTTTGAGTGGGAAGCTTGCATATAAAGGAGGCCAAGGCGAGGACGCGTTCCAATTCGCTGGGATCCTCCTGTGAACAACATGAAGACCGTCCTCGTTGCTCTTGTCGTTTTTGTCCTGCTCAGCCAGGGTGAGTGTGTCCAGCTTCCTTCGCAGTCGGGCGTGTTTAGGCGCGCTTATGAAAAATGCGTTTCTTCATCCAGGCGAAGCCCTCAAGTGTCACTGCGGAGGACCGCGCCGTTGCGCGGGACACGTCGAGGGCTGCCGAGGTTCCCAGAATGTCTGCGTCAGCCATTACAATAACCAGGATTACTGTGAGTACATTTCAAGCCTTATCACACATTTTGGGTGGCGTTTGAATACGGTGGTACCGCTACTTAAGAACACCTTTTGTTCTGAAAAATTCAGGTGAAGTACGCCTCTTAGGAAAACGCCTCTTAGTTTCGAAAGAAAACATCGTCCGTGGTTCTACAGCTACACTGGAATTGAAACAACACAGTAATATAAGTGTAACATGAAAACAACGACATCACACAGGAAGCACTTCACATGACCTCAAACCAAAGTCAACTTACATGCTCAAAATTGACTTATGATTGATATTTGAATCACTGTGAGCAGTGGTTAGCACGCCCGCCTCACAGTAAAGGGACCCAAGTTCGAATCCAGCTGGTTTGCATGCTGTCCCCGAGCCCGCGTGGATTTTTTTTTCCAATGGGGAATAAGTATAATATGGGGAATAAGTAATAACTATTCAGACACTGTTGTTTGTTTAATATATATCCGGCGTGAATGAAAACGGGAAATGGATTCCTGGCTTATGCGTTTGCAATGAAATGTATTTTTTTGTTTTCTTCCACGCAGCTTTCTACTATCGAGGTTGCGGTATGCAGAGTTACTGCTCCAACCACCGCAGCGCCCGCTGCTGCTCCAGCGACTTGTGCAACTAACGGCGTACACCTTTTGCAGCGCTCGTTTTAATGGGTGAATCACCGACAGACGACAAGTATTTCACAATTCTTGTCGCCGGCAATGAAAGAGTTAAATGCAGGATCCCTCAATAAAGAAATCTAATGACAGCAACAACAAACATCTTGACAGAATGCGTTTCTACATCACTAGCCGTCATTGGCAGTGAATGAATTCAATCCACCAGTCAAAATTGGTAAGTATTGTCTTATTATCAATGTTTTTCAAAAAGCACCAAAAAACAAGTCCATAGGCAGCTTTTTATTGCACAAAAAGTGGAGTCGGGAATTCGTTGCACAAGTCGGTAATACAGCATTCAGGTCTGACGCCGGGCCTTGACATCTGTTGACATCCGCGCAGCGAACTGCAGCCTAACAAGTAGTCTGGAGCTGTGGGCAAAAAAAAAAAAATACTCAGTGGTAGCCGTCCATTTTCTAGACCGCTTGTGCTCAAACGGTACCACAAAATCCAATCTACTGTTTTTTCAAAGCTATTCATCATGTAACTTGAAACGCATCGAACGTCTAAATTATTGGAACCTGTAGCTACTTGGGAATTCAAGCTCATTTTGTTCATGGTGAAAAAAAAACAAAAAAAAAAACTAGTCACCAGTACCAAAAAGGTAACAATGCTGCTTCTTCAGCATATTTTAAGGGAATTTTAGCACCTCGACTGTGCTGCTTTCAGGTACTTCAATCACTTCAGTTGTGATGTGTGTATGTGTGTGTTTAGGGGGAACATTTAATACCAAAAGTAGATTTTTATTTTCCAATTTAGAGCAAATTAATTGGAACCTCAAGTTACTCCTGAATTCCAGCCCTGATTGTTCATTGTAAAAAAAAGTCAAAGAAAAAAAAATAGTCAAGTTTTGACAAAAGAAGTAACTGTGCTGTCTCCTCGTGATTGCTGTTTGCCTGTGGAATTCTGAGGAATGTGTCAACTGTTCTGCACATCTTCTATAGAAAACATTTTTTTCACAAGGGGTTCATCTTTGAAAAAATGTTGAGAACCACTCGTCACTGGTGACTTTTTTTTTTTTTTTTTTTTTTTAGAAAAAATTGAATAAATATGAGCCGAATGGAACGTCATACTCACTGGAGCCATCTTGAAATTTGACTCTGGCGCACATGGCATTTTGGCCTGGGCAGTCCTCAACCGGTTGTGGACAAACCTTCCTTCCTCCGCAGTGACACCTCAGGGCCTGCCCTGGAATGAAAAAAATCCAAAATAAATGAAAAAAAACAACTTTGGAACGTTTGAATGCAAAAAAAGCGGGACGCATGCACTCACCCTGGCTGAGCAGCACAAAGACGAGAAAGGCAACGCAAAGGCTTTTCATGATGTTTCTGTCCAGTTTCTCGCCCTTCGTCGGTCCGGCCTCCTTTATATGCAACCGTCCGCCCCCAAACGGACACAACATGTCCAGTTTAACATTAACGCCGCCTCGGTATTTTATTTGGAGGAGAAACTTGCTTACGCAGTGGTACACAAACATGTGCTTTAGACTCTAGAATTTGGCACGAGTGCCAGAAGGTCGGCGGATACGCTGAAAAAGGAAAACGTGGCCCAAAAAGTATTTTTCATCTGATCAAAGGCCGAATATCGGCTGTGACAGTTTACGACAAAATATTGACGTGAGGCCCGTTTGCGTTTTTGGCCGTATTTAGTAGCGTTCTTAGCATGCTTTTTGCAAATGCGTTTCAACATATTTACAAGTATTCTTAAACATCTTGGCAAATGTTTGTGGCGTTCCAAAAGTCTCTTTCCTACCTTGGTCACGATGTCCAAAGTTCTTGGTCTCCAAAGTATTGATCTTGTCTTAGTCTCCACCTCCAAAAGTCTTGATCTTGTCTCAGTTTGGACTTCCAAAAGTCTTGGCCTTCTCTCACTGGTTTTAGGTTTGTCTCCTTCTCAACGTGCAAAAGTATTGGTCTTGTCTCACAGGTTTGGGTTTTGTCCGGGCCTCGACGTGGAAAAGTTTTGGTTTTGTCTCCCTTGTTTTAGGTTCGTCTGAGTCTCCACATCCAAAAGTGTTGGCCTTACCTCCAAACGTTTTGGTTTTGTCTGAGTCTTGACGTCCAAGAGTCTTGGGCTGGTCTCACCGGTTTCGGATTCATCGGAGTCACGATGTCCACGTGTCTTGGTCTCATCTCAGCCTCGACATCCAAAAGTCTTGTTCTTGTCTCGCTGGTTTTGGGTTTGTAGGAGTATTGACGTCCAAAGGTCTTGGTCTTGCTTCTGCGGGATAAAGCGAGACACGCTCACGATGGCTGAGCAGCACAAAGACAAGAAGGGCAACAGAAAGGGTCTTCATGTTGTTTGATTTAGGCTCTCGCTGGATTTGGTGTCCTTCCTCCGTATGGCCTGCTATACATGCAACTTACTTCTCCTAAACGGACACAATATGTCCAGCTAAACATGAACTTTGGACCCGTTTTTAAATTTTGACGGGAAACTACTTTCTTACACAATAGTATGCAAACATCTGCTTTAAATTTGGGAATGTGGCACCGATCGATGAGTGTCACATTCCAAAGGTCATCTTCTCTTTTTCAGCACCGTTTGGCTACACTTCAAAAAAACATTGTCAATTCAATAGTTTTCATTTGATCAAATTCTGAATATTGACTACAGAATTTTTACTTGAAGGCCGTTTTCTTTTCATGTCATATTTTGTAGCCTTTGAACATAATTGAAATTATGCTTTAAAGGTCTCTCTTACCTTGGTCTTGATGTCCAGAATTCTTGGTCATGTCGCGGTCTCCAAAAGTATTGATCTTGTCTTTGTCTCAACCTTCAAAGGTTTTGGTCTTATCTAAGTCTTGACGTCCAAAAGTCTTGGCCTTGTTTCACTAGTTTTGTGTTTGCATGGGTCTTGGTGTCCCAATGTCTTGGTCCTATTTCAGTCTGGACTTCCAAAAGTCTTGGCCTGTTCTCCCTAGTTTTGTGTTTATCCGAGTCTTGAGGCCCAAAGTCTGGGTCTTATCTCAGTCCGGATGTTCAAACGCCCTGGTCTTGTCTCACCGGTTTTGGCTTTGTCTGAATCTCAAAATATGAAAATATTGGTCTTGTCTCACTGCTTTTGGGTTTTTCTGTGTCTCAACATCTAAAAGTCTCGGTCTTGCCTCGGTCTAGACCTCCAAATGTTTCGGTTTTGTCTGGAAGTCCGAAAGTCTCGGTCCTGTCTCAGTCTCGATGTTGAAAAGTCTTGGTCTTGTCTCACAGGTTTTGGGTTTGTCTAAGCCTCAACGTAGAAAAGTATTGGTCTTGTCGCACTGGTTTTGGTTTGGTCTGGGCCTTGACGTCCAAAGGTCTTGCCTCTGTCTCGATGTCCAAAAGTCTTGGTGTCGTCTCGATCTCATCCTCCAAAAGTCTTTGTTTTGTCTCGTTTTCAGTACTCGATAAAGTCCTGTCTCAGTTAGCCTAGTCTTGACTTTGAGATTTTGATTACTTACGGATTCTTCCGTGCATCCTTGAAAGAAAATTCAGCCAGTGTCTATTAGCTAAGGGACAGCATTTGAATGGCATGTCTCTCTTGAGTAGACCCCCAGTAGCAAAATAGTGCGTCAGATGACCTTTGACCTTGTGACTCATCCCTACATTGCATGTTTTGTACCCGTACCGCGTTTTTGTGTACTATTGAGCAACGACGTTATTTCCCTTTTCATGAAATGGAAAAGTTCAACTTGCTTATTGCGATGAACGAGGGGAGCAAAGCCGCCTATAAAAGAGGGCGCCGACTCCCCATCCTTCCAGATCCTCGCTTGAACAACATGAAGAGCCTTTGCGTCGCCCTTCTGGTCTTTGCGCTGCTCGGCCAGGGTGAGCGCGTGGCGATGCGCTCTCCTTCAACATTGTTGAAACCCGCTTGTTCAAAAGATGTTCTTTTTTTTCCTTGTCCAGGCCGGGCCCTGAGGTGTTACTGCGGAGGAAAGCGGAGATGTTCAGGTTCGATCGAGACCTGCCCCCCTTCCAGCGACGCCTGTGCCAGCGTTATCTTTGAAGTTGGCTCCAGTTGAGTATTGACTTCCATTCTCGTCATATTTGTTCTTTTTCTTCTTGTAAAAGTTCTGACTTCCAGTCAGCTCGTGTTTATTCGACCCCCCCCCCCCCCCCCCCCCCCAAAAAAAAAAAAAAAATTGTCACCGCTGATGAGTGCTCACACGCACTCACACATATCACAAACGAAGAGATTGACGTACCCGAAGCGCAGCGGATGTGCGGAACAGCTTACGAATACCCTAGAATTCCACAGGCAAATAACAATCATGAGGAGGCAGCATAGTTTACTTCATTTGTAGGGACTGGTGACTGTTTTTGTTTTTTTTTTTTTCCTGATACCTGCAGAATGCCTGTTAAAATGGAATCCACCCCCCCGTAGTGCCTTCATGTACCCCCGTTTGAGAAACACCGGTCAAAAATGTTTTGCTCTGTTTTGCCCGCAGCTCCCAGCTACTTTAAAGGCTGCAGTTCCTTATATAACTGCCAGCTGATGCACCGGCCCGGCATCTCCACGGCCGCCTGCTGCACCACCGACTTGTGCAACAGATAATGTCCGTTTTGGGGAATGGCGCCCGGCCGCTGCATGCCTTGATGGATGAAGAATGAAAATCTTGTCTATGGACTTTTGGCTTATTTAAAGCCAATGGTTTTTAGAATTTGCTGTATTAGTCATTAGTCATTAAAATTAGTCATTTTACTGTAAGTGTGTGCGCCCCCACCCAGTAGATGCTAAGCAATGCTTAGTAATGATTGTTGCTCACATGTTTAAAAATACCACCAATAAAAACAATCAGTTGAAGATAGAAAGTGACTCTTTTTTGTGTATATATATATATATATATATATATATATATATATATATATATATATATATATATATATATATATATATATATATATATTCAATTGTTTCATCACATAGTGGGCATCATTATTCACAATTAAATGGTCACGTTCCAATTAATTTGCTCTTAAATTGAAAAAAAAGTACTCTTCCTGACTGGAAGAGCTTTCGGGAAGGACATCTTAGCCCTTTTCTGTCGCACGTGTTAACCAAAATACATGTTTATTTATGCACGTTATTACGCAAGAAAATTATTTGAGTAGGAGTTAATATTAACCTGGATCAGATTGTGACAATTTGGGGGGTCAGCGCGCATAAAAAGGGAGGCCCCGGCTTGCAGCGGGATCCTGGTTTGAGCGACACGAAGATGCTTTTTGTTGCCCTTCTTCTCTTCGTCCTGCTCAGCCAGGGTGAGTGCGTCCTGCCGCATTCCAGCGTCTTTAGGCGTGCTCGTTAACGATGCGTTGGTTTTTTTTTGTTGTTTTTTGTTCAGGCACGGCCCTGCAGTGCCACTGCCAAGGGCGCCACAACTGCCCGGGACCCGTTCAGACCTGCCGCGACTCGGAACCTTACTGTATCAGCATGACCTTTGGCGACAACCAATGTGAGTGCTACCTTCAAGTCTTATGTCACATTTTTAGGGGTCAGCAAATGAAAAATGCAAGTTTTTTTCCCGCAACAATATGCTTTTGGTTTTCCAGAGATGACTACTTTTTTCTTATTGTTATTTCTCCATTTATTAAAAAAATTGATACATTTTTCAATGTTTCTTTTGGCAATTTTGGTCTCCAAAAAGTAGCTTTTTTTTTATACATACAGAAAAACTAAGAAAAATGTGACTTTTTTTTCCTGAGTATTACATTTTATTATGTATTTTCTTTTCTTTAAAGAAACATACAAAAAAAAAACAAAGACATTTTTAGCACAAAAAAACTATATATTATCAATCTGAGCCCTTCGGAACACTTATTCATCTTAAAAAAAACAACAAACTGTAATTTGCCTGATACGCCTTTTCTCACCCCAAAAAAACAATTTGTTTGATTGAATTTTTTGCCCAGCTCCCAACTACGCCAAAGCCTGCGGCGAATGGATGGAATGCCAGATCGATAGACCTCAAAACATCGAGGCCATTTCCTGCTGCAACACGGACATGTGCAACACCTAAGCTTCCATGCCCACCAACCTTGTCGGATGAGTAATAAAAAACTTAAGGTTCTCTCTCCTCTTGCCTATTGTGTTTTTTTTCTTTTTCTTTTTTTTGTGCCACGTTTTTGCCACATTTTAGTGAGCAAATTTGGTCGCAATGTCCATTTTGATGATTTTGCTTATAATGTTTTTTTTTGGGGGGGGGGCGGGATCTCGATTTAAAAGAGAAAAAGGGTGGAGGGGGCGTCTTCTAGGCTTATAGAAAAAAAGTGTTTTGCGGTCATCTACAGGCTATTAAAAGCCTTGTGGAGTTTTGCATTATAGCGTGGCTCACTGGGGGTCAGAGGTCAAGGCGGGGAATCTCATAAGACGGCGTCATTGCGCAAAACTTGTGCCAGCTTGCGATTGAAAGGTGCGTAGAGGTGGCGTAAGATGTGTTGCGTGGCGGGCAACATCGGGCCCAGGTTCTTGTCGGCGGGACTCCTGCTGTCGGAGGCGGGGCTTCTGTTCAGGCCCGACACCATTGGCTCAGCGGCCTCGATTTACAAATGAGACCATTTAAGATTATTTTTCACATTTTCTACTCCGCCGCATTAGCTTTGTGTTATTTATTTACGCAGAGAAAAATGTTTCAAATGAACTGCGTTTCCTTTGATTGCCACTAGAGGGTAGTATTCCTCTAGCTACTTATAGTATTCATTGTTTTTGTCCCTTTTGTTGGGCAAAAATAGAACAAGTATAGTGGAAAAAAATGAAAATAAAGTCTGACTTCGTCGTTATTTGATCAAAAAATGGATGATTTTCTGAAATATAATAACATATGTGTGTGTTTGTGTTATTATTTAACCCGTGTGAGTATTGCGTCCATTTTTGTGCAACTCTTCCGAATTCTACTCGAAGTATTTTATCCATGGGTTGGCACACGGTCACGTTATGTTGAATTTTGACATGCTTTCACCATTTGGGTGAAATTTCAGTTCCCTTTTATCTTCTTTCAATGCTTTCCCTTTGTTGTGAAACGCTTTTGATGTCAAGACCCAAGAATAGAAGGAAATCCCGCACAAGGGTTGAAAATGTTGCTATCTGACAAATTCCTTGACCTCGGGCTGACCTCACTCCACCCAATGAAATGCTTTAAAAGCGGCAGTGCAGAGAAAGAGCTCCTCGCTCGCGAGAACATGAAGAACGTCCTGGTTGCTATCATCTTTTGGCTGCCCACCAGCCAGGGTTAGTGCGTCTTTCTTCCTTTTGCGACAAAATCCAGTTTGCTTTTGTCAATCTTTTTTACATTTGTATTTTTTGCAGGCCTGAGGTGTTACTGCTCAGGACTGCGTTATTGTCCGGAACCGGTGGAGACGTGCCACTTTCTGGAGCGGGCCTGTTCCACCGTCACCATCCTCACCGATTCCTGTGAGTTGCTTCAGGCTTTCTTCTATTCCTAGATGCCCGTATTCACGTTCAGGAAACACACATGAAAGATAAAAACACGTTTGATTCATTTTTTCCCGCCCAAAGCAACAGAATTTCATCCCAATTCAACCCTTGTGCAGTATTGTGTCCCTTTTTGGACACAGTTTTGAACATCAATCTGGCAGTGTAGTGTGATAACTAAGTGGTCCTTCCATGTTGTCACCATCTGGGTGAAATTTCAGCTCCCGAGTGGTTTCTTTCAATGCTTTCCCTTAACATGCCTTTGAATTAAAGATCAAATACTGAAAAAGGCTTAAAGGGATTCTATGTTTATCATTTTTAATATTTCGCCATTTTCCTCCTTTTAAAAATTTAGAACTTTAAAGAATTTAGAATCTTGGAAAAATATTTATTTTATCGATGTAAAATTATGCAGTCAGCACATGATATGATCCATATATAAGGCGGCGCACTGTCAGGTTTTAAGTTTTTTTTAAGGGTTTTAGGTGCGGCTTATAGTGCGGAAAATGGGATATTCTTCCTTTGCCTTTAAATAATACAGCTTTTTTTGTTAGGAAAAATTCACTCCAAATTGTGCTTTTTTTTTTACCCTTTAAAACGATTTTGGGGGTCTTTTTTGATTGTTTATGTTTTCGTTGACAGGTTATGGTTATTATGAGTCAAATGCGCTAGTGTTGACGCGTGTGTGCACGTGTGTATTTTGTGTGTCCAGATCCCACCTTGATCAAAGGCTGCACTCGGCCGTCCGGCTGCAGGCCGAGGGGCGTCCCGGGACAGTCCACCTCCGGTTGCTGCACCGGCGACTTGTGCAACGTGTAGCCGTCACCTTTGGACATTTGACATTCATCAATCCTTTTTTTTTTGGGTCGAATTCTGCTTCCATATAAAATATAGGATTTCTTGCAATCAAAACGCATTCATTGGAAATAGAGCAGGATGACAATAATATATATGTATATGTTGGCCCAGCCTACTGGACTTATACACGATGTACGTAAATTAGTCCTTCTCGATTAAACGGGCTGGAGTTGCCTCACGTTCCAATTGATTTGCTCTTAAATTGAAAAAAAAAAAAGAAGTACTCTTCCTGACTATGGGGGACTGAAAGTGTCTAAATTAAATGAATAAATGTTTCACTAAATAATGAAAAAGTGCCACGAATTGATATTTTTTAATGAATTATTCGTTTCATTAATACAATACATTTGTCATTCTTTAATTAAACGTTTCCTTAAAGTGGGGATCATTATTTACAATGAAATGGTCTGGAGTTGCCTCACGTTCCAATTGATTTGCTCTTAAATTGAAAAAAAGAAAAGAAGTACTCTTCCTGATTGGAGGAGCGTTAGGGATAGACCTTTTCTGTAGCACGTGTTCAACAAACATGTGTCATGTTCTTATGCAAGAAAATTATTTGAGTAGGAGTTAATATTAACCTGGATCAGATTGTGACAATTTGGGGGGTAAGGGCGCATAAAAAAGGAGGCCGCGGCTTGCAGCGGGATCCTGGTTTGAGCGACACGAAGATGCTTTTTGTTGCCCTTCTTCTCTTCGTCCTGCTCAGCCAGGGTGAGTGCGTCCTGCCGCATTCCAGCGTCTTTAGGCGTGCTCGTTAACGATACGTTGTTTTTTTCTGGGGGGCGGGGCTAGGTACGGCCCTGCAGTGTCACTGCCAAGGGCGCTCCGACTGTCCGGGACCTGTGCAGACCTGCGACGACTTGCAATCTTACTGTACCACCAGGACCTTTAATGATAGCTTAAGTGAGTACGCTACCTTCTTAGGGGGGTGATCCAATGAAAATGTTTTGGTTTTTTTCATGGGAAATATAACAACTTTGACTACAACTTTTAGTTTTCTTTCACATCTTTTCTTTTGTGGAAAAAATCTCAATGTTTCTTTTGGCAACTATGGTCCTCTTTGCTCTCCAAAAAGTTGCTTTATTTATACATTCAGAAAAAAAAGAATTTCTCCTCCTTTTTCTTCATTGTATTACACTGTTTCTGCCAAAAAATTCAACCTTTTTCACATTTTTTCGTGTATTGTGACAAATTTGCTTGAATTTTCTTTAAAAATACAAAGATTTTTGCACAAAAATTATATTATCAGTCTTAGCCCCGTTTAAAAAAAATTCCCTTTGAAACACTGATTCATCTCCTCAAAAAAAAAAAAACAAAAACCTGAAATTTGCCTTTTTCTCACCCCCCAAAAATCTGTTTATTTGATTGAATTTTTCGCCCAGCTCCCGACTACATCAAAGCCTGCGGTAGGTGGACCGAGTGCGTCCTCATGAGATTTCCCAGCAAGGGCTCCATCATCTGCTGCAAAACGGACATGTGCAACACCTGAGTTTCCATGGCAACCAACCTTAACGGACGAGTGATAAAAATCTTCTCAAGTTCTCTCTCCACTTGTGTTTTGTTTTTCGCCATTTTTTAGTGAGCAAATATGATCGCAATGTCCATTATGACGTTTTTGGCTGATAACGATTATTATTTTTGGGTGAGTTCTTGATATAAAAAAATACAATTGTATGAATACCTCAAATTTGATCCTTCATAACATTGACAAAAGAGAAAAACACAAAAGAGATCAAACCTTACCTTGACTTTTGACAGGGTTTCTACAGGTTAGTCTGAAAGCGAAAAAAATCATTTCAAGTGTATCCAAAAAATTAAAAAAGAAGTCCATTTTTATTTAGACTAGAAACATTTCTGACCAACAAAATTGTTAAATGCTGACCACAAATGAGATGTTTTTTCTCTTTTTTGGAAAAATGTCTTTATACTGTGCATCTTCAGAAAAAACGAGTAGCTTGCGCGTACACACAAACACGCACACGCTTGTCACCGGTCACCCTCTTTGATTAATATCAGCTGCTTTCATAACTTAAAATAATTTAAATAAAAAAAGGGCACGAAAATGATGATGATGATGATGAAGATGTCAGTGGTTATGTGCCAATAGTTTTTTTTTTTTTTTAAGACGATGCCAAATCTGATATTTGGTCAAATAAAATCAGCCATCCATCTGTGTCTATTATAGAAGTAGTGCTTTGGTGCCAAGCAACTCTACTGAAGTGAGGGGAGGGGCTTCATTGAGTCTCATAGAAAAAAAAGTGCTTTGCCGCCATCTACAGGCGAGTAAAAGCCTTGTGGAGGTTTGCATTATAGCGTGGCTCACTGGGGGTCAGAGGTCAAGGCGGGGAGTCCCACAGGAAGGCGTCATTGCGCAAGACTTGCGCCAGCTTGCGATTGAAAGGCGCGTAGAAGTGGCGTAAGATGTGTTGCGTGGCGGGCAGCATCGGGCCCAGGTTCTTGTCGGCGGGTCTCCTGCTGTTGGAGGCGGGGCTTCTGTTCAGCTCCGACTCCATTGGCTGGCTCAGTGGCCCTAATTTACAAATGAGACCATTCAAGATGATTTTTTTAACATTTCTGTTCACCTTGTGTTCTTTTTTTTAACACAAAGCCGTTTAAAAATGAACTGCATTTTTATCCAATTGCCACTAGAGGGTAGTGTTGCTCTACCTACTTATAGTATTCATTGTTCAAGCCCTTTTGTTGGGCAAAAATAGAATAAGTATTGTGGAAAAATAAAAACGAAAATAAAGTCTGGGTTTGTAGTTATTATTTGATTAAAAAAAATCATGTATTCTTCCTAAAATTGCGAATTGCATTGGATACTGTATGTCCATTTAGCTTAATGCTAACAATGCAAAACACTATAGATGGGCTAACAAATAGCATCAGTTCATGTACAGTAATTTAATGTCGATATATGTGCATTGGCATATATTCTTTATCCTATGTGAAGCACGACTTTTAAGATGGTCTATTTTGATTTGCAATAGCCCCCCCCCCAAAAAAAAAAAAAAAATACAAAAACAAAAAAAACAGGCCCACTCACCCAGGCCCAGGAAGTCCAAGACGGTGCGCATGGTGGACTTCCTGTTGGAGGCGTGGTCCTCCAGCCTGAGCACCAGGATCTGCTCGTGCCCAAACACACTCAGCCAGTCCAGCAGATAGACCGCGTACAGGCCCACCTGCAATCGCACCTGCGCACAAAAAAGTTGATTTGTCACGTTCAAATGTTGCTTTTGATTTTCTTATTACTTCTAGGAGTCTATTTTAGTAAAGTCATGTCACCCCATTCCTGTGAATGTCCTCGTTATTTTCAACGGCTCCTTGTAATTACATCGTAGGCCGCCAGAGGTCAACAGATGACAGTTTGAGACACTGTGTGCGCTTGAAAAATTAAATAAAATGGATAGTTAACTTTTACAGTACTTTTACGTTTAAGTTTCTCATTTTGTGTGTGTGTGTGTGTGTGTGTGTGTGTGTGTGTGTGTGTGTGTGTGTGTGTGTGTGTTTTAACATCGTTTTATGAATTTCCGGGACTATTATAAAATACTCTAGTTCAAAGTAAATTTTTTAAAAATATTTTTTAATATTGAGTAAAATATAGGTTCAAGTCAGCTCTTTTGACCGTTTCATCCAAAAAAAAATGTGCATTTATCACGTTTAAATATTGCGTTTGATTTTCTATGACTTGTCTGATTCTCTTTGAGTGAAATAGTGTAATCCTGTTCCTATTCTTTGTTTTTTTTTATGTTTTTTTTAATATGCTTTTCAAACGTGAAGCCTTTGTTAGAGCCCCTACCCCTGACGTGCTTGTGTTTTTGTTAAGCACTTTTTAAAAATTGTCCTTGGAAAAAAAAGGTCATATTTGAGATAAATAACGACTCAAGTAATGCATTTTTTACTAGTCAGGTCTGTTGCGATCATGAGCACGTTTTTGTGTAGCACTCCCTCCACTGGCCACAAACGGCTACTGCATTTCAAGATGCGCACTCCTTGCAGGGGTCAAGGGTCAAAAGCAAGATGGCCGCAACGTTTGGAGCCAACTGAAATCACTTTGGAGAGATAATGTATTTTTTTGAAGGATTCTTTGACATTCTGTCGTATTTTCAAGCTTAAAATGTGATTTGGAAGAGTTTATGCGTTATCAATATATCTGCCATTTAGCAAGGATGATCGGATTCTGGAGCTGAACAAGCAAACAAATGGTGAGTAAATTAATGTATTGAATCACTGTTTGAGACATGAACCTGTTTTGGAATGATTGACTAAATTATGGGAAAATGGCAGCTTTAAAAAAAGTCCTTTTTATCAGGTTTATGAGGTTTGGAAATGAACATTTTGCAATACTTTTGCTGTTTACCTGCTTAAAAAAAACACATCTTTTTATCAGGTTTGCGCAATAGTGTGGTTTGTAAATAAACATTTTGCAATCTTTTTATCTCCTGTCACATCCAATCC
Organism: Hippichthys cyanospilos; assembly: GCF_059441005.1. Taxonomy (NCBI): domain Eukaryota; kingdom Metazoa; phylum Chordata; class Actinopteri; order Syngnathiformes; family Syngnathidae; genus Hippichthys; species Hippichthys cyanospilos. Next base: position 15,736,534 of record NC_142385.1, on the reverse strand, counting down.
ACAAAGCGCGTAGCTGTCACGCCACTCTCAAAACAGGTCACTCAAAACAAGTACTGATATTTATTTCATTATTTTTCAAGTGTTTTTCTAAGTACTTCTAGTACTGCTTTAGGTAATCAAATAATAAAGTACATGATTACTTCAGGTAACCAAATTAATCAATTGCATTTGGTAACTAAGTACTAGCCACAATTATTCATAAAATAATGAATTACTTAGGCAATCGATTGCCTCAGGTAATTACTTTCTGTAAGACTTTTGCACTTAAAATGTTTCAGTTAGTGAAGAAATCTAAACGATACATTTACTAAAGTAATTGATTACTAAAGTAATTGATTACTTTAGTACGCAATTACCTAAAAAAAATTAAAAAATGTATACCAGCCACAGATACTGAAGTAAAAAAAAAAAAGGGCCGATCAATTGAGTTAACCCCGAAGTGGGCCAGTGGGGGGGCGGGGCTAAGGTGCAACTCACGGGCATGGCGTTGTTGACGCTGGTGTTGTAGACGCAAGAGCGAAGCGTCGCGTCGGCCAGGCAGCCGTCCAACACCTGCAGCGACTCGGAAACCTTCTCGTGAAAATCCTCCGCCGATTTGTTGGCCATGCCGAAGTACAGGTAGTCCGAGTACAGCCTGAATACACCAGACGCCGTTCCGTTAATCGGCTAATCGTTGATTTTGCTCGGTCGAACTAGAATACGCATTTGAGGTATCATTTGTCTCCACTTGGGGTCACCATCCTCCAGTTCTAAATTTGTGACTGCGTGTGTGTAGCTTTAAAAGGCGGGGCTTGCACTGCTGAGTGATACGGCCCCAGTATTTTTACCATTTTTACCATACACGTTGCCGGGGCGTACCTTTCCACCGGGTCCCTGAGCATGACGATGAATCGGGCGTGGGGCTGCAGGGCGTGCACAAAGTCCTGGATGAGGAAGGGCGGCTCCCCCCCGCTGCTGCTGTTGTCGTAGAAGTACACCCAGGCGTTGTTGTCCCACATGGTGGACGCGCTAGCTTCACCTGCCGAGCGCAAAGTGGACCCGTGGGAGTTTTTGTGCGACGGATTTGGCTCCGGTCATGCAAAGCGAAAGGCCGGCTCGTGCGCTCGCACATGGAAAGTTGAAGGCGGCCGTGCGGCAAACGGCCGTTCCAAACTGCGCCGCCACTCCGGCCAGAAATTCTCACTCGGGAACGCCGTTTGAATACTGATCGGGTGATTTAGCGCCTTACTCGGGATTATTCCTTTCAAGCGAGAAACAAAACAGGCTAGCGCTCAATAGTTGCGACGCAATCTCTTTGGGGCTAGCTCGGATAAGGCTAAGCGCCGAAGCGCTACTCGTAGACTGCTATCAAGCTGCTTATTTAGTTGATTGGCTGGTTTGTCAATTCCTTGTTTAGTGGTGAGTTTGACTAATAAGTTGCGCTATTTCAGTGTTAGGTGGGTCCTTGGTCAATCAATTGCCTGGTTGTTTGCTTCTTAATTGCTATCTTAATTGGTTAGAAACTAGCTCGTTGCTAGCCTGCTTCAATAGAAGCTAAGTAGTTACTATTGCTTGGTTTGAATCTAGCTAGTTGCTTAGTTTCTCTCCTGTTTGATTAGAGGTTAGTTGGGTGGTTGGTTAATTATTTGCTGGTTTAGTAGATCATTAGGTACTTGGTGGCTAGCATGGTTAATTCTTAGGCTGCTTCATTTGAGGCCCGTAAGTTGTTTAGTTGTTAATATGCCTAATTAAAAGCTAATAGCTAATAGTTAATAGCTAGTTTCCCTGGTTTGAAGCTCGTTGCTTATTTGGTTTAAATATTTTGCGCGAAAGCACGGCGGCACCTCACCGATAATGACGTCGGGCCGAGCGGGCGTCCCGCTATCGTTGGCCGCCTGGGTGCCTTGGATGAGGTGAGCGGCTTGGTCGAACAAATCCAGGTAGTCCTCCACCGGGTAGCGGTCGTGGAAACCCTCGCTCAGACGGATGATCCCTGCAGGGGAAAGTCACAAATAAGAAAGCGTGCATCCATGCGGCTAAATGCTAACGCCAACACCGTCTCGCTCGACTGTGCTTTTGTGCATCTATTAAAGGGCCAATGTGGATGCTTTACTAATGGGCGGGAAAATGTCTTCCCGTCCGAGCCAATGTGCCCTAATTACGGTACGCTAGGTAAAATACGCCAATAATGAGCCTGGCCGGGCGTCGCCGTACGACACCTCGTTCTACTTAGTGGGAGGAAAAAAAAAGAACTCTGGGAAAATATTCCCCAGCTGCATCATTATTCCAAGTGTCACATGCTGCTCGCTAGGTGGGATGGCGCCGCGCGACACGGAACGCTGCGCGTATTTTTTTTTTTTTCCGTCTTGCTTTGTTTCATCTCGTTGCTTTTTGATCATCGTGCAGGATTTTTTTTTCCCACTAACGGATATGCTGAGCGGCATCGGCGTCACGACTGAAAATCAAGGCCGGGAACACCATGTATAATATATTTTCGCTTTCCTCAATGCTTTGATCGTTGCGTAACTCCTAATATTGAGGAGTTATTGTATTACGAATCCATATTTCCTATTGAAATAGGAATGCTTGTGCCAGTCAGAAAAAAACAACTTTTTTTTCTAATAAAAATAGCATTCTACCATATATACAAATACTGTATATGAAAAAGAGTTCTATATCTTTGCAGAGGATAAAGAAGATATGTCATGCAATTTGCCTGCGTGTTACTCATAGGAAATAAGAATTTCTAACTCTGCTGATGCTATTCATTGTTGTTTGAAGTGTGGAATACGGAGACGTCTTTTTTTTAACGTTAAGTTTGACGTTTCAGCATGACTAAAAGATGAATAATGCTCTGTTGCAACTTTGCTATGACTACAAAATAATATGAGTGTGAGTCATAGAGATAAGAGGCAATGTTTATCCCTCCTATATGAAGTCAGGATTGCATGGGGAATGATCAATGACTTAATTAGGTTTTGCGAGCGTCATCAAGGGTGCAGTCAAAAGACTTTTTGGGCCCAGCCCTGCAATATAACAACAATGAGCCAAAAAATCTTCTCGGAAAATGAGTCCAAGCTCTTATATTTGCTTGAAAGCAGCTCGAGGAGCACACGTTCAAAAACTGCTGGTCTTCAAGGCGGTCATTGCAGATGCCGTTAGCGTTCCCTTCAAGATGCTACAACTCAATTTGAGAGGCTAGCGTGCAATTTGCTGCCATGTTGCGCACAGATAGATACATTCAACCCAAATAGTTGGGTCAAATTTGGGTGTTGTTTTGGTGAGTTACAAATTTGCGTTGAGTCTTGAAGGAATGAGCCGCAAAACAACGTAATTTTGGTTGAAATAACCCAAAGTGAGTCAGAAAGATGCTAACACAACTTCTTGGTCTGTTTTATGTTTTTCTTTCCAAGAAAGTTGCTCATTTCTGTTGCGAAATTACCCACATAACAACCCACTTTTTGTTTGTTTTTATTGATTAATCAAGTCCAACTTTTTGGGCTGAGTGAGAGTTTGGGCTAAATCCCTAATTGGATTATTTTCTTAAAAATATCATTTTTTTCCGATAAATCCACCCAAGAATTATAAATATACAGTATATTTGTTGCCCAATGCTTTGGATTAAATGTGTAACCCAGAAAGTTGCGTTGGTTTCTTTTTGACCCAATTTGTCTTATTTTTGGCCCACCTTTTTTTAAATGAATTTTGATGCACTCCATTTTTTTTTAACCCCTACTACTTTATACTTTTTTCTTATTCTTGGTACTGTTGAATATACATATATATATTTTTTTTTTGGTTGAACAAAAAAACAACTCTGGCTGTATTTAAAAAAAAAAAAAAAAAAGTCATTACCAGTAATTATCTGCGATTTAAATTTAGGCAGTCGTAAGGCGCATCTGGCCGACTCACCAAAGCGCTTGCGGGTCCACCAGTGCGGTTCTTTGAAGGTGGAGAACTTGACGTCGGGGTGTAGCCGCAGGCGGTCGTAAAGATCGGTGGTGCCGCACTTGGGCTGTCCGATAATGTAGAAATACGGCAGGCAGCGGATGCGGTAAAGTTTCCCGTCGCGGCTGGACAAGTGCTTTCGGAAAGTGCTCCTCAAGTTCTGGAAGACGGCGCGGAAGCTACGCGCGTAGCGCGCGTACAGGTTGCCGCCGTACGGGTCGGCGCTGACGTTGCCGGCGTACTCGTCGTACCAGCACGGGTTGCGGAAACCCGGGAGGAATTGCTGGGGGATCACCGAGAACATCTGGAAAGACCAAACAAAAATTCAAGAAGTTTGCAAGAAAATGCTTTGCTGGAGTTTTTTGTTTGTGTCCGTAGATTTTTCAATTTGTGCGAATTTGTGCGGTCTGACGTTTTGTTTGACAGAAAATTGTGCGCAATAGGACGTTATGCTTTCAAGGAATCTTTTGGACCTGCGCCAAGGACAAAACAACGAGATTAGTGCTAAAGGCGTGCGAGCAACGCTATCGTCAGATGTGACGGCAGTGCTATGTTACAGACGTGTTTTTATGTGACTGTTCAATAGATAATGTCAATTTTTAATGTTTGCCCGTTCTACGGTGTAAAATGTTGGCGGGACGTGTGAATGAAAGCATCCGTGTTTCACCAAGCTTTATGATCGCGTGCATATGCCAAAATATCGCAATAAATAACAGAGTCATCGTGTAAACAAGGACGGACTCGGACGTTGGTTCAGTCCACCCGCTTCTTTTATTTAGACAGTTTTTTATTACAGCCAGCAGAAGGTGCTGCAGGTGCTGCATTTACCATTGTTCGTAGCCATAACAAACATGGCCGCCTCCGGAGAAGTGCCACCCCTCATGTAATATAATTTCATGATAACTAGACTGATTATATTTAAAACATCACGTCAACAACACATTTCCATATTTCCAACCTTTTAATGGATTCTTTTTTGATGAAAACCGATCAAAATCTAACACACTCATAATTCAATTTTATAAGAGCCACAATACTTTTGGCCTTCATTTTTCTGCCAAAAAAAGTACACCTTATATTTGAGGAATGCCAACTTGAGGTATTCCAGACAACTCTGGCATTCGGGTCACATTGCAGATTGTCTCTTGATCAAAGGCCTAACAAAGCCCAGCGCCAGCTCCTCCAAACGCAATTAACGGGCAGATACGTCGAGCGCGGGATATCGATCGTCCCGCGTGGCCCCCGCGCTCTTTTTCATTAGCCCGTCGGACGAGAAATGAGTTATGTCGCAAACGGCCGGGGCAGAAGTCGTTATCGTTGGAATTAAGCGCCAATCTAAGACGGCGGGGACACTGCGGACGACCTGCGATGACTTTCACCTTTTACTTTTTTGCGTTGGCCACCGTTTCTTGGGTTTGAGGCGTCTGTCAGCTTCTGTGTCAAATGTTCCATTTCTTATGACGAAATTTGCTATCCAATAGCTTCCATTAGAAAGCATTACGATTACTAAGCGTCGTTTAGTGTGAGAAATTGAGCCCGGTTTCGCCTTGTTCTCGTTCCCAAACTCGTGAGATGTTTCGCCTCGTCGGATTCGCGCCTCGTCGCCAGCGTCCCTCCCGAGTCGACCCACAAAAGCTCGCGAAAACCTCGCGAGGGTGACGCCAGGGAGACCTGGATCCGGGACGCGCCGGACGCGGTTACTCACGTGTCGCTCAGCGCGAAGCAGATCCTTGAGCTCCGGCAGCCGCCGCCCACCGCCGAAGTCCACCTTGGACGCCAGGGACTCGACCAGCAGCCGAAGCTGGGCGCAGTCCTTTCCCGCCGTCAGGTTGGAGGCGGCGGCTCCCGGGGGGTGGACCAAATGCTGATGCGGCGACGGCGTGAGCGCCAGGTCCCTCCTGTCCCCCGACAGGACGTAGGAGGCCATGACCAGCAAGGTGACGGCCGCCCCGAGGAGGACCCCGCACAGACGGAGCTTCCGGGGGGCGCCCCGCCTCCGGGGGAGCTCGGGCTTCACCTGCAGCACGGCCAACAGGTTCATGGGCGCCCGCTCCACCTGCAGCAGCAGCGGGCCCTTGCGATAGTCCTCACCCCCCGAGTCCAACAGGGTGTACTTGTAGTCCGTGCGGGTCACCGTCCGCGACTGCTGCCCGCCGCCGGCGGCGGCGGCCCACAGTTTGGAGGCTAGGCCCGTGTCCATGATGGGGCGGAGAAAAGACGCCGCCTCATCCGCTCACGCCTCCCTGCCAGGAAGAGAAAGCGGCCTTGATTCATCTTTTTCTTACGCGTAATAACGTAAGGCACGTCGGTGGAAACCGCGGCGCGTACCGGGGCAGGAAGTTGCGGCCTTTCTGCCTGCTTCGCAAATTCCACGCGCAATGACTCACTCGAAAATTGCGAAAGATTCACCTCGGTTCACTGATTTAGTTAGCGCAAAAGCACAATTTCAGTGGAAATTGGAACTTCTGTAAAGTCGAAGATGACTTGACGTGTGAATTTCAACATTTTATTTGGATTGAGATTACACTAGTTCCCCTATTCCAGTGTCAGTCTAATATCTGGAAATGGAACCCACCAAATCAGGGCTTAGCAGTTTTGAAATCAGAAGTAATGTTCAATTTGTCATGTACGGTAATACGAATACAAGACCGTTTCAAATGGATTTCTAACATCCGGAATGAAATCCGAGCGGAAATGATCAAACCGAGTCTACGTCTGATGTCTGGACTCAAATAAATTGGATTGAGTTACTCATTGATGATCTTATGGATGATACCATCTAATATGTGAGTAGGCAGAAATGAGCTTGGATGATGGCCCGGTCGAACATCTGGAATGAAATCGTGGCTTCCAATTTTGGGCTCATATTTGGGCTCGTTTTGGCCATGCAAACTCTCAAGGCCTCTCCTATTGGAGGAAAAGTGGCCCCTCGTCGCATATGGACGCGGCGATAAGGAAACGTGGGACGGATTTCAAGGGGAGAGCATCCAATCTAACAAAGCCAGGCGGGATTATATCATCAGAAAACCGTATTCCTCACGCGGACCAAGAGTCGGGAATGGGCGGGGAGAAGGAATCCTTTTATTCTACGGGAGAGAAAATGTTTCCAGATAATGGAGGTCAGCCACGGCACGGCTGTGTCGACGTGATGTCGTGCCGTTACACCTGTGCTCGTTCGTCAGGCGATAAGAGGCGCCCCCCCCCCCCCCCCCCCCCAACTACAGGTGCACCCCCATCCCCGCCTTATCTGTGGATCCTCGCTCATTTACCTCGCCATCTCGCCACATCAACGCGGGTGTGCAGGCAGAGGAATAACAAGTACCACCCCGGCCCCCACACTCGCACACACACACACACACACACTTCGCCCCCTCCCATCCACGACAAAAGAGGCTTTTAACGCTCTAACGAGCAGGTAAAAAGTGGTCAGATGGGATTTTTCAGGCAGGGCAGAGGGGATCACCGTTTTATACACCAGCGGTTCTCAAGGTGGGGTCCGCGGACCTACAGGGGGTCCGTGAAATCATTTGGAACTTATAGTTGCTCTTAAAACAGTTACAGATTTGTGTCTTGTTTTGCTCAGTGTTTATTTTTTGCCGCAGCCTCTGGCCGCCGTTGATAGAGCATTTTGTGGCGGGGAGCATTTGCTGTCGCTGCGCAGGCGTTGTTCCTTCTCTTTGCGACATCTGGCCCACCAGTGTCTGTGAGTTGACTTTTCTTTGTTGTCATTTAAATGCCTCATCTTTGTTGTCGTTTATATGCACAAAATGAGTCGTTTGTTGGTCCAACTTGTGACAATTCCTGTAGACAACATGCTAGCTAATGTTAGTGTTTATCTTTGGTCTGGCTTCTCCTGGTGACGTTCTACAGTCGAGTTGAATCTTAAGTTGTACGTTTGTTAGGAATAAAATTCTAATAAGAATTGCATCTTCAATTTCATTTTTAACCCTTGTGCAGTATTGTGTCCTTTTTTTAACAAATTCATCCACAACATTCTGGCAGTATTTATGACAAAGGGACTGTTAAGTGGTCATGCCAACTTTGACGTGTCAGCATCTGAGAGAAATTTCAGCTCCTATTGTCTTCTTTCATTTCTTTCCCTTTGATGTGAAATATGCCAATGTTCACTTGTGAAATAATTGTCAGCTGTTTGTTTCAAGTAATGCATTATTTTCCTTGATATATGTCAAGTGACAAATAGAATAATTAACATTCACTGCCAGTAAAAATGGATATTTGACGTCTAAAGCCGGCATTGGCAGTGAATGAGTTCAATATGCATCTGCAAAGTGATTGTCGGTCGTTTGACGAAACCGGCAGATGAAAAACGTTGCGGTATTCATCTTTTTTTATTTTTTTGAGCGATGAGTGTAAATGGCGCGTTTTAAGTGTGTAAACAAAGGAAATCAATTTCCACTAAGGCGTCAAATGAGGCGAGCGACCGAGCCGCCGAGCCGAGCGTGAAATTAATCGGAGGAAAAACAGCCGCCAATTGGATTTCCTCCTGTCACGCACTTGAGACGTTATGTGCATGCCGGGCCTCTCGGTGGCGATGTCACAGGACGCGTGCGTACTAGTTGGTTCCAAATAATTGACATTTGATAAGGGACAAACGCAAAAAAAGGGGCGGAGCTACCTCTAACGTGCAAAGGAAGCTTGGGGAAGCCCTCGTGATATTTTTGGACTCCTCTAGATAGCAGGCAAAATTAAATACATTTCATCTGCAGTGGTCCTTAATTTTAAAGCAAGAGCGCCATCTAGAGAAGCGAAAAATGTTCCAGGTGCTTCATAAAGCTTCGTTTCCCATCACGGGGAGCTTCATGGTCACCCTCTTTTTTTATTCTGTGATTTTTATTTTTTTTGTATTGTTGGACACTTTGAGTACAACACAGTAGAAAGTCTACACACCCCCCGTTCTATTTTTAATAATTAAAAGACAAAAAAAAAAAAAAGTAACGATTTTTGACACACGCTAAGGCAGAAATTCCACGGGCATCTTCATTGGTGGCCTCTTGGTAGTTGAGCAGGATTATGTAGGCTATCGCTACCCCGCTATTCGATGCATATTGGCATCTCAGGTGGCTTCCCCGGCTCCTGCTAATCTTTTATTCATCTTTTGGTCTCGGTTGAGGCGGACGCAAGAAAGCCAACGGGGATGTTTGACTGCGTAAACAATCGCGAGAGCTTAAAAAAAAGTTTTTTCAAGGATGCATGCAAAATAATGCAGCCGTTTCTTCCCATGAATAATTGATCAGGCTCAACTCTTTATAGCCCGCGTCCAACTTTAGAACAGGAATTAGCCGAAGAAATTCTGGCAAGTTGTGTTTGAAGTCACATGACCGCAGGTTTGTGACTATTTGCGTAACCGTTGCAGATTTGCTCTTTGGACACCAGCAGAAGCACAGAAACGGGATGCTTCACGCGTGACCAGCAGGTACTGGAATATGTCAAGATTTATCTTATTTTTTTCAGTCATCCTCAAACATTGAAATGATATATCGTAAGAGTTGACCATTTTCTTGCTAAAATGTCCCAATACTATAAAAAAAGAGCTGTAAACATCCTTAAAGTAAAATGAAAAGGAAGCTTGAAGGAAACGGGTGAAAATTCCATGGAAATGGCTCACATCAAAGACACGCAGTCACAACATCATTGGAGCCAGCTGCCCGACCCTAATCACATGTTTTACGCTTTTCCGACACACACAAACCACACACATGGCTTTTCTATCCTAGTGGGGATATCTTATTGACAATGCCATTTTCTAGTCCTTACCCCAAACCTCCACACTAACCTCAACCAAAATCCAATTCAAGCTTCCTCTTTTCTCCAAAGTGTCCTCACGATGTCGGAAAAAATCTCAAATTACACCCAAAAGCAAGTATTGACCCTCTAAAAGAGGTCTGAACTTGTGAGGGCCTTTCTAAATGTTCTCTCGATTCCAAAATGTCCTCACTTTGCTGGTAAAAAAAGTGGTCCTCAGAATTATAGCGGCATGAATACACAAATAAACTGTGAGGACATTCACTGACCTGATGCATTTGCTAACCTTTAAGCTAAAATGCAATTCAATGCTATAGTCCAAAAGCAAGTCTTGACCTTCAGAAAAACTAGTTGTGTCCACCAAAATGGTCCCCACAAGTCCAAATGGTCCCTGCAACCGCTGTGAAACCTTCACCTTGTAGCAAAAAATGGTACACACACCCTTGCTGGTTCTCTCGTAGTGGGGACATTCACCAAAATGGTCCCCATGGGTCCAAATGAACACAATGAAACCCAGGAGTTGGTCCCCACCTTGTAGCAAAAAGGACACACACACACACACACACGCACGCACGCACGCATTGCGTAAGAAAATGTTGTGGTCATTTCCCAACATGCATTTTTGAGTTATTGTGGTTTGTATGATTCGTATTATTATCGTCAACATTGCATTTTTACAAGTTCCCCATAAGTTTGTGACATGGGAGAATTCACAAGATGCCCTGTGAGCAGTGATGGGAAAACGAAGCTTCATAAAGCATTTTTTACTCCACTGGATGGTGCTCTTGGTTTTGCAGTGACATTTAAATGCATTAAATTTGCATGCATTAAATTTTCATTGCCTCTTTGCGCTAAGACTGCCATCCACAGCAGTCAAAAAATACCACATGCTTTATGAAGCTTCATTTCTTTTCTTTTCAAATTAAGAGTGGATGAATTGGAAGATGAAGCATGTTATTGCTAAGTTGGGTTGGTGCTACTCCTTTTGAATGGCGTTGAATAAAATCAACTCTGTTACGTAAATTTAATTGCGTGCGTGCATATTTTCCAAATATGCCAATCAGTGCAATTCTTTGCTTACCCCCAGCAAACCCGAGCCCCCACGCCAAGGCTTATTTAAAATCAATCATTCCTGTGTTTAAGCACGCGTGTAAGGTCTAAAAGAGGCACACAATGCGTGTGTGTGAGTGTGTGGGCAGAGGGGGGGCTCCTGGGAACTGCCCCCCCAAAAAACAAGCGGTGACTTATCGTGCGACTTATCATTGGCCCATTTGACGGGTCTCCAGCTGCACACGCACACACATGGAAGTTTGGTGCGTGCGCGTGAAAGGGGGCCGTTATGTGCCGCGTGCCTGTGGAGCGGGGCGCCCGCAAAACTTTTCCAGCCGGCGTCAGACTCGGGCACGGCAAAGCCAGGGAAACGTGCACGCAAAAGCGCGGCCAAAAACGTCAGCGAGGCGCGAAAGCCGCGTGAAACGTACCATTTGTCGCCGGCGGGCCGTCGCGCGGCCGCCGGGGTCCGGCAAGTTGGCGCCCGGCTCCGGATTCCCATTCCCACCGGGACTTTGGCCTCAGAGACGGGAGCTGATCCGAAGCGACGGGATTGCGCGAAAGCACGCCGCTGATCCTGATGGTTTTGTCTCGCCTTCCTTGCTTGCTGCCCGTCTGCGATGTGAACGCTGACAGGCTCGCTCGCTCGCTGATTCTCTCTCTGCCTCCTCTGTGATGGGAGGGGGAGCGGGTGGGGGCAGGCAGGGGCAGCCCCCCCATCGGCGAGACCCCCCCCGCACCTCCCTCCACATACGTCATGATATTACATACCTTTTCCATCATTCACAATGCATGTTTTCATGTGCTTTTAAAGGAGAAACAGCTAAAAAAGCATTCACACCCACTACTGAAATGACGGAAACTTAGTTGTTAGTAGGTTGGTTAGTTAGTTGCTTGTTAATTGTTAGTGCTTATAAACCAATGAAGGAGATACTACTGAAATTACACACACTAGTGAAAGTCTTTTACATGCAAAAACACCCACAAACTACCACTGAATACAAACACAACTGAAATCCTCTCACAGCAACTACTGCTTTTGAAACATCACTAAAACACTTTCATACATTACTGAAACAAAGACAACTGAAATCCTCTCACAGACTCTACTGCTTTTGAAACACCACTAAAACACTTTCATACATTACTGAAACAAACATTATTGAAATGCTCACAGGACCACTGAAAAAGCATTCACGCACACGACTGAAACGACGGAAAGAAATTATTCATAATTATAAACCACTGAAAGAGATACTACTGAAATTACGCACACTAGTGAGAGTCTCTTACATGCACTTTTGAAGCACACACACACTACCAAAACACTAATATGCCACTGAAAGCCTCACACAGGAACTACTGCTTTTGAAACACTCACATACCACACAACACTTTCATCCACTACTGAAACAAACACTATTGAAATGCTCTCACACATACAACTGAAAATAAATTGTGTATCGACTTTAATTTTCACATGCATTTCGGATTACGGTAAACGTGTGCAACAGTCACACACTACTAAAACTCTTAAATAAAGAATCCCACTTGTGAAATGCTCTCATTTATTACTGAAAACTGGCATTACCATGTATACCACTGAGCCACTTTTGCACGTTGCGTAAACATGCACTACTAAAACCCTTGCATATATTACTGTAGGTCTCACATGCACTTTAGAAACACATGATACTAAAACAAGTTTACAGAAATTTCTGAAGAACAGATGAGAAGATCTCACACGCAAATTTGATTTTTTTTTCGTACGCTATACTGAACCATTTTCACACACATTATGTAAGCACACACGACGGAAACACTCGATTATATTACTGTTGAAGACGTACACTAGAAGCACTCACGTGCACTGCTGAAATGATGTAACAAAAATGAAACACTGTTGCATACACTGCAGAAATACATGCAAAACTGCTACAATATTCATTCATACACACTAGTGAAACATTCCAATGATTCCATCTAGATGTGCTTGTTATTTCATGAACACAAACTGAATGTTTACATTATCGTGAAAGTGCCATCGGCTTAATAATGCCTTTTTTTTTTTTTTTTTTTACCCCTTCTCCGCGCTCGGCTTGTTGTGATGTTGTGGAGAATCGATGGAGTGGGGGGGTGGGGGTGGGGGGGGGGGGTGACAGTGGGGGAAGGGAGTCGCCGCCACTACCGCCGCCAAGACAGCTGCACTTCACTGGCTGCTTATTTAAGCAAAGAAGGCCGCACGTGCAATTTTCATTGGCTTCACATATACGTACGTCATGTGCTTGGTAGTGCCCATCATAAGCTGGCATATTGGCGTAGGGAATCGTTTGTATGCGTTGCGCTCTGCGCTCCGTCAGCTGATTTATTAGGAAGAGTGTGCCCGCCGCCGTGTGCCATTTCCACCCCGCATCTATCAAGGCGCTTCGAAGAAGACCAAAACAAACAAAATGGAGCTAACTGACAGCAATGGACAGAATTAAAAAAAAAAATAAATAAAATATATATATATATATATATATATATATATATATATATATATATATATATATATTTTTTTTCATTCATTCATTAAATCAGATTATCATGAATGAATTGATTTTCAATTTGATCAATTATTTCACGATTTTACAATTAGTCCACTGTTGTATGGAGTATCGAAAAGCGGCAAAATGAAATAAATGTACCATTACATAATTAAATAAAACTGCCATTAATTATTGAGATGTTTAATTAAACTCACGTTTGATGATTATTTCATTAAATATGGAATAAAAATGTCAATGTTTCTTTAAATGTGTCAATGAAATGAATGTTTCATTCGTTAAATGTTCATTCAAAATAAAATCAAAATGACTTCGCTGCGGCACAGAAAACAGTAAAAGCAAGTAACAAATCATGTTAATATTCGGATGTTTTTAAACATGTTTCAAATCGATTCTGAAAGCGGTTTTGTCGATAAAATGGAAACGTGACCTAGGAGCCGATCCGCAACAAACGTCTGGTAAAGACGTAAATAAATGCATTGAAATAAATCATTTTCAAAATGCAATTAGAATGACTTGGCAGTAAATGAACATTTATTCATCTTGAAGTGCGTGCATGCGTGCGTGCGTGCGTGTTTTATTAAGAGCACGCCGCTGGACGCTTTTCAAATCGCCGTCAACTTGCATTATTGTTATTGCTGGCACTTACTGCGAGAAGAAAAGGGGCGGGGGGAGGGGGGGGATTTTTTTATGCCTTTTTTTCATCATCTGGCCTTGTCAAGTTGACCCCATCAATTTTTAGGCAATATTTTTTGGGGGAATAAATAAAAAGAAATGACATGGTTGGGTTTTGCCCTATTTGTTCTTGACTGTTATTTTGTGGACGGCGTTTAGTTGCTACGTGTGGTTTTAGCGCCCCCCCCTCCCGGGGGGGGGTGACGGACTGTCTGGAGGTCCGACCGGAGATGGACTCAGCGTGCGAAGGCCGCGCCGTCATGACGACATGGTGACCTTGATCCCACACGTCGTCAACTCGCAGATGTGCAATCATTTCACACGTCCACTCGCGTCCAAAGACGTATTTTTATGGTTTTACAACTTGGTTCTCCTACCTTTTTGTTCTATTGACACCTTATAAATAGATTAAAATACTACTGGTAAAAGTCAAAGACAAGTCCCATGGAAAATTTTCCATTTTTTAAAACGACCCCATATTTTTGTGAATCTGGCATCCGATTGGTCCAAATTTTCAATCCGCATTTCCCCACCTTGAGCTGCTAATACGTTTCGCTAGCTTCTTTGCTGTTGACAACCTTTTTATAGGTAAAATAAATGAATAAATAAAATGTTGAACCCCAGCCCCATAGAAAATTTTCCATTTGAAAAAATGACCCCGTGTTTGTGCGCAACTGAAATCTGATTGGGCCAAATTTTCAATACTCATTATCACCACCTTGAGGTACAAAGACATTCTGCTATACTGTATATTCTGCGTATATACATTTTAAAAAAAAGTCAGCGGAGTCCCATGAGAAATTTTCAATTTTCTAAAATGACCCCAGATTTGTGTGGAACCGGCATCTGATTGGTCCAAAATTTTCATGCTCTCTATCACCCCCTTGTGGTAGAAAACAAATGTGCCAGTGTGACTTTGATTGAGGTGTTAATGCAGCATAGTAGCTGAGATTTGAAAGTGGAGTTTTAGCAGCAGAATGTTAGAATATGTCAAGTATGTTATCCAGTCAACATGAAGAGATTGTACAAAGCGCACTCGGCTTTAACTGCAACCTTTTTTTTTTTTTTTTTTAAATCCTCCGACCGAGACGTTTGCTTTTCCACTCGGCTCTCCGGCACCTCGGTGACGAACGTTACGAGGGGCCCGACGTTATTTATTTATTTTTAGATTTTTTTTTTCGTATTCACAAATTCCTGAATAACAGATCGTCCACTGTTATGTTCCGCGACGACGAACACTTTTTATATTTCTGGTGCGGCCTTAAAATAGCGCGACGGGTGACTCCTTCCACTGAGCTTTTGGGGGGGACCCCCCCCACCCCCGGTCAGGATGGAAACAGTGCTCTCATTGTACAGCCTTGGAACATGACCTTCATTTGTACAGTCACGCTGGTCAAACCGGTATGCTAACAGCGCGCATGACTTTGCACAACTTAGCTTTGCAATGCATTGGCTAGCATAGCATAGCTCAGCCAGCGGAACATTTGTTAATACAGCATAGCATCATTAAAGCATTCCCTAGTATGGCCTAGTATCACAAGTGCTTTGCACCTCAAAGGGGTGACAGTAAGTTTGGAAAATCTGGACCAATCAGAGGCCACGGTTATTGCAATGCAAGGTTAAAAATTCAATTAATAATTATTCTTAATAATAATTTGTATATTTTTATATTCGTATATGTATTATTGTTATTATTATATGTTGATATAAAATATGTATGTATAAATATATATATATTATATTTATATTTTATATGTATAGATTGTTTTATATATTAACATAAGCATATCTTAAATAATAATACACAAAAATATAATAGTATATTAAAATATATAGTATTTGAATATACATAAAATTAAATATAAAGTATACATATATTTTTTAGATTTAAACATTTTATATACATGACTATGTATATATTTAAATGTAGAATATATATATATATATATATATATATATATATATATATATATATATATATATATAATAGAATAATATATAAAATATATTCTAACCCCTAACTCTAAATATATTTGTATATATATAAAATCTACATTCATTTTTATTTATATGTATATACATATATTTTTTTTAAATTTATTATATATATGTATGTATATATATATATATATATATATATATATATATATATATATATATATATATATATGTGTATTACAATATATATTATACAATATATAATATACAGTATTAATTTCATATCTATATAATGTATATAAAGATTTATAAATAAAGCCGTTACATATATGAATTATTATTATTGATTTAAAAATGTACATTTTCTTAGGCAATTTGGCTTGGCATATCTTGCACCGATGTTGATGTGCCTTTTTCAGGAATGTTTTTCTTCCTTTTTATGATTGCATTTGTTAAATCTATATTGGGGAGAAAAATGTGGGCATATCATCCTCATATGGGTTTTTACAAGCATATTTTCTTTTCCGTAGCCTCAAAAAAGGGAAAGAAGCAAGTTGCAATTTTGGAAGCAGACATTCCTGGGCGAAAAAAAAACAAAAAAAAAAGAAAACCCCTCCAACCTCTTTTGAGATGATTGTTTTTTTGTGCCTCGCAGCAAAGACGGCAGCATTATGAGCTCTATGCCGCCTAGGGGAAAAAAAATCAAAAAGACGGCCACCGCCTCTTCCACAAAACAAAATTGACTTTTTTTTTTTTTCCTTTCAAAGCAAACAAGTCTCCTTGAAACAAACAACAAAACGCTCGCCTCATCTTACTGAGCTATTTTTTATTTTCACTATTAAACTTTAATCACAATCATTGCATTTTTGCGGTTTGTGCTATGAAGCGTCGCAGCTTCGATTCCGATCTCATCTGGTTAAGCGTGACAGTTGCGTCATTCAATCACCGGCAAATGTTACCAAAAATGGAACGTGGGAAAAAAAAAGGGTTGAAAAGACCCAGGGGATGATCCGCAATTAGCAATGCATCCTCATGAATATTAATGAGCTGTGAGTTGTCTTTATCAGCGGGGTGCAGATGACTACCTTAAAGGCACACGCGCGCATTTTTTCCGGCCGCAATACGTGAATCGTCGTGCTTCCCTGGTGGAGGTAACCTTCATGATGTTTAAACGGACGCGTTCTGTCATTTGGCTGCTCAATTCATGTTAGACTCTTTATGGTTCTTCTCGTTCTTCTGCTTCTTCTGCTTTTTCTTATTGTTCTTCTGCTTCTTTTGCTTTTTCTTCGTGTTCTTCTGCTTCTTCTTAATGTTCTTCTGCTTCTTCTTAATGTTCTTCTGCTTCTAAATCTGCTTTTACTGCTGCTTCTTCCTCTTCCGCTACTGCCGCTGTTGGTCTTCTGCTTCTTCTGCTTCATCCTCTTCCACTTTTGCTGCGTCCTGCTACGGCTGGTCCTGATTCTTCTGCTTCTACGTCTACTTCTTTGCTTTTACTGTTTCTTCTGCCTCTTCTGCTTCTGATGTTGTTGGTCTTCTGCTTCTGCTGCTTCCGCTGCTCTGGCTTTTCCTGTTCTTATGCTTGTTTTTCTGTTTCTTTTAGTTTTACTGCTGCTGCTTCTTGTGTTTCTTCTCTGCTTCTTCATCTTCTTCTGCTTTTAGTGCCGCATTTCCTGCTGTGGCTGTTTCTTCTGTTTCCGCGTGCTCTGCTTCTTCTGCATCTTTTGCTTTTACTACCGCTGCTTCTTCTGCTGCTTTGCATCTTCTTCATCATATCTCCTTGTTCTGCTTCTTCTACTTTTACTGCTTCTTCTTTTGCCGCTGCTACTTCTTCTTCCTTCAGCTCCTCACATCTTTCCACACGTCCTTCCTTTCAGCCTTCCGTCCTCCTTTCCTTGCCTCACTCCATTTCCTGCTTTCCTTCTGTCCTTCCTCCTCTTTCCTTCCTTGCAACCTTCCTTTTTTCTTGCTTCAATCCATCCTTGTTCCTATACATTCTCACATCCTTTCTTCCTTCCTTACCTTCATTCCTCCTTTATCTTCCTTCTGATTTCCTCACGTCCTTCCTCACTCTCTTTCCTAACATTCTAACGTTCCTCCTTCCACTCGTCCTCCTCCATAAAGGCTGCTTCCTTTGAAGCGTCCTCCATACCTTGCTCTCTTCATTGCTCCCCGCGCGCTAATTGAAAAAGCGTCGCGCCACTTTTGGGCCGGCCCGCATCCGCTTCGGGATCTCGGCCCATTTTTCGCGTGGCCTTTTCCCTCGGCGTCTTCCTGCCAGAAAGTTTCTCTCCCCAAAAGTTTGGAGATCTTTCAAACCAACTGCCAGACGGCCATGTTGGCTTTGGGCAACAACTTATGCCTTCTCCATTAGCACATGTGCTGTTGCCTTTTGAAAAATATCTCGGCGTGTCTTCCCTCCTAATTCCCCCCCCCCCCACACACACACACACACACACACACAAAAATGATTTTTAAAATGAGCCTTTTTTTCTTTTGTCCCCTGCAAAGACGGCGACAAAACGCTCCGCTCGAGGCGAGTAAAACGATGAGAACAGAGCGGACTTTCATTAAAAGGCCACTATTGAAGCTATAAATCTGCACTTATGAAAACGCGGCTACCGAATGCGGGATCGCTGGAGACGTTTCCGCCGGAGGATTATAATTATTATTAAAACAAGACAGCTTTAAAAACATTTCTTTTTGTGTGGCCCTCAGCACTTTGTGAGGAGAAAGAAGCGTTGCGCAACGTTTCAAGTGAATTGCGCCAGCCTAAATCAAGCGCTTCAGAAATAATTAGCAGTTGTTAGCAAAGCAAACAAAAGAAGCGTCCGCTTTCATATTTCATGATTTCATGGAGATTAGTGGGTTTCTGCGCTCAATCCCGTTTGTTTACAAGCAGGGTTACGAAAAAGTCCTTTGTGTATTTTCGTCAGAAAGAAATTCTTATATTCCCAAGGTTTTCATATTTTCATTTCAGTCGGTGTCGCATAATAAGATTGATTTATTTTTTTAATTTGATGACTGATGATAGATGATGACGGAACATATTGACATCGGTATGTTCACTTTTACATAAAATTAATATCAACTTAGTATGTGCCCGTGTACTTCCAAATGACATCATTGATTATTATTGATCATGACTGAGTTGAAAAGATATTTTTTTCAGATTAGCATATACTATCAAAAAAAATCTACAACTGAGGACGGGCGTGTACCAGTATCGTAACGATACCCGCCTCAATTTAGGATATTGTCAATCTCGAGTGTTGTAGAAGCTTTCGATACCAGCCGCCGATACCTTAAGTGAAATCTCTCGTGGCGTGAGTCTTCTTGGCCACTAGTTGGCGCTATTGTTGCAGTGTGGCAAAGAAAGTCATATTTTTTGTCTCTGTGTTAAATGAAAATCAAAATCTCAAAACGGTATCGGTTACAATGAGCACAATATTAGCGCCAGTATCACTCTGAAGTGAAATGATTATTATGAATATTTTTGCTCAAATGTGATGTTAAAACTGACAAAAAAAGAGGTCAGTATTTGAACGTCGGTGTGCGGATGGGGGGGGCATACTAATGGCGAGCCGGGTCCGGCTGCTCGCCACGCTCGGACGAGCGCGCGCCATTGTGAAACACGGCACGGCGAGGCCGTCCTGCGGGCTGCCTTCCTCCCGCCCGCCGCTTATTACTCAAGCGGGCGGAGGCGTCGCTGAACTCGCCGTGCAGCTCGAGCGCGTCCATGAATACAGATGCCACTTGCTTAGTAGTACCAGTAATCGCTTGCGGTGATGGAGGGGGGGGGAGAAAAAAAAATGAGACTGGAAGTCATGAGGAGGCTAATAGAGGTGATGCTGCCACACTCACATCAGAAGAGGGTGAAAACCACAAAAGAAGAAGTGCTCAAGATAATATTGGGAAGATACTGAGGTTACGTTGGGCCTAACATTATTTGGAAACCCTACTCGATATCCATAATCCTAATTTGAAACCCTAAACCTTGTTTGGAACTTTCAAATCCTTCATGGAAAGCCTCATTTCAAAGTATAATCAAGGGGTGTCAAACATAAGGGCCGCTGGCTGGTTCCGGCCTACAATATGACTTTAATCCGGCCCGTGAGAGGATTTTGTGTAGTATAAAATTCACCCTTTTTTTAATCAATATATGAAAAACTAGATTTTTTTTCCAATTAATAGTAATGTTCATGTTTTATGATTAATATTGATGTGCTTGTACTATTTTGGACAGTATTAAAAAAAAAACACATTTAAAGTGTTCTTTTAAAGTTATATAAATACAGATACATTATATAAATAAATACTATATATCATATAAAATCTCTCTCTCTCTCTCTCTCTCTCTCTCTCTCTCTCTATATATATATATATATATATATATATATATATATATATATATATATACTGTATATATATATATGTATATATACTGTATATATATATGTATATATATAATAGTTTGCATGTTCTCCCCTAGCCTGCACGGGTTCTCTCCAGGCACTGCGGGTTCCTCCCACATTCCAAAATCATGCACGACAGGTGTATTGGATATGCTAAATTGTCCTTAGGGGTGATTGGGTGCAGGAATGGTCTCCGTGTGCCCTGCGATTGGAGTCCAGGGTGTCCGAAGCCAGCTGATATCGTCAGCAGCAAGCCATAAGTTCAAGTGTATCGTCGGCCTGATTAATGATGCTTTTTGAAAAAGTCCTTGGTACTAAAAGCAGTGGTCAAAGCGCGCTAATGGAAAAGATGCGAGGGAAAATGTCGAGAGGGGACGCGGCCTTTTAACGGGCGCGCTGGGCCTCATCCATACACTTGCCCGTTGGGAAAAATGCTCCATAGGCAATTCTATTTAAAGAGCGCCTGTCATTTATCAGGACCACGACGTGTCATAAACTTCATGCGCGGCAAGATTTAGCAGGACGACGGGGAGGAGAGAAATGTATTACTGGTAATTCCCAAGGTGGCATTTCCAGGACGCTAATATCATCCCACATCTTTAAATGCTTTTATGAATTCAATTTTAGGGAATGGCATTTGGACATTTTGTCCGGATGTGGAATTTATTGGTAAGAAACGATGGGAGCAAAGGATCTCATCCGGGGTGAGCTTCTTCAACTTATACGGGAAGAAGTTATGGGAGTAAACATAACAAAAATAATAATCATTAAAAAAAAATATGAAACAAAAGTAGGATGTCATTATTACAAATAATACCGTAATGTTATGAAGAAAGTCATTGTTAATTAAAAATAGTCAACTTACACAATTGTTTCTTTAAAAAAAAATAGTATTGCAGTATTTTATATATTTCATTTTATATGTATATATGTATAACATATATTATATGTTATCATAGCAGTGTTTGTCGCCACCTGGTGGCACATTGGTGCTAATGACACAATTTCAAGTACGATGGGAGCTTGATTTACACAAAAGTAGTCCTTTGCCGCAAACAATTGCGAATTTCTGCTCTTTGCTCGTTGTCAGTATATTACGTGCAAGTTGCGCAGTTTCAATTTTCAGCTCCCCTCAGATTGTTTTCTGGGAGAAGAAGCCTGTCGGAGCGCGGCTCGTCAACATCGGGCCAGCCGTCGGCGCCGTTTGTGTCACCTGGCCCGTAAAAGCTCGGTCAGGGCCGCTGCCAAGATGGAATTCCGCTCATATTTCACAAGCAAACTCGGAGGCCTCGCCGGGCCGCTTGCCATGCCCCATAATGAGCTGTCCTCCGCCGTCTCGTTGGAGACACTGACCGCTTTTGTCCTCGTTAAGACAACTGCCCGTACTCTTGAAATAATAGCTAGTAGTTAATTGGGGTGTTAAATATCACCTTTTTTAGACATACCAGTAGGAATTTTTACTTTGGTACTTACCGATACTACTAGTACTTCTAATTTAGGATGTTTGATGCCACTCTTTTTCAGACTGATAGCAGTGCGAATATTCACTTGCTTCTGATTAAGATACGTTTTTAGACAGATTCCAGTATGAGGATTCCCTTACACGTTACACTAGTACTTATTATTGAGGAATTCTGCTACCACTGCCTTGAAATAAGTTTGGTTGAAAACAAAAAAAACAACCTCATTTGATAACATACCAAGAGCTGCAACAAGAATAATTATGAAATAGATACATAAAAAAATGATTTCTCAGTATGAATGTCATGAGAATGTCATGAATGTTCTGAAAACTGTTGTTACAGGGAAAAAGAAAAAAATGCTTATTTTTTTTCTTGCAACAAGACCAGATTTTCTAAGAATTGTTTTATTCAGTCATAAAAATAAGATTATATGACCATACTTTTGCACCCACAGTTGTAACGTATTAAATGCAGCTTCCCATGTTGCTATATTTGCTGCTATTCCACCACCTAGTGGCAGTCCTGGTCATTGCACGATTGTCAAAAGTCCTATTGTAGTTCTTGTTCCAGAGAACGTAAATAATTCAGATCACACCATGAATGACTGCAATAATTTATTGGAGGAAGTTCACATTTTCTTTAATGTTACAAAAGACTGGTCTTTGAAAGAAATGATGCTGGAAATGACCTCAAAAAAAAAAGTAACGTTATCCGTTGCTCCTTCCAACCTTTTTTATGCACTTCTTTTGCACTTTTTTGTGACATAACGATATTTTTCACTTTTTTAATCATTCATTGCAACAGCAGTTTCAAGACATCACTAGGTGAAGCTAGCATTGTGCAAAAAACATTCCTGTTCCCTCTCTCAGCCGTTTTCAAAGGCTTAGTACGATGTAGTAACGATGACTTTAAAAAGTTCACATTTTGTCAATATATTGTGATGGCTACATCATTTCTAATGTATGAGTAACACTTTAAAAATGATGTAGTCGCCAGAATGGTATTTATTCAGCAAATGTATTTATTTGCAACTGTATTGTTTACATATTTATTCTTCTAGATACCAATAAAACACCAGCAGGTGTCAGTATATGAACATTTATATCTTGAATTGAGCTCGATTTAGACAAAAGTAGCGCTTCGACGCCACCTGAGGACATCTTTAGGCAGTTCAGTAAGAGCATTTGAAGTTCCTAGCAGATTTGAACTGTCTCACGTAACTAAAAAATAAATTGTAATCAGACGTGGTAACAGCACACGTGAGCGCGCTTTGGCGTGTAACAATTTTCAAAGACAATCGGTTCTAAAGTGATATTTCAAGTCAAGCGTGATCAATCAGAAAAATGCCCGCCTTTAAAATTCCAAATTGAAAGAAGCCGGCGTTGCGAAAGGCGTACTTGGTTAGAGCGCGGCGACCGTCCCGTGGATGATGTGAATGCACTCGCTGAGCTGGGGTTCGCTGATGGTGAGGGGCGGGGCCAGGCGGATGATGTCGCCGTGGGTGGGCTTGGCCAGCAGGCCGTTGTCGCGGAGGCGCAGGCACAGCTTCCACGCGTCGTACTCTGAGGGGGGCGGGCCGACACGCGAGCGGGTCAGCGTTGCTGGGGAGGAGACGGGAAAAAGGGGGCGGGGCTACCTTTGGTCTCTTTGATGACCATGGCGTTGAGCAGGCCTTTGCCCCGCACGCCGGTCACCACGTCGGACGGCAGCTTCCGCAGCTCCGAGCGCAGGAGCTGGCCCATCCGTTCGGCGTTCTCCGCCAGCTTCTCCTCCTCTATCACCTACGAAAAAACACGGGTTGCGCCAGAACATTCACAATTTGCAGACAATTGGAACTACTATTAAACTCTATGTGCAGTTTAAATTGTCCATCGGCATTCTTGAATCAACAGCAAGAGTTTTAAATGATTGATGGCGGTCTCCAGTGAAGCTCTGACCTGAAGGGCGGCGATGGCCACCCGACAGGCGACGGGGTTCCCTCCGTACGTGGACCCGTGCTCCCCGGGCTTGATGGTCAGCATGACCTCGTCGTCGCAGAGCACGGCGGACACCTGCCGCGCACGCCGCATAATCAATGACCCGATATATTTTCAAAATGAAAATAAAATCGCTTACAGGGTAAACTCCTCCCGAAAGCGCTTTGCCCAGGATAACGATATCTGGGCGAGCTCGCTCGTGATCGACTGCCAGACGTCGCCCTGTCCGTGCCAAACCTGTCTGCACCTCGTCTGCGATCCACAGCACCTACAACACATTTTTACACACCTAAATACGTGTGTGTGTGTGTGTGTACAGTACATACACACTATCGGCGGCTTAAACGGTAGAGAGTCAAGGGGCGTCCTCACATTGTGGCGCGTGCACAGCTCCCTAATTTTGGTCAGGTAGCCGTCATCGGGGACCACCACGCCGGCCTCGCCCTGGATGGGCTCCACCATGAAGGCGGCCACGTGCGGGTCCTGCAGGGCTTTCTGCAACATACGTGTCGCGAAAAACACAAGTGGTTTCACATCGTCGCGCGGAAAGGCAACCGCTGTGGGAAAGGGGGCGGGGCAAACCTCAAGGGCGGGAATGTCGTTGAACGGGACCAGCTCGAATCCGGGCATGAAGGGGCCAAAGCCTTCGTAGCAGCTGGGGTCAACGGAGCTGGAGACGGCCGCCAGGGTGCGGCCCCAGAAGTTCCCCTCTGGTGCATAAGGAGAATTTTCCCATCTGCTGTCGAGTCACTCGGCATGATATACGGCTAGCCGCCGGCTCGGAACGCTTTAAACGGCCTGCTTTGGTCATTAAAAAGTCAACCTTTCATTAACTGCCGATACTTTTCATTTTTTGGGAGGGGGTGTCTGAACAGGGCACGATATGATTGGCTGCTTGCAGAGTTGAGTCAAGCAGCGACAAAGTTAATTAGATGCCACGCCCCCTCCCCGAGCCGGACTGACTTTATTCTCAAAATTCCCAGTAGTTCGCGTTTTTACCATTTTTGTACATAAAGGGGAAGTAGGTTCCAAAAAAAAAAGTATATACGTATGGATAGGGCCGATGACAATGAACAAATGGCTGTGGGTTGAAAGTAAAAATATATTCATGTTTGACGATGTTATGACCCTTTCAAAGTCAGCCCTAATTGGGCGATAATAAGGCACGGTTAGGGCTCATTCGGTGAAGAGTCACTCACCAGCAAAAACAATCTTGGCTTTGTTCTGGGGGACGCCCTTGACGTTGTAGGCCCACTTGCGAGCCAGCTTGCAGGCCGTCTCGCCGCCTTCCACGCCTTGGAGAAGACTGGCGTCAACATCTCTCGGACGGCACGGGACATTGGCATTTTTTTTTCTTCTCCTTACCGGTGTTCATGGGTAAGACCTTGTCGTAGCCAAAGAGGCCGGTGATGTACTCCTCGTAGGCGCCCAGCACGTCGTTGTAGAAAGCTCGGGAGGTCAGCGCGAGCTTGGAGGCTTGGGCGGTGAGGGCGCCGATGATCTTGGGGTGGCAGTGGCCCTGATTGACCGCGCTGTAGGCGCTCAGGAAGTCAAAGTATCGATTGCCTTCAACGTCCCACACGTGGATTCCTGTCCGATCAGATATATTTTGGCAAGAGAAGGAATAAGGCCATGACTGCCGTCCGCTTTTTGTGAACACCGCATTTGAGAACCACGGCGTTAGCTCACCCTCGCCCCTTTGCAGCGCCACGGGCAGGGGGTGGTAGTTGTGCGCGCCGTACTTCTCCTCGCGAGCGTAGATCTCCTCAGGGGTCAGCGGCTGTTCCGACTTTCGCTCGGCGGCGGGTTGCGCCGCAGAGTGGACGGCGCGGAGGCCGCCGAGCGGCGCCGGGATCCTCAGGCTGCGGCTGAGCTGGACAAACAGTGACTTCATCCTTGTTGCGCTTGCGGCTAAGGTGGACACACAAAGTGAGTCAAGTCACGAGTATTAGTTCGACTCCAAGTAGCTAATCCCGTTCTCCGTCTTTTCCTGCCAACGGGTCAGAATGTAAGCCACTGTGTCAACTCTATTTAGCATGCGGGCTGCATGGAGGAAAATCTATTTCCAAGTGGGCCGGACTAATAAAATCATGGTATGTATTTATATACTTTTAAAACAATAACCTCAGATTCATTCATCTTTTTTTTAAAAAATACTGTAGAAAATATCTTTTTGTTCATTTAGTGAAAAAATTCACCTCATGGTTATACTTTCCATTACGAAATCACCTCGCGGGCCGGACTAAACCCGTTCGCGGGCCAGAACCGGCACACGGGCCGTATATTTGACACCCACCCATGTAAGCAGATAGAGCTGAAACGCTGCATTGAGGGCCAATAAGCTCATGCCTGGCTTTGTGAAACACCGCGGCCATCTGCTGAACAATGATTCTCTTTCACTGACTTCAAAATATAGCACAAGTGGCAAAACCGCAGGGGGTACCTGACTCTGGTCCTTTGTTTGATTCGGATCGCTTGATTATCATTTGCCAGTTATACTTGATGGGGTTTGGCAATTTAATGAATGCTGGCACGGCCCCTTTTTTATGAGAACATTAATGACAAAACTAAATAAACTGTCATCATGCACTTTCTCCTGTACTAGATGTTGCTCTTGACTTAAAAATAAATGCTAATGTATAGATTTCCACTGCCTCTTTGAACAAAGAGGTCCATCTAGAGGAGTCACAAACACAATTGCTTCATGAAGCTTTATTTGGCTATCAATACTAAACAGCTGACCGCCTTTCAAGCAAAGTAAACAAAGTTGAGATTCACCTATGGAATCCATGATTAGCATTTGCCTTTAAACGTGCTAATTTGCACAGCTGCCCTTCTCGCTCCCCTCTTTACACGCCCCTGACTAGAAATCACTTGTGCGCCCAAATGACTAAATCCGCCCTTGACAATCACGTTGTTAAAATGTAAACACTACAGTAGATAAGTGTCCGAACATTTTGGAGAGGCCAGTACATTTTAACCTGCCCCTGAAAGATGATAGGCTGCAAGGGATCAGCCTCCAAACACACACACCCACTTTTTGCCTACGTCAAAGCATGCGCTATGTGGACCTTAAAAAAAAAAAAGACCTGTTACCAATCGGCAATATTGTTGAATGAAAAGCCAATTGCGATCGAAAAAAAAATCACATCTACGTAGGATACACACATTAGGCTAATATATTAGCAAGGTAGCTAAGCTAGCTGTCAAGTGTAACAGATGGAAATTAAGGCGGAGGTAAAGAATAAAGGATTACCAGAATGAGGGGAAATGTAGTTCAGAAGCGTCTCTGGAGATGTGGCGTGTCCGATTGTCTGCGGGGTTTGGCTTTATGTTCGACGGTAGAAGGCAGGTCGGATTTCTGCTCGTGAGAGCCGGTCAAGTACGGAGATATACAAAGCGTGACGTCACAGGAAACGCCCCCATGGTGTAACATTCGCCTTGATTGCGAGAGAGCGAGGCTCGTATCGTCTTTGTATTTATTATTATTATTATTATTTTAGTTAAATTAAATTGAACCACAACCGTCCAGAAACGAAAAAACGTTTTAAAAAAAAATCGTTATTTGTCTTCCAAGCGTTGATTGACAGTGTTTCCTGCTGCTGTTGCGCATGCGCGTAATGAGAGAGGTGTCATGGCGGATATTGGCTGGCCAAACTGCGCCTCAAGTTTAAAAGGCGTCATACTGGACATGTGCGGAGTTTTGTATGACAGCGGGGAGGGCGATGGGGTTGCCATTCCTGGTTCCGTCGAAGCTGTAAGGAAGTGAGTGTTTAACGGCACTAGAAAAAGCACACATTTGATTTAAATCCACCTTCGTGTTTATCTCATGTCCACCACTGGCTTCTTCCTTTCTTTCATTTTACGTGTTTGCAAAGACTGAAAGCTTCCGACTTGAAACTGAGATTCTGTACCAATGAGACGCAAGCATCAAGAGAGAAGTTTGTGGCCAAACTCCAAAGATTGGGTTTTGAGGTTGACGTCAGTGAAGTCTTCTCTCCTGCACCTGCAGCCGTTGCTGTACTGAGGGAAAGAAAGCTGCGGCCCCACCTGCTGGTGTATGATGGTACTGCAAGCCCATGTAAACTAGAGCACAAGCTACGAATGTTAAGTTTACATTAAACTGATTTAAAATCCGTATACATTATCGTTGCCTAAATATATTTTCACATGATTCATTTTTTAGTAAATCAAACCCTTAAATATTTGATGGTTTTCTTACTTCAATTAATATCTATTAAAATCCTAAACATCTAATAGAGATTATTTATTTATTCTACACAAGTTAGTTTTACTAAAATGGTGTGAAAACGTTTTCATGCAACGGTTGATATGGGAAATACAAAGGCCAAACCTTGTGGACGTCGTGTAATGCGTGAGTGAATTAATGATCGTTTTGTGGATTGCGTCTTCCAACAGCGCTCCTGCCGGAGTTTGACGGTGTTGACACAAGCAATCCCAATTGCGTGGTGATTGGCGATGCTGCTGAAAAGTTCTCCTACGCCAACTTGAATGCGGCGTTCCGGGTACTCATCGGCCTGGAAAAGCCAGTACTTTTTTCACTTGGAAAAGGGTGAGCGTGATTTTATTTCTCATGTACATTGACTGGGAATAATAGTACTGCACATTTTCAACTTGTGGAAATGAAATCACAGCTTTTTTTTAGCGACTAGTGCGGGCACAATGAAGATAATTCTGTAACGTATTCTTTTGAATTGACTTTGCTTTACTTTTATCAAACAGTGGTTAATCTCTGTTTCTCTCCACAGGAAGTACTACAAAGAGACCGATGGCCTGAAGCTGGATGTGGGAGCTTACATGAAGGCTCTGGAGGTACAGTGATAGATTTTATTTCAAAACAAGCAGGACTTAACACCTAAGCAATAATAAATAAGTAAAATTGTACTAATAAATAGTGTAATAATAGGTAATTCATGACGCATCAAAAAATTAAGTTAATTATCTTTCTTTTTTTATTCAAGACTACTGACATTAAATGGATCATGATTAAAGATTTCATTTAATATTTATTAAATGATTTATACTGTTTTACAAAAAAAAAAGTGATCCAACATTTAATTTCATTTAGTACGCCTGCGATGTTGAAGCCGAAGTGATCGGGAAGCCGTCCGCCGCGTTCTTCCAGAGCGTCCTCAACGACATGGCGCTCCAGCCACATGAGGTGGGTCATCACTACGTGTAGAATTTCAGTCTTCTATTTTGTGCTACGTCAGCGCCATTTAGATGTACAAGTTGTTTCTGCTCCGAGTTTGACTCGATTAGCTTTTGCTAACTCAAGCTAGGGACTTCAAATGTTTTCCCCGTGTTCAATAGCAGACTTCATGAGGAGTGAGTCGTTTTTTTCCCCTTCATGGTTATGCGCATTTATTTATGCAACTGGCAGGTGATGATGATTGGTGACGACCTGGTGAATGATGTTGGCGGCGCCCAGCAAGTCGGCATGAAAGGCGTTCAAGTCCGAACAGGGAAATACAGGTGGGTGAATTCCAAGTTGTAACTCTTAAAAAAAAAAAAAAAAAAAAACACGATTTGATGGTTATTCAACATAAACAATTTGTTCAGCTATCTTATTGGAATTACTGGCGCTCTAGGATGAATACTTCACATTGCCTGTCAACAGAGGGCGCCAAACACCAGTTGTTTCTTGTTCCTCTCATTTTCCTTTTTTGGGGAGGGGAGCCTCAAACTTACATATTTGTACATTTTATTGAGACGCCTCCAAAAATAGCTCTCTGCAGAAGTGACTCTCTGAGCAGTTGGCAAATTTATGATACAAGGCTGCTCAGATCACGTTTTATGACCAGACCCAGTCTGCTTAAACAAATACAATACAAACACAGTGCTGGGTGGGGAAAAAAAATGCGACCTGCAACGCCAATGAGATTTCCAAGTGCTAATCGAAGTCAGGAGTCGGCCAGCTTGGAATGAGTCTTTACTAGGTGTCGAACTCTAGCCCTCGAGGGCCTGTACCCTGCATGTTTTCCAACCTTCTCTCTCTCAAACACTCCTGATTCAAATTATTATGATCATTTTCAAGCTGCTGCAGAGCTTGCTAATAAGCCTATCATTTGAATCAGGTGTTTTGGGGAGAGAAAACCGGAAAACGTGCTGGTTGCTGGCCTTCGTCGACTGGAGTTTGACACCTATGCTTTAGTGTGATTAGATGGGAGATGGGAGGTGTTAGTTTAAAACAAAAACACACACACAGCAGTAAGAAAAAAGCCGCGCTGGAACCATGTGTGAATCGAGCCTCGCAAAAACAGCTAGCAAAAAAATGTCAACCAAGTTGGGTAAGTCTGCTTCAAAACTCGGTCGACTAAAAATATCTACTCTCGAGTTTACTCATGGATTATTGTTGAAGCATGATCTTTATGTCCACGATAATACGTAGTGTGTGCATGTCTGCTGACCTTAATTGCTGTCGCTAGCGCAGGGTTAAAAAGTATTAATGATTTTTAAAAAGGCTCAATACCCAAATCTTCAGTTCAGTATTAAATGTCACAAAGATGGAAAGGATCACAAACTATTTCAAAATGTTTTGGTATTTGGTCAGGCCAGGATCTTAGTGGTTTTCCATAAATGGACATATTGCTTTTCAGCACGGATCCTCGTCTCTCGAAGTGGTTATTTTATAGCGCTAACTGTGAAACTCATCTTTGTTTTTGTTTGCATGTCTGTATTATACTGACCCTAGTGGCCAGAAGAGGTCATAGCAAGATATCAAAATGCACAGACTATAAAATAGAATTACAGAGTGCAAAATTGATTGCATTTGCATTCATTTCACGAGATGAAAATGCCTCTAATAGACACCTGTTTTCCTATGAGATGAAAACTCCCCTAATTACTTGAGCGCACGGA
This sequence comes from Hippichthys cyanospilos, assembly GCF_059441005.1. Lineage (NCBI taxonomy): Eukaryota > Metazoa > Chordata > Actinopteri > Syngnathiformes > Syngnathidae > Hippichthys > Hippichthys cyanospilos. The sequence continues at coordinate 15,705,902 of NC_142385.1, read as the reverse complement.
TGCTCCAACAGCAGCCCGCTTGAGCTTTTTTAGCTTTGTTTGGTGGAGCCTATAAACTCCCAGTCAGATGTGGGAAAACACAGCTGTTTCCACATGGAGCAGATGCCGCAGCAGACCTCTGCTTCCCATCAAGGAAAAAAGAGAGAGAGAGAGCTGTAAAAAGGCCGGGCAGGCCCAGACCCAAAATCACAGACGCTTCTTATCGTAGCTGTGCGGATTATTCGGGACGTGATCTATGATGTCACTCGGTAGATCATTGATGGGTGATAACCGCCATCTTTTACGATCCAAATAACTCCACCGCTAGAAATAATCGGATGTCGAAAAAAGTCCACGGGGACACTCAACGTACGTGTCATAATTAGGTTTTACCAGTTACCATTTTCGTCACGTAAAATACGTGGAATGTGTGTCAAGAATGCTTATAAACTATGTTTTTTTTTTTGTTTTTTTAACTTAGGTACTATGGACGAGAATTCTCATCTTTTAAAATAGTCATAATCCATTTACAAACAGTGATTACTAAAAAATGGAATAAGGTAGAATCCTACTTTTTTTCTCTAGGTGAAGACTGGACTTACATTGTATACACAGTCTAATTAAAAGTTTACATAGTCAAATCTGTGCGCCTAAACTCGGTTTATGTGGTTGACAGAATGATGTTATCGTTTATATATCGCATCCATACTTTTGGTCTTCATTTATGGGGAAAAAAAGTGCTTCTTATATTTGGGGTATTACAATAATCATGATAACCCACACCATGTATTATATATGTATAGGATTGAACATAATAACCACAAGCAATAGTCCACGGCCAATTTTTTTGTCTTCATACTGTGAGCAGTGTGATACGTCTAATGAGACAAGGCTGATGGGATTATCTTGTTGGAAGTGCACCATTTGTTCCAGAAGGCACACGTGCATCATTTGTGTTGCTTAAATTGACTTGAGTGTGTTTGACAAATCTTGAAAAGGAAGGGGGGAAAAAAAAGAAAATAAGACCGCATGTCTTGAAACGGAGGCCCTAATCGCTTTCACATGCACCATACATGCGAGGGTGCAATTTTTTTTTTTTTCAACCCTTTTACTTCAGTGGTTCTGAAATGAGCGTATGTGAAGGCACTCTGGGACGGACGTCCGATATTACAGGTTTGATGAAATCTAATTTGATGCTTAATAATACATTTGAAATTGTTGTAAGTTATATAAATATACACCATGATTTTATTGGTCCAGCCCACTTGGGAATTGATTTTCCTCCATGCGGCCCACAAGCTCCTGATCTAGAGATACCTCTACAAATATAGTACAATTGTAGATCCACAATGTAATAAATTAGCCAAAGGTGGCACAGAACTTTTTTAAAAAGGTTTGAGGACCGCTGCTCTACTAGACCAGTAATTTTTTTATTCCAACTGTTTCTAAAAATTAGTACATTACAGACTACATTCCATAATCGAGCACATGATAAAGTAGGCAATAAAACAAAAACAACAACAAAAACTAACAAAAAAATGTTGCCTATGAGGCCTCCCTGACAAAAGGTCTCATTTCTCACGCATGCACCACATTTATGAAAGGAAAGCGGGGTGGAAATTTAGTCGACACGAAGAGTGCCAGGAAGCACAACCTCCAAAGGCGTCATTAAACGCCTCAAACACATTCAATATGATCGTTAGCCTGGTAATTTATGAATGCTGCCGAGTGTGAATTGATGCCATTTCTAATGAATTGGCAATTGAGGCCAGATCTCCCATAAGGCACTTATTACCAGCTGGCCACATTATTAGAAACACCTACACAAACAAGGCGGGAAAGCTGCAAGTTTAGCAGAAACCCGCTGCGGATTCCCGTAGGAGTTTGGCAGATGAGAGCGCACGACAAACATTTTCACACAGCAGCCGCCTTGAAAAAAGGTTTACAGTGTAAATCATAGCGCCCGGTGGAGCACGCTTGACTGCATGTAAGAGCTGAAGCCGGTGTTTCCGAGCAGGTCCGGCGGGATACCGTATCTCCTCCGACTCTGGGAACCACTAAACAGGAAGTGAAAGTTTCGCTCGTCCAGCGTCGCAAATTCCTTTTATGCCGGCCTGGAAAACGAGAGCGTTTGACATTGTTTTGAATTAGTGGCGCTCATGGCGACAGAAGCGGGGGCTAAAAAATGAAATGTGGGTTTCGCAGCTTTCGGAGGTAGATTGAGAGCATTTTTTTTTCACTTCTACGTACGGAGCGGTCGCCGTGGTTCGGGCCGATGTGGGAGGACGAAGAGGAACAGCATCAATTAGCACGCCAACTTGCTACGTCAAAATAAACACACCAAATAATACGTGGACATCAATGCAATATCCTAATTTTATTTTGAAGTCTTTCCTTGGAGCGCTGGTTTTGTTCTTGTAGCTGCTGCTGTGAGGACGAGCCGTATGGTGCATTCAAATGCAGTCGGACATTTCAAACATACAGAATAAAAGGCCGCCGGTGCACTAAACATTAATAACTTTAATATGTCAATACATAATCTGTATATATAATTGTATATATGTGTATATGTACATATATGTTTCTATGGGTATGTGTGTGCGTATATATGTATAGCTACTGTATATACATATATAAAGTATACTGCATATATATTTAGATGTACCCCCACTTGAGAACCACGTAACCATGTAAATGACCTACTTATGTTACAATATGTGTTGCATAATAACTATATTTGCTGCTTTAATGTCATAAAGAGACGTTAATTAATGTAGAGATGAATCCTTGTTGTTCCACTCTTTTCCCTGGGATTGGAATTGGCAGCGATGAGCGTAACGTAAACACAATCAATTTTAGGAACGATGGCCTCGTCCAGCTGGCAGACCAAACAAACGGCGTTTTGTCCCCCAAGTGGTCTCTCTGCAGTTAACATTTACATCCTATGCCTTAAGTAGAATATTCCACTGAAATTACCGGTTTGAAACATCCGTCCGCACTCTGGCTGCAGGCTTTCCTGCTTCCTCTCACTGCCCAGATTCCAGGCAGAGTGTATCGGCCGTTCTATTGTCCATCGGTATGCTCTCAATATTGCAAACACATTGTCTTATCGTGACTGTGAACCAAACTTGGCTTTTACTTTGCTATTTTGGTGGGGTTTTTTTTTTTTTTTTGGAATGTTAGCAAACGCAGTCAAACAGCAGCTACGCTGTTTGGTCATGAGTCGATTATGCTGCTGCAGAATTGGTGGAAATGATCTGCGTTTTAGCAGTAATTATGTACCAGTTTTAGTAATTCACAATTAATTGAAAGGCAGCCATTTACAGTATGATGTCACAATATTGACATCACTGAGGAAAGAAGTTGAATAGCTAGTTATTAATAACAATTCAGGAGAACATGTTGTTGTTGTCAAAATAAGCTTAAAAATATGTCTAGAGCGTTTTTTAAAATGCGGCCTTTCTGTAATTAAAGGTTCAGACATAGAAAGGGGAGACAAAGTCATACTGGCAATTTTGCTTCATCGCAGGTAGCATCAGAAAGCGCTTTCACACTGACTGGGCCGCGCTATTCACGAGGGATTGGCCGGGAAAGAAAAGAAGCGAAAGCCCACAGATGGCTGACTGAAACACCGCCTCTTAAATACAAGAACAGCCCCATAGCTGCTTCAATGGAGGGGGATCCATTCCCCACTTCGCAATTACCATCAGACAGTCCACTCAGTGTGAGGCAACTTGGGACGCTGCCCGAGTTTCTTTTGGAGCATTTTTTTTTGGGTCCCTTAGCTGCCATCAAACGCTCTTCTAACGTGTTACAATATTGATGCACGAGGGAAGGCTAAGGAAGTCATCAGCGGTTGAGGATGTTTCACGCCGTCTGCTCTGCATCGTTCCCTGAATGTCTGTAAAGCGATTCTGTCCGGCTCAAATTTGATACCTCTCAGTATGTGCAACTTGAGGTTAGGCCGCCCTTCCCCATAGGACCACTTATCCTATTCAACTGTTGAATTTGCAGATGTACTCTGTCAAACTAGTGGTTTTCACACATTTTCTTCCCAAACTGCCGAGTGAAGCACACTGAAATCATAACATTGTGTCCAAAGCAAACAAACACAAAGTACTTAGAAGTCAGCCGTGGGGGACGCCGGGTTCAACGAGTTTGTGATCGCAAAGCGGTTTGACCTCCAAATTACCTGGCTAGAGTGTTTGGATAGCTACGAGGTGCTAATTCTCATATAAACAAGGATTTAGAGTCGGTATAACATGGAAAACTTTATTAAAAGAGCGGATGAAAGAGATAAAGCCCAGGCTTTGGTAGAGTGCCGTTAGATTTCTTACATATTTACCTCAACCCGTGCCTTCTGGTTTGTTTGTACTTCTTTTTCGCAAAGGACTATCTGGATTTAGGAATGAATGAAAATTGTTTCAACCCCAAGATTATTGTTAAAAATACCTTTCTAAATTGAGGCTCTAACAGGCCAAGAGATAGAAATTGAACGTTCCTTAAAGGTCCGTTTATTCTGCTTGAGATGTGTTTGTATTGGAAATGAACGCATGAACTTTCTTAATGGTTTTGTCGGTTCGGTGATCCTCGCGAACTCTCGCGCGGCTCTCAACGAATGACTTCTAGAGTGAGAGATCTTGTAACCTTAACTGGAGAGAGCAGTTAAAGAATCCCGTTAAAAAAAGAAAAAACAAATTCTCAGCTGCTCTATGTTTGTACTCTGGTGAATGGTGGCTGAAAAGTCACTGGAGTGTGCGAAGGCCGCGGTTTGAAGCATCCGTCACGTTCTGTTGCCATAACATTGCGCTCCCAGTTCAGTCAGCATTCTGCAGCTGCATTTTGTCATGTTCGCAGAGAAAGATGCTTCAAGTATTTTTTTTTTACCTCATCATGAGGATTATGAGGGGCCAGATTCATGGTTTCTTCAAGAGTTCTTTCCACAGTCTAATATGCACATTTACATGATGTTTGGAACATTGGCGATATCATTTTGTATTAAATGTGAGTTTATGGGACCAATCTTTCTAACCAGGAAGTAAAACCAGTCACCAAATTCTTGACGTGTCCTATATACGGTAGCATAAAAAATACCGCAATTGACCCCAAAATTAAGGGTGCGCTTCGTACACAGGTGCGTCCTATATTTGGGGGTTTGTGGTCGGTTATAATTTGCAACGGAATTAGGGTTTGAAGTGCTTGGTAAAGTCCACAAGAGGAGACCAAAAAAGGAAGAAATACACTCAATGGAGACAAAGCAGCTAGGAAATGTTTTTCACTGCTGGAGAAGTATCAAACAGGCCGAGTAGCATTCAGCCACAAGGCTTGGCCTACCTCAAAGGCCATCACCGGTCTGTGGTGTGGTTAGCGTTCATTTTCTTGAAGGGTGAGACGGGCGCTTTTGTCGCCAAGCGCGCCCTCATTGGTGCGCTACGAAAACGCTCCCTTCTCCAACAACAAACTGACTGGAGTGTTTTTCCAGCCCGCGTTGGCAGGCTTTGACTGTTTTGATTTTCAGCGTCGCTCATAAACGGGATTCCCCATCTTGCCGAGCCAGGTGAAGCCCGGCGTTATTTGCGCATGTTGTGTTTTTTACTCACGAAGAAATTAGGCCATGTGGCCATGAAAAAAGCCTTGAAGGATTGAAAGTATTGGCTTGCACGTGCTTTGCGTGCACCCGTGGGATCCCGTGTCTGTTTCGACAAGCTTGAATACCACGAGCAAACCACAGCGCCCCACTGCCCCTTCTAACGTGAACCTTTAAAATTGTTTGCATGTCACCGTGTGGTGTTTTTATCTGCACCTGGTTTATGCCTACTGTTAACAGTCAGCTTTGTGTGTCCTAAAAACATCTGCAAGGAGATTCCTTTAACTCCCGGGCTCCCTGGACCTATCTCGGGATTTTGGGGGTTTTTGAGTGTGATATCAAAGGAAAAGCGTAGGAAAAAAAAAAAACACACTAGGAGACTAAAATATTGCAAAAATTGTCATAACATTACGACGTTCAATATGCCACGCTGACGGCTCTTCTAAATGCTTGCAAACCGGAGGTCTAGAGGGACACCCTATAGGTGTCAAATTTAGCCCATGTCGGGCTCATTTACTGCCATTCAAAATCGGAAACGTTGTCAGTTTTGGACTTGTTGAAAACCCGATGTTTTATCATGCATTCCCCCAATTTTTGCTTTAACCCTTTCAACGGCAACTTGACATTTTCAAGCAAATCATATAGCTTCAATGATTGGCTTAGCCTGGAATCCCATGATGCAAAAGCCTTCAAAATTCATAATATTCGATTTATGACTTAATATTCAATGACAGTGAAGATGTTAGGCGCTACGTTAGCTTGCTAGCTGCTGCCTGTCTCACGCTTCTTGGCACATATGATTAAGAGGTAGGATTTTACACTTGCGTGACAGAACAGACTGTGGTCGGAAACATCAAGGTAGTGCCACATACTCGGCATGTCACCACCCGGAGACCAAAATAAGGCCAGACGGAGTCACGCGCACGCTTGACTTGGGTTCCGTGTCGGCCCCGGTGTGGGTCTTATGTGCATTATGGCCGCAAGTTCAGAAAAAAGCCCGATGACCCAAAGGTCCCGTGTACGCATGCGCCCGACCGTGAGTGTTCAGGAAGGAATTCAGCCCAAGGTCACATTTGAGGCTGACAAGTGACACGTCTCCTCTAAACATCAGCTGGAACATAATATGACAGCGGCGCTGTGCTCTGACTCGTTTGGATCTTCTTTCACTTTATTGCAACCAAGTGTCACATAAGACACCCTGTCGTCTCATATAGTGCTGTGAACATCATGACGTCAAATTGCTTGTCACGTAGTCGGTTGATTTTCTCAATGTTGTGTATTTTCAAGAAACTACGTTTTTAACATTTGAATCCATTGGAATATGAAAAAGTTAATTGAGTTATGAGATGTGTGTGTATATGCTCAGTATACGTGTATATACGTGTATTGTATGGGCTGTTGAAGTGTGGTGAATTTATCTTGTCAAGTATTTAATTGTTAAAAGCTTTGCATTAAATAGCTGTTGAGAAATGTAATTGCGATTATTTATGGAACATTTTTCGATTAGTTAAAAAATGACGAATCGCTTGACAGCACTAATATATATGATCCCCGACATTTGTAAATGCAGTTTACTTAACTCAAGTCTCACGACATTCGCAGACATCTCACTCGATGATACGTTTGGTACTTGTTTGTCTTTGATGGCGGGGATTGGACTTGAGCGGTCTCGCTGGCGTCATCACAAAGACATCAAGTACCGTCTTTCTCTCAATTACGTGTAATATATTGGCGGCTTCCAGGATTCCTTTGAGCTTCCCCGCGCGGCGCCTTTTGGAGTTTATCACATGACGATGATAAAAGTCAATGCGATCTCTCCGAGGAAAAGCGAGACGCAACTATCAGAGTGGGACGGGTACAGTTGTCCAGTAGGTCTCTGTGGATCATTGACTGACTCGAGCGAGCGCGAGTCATTCAAGTTGGCGGGCGGCCTTTTGTTGAATGACCTCACGGCCGTGTGAAAGTCAGCAAAGCGTCGCGGGGCCTATCGGCTATCTCGCCGCGTCACGTGTGTCTCGTCCCTTCCGTGTTGCGTAGACCCGAAGGACGCGTTACCTCATCGGGTAACGCGAGCTGCTTTGCGTCTGAATTTTGCATGCTGGCATTTAGCTGCGCTCCACTTTATTATTCTTGAAACAAAAGTATTGAAAAAAAAAAAAGAGGGCCGAGTGTATTAACAGGCTGTGTTGGACGAATTTATTTGATTTGACGAATCGGAGATAGTTGTCATGTCTGACACGGCTGTGAAACTTTTTTTTTTTCAGCCAAATTCCCCCAAAGTCGATTACTCTATCAATTATGCCATCAGTTGTTCAATCAATTAATCGAATATTCGAATCAAGTTCTGATTGTATTCAATTATATTGCTAAAACTTTTATCGGCCAAATACCTCAACATCAAAATTTCAATCAATTACTCCATCAACTGTTCCATCGATTAATTGAATATTGAAATTAAATTGATTGCAATCAATTGTATTTCTAAAACATGTTCTCATTGAGTTTATTTACCAATTCATTGTTGTTTATTTTGTTTTTTTTAGTGATTTGAAAAAAAAAAACATCTAAGAGTGGATTTTAACAAAATCAAATGTACTAATTAATTTGCTATTAATTTGAAAGGAAAAAAGTACCGGTCCTGTCATGGTGATAAATTAAAATTGCTAATTCCTGCAGAAACCTTGTTAAAATCTCACGTTGTCTCTGTAGTGTAATTTATGTACATCTTTGTACATTTTGAGGCGGCAGCCTCAAAAGTATTTTCCAGACTCAAGCAAGCCATCGTTTGTCGTTGTTGACCGAGTGATAAACAGGTTGGGGACCCCTGGTGCAGAGCATTGCCAGTACTTGTCACAAATTCCTGCATATGCTTTAAAGTTGCACTCGACCTCATTGTAGCCACTCCGACCAGTTTTCTACCCATCGCAAAAACCTGGCATTAGTGCGGAACATTTTTGGGGGGGGGGCCCGGCTCGTGTGCGTTTCCGCATTAGTGAAGCGGGTCGGTCGCGGAGGCCGCACGGGGAGACACAACAGCCGGGACCATTAGCGGCTCGGCTCACGTAACCCAAACGCCCGGCGGCTGACAGACGTGCGCAAACACATGGCAGCTATTCACTATTCAACAGGCTCCCTTTGCAAAGCCCCGCGCCCGGCCTCCTTTCTGGCGGCGTACAAATATTTGCCATGGTGCTTCGGTGCAGATTAATGGCACCGTGTGTGCCACACACTCGCCGCATGGGACTAAGCCCGGTGCCCATCTGGAGCTTTGACCTGTGGCTCGTTCCAAGATGGAAGATGAGGAGGGTGAATCTTTAGCCCCCCCCCCCACGCCCACCCCTCTTCAAAATGAGTCTGGGGGCAGCCATGCAGATTGAATGAAGGCAACGTCTCTTGTATTTTCAAGAAAAAAAAAAAGGGGGGGGGGGGGGGGCTACATCCCGGGTAGGGATTGCATTTCCCCTACCATCTGATCTTCAAGCCCATCACGTGGCACTGAGGCCAAACATGGCCGCCACCATCACCTCGTGTCCTTACGCAATTTGGGGGGGAGCCTCGTACTTGTCTCGTTTTCACCCCACCTCCTCCCCCATAACCGCTACAGTAAGGTATTCCATTTACAATGAAGAAATGTCTCCAAAAGTAGCATAATTTCATCAGTTTAATAACACACACCGTGTGTTGTAATTGGACAGCCATGATCTATGTAAATACTAAAGACTTACGATCGCATTTTTGTAAAATTCACCCAAATTGAAGTGGGGGGGCTTATAAGTGAGGTCGACTTGTACTTGGAGAAATACAGTACTTGCCAAAAACGTTGTTTCTTTCCTGTCGTTTGTCACCAAAAAAGCATCTATCAGTGACGGACAGTCCGTCTGTCTTGACACATTACACGCCTCTGAAAAATAGTACTCAAATAGTAATACTCATACTGGAGAGTGTTGTGACATGGAGGTGACATGGGTTCACCCACTTAAAAACTAGCATTTTAAACAAGACACACACCTGTTATTTTGATGGGGTTTTGAGTTTAAAAGTAGTATAAATCATCAGGTTTTGTTGCTTTAATCATCCTGGGATTCACTTGGAACTGGCCCGCAGGTAGTTTGCATTTGAACGAGACCAATAAGAAGCCCAAAAAATGCAATCTCCCGCAGGCACCAACACAAGTCGACTTGACAGCGCCGCATACCTTGTTGACGGGAGCTCTTATGATCTCCTGGGAACAATTTAGCACCGGAATCTCTTCATTAGACACCCTGTCATCAACTGTTCTCGTTTGGGTCCTCCTCAGGCCCAGCGACCAGAGGCACCCGACCGTGACTGCTGACGGGACGGCCGACCACCTGGCCCAGGCCGTGGACCTGATCCTGAGCCACAGGGCCAAAGCCTAAGGTGATGTGGGCGTATCCCACCAAGAGTCCCGTCTATTTCACCACCCCGAAAACAGAAAAGGAGTTGCTGTTTGTCAGTGCATATTGGGCTTGACTGAGTACAAGAATCAGACTCGGAAAGTAGATCATAGTATGGTACTGCACAGTATGTGGAAAAAGGCATTGGAGTAGTTGTTCCTTTCGCGGATTCATCCGACTTAACCCCGTCACTTTGCTCGGCCGTAGTCTAGTACGTACCGTACCTTGGTATGTCTGTACGTCTCTGTCAGAAATGGATGCCGACCTCAACTCGAGTTTTGCTGGTGTCGTTTTTCCTCGGGTGGAGTTTACTGTCGGCGCAACAGAGTCAAAGAACGCTCGCCTCATAAATCAATATGACGACCTTAAACGACGCTAGCGATAGTCTGGTTTAGCGCCGTGCTAAAGAGAGGAATTTACAAGACACGTTGGATTTGGAATCAGGAGGACTTCAACGGGAACTAAAAGAAGGCGCCCTGAAGAACCCCTTACGTGCACTCAAGTTCCCCTAGTGGGAACTTAGTTCTCAATACTTTTGTCCATAGAGTGCAATTTGGATTGTTCTAGTCAATAAAGTCACGTACGACGTCTGGCAATATTCAGTCTGAGACTTGAAGTTTTTGGTTGGCGTCTACCTGGAATTCACATGCTACATCTGGCAACGGGAAGCGAGCCGGCTGCCGGGACGACAAAAAGTGTGAGCGATCGCCCCCGGAGCCTTCCCTAAAAGCGTCTCGCCATCATTGGTGTCACGGCCGAGCTTCACCCAGTAGCCTCATTGTTCCATCATTAACCGCTCGTTAGCATTCGCTCCAGCGTCCCGCGCCGCGCTTAGCCTGAACCAGAAGGGGAAACCGGTGAGAAGTCGGGCTAGGGCGGGCCAGCTGGAATGAAACAAAAGCGATTGTTTGATGGCCGCTGCCCCGGAGGTTCCAGTGTACCCAAATACATCCAGCGCAAAGAACAAAAGGCCATTGCCAAGTGATTAATTGAGGTCTTCGTGGTTCACTTCACCATGAACTGACAAGTTTGACTGTTATTGGGCAATTAAATGTAATGAAACTCTATAAAGGACACAAGTGCCACTCCCTTTTTTGATTGGGGAATAAACCTGGGCGCCGGCCGAGCGCAAAGTGCTAGCAGCTGCCGCGGCTTCGCTAACACCTCCAACATTGTTGAAGTCTATTCTTGGCCCAATGTTTTATTGCCTTTTGGGTTCTTACACGGCGATTAAATTGGAATTACGGTTTTCTTTTTCTATTTCTGTTCACACGTGTTCTTCACTTATTACGGGCTAGTTCATCAACGTAAGGTTTGCCTTAGGGTCCAAGTAACGCGCGCGTTCGAAAAACGTTAAGTAAGGGTTGAATTTGCTTGTTGTTTTGCTGCGGACAGCTCATTGTCATGTGCGGTCAAAACACGGGACTACCGCCACTCCTCCTTTCCTTCCGCAAGCTCCTTATTAAGCTGATGATCTCATTTTCAATGCTAAGCTGACTGACACCTTGGGGAGACGCTTTGTGGGGGACGCCACAAAGTCTGGAGCGTGTCTGCCGCAGCAATCTCCGGCCCGTAACCTCTCATTAATACCTTCGACTCAGCCGTGTTATCTTTGTTGTCGTATGTGGACCCCCTTGGATTTTGCAGGTGTAGCTAATGTTACAATAAGAGAGACGTAAATCTCAAAAGCGAGCACCTTAGGCTGCAGCGGGTGTCAAGTATTCCGAGCTGTGCGCTCTCTGGCCTGGATCGGGACCCAGCGTGTCAACTCTGCACAGCTGCATATTCCTCCCGGAATGCCCTTGTTCTGACATCAAAATAAGTGAGAAAAGGAAAAAAACAAAACAAAAAAAAGTCCCCTATGATAGGCTCCATCCAGTCGTGTACTTGTATTTACTTAGCAGTTTGTGCCAGGTATTTCCTTTTGGTATATGTTAGCATATGCAAAGGATTTAGCATTGAAAAGTACTCATTTGCATCCAATTAACATTTCGTATGAAAATGAATCGCATTTCTAATTCAGTTATGTGAGATTCCGCACGTCTCATTTCCATACGCGCGTCCGGGTCATTATTTCGGGTGCGGCCCGGCAGTAGTTGATCCACGGATCGCTACAGGGTCACTATTGCGGAGCGGCTATTGGGGACGTCATTTGCGCTGATAAGACTTTCCTCGTCTCTCATTTATGGTTTTCAACAGTGGCATCCTACACGTCCATTTCACTATATGACCACGAGCGCAGGGCCAACTGTCAAAGGATAAGACCTAACGTGGCCTCAAATACCACTTTATTGTTAAGGGGTGGTTGCGGAACCCCTCCCGCTTTCAGACTTTTATCTCCGACTTGAACGTGGTCTCCTTCCTCTTGCTGCAACGTTTCTGATTAAAGGCTTAGTCGGAGGAAGTTTTAGGCAATGTTTACTTTCTGGAAAAGGAGCTGAATCTTAAGTATGTTAGGGTATCAACCGTGTTTGGTTAACTTTTATGGGTCATTCCAGAATGGGAGGACATTTTGGTTTGAAAATTCTTGAAAAGTCAACCTTCACTTTTCTGATTTTCTGCTACATATTCATCAGTAAAGTATTCCTAACCCCAGTCCCGTAAAACGTCCGCCATTTCTGGAGTGACCCTTATATCTGATATATTCCTCAACGACAACATCCACTTCGATTAGAATTCGAAGTATGAAATGATTCGCAAGAGAACATTTTCCTTTTTTGGTGGGGGGGGGGGCTTTTATGGCGGGTCGGGGTGAGGTTAGGGAGCAAAACTGACACATGGCCCACATTCGCGAGCGCCTCGCACGTCACTGGGCTCCACTCAAGAAAAAGACCCTTTTGTTTCACCATGCAGGGAAGGCTGCGTGGGCTGGGGTGGGGGGGGGGTAGATCTCTTGGGTGAACCGCAGCTTAGCTCTGTCACTCTAGCCGCAATCAGCCCCCCTATAGAAAACATTAAAAAAAAGTGACTGGACATCGTCGTTCGCTCGGCTTCACAAACACAGGCCCATCAAGTATGCTGTGTCTTTAATTGGGTCAGTTTGCATCATCCCATTAAATACAAAATAACTTTTTAAAAATATCAGTTGGTGTCCCGCAGAGAGCCTGCCTAGGCCCCCTTAGTTTTTTTGTTTTAGCTTAAAAAAAAAAACGTACAAGGCACATTTCAAGCTATGTTTATTCATATAGAAATGCGCTCATGTTTTTACAACACATTGTCATTACAAGTCGGAAAAATTAATGCTATTAGCATCATAATGGATCTTGCGCCGATCTTTGAAGAGAAGCCCCGTTTGTTGTGTCGTGTCCATTTGTTCAGGGGTGTCAAACTCATTTTTATCGTGGGCCACATTGTAGTTCTAGTTTCTATCAGAGGGCCGGAATGACTGAGAATTCAAATAAATTTTAAAGTTCCTCATACACTTACGTAGTATTAAAATCAGAGGCGGGTAAAAACTGTTCAAAAGAGAGAATGGGAACAAAAACATTTTCGTTCCTTTCCTCTCAATTTTTTTAAGAGTTGAAGGCAACTTGCAAAAGTGTGGTATTTTAGCCAGAATCTTGACGACAAATCAGCATTTAGTGGGCCACATAAGATGATGTGGCGGGACGGATCTGGACCCCGGCCCTTGAGTTTGACCCCTGTGTCTTATAAGTTGTCCAACAACCCCCCCACTGCAGAACAAACCTGCTGCAAATCCTCCCCAAATGTTGAAGGGTTATGGAAAAATATGTTAAGACTAATTAGTAACGCTTCTCTAGATTTGACGCTTCCTGATTGCCTTGTCTCCTGAGACACACTTGGGGAACGGCTTAAGACCACCCCCCCCAAATATGAGTGCATAACAACTTGCTTCGTCTGTAAGACTTAGGAGTTCGTCTCAATTCCTCTCGATCTGCTCAATGTCCAGCTCGCCTCCGAGAAGATAGGCCTCCTTCCCGGCGCTACAAAGGCCCGTCCACAGGGGCGACTTGTCTTTATGGTACGTGGAGATCCAGTCCACCTCTTGGATGGTGAAGCCGGGCGGCTGGTTCTTGGTCCTAAGGGGAACCTCGTCTGAAGCGTCGGTAGTAGGAGAGTCTTCGCTGTTCCTAGACTGATCTGAGATTCCGGGGCAGCTGAGGCTGTGGAAGTTCTGAAGTTTCTGCGCAAATGGAGAAAGTGACATAAGACAGGATGTCCTCAGTTTACAACACGGTGGTATGCGAACCATAGTCAATGCTATCCTGGTTAGCGTAGCCATAGTTACAGTATATATTTAGTAAATACAGATATATATTTAAAAGCATTTCAAAGTTAATTACTGTGCTCATAGTTGACTTTTTATGTATTCTTGTACCTTCGCGCAAGCTAGTTCCTTTTTGCACGTTATAACCTGTTGGGACAGCTAATCCCAAAGACATATTTTTACGTGTTTTATTTTTAAGAGTGCACATATTCAAATATCACCAGGTTACGCGCTTATATGTTCATGGCTTTTCAGGTGCACTTAACACAATAAAGGCATACATGCAGGCAAATCTTCAAAGGACCTCAGGCAGAACTGTTGCCAGGATCCTGACAGCTGCGCACCCGGGGCGGGAATCTTGGCCCGCATTGGGATGATCCCATCTTTACGCTTTAATGCGGAGAAGACCGAACAGCTGCCCGAGCGCGACGGAGAAAGGAGCCCAGTCAAAGCCCCTCGGCGGCTTACGTAATCAACGGGCGTGCTGGACGCTCGGTGAGGCTACCCGCACCCGTCTATCACAGGAAAGTCTACCAAGGTCTCATCATCCACTCCGACCTTGACGGGACATCCATAGAGGCTGATCGATATCTGGTGAGGCCCGGGCCCGTGGCAGTGATCTAGCCACTGAAGATCAATAATTGCTTTACCAGCACGGTCGGCTACCGCGACCTCTGCCGCAGCTGTTTCACTCCCTTGACATTGGCGGTTAAATGACACGCTGCTTTCAGCCTTCTGTGTGAACAGCGGTTCAGTCAATCATGACCCAATGTGTGGCCTTGTGTAACTAGTCGTCATGACTATCTGGAACCGGTCTGGCTGCGATTCGACATGCAATCCGTTGTGTCAGTGTACAAAATCTATGCTGTTTCTGGGTATCTGGCGAACAAAACCAGAAACCATAGTGGCGTTTCCATTCATTTCGGTGGAGGAGGTCGATTTAAGATACGAGGGAGTTGGGTTATGAGTATGGTCGCGGGCGGAATGCGTCTCGTCGGTCGGAGTAACGCGGAATCCGCCTTGTGAAAACCAACCTGAGTCATCTTTGCCAGATCCAGCGAGGGCCTTTGCGTGTCCTCCGGCCTCCTGCGCTTGACCCCGATCTTCTTGTCATTCAGGACGCAGGGCTGCGAGCGACTGCGGGCCAGACCCCCCGTCACTCCTCGGCGCTCCAGCTCCGGAGTGGAGTCTGCTGAACTGACCGGTGAAGGCTCATGGGGCTCGGGGATTTCTTCGTGCGAGAGGTAGAGCGGCTGGGCCGCGGCGGCGGGGAGACTAAAGCTGGAGCTGCGTTGAATGGCCGGGAAACCCGTCTGAGTGATTCCGCCGCGGTGGACGCTCCCGCCGCTGTGGCACCTCCTCTTCTCTACGGCCGTCCACACTCTGGATCCCTGGGGCCGCCAGGCGGAGCGGTGCAGCTCGTCGGAGCAGGAGAGGGACCGGCATTGACGTTTGCTGGGCGGCGCCGGCGAGGACGCGGCGGCCTCGGTCAAGCTGAGGTCCTGCAGGAGGCCGCTGATGGTGCCGGACGCGGAGCCCGCATCCCAACCCCAGCGCGAGGCGCTTCGGTGCACCTCTGGCAGGACGTCCCAAAGATTCTCCAGGCTCGCGCCGACCGGACTCCGCGGCGAAGCCAGGCCTTGCGTCGCCTCACACCATCGCCTTGTATCTGCAACGCAGTCGGCAAACTTGACAACTCATCGACTTCGGCTGAGTCCGAACCCGATTGCCCTAGGTCAAGTCGATTACCCCTTTTGACTGAATCATCGGAGCCCGATTGCTTGCGATCGGGTCTATCTCAAGACAGTGAGCCAAATCATCTCTGTCTTCGGCGTTTCTACGGACCAACTGATCGGACTGTTTAATCTGGGTTGATGAAAACCTCAGACTTCAGTCTGTGAACCACATCAGCCAAGTTTTTGGTGAACGTCCCATTGAATTGCCCGATTCAACCGAATCATTAGAGGAGCTTGCTTAGGATGGAGTCGATTTCAAGTCGGTGAACCGTATCCTCTTGAGGCTTCGGTGTTTCAATGAGCCAACTAAGTCACTTGGAGGACTCGTGTAATCTGGGTTATTAAGAATCTCGGACTTGCGATTTCTGATTTGAACCAGTAACCCAAGTGACTCGGGAACTGAGCTGCTCCTCAAGTCTTTTATTTTACAGCTTGAAGTCCTTTGGGATTTATTTATAACTGAAGGCTCTAGAGGTCTTATTCTCCTGACACCGGGAGTTGTAAAAGACATCTGTTTGATAACAATCTGGTTTGTTGAACAGTCCAGCTTAATGATTCTGGACAAGAACCTGTCTGGATGACTTATGTCATTTCACAGGAGAAATGTTGTGGAAATAGTTCAGCTTTATTTTGCATACATTTTGGACTTCCTTAACCCTCGCTGTCTTAGTGTATGGAGTTAATTTTTTTCCTACCTGTAAGTTCACGAGAGAAGAGAGTGGTCCCTTGGGTCATTGTCTGCGCCTGGAACTGTGGAAATAAGACGAGAATAGTCACATAGGCATCTTGACTTCATTTCTTGTGGCCCGGAGAGCAGCACAGAAGTTTTCTTCAACTCCTCCACCTACGTGTTTTACAAAATGAGTCAGAGTTGCGGAACTTGAACGACTCCATTGTGACCGTGAGCGGAGTAAATGGAGAGCGGGTGACGGAAACACCCCGGCGATAACTGGCAGAGGACGATAATGAGCCATGATGCAATTCAATGTAACGGCCGCAGAAAAAAAAAAAACGTTCTTAATTTCATTTCCGTGGTGAAATGTCGCCCGGCCGGTTTTCCGGAGGTTGTCGCGGCTCCGGCCGTGTTTGAATGTGACACCGATGACAACGGGCGCTCACTCACCGGGCCCAAAAGTGTGTTTTTCGACGTTACATTGCCGCCGCCTTTTTCCGGCCTCTTCTTGCAAATGATCACCATGGCGACGCGCAGGCCGATCCCGAGCGGTTCCGTCGAGTGTCAGTCAAGCGGGCCATGGCGAACGCTCATCCTTTGGACTCCCGACCCTGAAGGAGAAACAGACCAAGTTGAGTGTTAGTTGTCAAAATTATAGAAGCTAGCTCATGTTTACAAGCTCTTGGTACCAAAATGCGCAACGTTCTTCCATAGACGCTCCCAAAACTTTTTGTTGATTCTTCCTAGTCGAAACGGGCGATTCGCAGACGTGCGAGATGGGAGATAGTTATTCACAAAGTCAAAGTTGTGTAATTGAATCCTCAGAGCGAGGGAAGGCCCAGAATAGCCGACCTTGCGGTTATCAAAACAACCTTCCTGCTCGCGGAGGATGCGAGTACCACATACTGTAGTTTCAGCCAGGCCGTAGGGATGACATCAGATGGAGTAAGATCGCTGTCGAAAAGACCCATGCGTGTTTAACAGTTTGTACGAGTAAGACTCCAACTCTGGTTTGCCACCGTTATAACCGCGCGAGACTCCGCGTCTTTGCATGAATCTTAATTTAACGCTACCAATCCATGTAGCATCGCGTTTTATGTGTTTACAACCGTTATATGATTTACATTATCCTATCAAGCCAATAAGATCAATATGAGGGGGCTACAGATCATGTTTAGCAGCGTTAGCATGTAGCAACAATCTGACTACAGACAATCCTCGAATAATGTAGCTATTGATAAAATGAAAAGTTGTAAAACAATTTGGTCGAATAATTACACCAAATTAGACTAATTATAATACTGGTGAAGGCACTTCGGGGCATATGTGAGATTTTAATAAGGGTTTTGCAGGTATCATCAAATATAATTGAGCGCTTATTTAATGCCAGCAGGAACAGTACGTGTTTCTTTTCAAATTAAGAGCAAATTAATTGAAGCATGAAGGGAAGTGGCTAATAGCTGGATGAAGCAAGTTTGACTTTGTAAATGCTGCATGCCTTCCTTTATTTTGTTCATTTTTACCGGGATGTTTATCGTCTCAAACAGTGGTTCTCAACCTTTTTTCACTGATGTACCGCCTATGAAGTATTTTTTCAGCCAAGTACCCCTTATAACCAGCGCAAAGCATTTGGGGGTACCCCCATTTGAGAACCGCTGATCTAAAATATGTAAAGACGCTTTGTGCTTCTTAAAGGGACACATGGTTGAAAAATATTTCACAAAAGGTACATCATTTAAGAATCTGTGTAGAGTCAAAATGTGGTCGGCTCAAAGTGCTGACTCGCAAACATTTCCTGTGCGCTTCTTGTAAATGAAGGGGTGCAAAGTCCCCAATTCGAGCAGCTTTTCCATACATTGGCTAGACTGTAATCCCCGACCAACAAACATTACATAAGGATTTGGGTCTTGACTGACAATTAGCGCTAATGCTAATCCATGCTATGACCCTGAAGCAGCTGCTCAAAATACTACAAATAAACCCCTGCAAGTGCAATCAACTTAGTTAAAAAAGTATCATTGCACAAATAACAAGGATTTATTGGATTCGTTTAGAAAATAAAATGTTTTGTAAAGTGGCAGTGAAAGGAACGTCGCACCTAAAAAGAAAAAAAAAAATTGTTTACGAGTACGTGAGTAAAGCTCATGGCCTACTTTTAGCTTGCCATGTTTGGACTCTTGTCTTGTGTCATAATGTGGAGGGTGTGTTGTGACCGAGTGTCATAAACAAAATACATGCTACAAATACTGCCTAATTGACGGACGGAACCAGTTTTTCGGATTCTGCGTGCCTAATCGCTGTAGTAATTCACTCATAGGCCAAACTATTTCTGTGCTATCGTTATTAAAGCTCCAGCCTTCATATATATATATATATATATATATATATACACACACACACACTTGAATTTCTGGCCTCCTAAAAGCGAATGCGTGAAAACGTTTTTGGGAGTGAATGAGTTAATTAAAGGGCAGGTGACAGGCTGAAAGGAAGCATGCCAAAGTAGGGTACGTTCACCGAGGTCGACTTCTGAACAAAACGAGCTGTGAGCAGTGGCGGGGGGGTACCAGAGCGGGCCGAGGTCTTCTCCGGCTTGCAGCTGCCCGCTTACCATAAACACAAAGGCTCGGCGTGGCCGCCGAGCAGAGGCGCGCTCCCGGGGGGCCCTCCGGTTTAATTGTCCCCCCTCTCACATAATCGCCGCTACTGTATACATTCAAGCGGGAGCCACGTTCAGTTGCCACGTTCAGTTGCCACGTTCAGTTGCCACGAACAGTTGCCACGAACAGTTGCCACGCTCGTGCAAAATCGCTTGCCGGTTGCTTCGGTGGCACCGAGTGGAACACTTTACAAGCGTTCGTGTTAGCTTTAGCATCTAGCGTCGTCATGCTCCTGCTTCGGCGCAGGTAATATCCTTAGTTGGCTGTTAGCAGCCAGCGTCTCTTCCAGCTAACGGCAGCTCGCGTTAGCGGAGTTTGTTACGGCAGTATTAAATGAGTTTTTTTGGCATATACAAACAATATTTGTCTAATTTTCATGTCACATACATCACAAGTGAAACCAAGTATTGCTGAGGTTGAATTTACTAAAAAAATGTATTTAATTAGGGAATTAAATTTGGGAGTTCTGTCTTTAAAAACTTCTATCTTACATTTCCTGGCCAAGAGCCAATCAGATCGGCGACGAACTGAAACAGAGTACGTCAGTGCTGGCAAAGTGCCCACCTCTGGAAAATACCAGAATTTGACCCCAAAATTTAGGGTGCGTCTTACACACAGGTGTGTCTTGTATTTGGGGCATTACGGTAAATTCTAGACAACGTTTGCTAGCAATTGTTCCACCAGCAACCAGAACAATCGTACCTACCAACCTTTAACATGTGAGAGGTTGAATTTGGCAAAAAAAAATTGGCATGACGAGTGCCCACAGAATGTTACACGCAGGCGTTCACGGGGTTTGCGGCCATCTGCTCGGAAATTCATCGACTGTACTTGTTTAAAAAGGAAAAAAAAAAGTCAAATGTGAAGTCTTACTGTAATACATTCCACATGTATTGTCACATCACGGAGTTCAAGGGGTGCGTTTGTGCCCCACCGTGACTGAATGACTGACGGCAGCGGGTGCTTAAATTTCTGGTTGTGCTGGACTCGGAAGACAACAACATTCCAGTGTAATGCTCCTTAATTTAACACACGGGCCGCAAGAAAAGCTCATGAAGTGTTTTTAAAAACTCCTCACATCATTAGCACGAGTCTCTAAACTTTTTATTGATTCTCTTTGTCAGCCTAGATTAGATCCAGCTTGTTTTTTTCCACCAAGTCACAACAATTTATGAATAACTAATGACAATATATCAACATTTATACAGTAATAACATACAGTATACAAATAAGGATATTTTATTTCTCAGAAAATGGGGTTATGGGTTTACGTTTGCAGCATTTATGAATGTGTTTGGTCTTTTTGACCATCTTAAGAAACGATGTAAAATTGCCCCAAAACGACCCTCAGGTGGATTCGGGGCCCCCCTCGGTCCACCCCCTTGCACGCCACTGGACCCCATGCGGGATCCTGACTTTATCTCATCAAATTCATAACATGGTACGCTTGAACTCACAAGTAAAATAAAAAAATATTTAATGGCATTATTTTAGGACAAATTGCCTTCAGATGAGATGACATTACGTGGGGGGAATAAAAGAGAAAATGAATTTATCATAATTAATGAAATAAATACATACACACCCCGGACAAAAGAAACATGAGCATGGTGGAGTAAAAAGTTTTCAAAGCCTTATAAAGTAAGCATTTGACTTACAATCACCACTTCTGTCGATTGCGGAGTTAGCATGTGAACGATCGAACAAGTTGGTATAAACACTTAGTATTTACGATTATTTATTTTGACTTAAACGCAGCATCGACGTCCAAAATTACCTTTTCAATGTAGTCGGATCATGTTGGAATCTGGTGTGCTTCGGGGGGGGGGGAAATAACAATAAAACAAAATAGAAAATCCGCGCGTGACGAGCAAACCAGGAATACGCCGAAGAGTAAAAAGTAAAGTGCAACATTTACGTACTAAAGCCCACTGCGCTTCTGTCCAACATCGTTGATGACATCACACAACGGACGAGACCATTCACGGCGAATCTGGAGGGGCGCAGGCACACTTTCTCACTGCGATACGTGAATTATTCAACTTCAAACACACATATCCTCACATCTCGAGCTTCAACGCCGCGTGTTTTCAATCTGGTTTGATGTAGCCTTATATTGAAAGCTCATCTCAAAATAATATCTTCAACGTAATGGCTCGGTCCAACCGTGCTGTAATGAAAAGTAATCAGTTACGCACACGCACCAAAGTGCTTCCACAACATAAAACTTGAAACCCGATCACTTTACCATAGTAGTGCGACCCAGAGAAGTTAATAGTGACATTCATCTTTCCACAACTACAATAATAAGCGTCTGTATTAAAGAGAAAAAAAAAAAACATTTATGGCAAACAGATGTACAGGAAGTGACCTTTGACATTGCTCTAACCACATCATGTCGACTTCTTCAGTCGGAATAGTCTCACTGTACAAACCGCCTGTTGTTGTTAATAGTTTGGATTATTCAATCATTTGCTGGCCTACACTGTAATGGGCCATTTTTGACAGGGCGAAATATATTCGATACTTGTTATTTTAAACATAATTTGAATCAAATGCAAAATTTGCATGTAGGGTTGAATTGAAGCAACTGTACGTTTCTCGTTTGTTGATTTGCTTTTTTTCCCCTTTGGTTCCCCAAAATAATAATAATATATATTATATACAATGTTATATATAAAAAAATAAGATTGTTTTTGTAAAATTCTAAATGCTGAATTATTTTCACAGCATATCATTTTTAAAATAAAGTATTGAACTAATTTGTTTTGAAATATTTAAAAAAGCAGCATTTTGATTGTCATCTTTGCCATTTGATTTTCCAGACTAAATCATACAAAATTCATAATTAGCAGTCCAGAAAAATAATGCATGTACATGGTTTCTTCCCCTCGTAAATCTAAAATAAAACCCTACATTTATTTAGTGCTTTATCATAAATTTATCCCGTGTATTTTATTGTTAAGGTATTTATTTATTTGTTTATTAATTTGGTAAACAAACATGCAACCAAAACCATGGAACTTTTTGGTAAGAAGTGGTGAAGAAAATGCATGGATTGTATCCGTTGGCCTTTTTAAGTGTGTATTTTTAAAATTTATTTCTTGCAAGAATGCTTCTGGTCGTTTGTTTCTTAAGTGATTTTTTTTCTTATACAGTAATGTATTTATTGACGACATATCTGCGTGTTTCTTGACATCCAGTACGCTGTGCGTTCTCAAGAGCGGTGGGGACTCACCCCAGCGGGCACAAACTCTTTTGTTAATCAAGGAGTAACATCTGTTGCGTGCCACTAATCCCCCCCCTGCAGCCCCCTCCGACACTGTCTGCGTTTCGTGTTAAAAAAAACAGACGGGATTTGTGCTGAGGGCTGCAAACTTTTTTGCACCTGTATTTCACACTTGTATGGCGTTTTTGTAGCCCGTAGGGGGCGCCGTCTAGCCCACACGAGTAAGCTGCGAGTTCCAGGAAAACCTTGAATGGGCTTTATGGCCTTACTACTTATTTGGAAGCCATCTGTGCCTCGGACAGATGGCTCGCGGACACTTGTTACAGGACTTGAGCGCTTTCCACCAATAGGAACAATCTAACATTTATGCAAACGTCTTAGGGTTATTGTGCTGTTATTATTATTATTAGGGTGTAGGAGATCAACGTTGTCGCCGAGAAGTGGTGGATAGAAAAGAAAATCGAGATTTTCAACAGTTACAGACTGCCAGGACAGTATCGCACATATGTAAATTTGTATAGGCAAGTTAACATTTATTTTTTGAAATGCATAAGTTCACACTCAGTCTCATATTTCATGACGAGCACATGAAAAAGTTCAGTAGTTTGGGAGCCCATTCTGACGAGATAAAGTAAGCAGTTAGGTAAACATTCATAACAGCAGGGGACACTGATTGAAAAATAAAAAAATAAAACCCAAGCAATAGAACCGTAACAAGAACAGCGGACTTGGCAATCGCGTGCAGCATGTTCCAATCAGTTTGCTCTTAATTTGAAAAGAAAAACGTACTGTTCGACAAAATGGAAGTGACTTTACATCTGACCGGCATTGTTCTAGAGTTACTCTTTAGAATAAATAAGTGACTATTGAAAGGATACCCATTTGCCCGGCTTCACAGCACCCCAAATATATAAGCTCATATAAATAACTTAGTACATTCCATGTTGTCTGTCTTTCCTACAGTCGCTACGCTTAACGTGACTGTTGCAGGGAAGCCTGGGGATCGCCCTGCGCCGTGTCGCCGTCCATGTAGGCCTGCACAGACTTCCACAGGGCCCGGATGTTGCCCTCGCCGAAGCCGGTGGAGCCCCGCCTCTCGATCAGCTCCAGGAAGAAGGTGTCCTCTGCGAAGAGGGGCTTGGAAAACACCTGCAGGAGGAACCTGGGGAGGAGGCCACGGCACGCTTCGTTCGAGACGTCATTGGGATACGCGGTAACGATGAGACTACTTTTTTTTTAATTTATTATTAATATTTGGTTATTTTTAGCATTAATATTATTTATTTTCTTTTTTCCCCCGCCAAGATCCCAGAAAAGGATATTCATATTTGGTTGCGTGTGGAATTAGTTTTGTTATTTTCTTCTTTTTCTCCGTCAAAATCCAAACAATCTTTGGTTATGTGCGGTATTCTGGAAAACAAACGTTGACGGTCAAGACATCTGACAAACTGACCTGGCCTCCCATCTCAGAAGAGAAACGTGGCCCTTGGATAAAAAAGAAAACGTTTGGAGGCAGAAATTTTACAAGTATACCTAAAACGTTATTTTTTATCATTAACAAATAATCATAATAAAGCAATATACATAAACCAACAAATGATAACTTTTAATGCGAAACGTTAACTTTGAAAGACACGTCTAGCTGATGTCGGCAGGCGGCATTTTAGCGACCTCTAGTGTAAGCAGCTTGGAAATGCGGAAGCCTGTTTGGGGACGGTTTTGTTGAATGGGGTAAAAAAAAAAAAAAAACGCCCATCGGCCAACTCACTACCAGTCCTATAAATAGTGAATTTAACATTTATAGGTCTCAGCAGTTTGGCAAGCAGAGTAAAACTAAATTAATCAAACATCTTTGACGTCAGAAATCATGTCAAATATTCACCTCTGCGTGTCGCTGTCCGACGAGGCCCGTTGGTGCGGGTCTGCGTCCAGAAGAATTCCGTGCAGCGCCATGTTCTGAGGGTCCTGTCCGGCATCCTCAATCTCCTTTAATTTCCCCAACTATCCAACACAAGATTTAGGGGGCAAAGGGACAAATAACACACTTATTTCTTCGTTCAAAATTTGGAAAGCTAACTTCAAAATACAAATACATTTTTTTTCCAATACGTTGTTGACAGCGATTTAAGTTTCTAAGGCCAGCACAGCCTTCACCACCCAAACACATCCCACACAAGTCAAGTGCAGTGGTACTTCTACTTACCAAATTAATCCGTCCCGGAAGTAATTTTGTAACGTGAATCTAAGTAGGGACCATTTTTACATCTAAATAGCCTAATCTGTTCCAATCCACCAAAAATGTTCGTATACCCTTAAATTAATATTATCAAATTCAAAAAATGCATCAAAAGCACCATCCTTCCAGTTTTCAAGCATTTAGAAGCGACAGCGGGACGATATATTGAAAGTCAACGTGTTGACAATTCATGCAATATTTTGGCCTCCCAATGCTCTTTTTATTGTATGTTTTTCTTTTGAAGTCACACTTCAAAAACATGTAAAAAGCTGAGTTGGGTCAACAACCAATTAGTCCCGTACAAAAGCAAATACTAGTGCTCAAGCATCCCTGTGGCCCACTATGTCTCGTAAGTTCTGTTTGAATGGCAAATACCGCATTCGTTTTTGTTAACTCGGCAAAGAGCCCTGAGGAACGCCAATTTGCAGTCCGGGAAAACAAACTGTTTCAGCGCCAACCTCAGTATAGTAGGCAGGCGGCGGCGAGAAGAATCGCGCGCCGGCGGCGGCCATGTCGCGCACCGCCGCCGCGATGTCGCCCGTGTACAGCCCGATGTGCTGGATCCCCGCCCCGTGGTGCTCCTCCAGGAAGGTGTCCACTTGGTTCCTGCCTGGAGGGAGTTCCCGGGAACATTCAAAACATTTGATTCATCTTGTTTTCTCTTTCAATATTTGCTCGCCAAGCAACCTTGTCCCGGCAGCGGTTCGGCCATCACGAATTTGCAGCCGGGCAGCGACAGGCCCGTCTCGCCGCACTTGCGGTACTCCATGGCGGCCAGGCGCAGGCCCACGCCGTTGTGGTCGATGACAAAGCCGCTGTCGGTATTGTCGTTTCTGGAAAAAAGAAATAAAAGTCTCTCAATTCTGTGTTCCATTGCAGCTATATATATATATTTTTTTAACCAAAACCGATCTCCACTTTACAGATTTCTGTTACAGCAGATATTTTTCCGGCGATAAATTAGGGGACACTATCAATATTTCTGACAATTCTTCATCTTTTTTTTTTAATCCTATAATAAAAGTGCAACAACGATCACAAATGACGAAGCCGCAATAATTGAATCGCTATGTAGGGAGGGAATTCTCTAATTTCACATTTAGGTGCATTTCTTGAGAGCTTTTCCCAACTTTGGAACGAACGAATGTAACTCTATCTCACCTATGGATAAAGAACCTGCGGAAGCCAAAAAGTTGCTGGTACCAGGACAGGACCCGCTGGCTGGTGCCGGTGGGACACGCGTAGGCGATGTGGTCCAAGTGCGTGACAGCTCCGGGCCGGGGCTCCTGCTCGTCACCCTCCTCCGCCATCGCGAATCCGGGCAAGAAGCTTCCCGAATAGTCGCTCTTGTCGATCAACGTGTGGCACACGTTCCCCACCACCGATCGCAGCACGGCGTAGGTCACGCGTCCCTGCTGGTCCCGCACGGTGGTGGGCGGAACCGGGAAGCTGCATCCCAGCCCCCGGAGAGCCCGGAACGAACCGGGGACGTCGTCCACCTCGAAGCACACGTTGCACGCCGTGTCCACCGGGTGCTCCTGCCGGGGAAGGTCGTAGAGGCAGCCCTCCCGGTCCACTTCCGCTCGGCCGGGTTCGCCGGCTTTCGGCCGCTCGTTGACCACGAAAACCGCCGAGCCGCTTCTGAAGGCCAGCTGCCGGCTGCATTCCGTCAACCTGCTGGCGAAAAGCCGGAACTTGAATTTGTGGATGAATTCTTGGGCCAGTTTGTCGGCGTCGGAGACGTGCAGGGAAACGTGGTGCGTCCGCCTCACGTAGGCCGCCATGTCGCTTGTGACCGAAGGCAACCGCCCACCGGGCCGCTCTCCTCACGCTTCTCGCCTTTTCTTCCTTATTCGTGTCGTTTACCTATAGTCAATATCGGAGGAGCTAATCTAATATTTGCCCCCCGCCCCCACATAGCGATAATTTGCCTACGGGTTTGGAGTACCTCTCACGCGTATTTATAATTTCTTGAACTACTTAATTATGTCCAAATATAAATTCGTTTTTTTCCGCCTTGCGTTGTCATTTTCTTGAATTTACGAGTTTTTGCGCATGTTAAATTGCGGAGGGCGCAGTGCCTCCCATTTGATGCAGCACTCGATGAATTTATTCATGGGTGGACTCGGATCGTGAAAAGATATCCACGTCACACGCCACGAACAACCAATAACAGAGACATGTGAGCACATTTACGTATTTTATTTAAATAGTTTTTAAGTGAAAGAATAATATTTCTCAAGAGAACGCCTCAAATATTGACACTACCTTTGTGATACAGTATTTTACGCCCTCTAATGCGATCTTAATTTTTATCAGCAATATGTTTTTAAGACAATTTCCTCAGTTGTAGATTACCGCTTTGTTGAAAATTAAGGCGTTGTTTCATAAACAATAAATGGTAATTCAACTAGAATGTTTGAACGTTTATGTTCGAAAATAAGCAGATTTTGTTCTATTTAGAACATGAACACTTTTTCTTGATTTGACTCAATTCCCGTGGAGGGGGCCAGTGGAATTTGAAAGTTTTTCCAAACTTTTGACTCCTACAAATACAAAAACAAAGCGCGACCCTACTTTACTCTTTTATGTATTTATATCATAATTTACACGAGTTGCATGTTCGACACACAGCATTGCTCTTCGCCCCACAAAATATATTTATGTTATGTCTTTTGAATTGCTTCCGTGCTTATATTTTTAAATTTTCATTTCATTTCACTGAATTCCTTTTTTTTTTTTCGTTCCGCGCCATTAACGCTCTGAATGACAACAGAACAAAAAGACACAGAAGTTACAACGATTGCACTCTAACCATACTTTATATTCTAAATTTTTATTCATTGTGCAAAGTTATTTGACGTGTACGGTGGCCGAGTTGAGAAAAACGGGTTTGTATTGATAATTTTTTTCCTTGGTTTGTTTGCGTTCTGTCAGTTGCAGCGCCTTTGCCCTAGTCGGCCACCGTACATATGCACCAGTTGGAGTAACTCTCCCAGTTTTGTTTTATACCTGCCGTACAATGACAATAAAGGGATTCCATTCTATCCTGTTCCAAGAACAGAATAGAATCATGTTTGAATCATGTAAGCCCAAACGTTTTTTTCCCCCACATTGTATAAATATGAGGGTAAACAAAGCTTTTTTTGTTTGTTTGTTTGTTTGTTCGCTAACATTTCCAAATGTCCCAGTGCACCAGAACGCCTCGTGACTTTCTGTCGCGATCTATCCTTTTCCCCCGACGCGGCCCTGAACGCAGCGCCGTTGTCTCCCCCCTCTCGTCCAATCACAGCGAGCGCTTGGCCGCCGATTTCTGACGTCACCGGGCCCAAGGTTTATTTTGGCTCAGTCAACGCTTTGGTCTGCGTCGCCGCCATTAAACAACACAGTCTGGGCCATGTAAAAAACAAAAACAAAACAAGAGCAACGGAAATTTAGCTTATTCGCAGCCCTGACTGACGGACGGACTTGTTTCTTCCGCGCACTCGTTATCGTGTCAAGCCTAGGTAAACATGTGAGAGGACAAAAGGCTGTTGTTTACGTCGCTTCGGGCTAGATTTGACCGAGCAGTAGGCGGCGGCGGCGGCGGCGGCGGCGGAGGAGGAGGAGCAGGCGGAAAAGGACGCCGTACAAGAAGAAGAACGCTTTGTTTTGCTTCTCCCAAACACGCTTTAAATACCCGGTAAGAGATTGACACATTTCATGACCTCTATGAACGTGTCGGGGAAATTTGTCGCCAGGTTAGCATAACATGCTAGCAAGGCTAGCTCACGCGCCGCCGTAGTGTAATGTATTCGATGTGCTGTCAAAAGTCGTCGTGACATGATTGTTTGGAAATCACATTCCGACACAGAGTTCCCTCGGGGGACGTGTTAAAATCTCACATTAGGGTGTGTATGTCAGTCTGACAGCGTTTCCTTCACGTTCCCAATAAACACAATTAGAAACAAGCTGTCATGGAAAATGTTAGCAACCAAGTAGAAGTGTTGAATTGACTTGCAATGTCTGCAAAAAGTGACAATGCAGAATGAACGCATTTAACGAGAAACGTCAAGTCCACAGAATTGGATTAGCTGATATCATTTCGAATATGTGCCACAATCAGTGAAACAGCCACACGTTTACGCAAAATGTGCTGCCCCGTCATCTGATTTATAAAATTTTGGGAACTATAATTGTGATGGTATCCCTAGGCATGTCCAGAAGATGGTCTGTTTTACTCCTGGCTTATCTGCGATAAAATTGTGTCAGTAGTCAATGCATACGAAACCTAACTAAATATGGGCTCCACTACATCGCGATCGTTCCAATGAATTTACTCTCAATTTGATAATATGCACTGTTCCCGCCACGACATTAAATTGGATTTGTTGCTAACTATGGAAACTTTGTTTGAAAAGCGAGTGTTTGTCGCATGTGCACAGGCGGTCCGCAATGACGGAGCAGAGAGAGAAATGGGCCTGCGACTACTGCACCTACGAGAACTGGCCCTCGGCCAGCAAGTGCACCATGTGCCGCGCCCCCAGGTCCCGGGGCCCCATCATCACGGAGGAGCCGTACAAAAGCGGGCCCGACCCGGACCCGCCGCGCCGGCCGTGGGACCTCCCCGCCAGCGAGGGCGGCAGCGGCGGCCTCCTCATCTGCCCGGACTCCAGCGCCAGGCCCCGCGTGCGGCCGGCCAGCGTGGCGGAGATGGCCACCAAGTGGTCCTGCCACATGTGCACCTACTTGAACTGGCCCCGTGCCGTCCGCTGCACGCAGTGTCTGTGCCAGCGGCCCAAAAGCGCCAGCCCCACCGAGTCGCCCCACTCCTCCGGCTGCCGCCCGGCGCCGGCCCATTCTCCGGTTGACCCGTGCGAAGAGTACAACGACCGCAACCGCCTCCACGCCCGCCAGCAGTACTGGACCTGCTCGTCGTGCACTTACCAGAACTCGCCGGTGACTCCGACGTGCGTGGCGTGCGACCACCCGCGGGCCATCCAGCCGGCCGCCCCGTCGGACGAGCGCTCGCCCGTCATCAACGAGCGGGACCGGGCGCGGTGGAGGGGCGGCGTGGGCGGCTGCGGCACCGCCGCCGGCCAGAGGAGGTCCCCTCCTTTGTCCAAGAGGGAGGACAGCGTCCAAATGGACTTCCAGAGGATCGAGCTGGCCGCGGGGACCGGCAGCGGCAAGGAGGAGCAGGAGATGGACTTCAAGAAGCTCAAGCAGATTCGAAATCGCATGAGGAAAAGCGACTGGCTCTTTCTCAGCGCCTGCGCCGGTGAGTTTGGAGACTTTCGCCCTCGCATCATATCTCCGATGTCTCTGATGTCATATCTCACATATCTGGCATTTTTCAACTTATCAATCGTCAGAATGGCAGCCAATAGTAGTAGCTTTCTTGGACCAGTTTAATGACACAGTAAAAAAAAAAAAAAATCGGATCACAGTTGCGTATTAGTTTCATTCACAAAAAGAAGTACAGAATGCTAAATTGAATTGAATTTTTTGTTAATGATTTTACGGGGCAGATTTCTCGCGTCAAAAGTATTTGTTGTATACTAAAGAGTTAAGTCCGCATACTGGTATCGGTCTTGAAAAAAAAGTCATATTGAACATGCCCACTGATGAAAAAGCAAATCTACAGACCTAAAGATGCGTTCGTTTCAGGCACCTGTTTATCCAGAATGACATATGTATTGTGAAAAATTTCTGGCCCAACGATGGGTTTTCTCCATTTGTTGAAGTGGCAAGCGGCAAACTTGTGGCGCTTAACGCGGCGGGTGGCGGGAGGGGATGACACGGCCCGTTTCTCGCTGCTACTGAAGAGGGCCTTTGACGAGCGAAGAGGGGGCGCCTGGTGGCCCAGCTGGTGGCAATGAATGGGTCTGTCAGGGCACGGACCTCCTGGATCGCGCTCAACACCCCCGATGCCCCGCCCCCTTCCTTGTAAACACCACCAAAATAGACTCCTGGGGGGGAAAAAAACGTCACATGACCCCTAAACTTTCCTCGTGACTTCTGTCGCTTTTGCTTGGAAGCCGTCATACTTTCAAATCGTTCGTCAATGCAACATGATGTTAAAATGAGAAATATTTCGCATTCTGACGGCATCGGTGTTTTTAACCTCCGCCTACTCCCATCGAACAAAAAAAAAGTATTTATTGTAAATGAAAATAAATTAGGTCTAAAATACAGTCGAAAATGGCAAACAAAATAAGTGACGTTCCCTTAAATCCATTCCTGTAATATGCATGCCAGGCCACTAGTGGGCGATAGCTTTTCATCCACAGCTGACCTTTTAACAAGCAATTTTCCTATGTTTACTTTTCTCATTGTTCTTCAGTATTAGCGTGGCGTCCGTTTTGTATGGTATGACATGGTGGTCTGTGCGACAGGAAATAGCCTGCCAAGTCCGAGCACGCCAATGCAAACATTCTCGTGGTTGTTGACAGTCACGCTCAATCTTGGCACAGAGCGGGCTTCCGCTTGCTCTTTAGCTTTAGTTCCATGCCAGGTCACGCGCGCACACACACACACACACACAGCAGCACAGGAAGTGTCCAGCGCCTTTGAGGCCAGCTGAGCATTTCCTTAAGTGCAACAGCAGCGCATAAATTCCACCTTATCAATACTAAGCATGTGTTGTTGTTGTTTTTTTTTTTCCTACAAAAATCCAGATTTCTGATTTTAACCCATTTTGGGGGCATTCGTCATTTAAAGTGACAAGCGTTCATTTTGACGGCCGGGTTTTACATATAAAAAATGTGTAAACGACTACTCGATTGTTAAAATTGCCATTTAGTTCAATGATCAATTAGTTCTTGATTAATCGATTAATTTTGATGGCTCTGGACTCTGGAGAAAATTAATCTTGAGAATGCTCAATAGGCTGAAATCCTGCGGCTTTGGGCAATTTGAGGCGTCTAAACGATATTATCGATTCATTTGGTAAGGTAAATGTAATCTCTGCAACGTTTTTGCATTTTCAACTGATTTTCTTTTATCTAATTAGCTATATAGTCCACAAGATGGCGTCAAAGCACTTAATTTCTCCCCCGCAGGGCTTGGGGGTTTCACAAAACCCTCAATTCCCAATATTGAGGAATCAGCAGAAATATTCCGCCTTAGCACTTTGAGTCCAATCGTCTTAGTTTGTTTTTCCTCTCCCGCAAGGCGTGGTGGAAGGAGACCTGGCCACGGTGGAGGCGTACAAAGCGTCGGGCGGCGACATCGCGCGGCAGCTGACGGCCGAGGAGGTGCAGCTGCTCAACCGGGCGTCGGCCTTCGACGCCGGCTTCACGCTGGTGCACTTGGCCATCCGCTTCCAGAGGCAGGACATGCTGGCCGTCCTGCTCACCGAGGTCGGTCCGCCCCCCCCCCCCGGCGCTAGCGGGCGCGGCTTTCGTCACCCTCCCCCGCGTTCCCCCAGGTGAACCAGCAGGCGGCCAAGTGCATCCCGTCCATGGTGTGCCCCGAGCTGACGGAGCAGATCCGGCGGGAGATGGCGGCCTCGCTGCATCAGCGCAAAGGCGACTTTCCCTGCTACTTCCTCGGCGAGCTGGTCACCTTCACGCTGCCCGCCGGTGCGGGACCGCCGCCCTCCCGTTTGTCATCAAAAAGTCTCCTAAGCGCCGCGCCCGCTCTCCCCGCAGATATCGAGGACCTGCCCCCGGATGTCCAGGAGAAGCTCTTCGATGAGGTTTTGGATCGGGACGTGCAGAAAGGTGAGCGGCGTCCCGTAATCGGAGTTTTTGGGGGGCGGGGCTTTCCAATGTTACGCTGCCCCTGCCCGGCAACATTGACGTTTCATTCCAAACTATTAAAAAAACAATTTTGAGTTACAAGATGCTCTATTCCTTGTCATTATTTAGATATGCGCTGACTTTTGTTTATATAATTAAAATTGAGGGG
Source organism: Hippichthys cyanospilos (assembly GCF_059441005.1). Taxonomy (NCBI): domain Eukaryota; kingdom Metazoa; phylum Chordata; class Actinopteri; order Syngnathiformes; family Syngnathidae; genus Hippichthys; species Hippichthys cyanospilos. The sequence goes on along the minus strand of NC_142385.1, from coordinate 15,673,266 downwards.
TGTGCATTCAAGGGTACCCCCCCCATTCCAGGTTTATTGTGCCTTTCTGTAACACTGCCATTCCAAATTATATGATTTCTTTTTAAGTTACAAAAATATAGTAATAGGCTGTATTTATTGTAATTAGCTAGATATTTAGCGTAAAAAAGTTCAATTTTGATAGCAATTTTTCCACTTTTACGACTAATGATAGAGGCGTTGGCTCCCACTGTTTTTTCACGCCCCCGACGCTCGAGCAGCCGGCGATACCGAGTACCGACACCCCTTTGAAATTTCCTATCGCCGAAACTTGTGACTCGATGTTTGCGGGCAGAACTGGAGGAAGAATCGTCGGTGATCAACTGGTCGCCGGAGCCGGGCGCGCGCCTGGACAGCCGGCTCTACGCGCTGTGGAACCGCACGGCCGGGGACTGCCTGCTGGACTCGGTTCTGCAGGCCACCTGGGGCATCTACGACAAGGACTCGGTCCTGCGCAAGACGCTCCACGACAGCCTGCACGACTGCTCGCACTGGTCGGCCGCCCCCGTCGCCCCAACGGGCCCTTCCAAATGGAGCTAGCGCTTTTTGTTTCTTTTTTTGTTGAAGGTTCTACACTCGCTGGAAGGAGTGGGAGTCGTGGTACTCGCAAAGCTTCGGTCTTCACTTCTCCTTGCGGGAGGAGCAGTGGCAGGAGGACTGGGCCTTCATCTTGTCCCTGGCCAGCCAGGTCTTTAAAAGTCTTTTCATTTATTTTTTTAATCTTCTCTCTATTTTGATTTTGGTGTGTGTGTGCGTGCGTTTGCAGCCCGGGGCCAGCCTGGAGCAGACCCACATCTTCGTGCTGGCGCACATCCTCCGCAGGCCCATCATCGTTTACGGCGTCAAGTACTACAAAAGTTTCCGGGGGGAGACGTTAGGATACGCTCGCTTTCAGGGTGAGCCGCGCCTTTCCTTTCTTTATTGACCGTATTCCTCGCGGTGCAAGTCCAGTTCTTTTCCCCTCCTTTTCAAGCCACTCAAAACAGACCCATCTTTTTTTTTTTTTTGGAATAACATGAATTGGAATGGCGCTCTCGCCGCAAAGGAGCAGAAGAGATCGAATATGTCGTATGGCCGCCGCCACGTTCCTTTTTCAATGGTTGGCGCTAGCGTGCCACGCAGTAATTGACCGCTAGATGGCGGCAGATTGCGAGCGCCGGTTAGCGGCGCGGGGTGTTTTTCAAGGTCAGTGAGGTACGGGGGTACGTTTGGGGGCGCAGGCGTGTACCTGCCGCTGCTGTGGGAGCAGAGCTTCTGCTGGAAGAGCCCCATCGCGCTGGGCTACACGCGCGGACACTTCTCGGCCCTGGTGGCCATGGAGAACGACGGCTACGGCGACAACCGCGGCGCCGGCGCCAACCTGGACACGGACGACGACGTCACCGTCGCCTTCCTGCCGCTGGTGGACAGCGAGCGCAAGCTGCTGCACATCCACTTCCTGTCTGCGCAGGAGGTACGCTTTTTCTTTCATGTGCCGTCTCCATTTCGAGTTGGACTCACCCCGACCGCCCGCGGGAAAAAAAGCGAGGCCCCGCCCCCGCCGACTTGTGTCTTTTTTTTTTTTGCGGCGGCAGATGGGCAACGAGGAGCATCAGGAGAAGCTCCTGCGCTCGTGGCTGGACTGCAGCGTGACGGACGGCGGCACGCTGGCGGCCGCGCAGAAGAGCTCGCGGCGCCGCCACCACCCGCTGGTCACGCAGATGCTGGACAAGTGGCTGGACACGTACCGGCAGATCCGGCCCTGCGCCGCCGCGCTCTCCGACGGCGAGGACGACGACGACGTCGACGACGAGTGAGCCGCCTCCCGAGCGAGGCGCTCTTCGGCCGCGGCCCCCCGCCCCTCTAATGCTCCTCGGAGATATTTATTCTTTATTTTCTTTTGCACAGCTGGGGGGGAGGGAGGGAGGGAGGGGCCTTGCGGGGCGGGCGGGGCACTTTACTGACATTTGGCTCACGGAGAAGCAAGCGGTCGCTCGGCGCACGTAAACACTTGCTCTTCTGACGGAGTGCGTTCATGTCATTAAATTTGATTCACTTGCATCTTTGCTGGATTTATGGATTTATTTACCCCCCCCCCCATTTCCCTTTCATATGCCCAACTTAATGACCATACCTAAAAAGTCTCAAAAAACAACCATGTATGGTAAGACTTTTTTTTTTTTTGCAAAAAACAACCATGTATAGTAAGGCAGTTTTATGCAAAAAAAAAACAACCATGTATGGTAAGACTTTTTTTTTTTTTTGCAAAAAACAACCATGTATAGTAAGGCATTTTTACGCAAAAAAAAAAAAAATGTATGGTAAGACTTTTTTTTGCGAAAAACAACCATGTATAGTAAGGCATTTTTACGCAAAAAAAAAAACAAAACGTATAGTAAAACTTTTTTTTTTACGAAAAACAACCATCTATAGTAAGGCATTCTTACGCAAAAAAACAAAAACATGTATGGTAAGACTTTTTTTGCGAAAAACAACCATGTATAGTAAGGCATTTTTACGCAAAAAAAAAACATGTATGGTAAGACTTTTTTTTTGCAAAAAACAACAATGTATAGTAAGGCATTTTTACGCAAAAAAAAACAACCATGTATGGTAAGACTTTTTTTTTTGCAAAAAACAACCATGTATAGTAAGGCATTTTTACGCAATAAAAACAAAACGTATGATAAGACTTTTTTTTTTTTTGCGAAAAACAACCATGTATAGTAAGGCATTTTTACGCAAAAAAAAAAACATGTATGGTAAGACTTTTTTTGCAAAAAACAACAATGTATAGTAAGGCATTTTTACGCAAAAAAAAAACAACCATGTATGGTAAGACTTTTTTTTTTTGCAAAAAACAACCATGTATAGTAAGGCATTTTTACGCAATAAAAACAAAACATGTATGATAAGACTTTTTTTTTTTTTGCGAAAAACAACCATGTATAGTAAGGCATTTTTACGCAAAAAAAACAACCATGTATGGTAAGACTTTTTTTATTTTTGCAAAAAGCGACCATGTTTAGTAAGGCATTTTTACGCAAAAAAAAACATGTATGGTAAGACTTTTTTTTTGCGAAAAACAACCATGTATAGTAAGGCATTTTTACGCAAAAAAAACAAAACATGTATGATAAGACTTTTTTTTTTTTGCGAAAAACAACCATGTATAGTAAGGCATTTTTACGCAAAAAAAAAAAAAAACGTATGGTAAGACTTTTTTTTGCGAAAAACAACCATGTATAGTAAGGCATTTTTACGCAAAAAAAACAACCATGTATGGTAAGACTTTTTTTATTTTTGCAAAAAACAACCATGTATAGTAAGGCATTTTTACGCAAAAAAAAACAAAACATGTATGATAAGACTTTTTTTTTTTTTTGCGAAAAACAACCATGTATAGTAAGGCATTTTTACGCAAAAAAAAACGTATGGTAAGACTTTTTTTTTTTGCGAAAAACAACCATGTATAGTAAGGCATTTTTACGCAAAAAAAAACAAAACATGTATGATAAGACTTTTTTTTTTTTTTGCGAAAAACAACCATGTATAGTAAGGCATTTTTACGCAAAAAAAAAAAAAAAAAACATGTATGGTAAGACTTTTTTTTTGTGTGAAAAACAACCATGTATAGTAAGGCATTTTTACGCAAAAAAAAACAACCATGTATGGTAAGACTTTTTTTTTTTTTGCAAAAAACAACCATGTATAGTAAGGCATTATTACGCAAAAAAAAAAAACATGTATGGTAAGCCTTTTTTTTTTGCGAAAAACAACCATGTATAGTAAGGCATTTTTACGCAAAAAAAAACATGCCATGTATATAGTAAGCATTTTTTTCATAAAAAAAGACCATGTATAGTTGGGTGTTTTTTCTCAAAAAAAAAAAACGATCATGTATTATAATAAGGCAAAAACGACAGTCTGTAGTAAGGCTTTTTTTTTTTCGCAAAAACGACCATGGCTTTATTTTTTTTATTTACTCCATAAGGCTTTATTTTTGCAAAAAGCGACCATGTTTAGTAAAGCTTTTTTTTCTTTCCACAAAAAACAAACACGTATAATAAGGCCTTTTTTTTTCGTAAAAAACAACCATATATTAGGGTGTTTTTTCTTCACAAAAAATGTGTACAAAAGCAGTGTTTTCACAATGCCACATTCCATACAAAATGTTACAAATTAGGCTTGATGCTCAGTCTGTGGTAGGCAAGTGGTTAAAACTTTTTCACATTTCACGCACAAGACCAAAGTTGGAATCCACCTTGGGTGAATGTTATCAAGTCATCTGCTGATAAACTGCTACACATGGTCAGATCAAAAAAGTTGTACTTTACGTGGTCAATTTTTTGTGAAATGAAAAACACCTTACTAAACATGGGGGTTGTTTTGCGAAAAAAATGCCTTACGATACATGTTCGGTTTTACCAAACGAAAGCCTTAATATACACGGTCGTTTTTAATGTGAAGGTGAAAAGATAAAAAAAAAACCTTAATAAATTGTCGTTTTTTTTGTACAAAAAACTTATGAGTTGCCTTCAACTTTTTAAAACTTTATTTTTTACTTTTGAAAAGAGTGTTTTTAGAAACTAAAATGAAAAAAACTGAGTTTGCCACCCCTGCCAAAGGACCATGAAAACCCCACTCGGCCGCAAGCGCCCCGCAATACAATCCAGAATAAGCCTCAGATCTAATAAAGTTTATTTTTTTAAAAAATGGCCTGTTTCCTGTTGTCTTTTTCTTGCCTTCCAGAGAAAGGGGAAAAAAAAGTGTACCCCCCTTTTTTTCTTTTTATTCCAACTAGCATCTACATAATGGTTATTGAATACTTCACAATATATTAAGTCTAAATGTTCTGGCACATGCATACATTTCAGGCTGCATGAAGAGCCACAGTCACCACAATACATTGGGGGGGGGCAAAGGGGGGGGGGCTGCAGATCAACCCTTGGGGCTCCAGTATAAAAAAAAAAAAAAAAAAGCTCCAACGCATCCCATTAGAACCCTCTCCACACAACACTGACTGCATCAAACTGTACACACAAACTCAGACACACACACACACACATTTGTACAAGAGTGGGCCGGGTGGGGGGGCGGGGCCCGGCCCGCCGCCAATCAAGCCCAAACGCAGAGAGGGTTCTCGTAGTGTTTCAACAAGATTCTCTTTCACAGAAAGAAGTTTCAAGACTGGCTCACCAGGGAGCATCTGCAACCATTTCCACGGGGACGGGGTGCTAACGAAAACAAATAAGAATTTCAATAGATATCATCAAATAAAAGACATTCAAATACAGTCAGCTTTTTTTTTTTTTTGCTCTGAAATACAAAACTACATGGTAAAGCGTTGAAATAAAATCCATTGATCAAAATGTCTTGTTTTTTTCTCTCCTTTTTTTGTTTTCTTAAAAAAAAAAAGCAGAAGTGCTCCACACGCACGCAAAAAACACGTAAGCGCACGCGCGCGCGAGGAATCGCTCGTGTTCCAAGTCTTTCCTCCGCCTCCCCCTGGTGGAGCTTCGCCTGGAGTTCCTCACCTTGGGAGGGGGAGGGGCTTGCGCGTGCCACGCCTTCCACGCGTGAGAAATTTGCCGCCGGCGGGTCGGCTTCACCTTCTTTTTCAATTATGCTGCAGCGTGTTGGACTCGATGGGCGGCGCCGAGTCGTACAGCGTGTCCGTGTCGTGCGTGGGCTCGCCCGCCAGCGTGCACGGGTTGGACAGGGTGCCGGCGCCGCAGTCGCAGAAGAACCTGAGCGAGTGGACGGACGCGGTCAAAATTGCCATGCTGTCGAAACATTTCAACTTTTTCGTTTGTTGAAAGAGGAAAAACTTCTTGGCAGATTAAAACCATTCGGGGGCCAGAAAAGGCCCGCGGGCCGTATGTTTGATAGGGATGCTCTAGGCTAAAACCTTCTTTTATGTTGATATACAAAAAAAAAAAAAAAAAAAATCTCACGGGCCGGATTTGCGGCCCAGAACTGACCCACGGGCCCTAGGTTTGACACCCTTTACTTAGAAGAAAAGATTGACTAGCAAGTAGGGCTTCACTGTTATGTCCAAAATAAGAAGCGCAATTATTAATCAGGATTAGACGCATCTACATCTTGGCCTTTTTTTTTTTTAAAAAGCGGTATATAAACTTCAATGCTTGACACTTCCAAATAATATCAATAAAGTCAAACAAATAAAGAAATAATTCAGTTTTTGAAGAAATGAGGCGCTTGAAGAAAATCCGTTCAGTGAGGTTAAGAAAAAAATAGCAGTGAAAGCGGTCTAAGCGGCGCCCCCCGGCGGCCGTCGGTAAGGAAGGCGCTTACCGGTCGTGGCGTATAAACTCCACGTCGTGGCCTTGGTGGCACTTCTTGATGCAGTTGACGCAGATGGCGTTCCTGTCCGTGGTGTTGCACGTGTGACACCTGCGGGGGAAGGGGGTTGGGGGGGGGGGGGGGGGTCACGGCGGGGGCGCGGCGGCGGGCGGGCGGGGCGGGCGCGCTCACCGGTAGAAGTCGTGCATGGGGTAGCTGGTGTAGCTGGAGATCTTGTAGAGGCACTGGCCGCGACTCACCGCTTTCTCGATGGCGTCCTGGTTGTTGTTGATCTTGTTGTCTGACAAACGCAACTTCAGATTTTTATTTACAGCCAAAAAAATTCATTCAAGGGCGGAAAACAAAAATTTTTTAAAATAATTTGCGCCTTAATTCATTTTTGATATAACTGGCATTGAATGAGTTAATGAAATTTTGTGTGTTTGGAGAAAACCATAAAAAAACATGAAAGACATTAAGTGACTGTATTTTTAATGTTTGTTATTGGATGAAAATAGTAACTTTGTACGAAAAAAAAGTGTTTTGGACAAAATGGGGGGAAAAAAACCTTACATTTTAACCCTTTTTTTTGTATTTTTTGCTGAAATCCAAAACAGAACCTCAACATTTTGACTCACGCAAACGCGGCTCGGTACCTTTCATGGTGACGTTGACGCCCGAGGCCAGAAAAAGTCCGCCGAAGCGGTTGTTGAAGATCTGGTTGCCCTCCAGCGTGGCGGTGGCGTGGTTGGTGATCTCGATACCTGGAGGGAAGGGGGCGTGAGCGCCTTCCGGCGACGCCCGCCGACCGCCGCGGCTACCTGCGGCGAAGCCGTCGAAGATGCGGTTCTTGCGCAGGATGGGGTGACTGTTGGTGCTGATCAGCACGCCCGCCTGAGCGTTGCGGAAGATGTCGTTCTCCTCCAGCAGGCCTGCGGCAAGCGCGCGGCGCCGTTAGCCGCGTCGGAGGCGGAAGGGCGGGCAGAAGGGCGGGGGGCGGGCGTGGCTACCTCTGCCTCCGTTGAAGATGCAAATGCCGCCGTCTCTGCCGTCGTGGATCTTGTTGCGCCGCAGCGTGGGGTTGCTGTCCGTTTTGATCCACACGCCCGCCATGGCGTTGTCGAAGATCTCGTTGTCCTCGATGAAGCCCAGACCTAGCGCGCGCCACAGACGCCGCGGTGAGACGCGCGCCCCGGGCGCGTGCCGATGCTCGACGCTCACCTGAGTTGTAGACCAAAATCCCGCCGTTTTGTCCTCCCCATATCTTGTTGCGCCGGATCTTGGGGTTGCTGCCCGTCCTGGCGAGCGCAAGCAAATCACATTTACAAACGCCTGCCTATCAACAAACCAGTGAGATTTTCCACCTAACTATGTAAATACTTTTTCCTCTCGGTTTTAGCACCGACTCCTGCGCGTGAACAAGGGTGGACTCGGACGTCGGGTCAGTTTGCTCGCTTCTTTTATTGAAAATATAGCCGTAACAACTTGTAAAAATTGAAAAAAAATGTGTGTCCTTACATTTGAGAACTTATAGTACTTTAAAGAGAGAATGCTCTGTAATAGGAATGAATAAATATCAAATGTGCTGTTTTGCCCCCCTTATGATCATCAGGTTACCTTATTTGGACGCCGGAATACATGTGGTTGTAGATGTCGTTGTCCTCCAGCACGCCGTGACCGTTGTCGTAGAAATACACGCCCACCTACAACACAGCAAATGGCCACAACATTAAATCAGCTGTGCATCTTGATGACAAATACACATTTTTTTTCACCATAGAATAGTCAAGAAAAAATACAAATTCAAGATGTCGTGACAAAACGGGCACAGCAGTAAACCAGTGAAACACAACTCAGGTTGAAGTGAAACAGCACCCCCGTGTGGCGATTTTGTGGAGCTGCACGTTGGCAAAACCTTTTCTTTAGCCTTTAGCTACTACACTAAACTGCAAAAGGTTTCATCTGTCATGTTTCATATATCAATAAATACATTTTTGGCTCCTGCCATGCTGTAAGATTTTCACCCAGGATGTCAAATATTTTTTTAATTTGCAAATTGTGGAGTCGCGGGTGGGTTGGCGGGACCTGTTTGCCGCTGTGGATGCGGTTCTTGCGAAGGACGGGGGTGCTCCCCGTGGTCACCCAGACGCCGGCCAGCGTGTTGCTGTACACCTCGTTCTCCTCGATAACCCCTTGGCCCTTTTCGTGCTGCCGGGCAAGCAAGCGCCATGTTTAGTGTTGAATGGGGGGGAAAAAAGACACTTAAAAAACAAATTAAAAAAAAAAAAAAAAGAAGCCAGATTTACCACGTAGATGCCGCCGTGCTGGCCGTCGTGGATCTTGTTGTGGCGCACGATGGGGCAGCTGTTGGTCCGGATCTGAATTCCCGCCAGGGCGTTACCGTAGATGTCGTTGCTTTCTATTAAGCCCCGCCCGTCGCCAAATATGTACACGCCTCCCTGGTTGCCGTTGAAGATGGCGTTGCCTCTGTTTTGGGGACGGAAAAGCCAATGTTACCGCGGCGACAAGTCACATCCATTTTCAGATCACACCCACGCAAAAAAATGCAATCATCTATGAAAGCGCGATAAAATATGACCATGTATACAGCAAATTAAAGTGATTTGACGTATGCGGCTTACCGTATCGTGGGGTCGCTGTTGGATGTGATCCACACGCCGGCAAAGTTGTTGGCGTATATCTTGTTTTCGATAAACTGCCCCCGGCCCTTCTCGTGCACGTAGATGCCCCCCGTCTGGCCGTGGTGGATCTCGCAGCGGACCACCGTGGGGTTGGCGTACGCCTTCACCTCGAAGCCGGCGATGCGGTTCCGGTGAATGTTGCAGTTCTCAAAGTAGCCCTGAAAGCGCACGCGCAATTTGTGTATTTGGTTTTTAAAGTGGCCCTTAAGATCAGCGCTTCGCAAATAGGAGGACATGAAGAAACTTGAATATTTAACGGGGTTTCTACAGGTATCAGCCAATCTGTTTTTCTTTTCAAAATTAGAGCAAAGGAATTGGAACATGAAGTGACTTATTGCTGTGTTGTAATTACTAATTTGCTGTATGCTTTGATTTGGTTGAGTTTCACATAAATAGTGTGTGACAATTCTTTGGCAATAAAACAGATGAGGTTATGCCATCTTCTTCTGGAGCTACTGATTAAAAACAGTTCAATACATCGGACATGGATGGGAATGCACTTTCATTTTTTTTTGTTTCCCCCCTCATTCAAAAATGCTTTGTGCTGGTTGGTTGAAAAAGAGGGTACGTCATTGAAAAAAATGTTGGGAACCACGGCTTTTAGTGTTTCTAGTGTTCGCCGGTGAGGCTTTCCAAAGCCGAGCTAATCAAGTCACAGGTTGGAAAATTGTCTAAATATAGCAAGCAAATCACTTAAGTGGGCAATACTTAAGACTCGCTCCTCACTCTGCAGACATGTTGTTAAGAGTTAAGAAGGGCACGTTGCGGACAGACTTTTACCTGTGAAAGCAACGAAAAATCCGTTCCATATATATGATATCTTTCGCGTGATAAGTTTGAGATTTCCCATATTGTGAGCTGTCAATGAACGTCTCGAAAGCGACGGCGTGAAAACGAAGTGAAAATAAAAGTGTGGGTGTAAAATCGTCAAAAGAAAAAGCGCGCGCTTCGATTTGCTCACCATGCCGTGATCGAACGTGAAGACGCCGACGTCTCTCCCGTGGTGGATGTGGTTGCGTCTGATGATGGGGTTCCCGTGATTCTTTACCCAAATTCCCGCCAGTGCGTTGTTGCTAATCTCGTTGTCTTCGTAAATGCCCTGAAAGGACGCGTACGTGCCGATTGGCACTCGCCCGTTTTTGAAGATCATTTTTTTTTCCCTCTCACCTGCGCGTGATCCGTGATGTACAGGCCCACGTTTTCGCAGTCGCTGATGTTACAGTGCTTGATGGTGGGGCACGCCCCCTGGCCGCTCACGCACACGGCCGAACCCACTGAAACAAACGGCAGATGGCGGCGCGGTTAAGACGGCAACGTCGAGAGCGGGCGGGCGGGCGTGGGGGGCTCACCTGTGCACGTGGAGCGTATGATGCAATGGTCGATGTTGGGACTGCAGTTGACGGTGATCTCCAGGCAGTGGTGCGCGTTGTGGTGCTGTGCCGATTTGTCATCGGGGTTAAACTGAGGAGGAAGCTGAACGTTAAAGTCGCTCCTTAAAAAGTGGCCCCCATCCCTTTGCATATAGTGAGGATAACCGCAAATAATTTGAATCAATAAGAAAGTGCATTCCAAAGCAGGATTAGACAAAAAAAAAAAAAAGCGGTCATCCGCATCTCACCTTTATGGTCATGTAACCGACGTAAGCATCCTCCGAGCCCTCCATGAAGACGAACGTGGAATCCCGGGTGTTCTCGATCACCACCTTGTCCGCCACTTTACCGGGCGCTGAGGACAACGAGGGGGCACGGTTACATCGGCATCTTCACCGGCTAGGAATTTGAACATCCTCCCATTGAAATGAAAATCCAGTTCCAGCAGCACAAAATACACAATTGTTTGGTTACATTTGAAACCAGTGGTTCTCAAATGGGGGTACGCCAAACATTTCTGCAGACAGCAAATATAATGTAATGCTTTTTAACCCCAAGTATTTTTATATCACTATTTGATGAGAGATACTTTGTCAATGTTGCTCGGTGCATTTCTGCAACTCTGGCGCTTAAAGGGTTAATTAATGTTGTAACATTACTGGTTTCTTCTCGTATTGGAAGACGAAGCAACTAAATTGAACCTTAATCAAGTGACTTATCTGCAGAAAAGCTGCATGCTTTTATCTTGATAACTTTTATACAGATTTTATACAGCATTGTCATAAGTGGTGCAATTGTCCGCCACACGAAACAATAGATTTAACTAAATATGTGACAAGAAATAAAAGTTCCAGAGTTCATAAAAAAAAAAAAACAAGATTCAAACATGATCTGCGCTCGTTAGCACAAAGAGTACATAACTGATTTTTTTTTTTTTTTTTACAAAACCACTGAAAAAAAAACACTCGCACGGATGAAAATAGGAGTGTATCATAAATGGGAGAACTCTAAGGCAAAACACAGTAGAACTTTAAAAAAACAAGTCAAAGTATGGCTAAAAGACAGACGCGGGCACGCTTGTGAATTTCTATGTTGACATTTGCCTTTTAGGGGAATGGGGGCGTGGCCTATCGAATGACATCAGAAGCCTGGAATCAGTCGGGTTAGTTTTCGACACGGTTATTCCGCATGTTGGCGTCTGCTACGTCCTCCTTGCGAGTCTTTCCGTTTTGCGTTTCGCTTTGTCATTTTGGCGCCAACAAACAAAACAAAAAGAAATGATGAATACATGACAGAAGTACATACCGGCGCCAATCATGGTAATAGGAGACTCGATGTATATCCACTCATCCGTGTAGATGCCCGAGTGGACAAAAATGAGGCCCTCGAAGTGGGCCTCCTGCACCCCGCCTAGCGCATCTTCGATGGTGTCGTAGTACTAAACAGGGGGATCGGTCAGTAGTATTGGGAAGCTAGCTAAAGACACCGAAAAGGAGACGCTTGACTCACCAGCATGTTTTCTCTGCCCTTGTACCTGCCCGGGTTGCTGTAGAAGTGCTCGGCGAAGCCCGGCTTGACGTGGGCGCCTTTGTACTGAAAAGCAACAACACACGCTTGTAAGTAAAAGATGAGTGGAAAAACCCACTGCGCGCAAAGTGATGAGGCCCAACCAAACTACAATTTCGCACGTTCAAAATGCTACAAAGTTGTGTTGGGATGGAACTTTGGGGAATAACGGTAATATGTTCTTAATTGGAAATGAAAATTGTAATGTTCCTGTCACGGTATTAAATAGCTTGACAGTAAATTTGCTGATACCTGCAAATACCCTGTTCAAATATGGCGTACCCCCTTAAATCCCTTCATGTTCTCTCAACTGAGAACCGCTGCTTTAAAATGACACAACACGTACAATTTAGTGTCAGTATTGAATGTTTGATCGGGTGACTTACCGGTGCACAAGAAAATGTAAGTCCGCAAACCTGTTTACGAGCTGTCTTATTCAACACTACAGAACAGTTACAAAGCATTCTTGTAGTCCCTTTTAGCACAGCGAGCGAATGAGAGGCCTCAGCGTGAAAACAAGTAACACCCTACTTGCAAAAGCGTCAAATCCGAGACAAATTGTTGTCATTAGTCTTAGCATTTTTCGTACTGCAATGATCATCGCTTTAGTTTGTCGGCGCTCGCTGCCTCAGCGCAAACTGACAAGGGCTCCTAAAGACGTTGTAATTCACCATGGTCGGGGAGAAAAACAACAAGTTACCAGCTGCTGAAAGCTTTCTTTCCAGGGGTTGGGGTGTTCGTGTTCCTCGGGGCTGACTTGGTAGAAGCGTCCTGGCTCGGGGTGCATCATGGGCCGCGTGTACTCAAACACCTCCATGTACAGACGCTTCCTGGAAATAATCCCAGATATCAGTTCTCCCGCATTGAAACAATAAAGCGAGCCGCCGGGGTATCCACCGACCATAGTATGGGGTCGTTGGCGAGCTGGCTGAAGCGCTTGCAGACGCACGCCGCCCGGCAAAGGTCCTGCTCCAGCAAGTAGGAGAAGATCTTCAGGACCACCTCATCGGGGAGCTTCTGCTGGAGATATTGTTCTGCTGGCGCTGCTGAAAACGGACCAGAGCAACATGTCAGATGGCAAACGTCATAAATAAAATATTGGATAAGAAATAAAATATAAAAGAAAACAAACCTGGCAAGTCATGGCTCTTGCCTGACACCCGCGCCCGCTTGGCCCGATGGCCGAAGGCTTCCGTGGAGGACGTGGACGCTCCCTGCAGAGAAGTACTGTCCGGTTCACCGCACTGAGATGCACATACGCACGTACGCTGCGACAAATACGATCAAACCTCCATCAGGCCCTTGCTGGGGCAGGCGGAGGAAGCGGTGGCGGTAGCGGCGGCTGCGGCGCTCCTCTTAGGGAGCAGCGTCTTTCGTCTGAGTTGGTAGGGACTGTTCTGAGCTCCTGGACCGGACTCCTCAATCGCCATCTCTGCTGCGGCTGCTGCGGGAGCCTCCTCATCTGCACACATCATCAATATATTTATAGTGGGCAGCATATATTGGGTGGAACAAAAGGTGCAGTGCAGAAATACTGCAGTGTTTAATAACGACAAAAAAGAGCGTTTTAGCCATGCCTGTGGCGAGGCAGACAAAGGTTGGTCGTGATTGATAATGTTGTCATAGGGTCCATAACGAACACCTTGATTTTTGCTGCTGCGTGAGCAGTGCGGCCGTCCAGCAAAAAACGGGCGCACATTCGAACAGGGGCGACAGACGGGACGCCGGGCTAGAAGGCTCCAAAAGCCAAGTGCGTAGCAGGCAAATCCGCGGTGTAAACAAATGCAGGCTAGCCGCGACGGCTAGCGCGCACGGCAAGGAAGGAAGCGAGCAAAGCGGGCGAGAAAGTCCTCCAACCGCCGCACAAAATGCAACGCGAGGCAAACGGCAGCAAAGGCGCAGATCCCCGCGTCCGCGCGGCCGTTTTGGCGCAGTGTACGCCGAGCGCCGTCGCCCGAATGACGGCCGCTTAATGTTTTTGTTCCACCCCAAAGATGGCAGTGCTGCGGGACGCCGCAGATTTACACCCTCGGAATCGTTAGTGACAGCTGGGAATGCGGCGAGCGAGACAGCGACCGGGGGGGACATAACCATGGCGAGGGCGTCCGGAAAGGACAAGCCCCTTTCTTCCCCGAGATCGGCCTTGCCGACGTCGGCCGCGAAACGTCGGGCCGTCTGGCTCGATGCGCATTAACCAGAAGCGGAGACAACCCCCCCAACCTTCCGCTAGCTCGTAGCCTAGCCGCGCTTACAATCAAGCCAAACAAAGCGCGGCCTGGCCTAGGCTACAAATAGCCAAGCCTCGGCGTTTCTTACTCTGGCCGGGCGTGTGCCTGAGCGCTAACGCCGGGCGGGGAGTGACGAACTCGCCGTTCCGCTCGACGCGGCCCTCGAGCCTCGGCTTACCTCTGTCCCCGTTGTTCCGCTCGGGCTGCACCGGGCGCGGCCTCGACACTCGTCTGGGTCTCCGGTTGGTGGCTCTGACGGAGTTCATCTGGGGAGTTGGTCGCTGGTTCCCAAACACAGAGCTGTCCTCGAGCCGAGCCGCGTCTAAATTTAACCCTGAGCCCGGGCAGCCTCTCTCCGGTTACAGCGAGCCAACTGCGACAGGGAAGCCGCTGGTATTTGGGGTGTTATTGGCCGCTTTTCTCCACCGTGTTCCTGCTTCCCCCCCCGTAACGCCGCTCGAGCCAGCTCCGTCTCCGTCTGTAGCAGGAGGAGCCATTAACTCACACGGGGAAACAATCGCGAGAAAAAAACAAGAGCCATGTCTTCTCCGGCCAATCAAGGACCAGCTTCCATACTCTTCTCACCCGTCGACCAATCGGGCGAGTCCTAACAGAGACTTCTTCTCGCTTTTCTGTTTGCGTTCACAAGCTACTAACGTTGACGAATAATAAAAAAAAAAAAAAAGAGTACACAAGCTTATTTTTTTAATTTCATTTAATTTTCCAGAGGGAACATTAAACTTTCATTTGCTTTCTTTCAAATTGACTAATGACGCAGCGTTTGTTAGTGTAACATTTATCTTCGCGATAGCATACTGCGTCACAATCCTGATTTCTGATCGATCATTTAATTTCCGGTATGTATTGATGTTGTAATTAACTGGAATGTCTGATTGTTTGTTTTTTGGTATTTTTCTTTGTTTTGTTTTATTGACAAAGAAATTGTTAATGTGAAATGTGGAGACTATATGCCAATAAAAAAAATAAAACAGAATTTGGGTATATTCCGGGCACATGTTTTGTTTTTATAAATCATTAAAACACATTCGCAGGTAAACACAAACAAACAAACAAAGAATGAACGTTTTATTAAATAACTCCTCCAAAACTAAAGCTAATCCTGACGTCATCGATCAGTAATGACGCAGCGAAATAACGTCAATAAAACTGTCAATTTTAGGTCAAATAATCACGAAATGAAGGTCCTGCATAATTATTTTTCTCGTTCATTATTTGAGGGCTTGTTTTTTCTATTTTTTAATACTGCATTATATCGATCAAAATGCAGATTTGTCGTACTCCATTTAACCACTTGGCGACGACATTTAGCCATTTGCGCGTTTACCACATCGGGAAGAGCAATACTGCTATCTGGTGGTCATTTGTAGACATTGCTGGATTGAATATACAGTATCTATCTATCTATCTATCTATCTATCTATCTATCTATCTATCTATCTATCTATCTATCTATCTATCTATCTATCTATCTATCTATCTATCTATCTATCTATCTATCTATCTATCTATCTATCTATCTATCTATCTATCCATCCATCCATCCCTCCCTCCCTCCCTCCCTCCCTCCATCTATCTATATATTATAATACATATATTACTTCTCTCGATTGCGCTGCAATGGAAGTGCATTCAATTCTAATTGCATTTTTAAAACAAGAGTGCTATATAGAGGAGCAAAAAAAGTGTTCACGGGTCTTCATTTTTTCATCACTAGCATAGACTCCCAAAGTTTTGGTTTCTCAGACGCATTGCAGTTGCATTGCATCAGTTCACCAGTAGAGGGCACTAACTTCAACACTATCCCTTGAACCTGGCCTTGTACTGACTATTTTTGGTTGCTTTTTTTTTGGTTTTCTTTTTTCTTCTTCTCCTACAAGATGTAAAAAAAGTGGCATAAAAAGTTGAATTAGCATGTTGTTGCTCCACCTAGTGACAAGTTAGCCATGTCGTCAGCCATTATGGGCCCACCAGTACTGTATATGTCCAGAATAATGCAACGGTGAATACTTGGAAGTCTGTTGTCCATTTTGGGAGTCAACATAACGTTCTGGAGTTCATCCGTCCCCACCGCCGTCAAGCACACGTTTGCCGGCTGCTGGCGCGAGTACCCGTGGGCGCGGTAGCCTTGCACAGGCCCAAGCGCGCCGCCATCAGGACCAAGTCGCGTCGAAAGGCGCGCGTGAAGAAGGCATAGAGGAAAGGATTGGCGCACGAGTTGATGGGATAGAAAAGCACCAGGAGCAGCTTGACGTCCGACACGGTGATGAGCGGGCGCTTGAGCGCCGCCGACACGGCGAAGAAGGACACGGGCGCCATGCACAGGAAGTCGATGAAGACCAGCACGGCCATGCGCTGCGCCATCCTCTGCGCCACGCGGGTGTCGGGCCGGGCCGGCGCGCCCGACGGGTGTCGCACCGCCAGGTAGATGCTGAGGTAGCAGGCGCACACGCAGGCGAAGGCGGCCATGTTGAGCAGCATCAGAGACACCAAGTACACCTGAGACCACACCGATTCCACGTCCATCGGCAGGCAGATGCTCACCTGCGGGGAGGACGCTTCATTAGGGACGCCGACTGAAACTTGTTTTTTTTAAATTCCAAATAAATTTGCTACAAAATGTGAAGAAGAATCTTTAAAATGTCCTCTTTAAAATTTCAACCTCCAAACAAAAGCACAATTTTAAATACAGCATGTACCAAATATTTGCCAGTCCACCAATAATGAAAATCAGGCAATACATTCATTGGAATTCTTCGGGAAAACGAAGGGAAAAAAAATCAGATACAACTCCAATTTGCGATCAATAAACAAAAAAATAGAAATAAAATAAATTCCTTCCTTCTTCCTTTTCCCTGGAGTCATCCGCGCCCCACCTGGCATCGCCTTGCTTTACGACTGCTTTATTTTGTTTATTTTGTTATTTTGTTATTAGTGAGCACGGGTGTACCTAATGAAGTGCCCGCCGCGTGTGCGTCTCACCTTGCTATAGCTGCTGACGCCCAGAGTGGGCATGGCGGCGGCGAGGCACGAGAAGATCCAGCCGACGGTCATGACGGCGCAGGCGTGCCTCAGGCGGAACTTGCGGTCCAGACGCAGGGCGTGCGTGATGGTGTGCCAGCGCTCCAGCGTGATGGCCGTCAGCGTGAACACCGACAGCTCGCAGGCAAACACCTTCCCGTGACAGTCGTTAAAAAGAAAAAAAAAATGCAAGACATACAATAAATTTGGGACTATATGCCACAACATTTTCCTCATTATTTGAGCCCTGTGGTTTAGTATTCCAGTGGGGCATATCTGTAGTTTTTTTTACGAGCCACTAGGGGCAAACACCGATTAAGCAAATGTGTGTTTTGAAAATATGTGAATCAATGGCTGTGTTCAAAAAGGGTTTTAAAAATATAGTGTTAAAAATATCACATGCACCTATTTTAAAAGTGGTTTCATATAAAGGGTGCACCACATTCTAAGGCGCATAGAATAGAAGCTACATAGTGGCCTCAATGTAGTACTGGCACCTTCAATGAATGACCTATTTTAAAACTGATTTCATTTATATGGCGCACCGCATTATAAGGCACATAGAATAGAAGCTACAATAGCGGCTGCGGATGCGTTATGCATCCACTAGGTGGAGCTCCAAAAAAATGTTTATTTCCGAGTGGTAGTGTGATTTGTCAAGGCCCGAATACGTACCGTGAAGAAGCCGGCGGCCCCGCATCCCAGGCCCGTCTGCCAGTCGATGGCGTGGTTGTGGTAGTGCCCTCGGGTCAGCGCGTCCATGGCGGCGATGACCAGCAGGTACACGCCCATGCACAGGTCGGCGAAGGCCAGGTGGCACATGAGGAAGCGCGGCACCGTCAGCTTGGACGCGCTGCCTGGAACGCGCACGACGGAATCCATGCTTTTGAATGCTCTGACAGGAATGCGTAGTACATTTTCAAATTGAGAGCAAAGTTGACCTTTTACAGTTTATGCAGATTAGTAGGAGTCGTAAAGATAAAAATCAAGTGTAATATGGCACCATGTTGGTGACCCCTGGTTAGGTTTATACGACACTTTACGGCCACAGAGCATACAGTAAGAAAAATACAATCTTTTTGCACTTTGTTCTTATGTGTGAGGGCAGTAAAAATCAGAAAAAAAAAATCTTTTTTGCAGGTTTGAGAGGGTTAAGCCACATCTATTGGTGACTCCCTTGCAAGACGCCATCTAGTGGTGGAAGTTACCCAACAGGACGAGCAGAACCACGGCGTTCCCGAGGAGAGCCAGCACGGACGCCACCCAGATGAGGGCCCGCAGCGGGGCCCCTTGCATGATGTCCTCGCAGGGGTTGAAGTCGTCTGGGGCCGGGCTGCAGCTGGCGTTGTACCAGCCCAAGCAGTGGTCCAAGAAGAAAGTGGATTCGTTGCGGGCCTCCGGGTGCGAGCACAGAGAATGCGGCGGACTAAAAGCGGATGCAAATAGCAAAACAGCGAAGGCCGCGCAAATAGCAATTGTTATGGAAAGATATGGATACGATTCAACAAACCAAAATAGAAGCTTTGATCCGCAATTCTTTTCCCGGTAGATACTTCACTGCCTCAAAAAAAAAAAAAAAATGCCAAGAAAGACACCTTTTCTTGTACACGGATCGTAAGATGCAGCAGTGCGACGGGTAGGTGACGCGGGCCTTCAGCAGCCTGGCGAAGGCTCGCCGAGGAGGAAATTCCTTCAGGCGTACCGCCGATTCGGCGATCAGAGTGTGGAGGTTGCCCAAGATGGCGTCCGGCAGCGAGCTCAGCGCCGTTTGCGAGATGTCGCTAAAAGCGTGGAGGAGATGTGAATTGTAAGAAAATAGTGTCGTACCTTGACCCGCAAGTGCTCGAATTTCTTCACTAGCATGTTAGCATGGGTAGAATGCTAGCATAAACTGATCTGACGCGGGGAAACAATTAAGCTAGCATATTAGTATAAGTAGCATCCTAGCATGTCCACATAAGTAGCATGCTTGCACAAACTGAACTAACAAACAAATATGTTAGCATAATTGGCACACCGGTTAATGCTGAGGTGACCTGGGCTAAAAATATGCTAGCACGTTAGCATAAGGAACAAGCTTGCATAAACTGACATGACGGGAAAATATCCTAGCACACTTGCATAAGTAGAGCGATAGCATAAACGGAAGAGACAAACGAATATACTCGCACGGTAGCATAAGTAGCACGCTAGCGTAAACTGATGTGACAGGCAAACAAATATGCTACCCTACTAGCATAAGTAGCACAAAAGCATAACCTGACGTGATATAAGAAAACAAATATGCTAGCACGTTAGCATATGTGGCAAACTGACATGACTTGAGCAAAACAAATACAAACTATTGTACAAAGTGAAAATTGAGTCGTTAGAGTAAAAACATTAATGAAATGTTTTGTTTTTCAGTTTTTTTGACATGTGGGTGGGGGGGGGGGGCAAGCTTGTGAGCCAAGGTAGCAGGTAAGTGTGGAGTGGGACGAATGACGCGACGCTTACAGCGAGAGCAAGTCAGCGGAAGCCGGAAAGGCCTTTGGATGGATGCGACTCAGTTGCCGGTTGCCTTTCAGCGACCTCAAGTGACAGAAATCAGATCGGGATTGACGTCACGCCTCCAAAAAGCCGGCGCGCTCGCCGCTCACAATCTGTGCATCTTGGTTCCGTTGAAGGCGTTCCTCGCCACCGTCTTGATGCCGTTCCTCGTCAGCCTTCTGCGCATAGAAAAGAAATAAGAAATGCAATTCAAATCAAAGAGAAACTCCGTTCCAAAAGGGGGGAAAAACGAGAAGAATCATCTCACATGTCCGCGATGGCTCGCGAGCAAACGCCGTTGAAGGCGTTGGCGGGCACCTCCTGCACGCGGCTGTTGTCGTGCAGGTCGCTAGGCGACGCGTGGACCGGCGGAGAAAAGGGTGTTAAAACGCACACGGCGCCGCGCGAGACTTTTGGGGTTCGGGCAAGCTTACAGCAGTAAGTAGTCGGCGGCCGAGCGCATCTTGGACAAATCGGGCAACGTGGCGATTCCCGTCTGGGAGATGGTCCTGAACAGATTCCAAATGCGGAGATCTTTTGTGTGTGTGTGTGTGTGTGTGCGCCGTTGATTTATGCTTAACGATGGGGACCAAATTCCGGGCTTCACTGTCTTTTCTGGGATCTCTTGCACTTGTGAGGACATTTTGGTGGCGCCCACAAGTTCAGACCTGCTTTCGAGGGTCAAGGCTTGCTTTTTCCCAAATACTTTTGATTTGGGTAAACGATACACCGAGGTTTGGCTAAAATGCAGTTTGTCAATGGGATGTCCCCGCTACGATAGGAAATCCCCCACGTCTCTGTGTATGCATGTATGTGTGTGTGAAACACACATACACCTTTTGAGGTGGAAACGAAGCGCAACTCACAGACGTTGCAACTTGACGAGGTCCTTGAAGGCATCACTGTGGATGGACGTCAAATGTTTGGACTTGCTGATGGTCCTGGAAGACTCCAAGCACACACTCAGAGTCGCTACCATATAAATATATATATATATATATATATATATATATATATATATATATATATATATATATATATATATATATATATATATATATATATATATATATATATATATATATATATATATAAAGTATTGTTAATTTGCAGTAACACATTTTCTCTATTTACTGTTGATCTTACACAGTACAGTACACCTTAAAAAAATTAATGCTTTTTTTTTGGTTGCCAGAAAATGAGCATTAAAGTACGGGAAGGAATTTTATACGTTCATGTTAAAAAATGGTGTCGATACCGTTGATTTCATGAGTTACAATTTTATAATTTGTGCTGTAAATGTAGCTAACGTGTTACGGTAATTTAAATATATATAACTCACAGGTCTCTGAGTTCGGGGAGTTCGGCGAACGCGAACGCTCCAATCGACTTCAATGCGTAGTTTTCTGAGATATAGCTACAAGAAAATGAATTCATTATTAAATAAGTAAATGAAGTAAGAATGCAGCCAATATAAAACACAAATTTGTGCGTCAAAACTTATGTGGCTGACGCATCAATCTTCCTTGAATTGTGTCAAATAAAAAAAAAAAAGATGAACCCATACTTTCGGGGAATTACGGTAAGTCTTTTTTTATGCATTTGCATAGTAGTTTGAAAGCATCCGCATAATTTGCATAATTAGCAATCAAACTTGATTATTCGGTGGCTAAAACAGCAAGGAAGGCTGATTTGTTAAAAAGTGATCAGTAGGAACGGCAACTTTGTCCCTTGACTCATTTACATGAATGAAATCCTGTGAAATTACGGTAAATTGTGGAATTTTGGTTATTGCAACGATACATAAACCAGGGAACAAAGTAGAATGCCATTAGATCCAAAAGCTGCGCGGTGGTCTACACAACACATACGCGTCAGATCGGAGCCGGGCGACCAGTCCCCCGCTTTTTGAGTTTGTCACATTCCGCAAGCAAGACGAAATATTCCTGATAAAAAGCCATGAAAACAAAACCTACATCTCGGCCAGACGACTGTTGCCGCAAAACGCGTAGCTGTCCACTCGCTCCAGGAAGTCGTTGTCCACGATGTCCCTGCGGGGTAGCGCAAAAAAAAAAAAAATTATATATATATATATATATATATATATATATATATATATATATATATATGAGAAACATTCTCACTCACACTTTCCTGAGATTTTGAAGGTCGGCGAAGGCTCGGCGACCAATCACTCGGATTTGGGTCCTCGTCGCCTCTCTGTTGACGCACAAGCACACACACTCAATATTCCGTTTTTGTGCGTGTGTTTTGCGTGAAATCAGGGAGGTTCGTCCTTCACATTTTTTTTTTTTTTTTGGCTGGCTCACACCTGCCACGGAACTGCCTTGACCTTGGAGGGAACACACACATCGCCAGATGGGCAACTTGGACAAACAACTGTGTGTGTGTGTGTGTGTGTGTGTGTGTGTGTGTGTGTGTGTGTGTGTGAGAGAGTATTTTGAGATTAGGAGCATACAGTAGATGTGATTTTTTTTTTTTTTTTAAGAACACGCCCCCTTTTCAAAAGTTTACTACAAAAATGCTAGCATAAAATACTTTTGCTCCAGTAGATAAACAAAGCGGTGGCAAAAGTAAACAACATTTTCAAGATACATTTTGTGATACACCGTTTCGTGACAGTGAAATGAAATAAAATAACAAATTCAAGAAAAAGAAAAAATACAAGAAAAAGAAGTGCAAAACTTTTTAAATACAACATAAAAATAATTCAATAAATGAGCAAGTAAATAAATAAATAAAATATCAAACAAATAAAATGCAAAATTTTAATAAATAAATGAGCGAGTAAATAAATAAATAAAAACTCAAACAAATAAAATGCAAAATTCAAATTTATGAAAGATACCAAAAAAATCGACAGTAAATGGAAATGCATTTGCAAAGCAATTGCAATAAAAATACCAAAAAGAAATACTTCAATATGTCATAAAAGATTACTAAATACATCAGCAAAACTAATGCAAAATTAATAATATTTTGACTAAATAAATAAGCTAAATTTCAGTAATTAATATTTCCTTAAAAAAATTACACAAAAAATGCTAATGAAAACCACCAAAATGTCAAATGCACTAATTAAATTGAAAAAATGAATAAAACTGAGCATTGCAAAAACTTAAAAATATTATAAAAAAAACTGTAATATGTACTGCTACTAATATATATATATATATATATATATATATATATATATATATATATATATATATATATATATATATATATATATATATATATAGTACTCACAGGCAGCGAGCGTCAGAAGAAACGGAGGTGAGCATGTCGGAATCTTGCTTGGACGCGTCGAGTATGTGACACAAGCTGAGAGCGGGTTTGATGTGGACCTTCACCAGCAGCACCACGGTCACCACCATCATCATCATCATCATGGTCATCGAGTAGGTGACCACCTTCCAGTTTTATGAAGGGTTTTTTCCTGCGGTCCCCCTAACCCAGCGCGGGCATCTTCCACAGACGCCTCGTCTTGAGAAAGAGCTGAGACAAGGAGGAAAAACAACTTTTGCTCTTTGGGGGATGGGTGAAGCTCCGGGATGTCCCTCCCTCCTTATCACCCACTCACATGTCCTCCTCCGTTGCCAGCTTCTTCATTTGTGTCCACGACTGTGGACACCTTGCGTTTTCATCTTTTTCTAGCTCACCTGTAAAAAAAATTCACTTGTCCACTCCTATTGTGGTCAATAGTGTGTATAATATTCCAATTAGTTTGCTCTTAATTTGAAAAAGGCAATAACTGGGTACAAGCCAATCGTATGGGACCACTTGGTGAAATGTATTCTTTTTTTTTGCATGTGTTTGTTGTACATTGAGAAAAAATACAAGTGCAAAAAAAAAAAGAGAGATTTCAACTTTTTTTGATGATATTTTCCAAGTCAAAGAGCGAGGAACCTCCATTCTCAGAAAAAAAAAAAAAACTTTCGCAGGATGATACACGTCTTTATCCCGTACAGTATTTCATAAATGCTTTGTGCAGTATTTAGTCCAATCCTTTGATCTTTAAATCAGAGGCATTCCATATCAAGGAAAAACATTGAAACAAGACAATAGGGAGCTGAAATTTCACCCAAATGGTGACATCATATCAAAGTTCAACATCATTTATCAAACTAACGGGAGTGTGCCATCCCTTGGCTAAAATACTACGAGTAGAATGTGGGAAAATGTGTCCAAAAAATGGACACAATACTGCACAATAAAGAGCAACATAATACTGCACAATAAAGGGCACGATCTACAGGAGTAAAAGAATATTACAAGTTCTTCACGAAGCTTCATTTTCCCATCTGTAGTTAATACACAGAGAAAACGTCATTTATATAGAACGTGATTTTGCTTTGTGTTCCAATGATTTTGCTCTTAATTTGAAAACAAAAGTGTGCAGTTGCTAAAAAGCTGTATTCAATTCATTTGACTAGTTTTGTTTAACTTTGTCGCTGCACTGGAAAAGAGAGGACATTTTGGCGGCCGTTTGTGTCTGATTTGGAGCAATAAAGTGGACAATCAAAGGACGGCGTGTTGAGTCTGGCGCGCGGATGACAAAATGTTCTGTTTTCTCGCAAGGACAGCGCGCACAGACGGCGGGCCATTAAAACGCGGGGGAAAACGCACATGCCACATGGAAAAGCTGCAGTGCGGACTCCAGTCAACGTGCGCAGGAACATATTCACTCATTCAATCCCAAAGACATTGTTTTTACGTTTTTTTCCAAATACATGATTCAAATACATCCATTCGAGTAATTTGTCAATTAAGTACCACAGTAATCAATTACTTGAGGCACTGAAAGTACTGTCGTGAATATTTTACGTACCAAAGTATTAAAAAAATCAATTAGTCCGGGTAATTATGTACTAAAGTAATCAATTATTTTGGGGGAATAAATACTAGAGTAATACAATACTTTAGCTACAAGAGTAATCGGCATATAATATAATAGCATTGTGGGGCATGTCAAAATGTATTTTTAAGCACATGCCGCGGGCCGCAAAAATGTAGATGGCGGGCCGCAAATGGCCCCCGGGCCATAGTTTGGATACCACCTTTGTTTTTGTTTTTTCACATTCAATGCAACTATTAGGCTGTTTTCTTTTTTACCGATCACAATTCTAAATCAGCAACCACAAGGCCTTTTTTTTTTCCTGTGACCCAGCTGCTTGCGGTCAAGGACGCCGCAGATGGCGTCTTCGAGCCGAGACGAAAAAAAAAAAAAATCTTGTAACTTCTCCACCACACAAAGAGCGGCCGGCTCACTTGGGTAATATTTTATTTACTCATTAATCTTCAAAACTATTTTTTTTTCCCATAATAAACTTCCACTTTTATGTTCATCAAAGAACCGTAACAATAAAAATCAACGCAAAATACTGTAGAAAAAGTGTACACATGTAGAAAATCATAGCATGGTCGATGGGACAAGCTACGGCGGGGCGCTCGGGGTGGACGCCGCCCACAAGCCGGAAAAAGGGCGGGAAAAAAAAACAGGTCGGACACTACGCTGGTCTCACGCACGCACACGTTTGTTTTTCGTTGCCGGCATGCATCGCATGGAAGAACTGGAAAAGTGGCAAAAAGTTATGGCACCCATACACGTGTGGGCGGACAGCGACACCTTGACTTACGAGCGGCCCCTTGACTTACGAGCGGCTCAATTTCAAAAAGTTGCTTTGCGTCGACGGAAGATTGTGCTTCGGACATCCCGCCACTAGAGGGCGAGAGTCAACGTCCAAACGTCGGCCCGCCGTCCCTTCATGTCGGCTATGTTACGAGTGTCTCGTTTTGTGCTCACATTTTCCGTTTTTTTTTTTCCCGCGTATGGATGAACGGCGCCAGGGTGGCGGGATTCTCATTTTTGTCTCAGAAGTGTGACTATTCTCTGAATCCTGATTTTATAGTCACGATTCTAACTTTACTCTATCATAACTCTATCATCAGAACGCTCACTTTTTGGTAGCAGTTCTAATGTCAGAATTTTGACTTGAAAGTCAAATTTTCAGTCAGAATTTTGACTTTCAAGTCAACATTGGGACTCGAAATTCTTAGAATTCTGAGACAGAAGTTTGAACCCCTGGTTTTTTTCCCCTTGACTGACCCTGATTCACGTCTGTACTTGTGCAAGTTTTCAACCGTTTCAATTTGTGCATTAGCAGGCCTATTTGGAGCATAACACCATGTGCTTAGCTAGCATGCTAGCTAGCTACAGCCAAGCTTTGACAATGAGTCTTCCCAGGATGCTACTACGATAGGATTATTTAAGTGACCCCCAAGAACGGACCCAGCGCCCGTTGCTCGATCCAAAGCTCCCCCCAGAAGCCTGTTAGCTTGTTAGCTAGCTGCTGCTTAGCTAGCCGCTTGTATGAATATATTCCGGGCGCTCTCGATTTGAGCGCCATCGCGAAATTCGTAAGTCAAGGTACCACTGGACATCGCGTTCAGGATTTGGGGGATGATGGTCACAATTGAAAAAAAAAAAAAAAAGACAAAACGAAGGCGAGAGCCAATGGCGTCAACCCAAGTTTTCTCCACAGGGTCCGTGGAGGACGTTTTGTCTCTTCCGCGCTTAGAATCTAAGATGGCGGCGGTGTCTCCGCCGCCTTTCTGCGGTACAAATCCACAATTTCACGTGCAATGACAAACAACTCCCCAGAGAGCCACGACGTCCTTTGTCTTCATCATCATCATCATCATCAGTATGGTCTTTGTAAGAAAGTGCAGGTCTTCGTCCGGCATGTTGAGAGTGTAGGTAGCATGTGATGTCACGTTTTCCGTCAAAAACAAAACATCCGGCGGCTTTTTTTTTTTTTTTTTTTTTTTCAACCGCACCCTGATTTCCCGTCCCGTCGCTCGTCTGCTTGTTGGGAAGATACTTGAAAGGGCTCCGATCGCCTTGCGATTTTTCAGATCGTCTTTGCGGTTTTTCGGGGTTCCCGTTACTCACGCGCGCACATTTTCTCCCGTATGTCCTTAAAGGGGAAAAAAAATGTGCTCTTTTGAAGGAATACCATAGGAAGGGAAGATGTAATGAGGACGCTCAGTGCCAAATACAGTGTTCCCTCGCTGTAACGCTCTTCACCTTTCACTGTTTTGCTGATTTTTTTCATGCGTTTTTTTTTTTCTGACAGCATAAACGCACGTTGTGTCCTAATTAGTTAAAGAAGAATTTTGTTCCACGTCTTGATTATTCAAATTAAGTTTGCATTTACAGAAGATATATTTATTAATTTATTAATTTATTTATTCATTTTACAGGAAAACATTGAAAAAGCAAACGCAAGGAGAACATGGATGAACGCAGATTTGTTTTCAATTCTCAAGTTACGTAAGTTTTGGCCTTTGTTTTAATACTATAAACGTGAATGAAAAAATTGACCTAAAATACTATAATAAAACTGTAAAAAAAAAAAAAAACTGTAATAAAAATGCGTCATAAGTGAAAAAAGCCTGAATGAAAATGCACTTGCAAAAAAAGAAAAAAAAACCCACATAATTTTAACTATATGCTGTATGTATATGACACAAAAATACTGTCAACGAAAAAACAGATACATAATTAAAAAGTAAAGAAAATTATTAAAAACAAAAAGGTATTTATAATAATAAAATATAATTAAAGCTCACTTGAAACAAAAAATACTGTAAACGGAAAAGACATGTGGCATAATAAATTAGAAAATGAAAAAAAATGTAATAAAAAATACACACTTTAAACAAAAAATCTATTAAAATAAAAAAATATACTCTAAATGAAAAAAATCTAAACATTATGATAATGAAAAAAACCTAAGGGGAAAATAATGAAAAATGAAAAAGCATTCCTAATAAAAAAATATATTGTTAATGAAAAAATCTCTATTATGAACAAAAAATCCTCTCCCTCACACTCCCAAAAATATAGAATGTAAATTGAAAAACAGTAGACGGTATCAAAACGAAAAATAAGACACCAAAAACATAAGCTCTAATTTGCGGATTTGACGAATAGCGCGTATTTTTCCGAAGTTAAAACGAGGGAGCACTGTAGACTGCGATCCCGGCGTGGGGCCAAGATAGGTGGAGTACACACATACCGATAAAGGGGGCCTCCCTTTCGGGATTATCAGGTGTCTCTGAAATATTACGGGCGGTGATGATCCCGCGTCAGGCGCCATTTTTCCTCCCCGACCCGCTCGGAAAATCGTCAAACGCGAACGATCGTTCGCCAAGGTCAGCAAAGTCCCGATGATGGGGATTTATCCGGCGTTCTCCTCGGTTTCTTCTTCTCCTCCCGAGTCCGGGCCAAAAGTCATCCGGGAACGGGCTCCTGCGCGCGACACAAAAAAAAAGGTCCGAAAAATGGACGGGTGACATTTTGGGGCGACGCCTCTTTCCTGGGCTGCTTTTTCATGCTTTTTCGTCTCCTTCCGGAATGGTCGGCGCAAGGAGACTGGTCCTCGCCTCTGCTCCTTTTGGACATCTTTGTGCTTGCGTGTGTGTGTGTGTGTGTGAGTGTGTGTGTGCGCGCATTGGGAAGAATATACCTATTTATGTACATTGAGCCTTAAGTTTTTTTGGAATATATATATACTGTATATATAGTGTGCGTATATATAAGGTTAAACATAATACTCCTTGTCCTTGTTCTTCTTGTTCTTGGAGATCTTGGTGATGCCCAGCGGCTTGTCCTTGGCGCTGCCGTTGGGCTGCGCGGCCGAGTTGCTGATGTAGTTGCGGCTCTCGTCCACGTGGTACGAGCCCTCGTCGCGGTTGCGGTACTTGTACATGGCGTAGAGCAGGATGAGGATGCACAGGGCCGCCGCCGCCACGATGCCCACCACCATGCCCGTGGTGCTGCTGCTCTCGCGCACCACCTCCGACGGGCCCGGGAACACCTTCACCTCGGGGAGGGGGGGCCGCGCTGTCGGGGAACCCGCAAAGGAGGTCAGAAGCGCCCACCCGTTTACGTCTACCGCTTTACCGGCGCGTGGGATCGCGTCGGCGTTCCTGTGTGGAGTTTGCGTGTTCTCCCCGGGCCCGCAGAGGTTCTTAAAAGTGATCGGTGGGAACGGCAACCGTGTCACATCAAAGCTGCCGCTAATCACTGGCGACGGGCGCCATATAAAGTTAGCGTCAGTAAGTCTTTTTTAAGCTTCCTCAATGATTATAACTAGCCGTGAATTCACAGATAACGGCAGATTTACAGGCAGTTTGTCCTGTTCTAAAAAGACGTCCGACAGGGCACGACGTCTTGAAAAGGTTTTCAGGGGAGGTGTGTTGTTATAAGCTTCCAAGTCCATGTTTACATTTTTTATAGTGAATAAAACGGAATTGAAATAAAGCGAAAGAAGAATTTTGACTGGGCCGACTGTGAAAGAGTTCTCAGCCGTTTCTATTGGAGGCGCGGCGGCTAATTGGAGCAAACATGAGCTTTATGGATGCCACGCCTGCCAATTTGAGGTCCTAACTAATCTGGCACGTCCACAGAACAGCTAACAAAATGTGCCCCCGCTGCGTGCCAGCGCATAAAAGGAAAAATCATTTGCATGCAAATCCTCTCGGGGTGAAAACGACAGGAAAGAAGGAGGGAGGAGCGGCGCGCATAAACGAGGCGGGAGGACGAGAGGAAGCGAGGCGCGCGGGCGGGCGAGGTGTTAGCTAACGCTTGCAGGCACAAACCAGGAAAAGAAGCCTGTGAATAATTCATTGCAGAAAAAAAAAGATGTGTGCGGAACAGCTTAGACATGCAGGAGAACGAGCTGGGGGGGGGGGGGGGGGGGGGGTTGATGGGAGGGGCTCACCTGAGCTGGGATCACACGGGTCGATGTCTTCGTCGTCGCTCGGGCATTCGGCCGACGCCACCAGGATGTCGTCCGCTGACTGTTGAGAGAAGGGAGAGCAGCGTTAGATGCAATCTTGATTTTGCTGCAGAAAGCAATGCCCCCCCCCATAAAAAATATAATATCAACTAAAACTATGCTATTCATAAAACTATCTACAAGTATAATTATGTATATCTTTGGTTTCCAACAATATCCATTTCCGCATGTTAAAGCTATGTTTAGCCTAACGCATCAGTGCGAAGCATCCACAACAAACTCTTTGAAGACATTTCCGAAATATTTTGTTAGAATATTACAACAGACGTATCGCAACTTAGCCTAATGCATCAGTGCAAAACATCCACGAAATTTTCTTCTGAAGATATGCTTATGGTCCTGGTAGCTTCCAAAATATTTTGTTAGACTTTTACAACAGATATACTGCATGTCTTAACTTTATTAAAAAATAAATAAATAAAACAATTTACTGAAAATGAATTGCAAAATGTGCTATACCTTTAAGCATGCTTCCCAAGAACAGAGCCATATTTTACAAAAATAAACACGCACTTTGGCGCAACAAATGTTGGGGCAAAAACCTGGTCTGACTTATTAACAAGCACCGGCCGTGGCCCACTTTAACACTCGGCTCCACCAGCCCGCATTGATCCATCCGGCCTCCCCCTACGGCGCGCCCCTCCCTTGCCTGCTCCTGTTGCCGTGGCAACGCCAACTTCAGGCTACTCAAAAAAAAAAAAAAAAAAGAAAAAAGTGAGGATGGAATGAAAATAAAGGATGGCGCTCGTGCCAGCGATAGTTTGAATTAGCGACGAGGGGATGCGGCGCTAACCTGCTGAGCGGATTTACAAGTGTGAGATACATATACACACGCATGTGCGCGTGTGTGCGTGTGTGTGTGTGTGCTAGCGCTAAATTAAAATTGGATTGTGATGCATTGCAGTAGATGTTGGGCGTGAGTAGCACGGATAAACAACAGGAGAGGCCTTCAAGCTTCCATGGAGATGTCGAGATAAAAAGATTGGAAAAACAAAGCAAAAAAAAAAATAAAACACGTAAACTACAAATGAACGCACCTTTGATGACATTTGTCTTTTCAAAAACTCATAAGAATGCAGCGAAATTTTGGAATGGACTTCAGAATTGACGCAATTAAAATTCTGAATAAGCCGATTTTTGTTTGTTTTGATTTCTTCTGGAAACATGAAGTACGTCATATATTTGAAATAGCTAGAAATACAATCAAAATGAGAGTGATTTTAAATAGTGCCATATTACTGAAATTGTATTCGTGTTTTAGGCTAGGTTAGAGCATTTTTTTATCCTTTTCATTAGGGAAAAAAATCATATTTACAACATAACATAAAATAACACAATAACATAACAATAATAAATAAATAATAACACAAAAGGCAAAAGCTTTGCAAGGCAAAAGGACTCATTTGAATGTTAAAGTAATTAATTTTTTTGTAATTGTTTTGACAACTCTGCTGAGCATAAACATAATATCCGATAAAAATGGCATTCGAGCTTAAATTCTTACATATTTGTACAATGCCAAGTTTCAGATCAATTAAATGAGGTGTATCCAAACTATGGCGCGTGGGCCTTTTGTGGCCCGCCAGCTGCACTTTAGCGGCCCGCGGCATATTCTTGAAATAATTTTTTTGACATGGCCCGCATTGCTATTTGGGTAAGGACCAATAGGAGGCCACCACTTACGGGGGAGGCTATGGAATTCAAACATTTGTCGAAAAAAAATGACAATATGACATTTCGACCTGAGTTTTTTTTGCACATTTCGCTTTTTCCAAAGAGAAAGAAAGAGAAACGAAAATTTCCTCATTTAAAAATAACAATGAAATTACGATGGAAGGCAGTTTTAGGAGTGTGAAAAAAATCCCAATAGGCCTCCGAAAAGTTACATAAACAATATTGCATAGCCAACATGTAATCACTTATTTTCTAAAAATTTAGAAAACAGCTCAAAATAACTGGAATTCAATCAAGCATACACGTACTTTTGCGCATGCATTTGCCTCTGGCGCTTATGTAAGATCAATAAGAAAAAAAAAGTAATTTTGCACTGCGCTCGGTTGCTTTTCCGATCACTTCTGCTGAGCGAGTGTAAAAAAGTGGGCGCGAGCAGCTGATCGGCGGCCAATTAAAAAGCGCGCAACGTGGGCTCCAAATCTGGCGCTCGCCATCTTCTTTCAATTCTTACTTATGAAGATGATGCGTTTTCACAAAAGCAAACTTTGCACTCTGACCAAAATACTCATTTTCGCCCATTTTCGGGCGCAAAAAAAAACTTCTTAAGGTCTCCATTTTCATTTCCCTGCTGCCAAAAGCTTCACATTGTAATCCAAGGGTGTGAAAAAAAGACATTAGTAAATGATGCGCCATGTGGAAAGAAGACTGCGCCAAAACACAATTAAGTGTAGAATTTGAAACGATCCAATTACTAAAACTAATATCTCTTCATATTTACATGTACAAATACAGTATTACATATTTACATGTAAAAAGGAAAAAGGAAAAGAAGAGAAAAAGCAGAGATGTGTACCTGAGCAGCCGAACAGTGCCAGCGACCGTCCGAGCCCCCCTGACTGCCAAGTTCACACATGGTGACTCCACTTTTTTTTTTTTTTTTTTTTTCTAAATCCCTTCCAGGTGATTGGCTGTATCAGAAAGTCACGCAGCCATCACTCCCGTGGATGCGCGGAAAGAAAGCGCGGCGCCGACGCCGGCAGGAGAGCAAGGAAAGTAGCTCTACTACCACAGATGGTGAGATAGGAACGGGCAGCCAATCGCGGGGCGCCATTGGGCTGAGGAGGAGGGTGAATGCCGAAATAAATAAAAAAAAAACTCAAAAGTAGAAAAGGCCGAAAAGTCACGCCGGAAGATGGCTGATAAAAAAAAAAAATGTGATCAGCCAACACCCACGAGCCAATCAAACAGCTTGTTCTCGTTCGAGCGATGCCCATAAAAAAAAGTGTGGAAAAGCCCATCGCAGGTGCTGAGCATTCCACAGCCACTCACAATAGACAAATGGAAAAATACACGCTAAAACCAAAGTATAAGATATTGTTTTACAATTTTTACATTTTTTTTTACCATCTACGTATAGTATTTTATCCGTTTTTTTGTATTGTTATATTGTAGACTTTGACATTTAGATTTAGATTCGACTTTTACATTTAGATTAGTTTTAATTCATTTTTGTTTGCCATTACATCATATATCTATAGTCTTTTGTTTTTTTCATGTATTGTTACATTGTATATTTTTACTTTTACACATTTTTTCATTCATTTTTGTTGTCCATTTAATATATTTCGAGAGTATTTATTTTCTATAATATTTGATTTGTTTTTAGTTATATTTATTTGATTATTCTATTGTTTATTTTTTACAATTACAGATTGTTTTTCTTTCATTTATGTTTTTCATTTATTATATTTGTGTAAAATTTGTATTTATTTATTTAGATTATAATGGGTATTTTTCCATTTACAGATTTTTGTCATTTTCCATTCATTATACATGTATATTTAAATGATACTGTGTATTTTTCCAGATTTTTCTCCTTTACTTTTGTTTTCTCTTCAATTTACAGGTAAAATAACAGAGATTTCTTGAAGGTCATCTGTTTAATTGTGTATCAAACATGCTAGCGGTATCAGTACTTTAGTATCGGTGACCACGCAAGATTTGACTATTCTTCCGGAAAAAAAAGCGGGATTGAACGTCCCTAATCAGCCCCAAAGAATGAAAGTCCGGCGCGGCGAGCACGGGAAGGGGCGTACGGGCGTACGGGCGTAGGCGCGCCGGTCCGCCTCCAGCATCAACACGGCGAGCCGGCTCCCTCCTCTTCACTCGTCCTCGCCTGTCATGCATTATTAATGGTCTTTTTTTGCTGCCAGAATATAAAAAGGTCTGTTAACGCGCTCGCACATGAGCTTTGGCGTCCCATCTTTCCACGCAGATGGCTCCGGCGCTGATGCAAGGTGGCCGCAATCGCATTGGCTCCACCTGTGCGTGTGTTGCTAGGCAACAAACCGCACCGTCCATTTTAAGTCAACGCAAGTTGTTGGTTTTTTTTTTTTCGAGGCGAATTCGCCGCAGTACGGCGAGAATTTGACCCAGTTCTCATGACGGCCGCCCGCCGAGCACCCCCGGATTTAGCGTCGCGCGACGGTCGCGTTGAGGAGGCGGAGACTGACGGATGAGGGCGCCGTCATTCCGCGTTCATTATTGATGCCTGTGGCTGAGCTTCAGGCGTTCTATTATTTATGAGTGAAAAAAAAAGCAGGAGGGGGGGGGGCTCGCTAATCGCCATGGCAACTTGCAGAGAAATTCATCTAGCGCAGCAGTTAAGATGTTATTACGCCGACAAGCTTGACGGTACGTTGCGTACAGTCAGGATTTGGATTAGCTTCAGCATTTGTTTCGGATGCAGCATATTTGAATGAAATAATCCTAGAAAGTTCATCCGGACATTTTAAAACCTTCCGTGTTTTATCGAGAAGTGTTCAAATCAAAAAGGTCATCAAAAGTCTTTTGTTTCATGGCGCTGTTGCCGTGACGACGCACTGTTGGCAAAGAATTACCCCGCTGTTTTGTGGGTGCAAACTCATAAATCTTGCTCACACATCCAGACCAGCAATTGTATTATAGAGGATTTTAAAGGATTATGGTCTAGACCAGGGGTTTCAAACTCATTTTTGTCGGGGGCCATTTTGTAGCGAGAACTTCCTTCATATGTTGAGAAAACCAAGTCGATTTTAAATGATCTCATAGTATTATTACAGGACACAACAAATTGATGGCTTGTTTTGAAATCAGAAGTAAAGCATTGTAGTTTGTTCATTTATTGTTTATATTACAGAACAAAGCAAAAAATCTCAACTTTATTTTTCATTATACACGACAAGCTAAAGTTTTGGAACTGAGTTTAGCAAGGGTCATGGAAACTTACATGATTTGCTTTCGCGGGCCACATAAAATGACGCGGCGGGCCGGATTTGGCCCCCGGGCCTTGAGTTTGACACCTGCGGTCTAGACCAATACCCCGACACGCTAAAACTCTTCGAGTGTACAAACTGTCCGTAACGACGCGTTTCTATTGGTAAGGTGCGCAGCTTCAGTTGGTAAAACATTTCACTTCCTGTTTCCAAAAGATGCCACTTAAACAACGAAAAAAGCAAAAAACAACAGCTCGCCAACGCGGAAAACGTAGGATTTCATCATTGAAAATTCTCCTTTCAGGCGCCGGCCCCGATAAAAGCGTTCCATAAGCAAGCGGCAGCGAACGAGTAAAGGCAAAGTAGAAAAAAGGCAAGAACGGGACCTGCTGGGTGGCGCCCTGCTTCCTGTTGCTGGCGGTGGTGGTGGCGACGTCGCCGGCGGCGGGCGCCGAGTCGGAGCGGTTGCCCCCGGCGGCGGCGCTGGACTGCGGCGTGATGGAGGAGGACGGC
The DNA here is from genome assembly GCF_059441005.1 of Hippichthys cyanospilos. Classification (NCBI taxonomy): domain Eukaryota; kingdom Metazoa; phylum Chordata; class Actinopteri; order Syngnathiformes; family Syngnathidae; genus Hippichthys; species Hippichthys cyanospilos. Next base: position 15,638,198 of record NC_142385.1, on the reverse strand, counting down.
ATGTCGCCCACCAGCCGGGCGCTGCCCTCCACGCGGATGTGCGGGTGCCCCTCGGCGGCCATGTTGAGGATGCGCAGGCCGTTGTAGTACAGGCCCGACAGCTGGCCCTGGAACATGCCGGCGCGCCGCTCGCCGCCGCCCACGCGCACCGTGGTCTGGCTGTTGAAGATGGTCAGCTGCCGACCTGGCCGTCGGTGGGCACGCCGGGCGGACGGGCGCACGAAAAAAAACAAAGAGGAAAGTTTGAGCGCCAGACCGTCCCGCGACCCCCCGAGGTGAGAGGATGGAAGGGGCGGGGCGTGTGGAGGGAAGCGATGGGGGGGAGGGGCGGGGACGGACGGTTGCCATGGCGATGGTCCGACAGACAGTGGCGAGAAGCATGCACGACACGGTTCAAGTGCTGTTAAAGGGACCAGAGGCTACTTGCTTACGTTTGGGGCGAAATAAAGCTAAAAGTCTTGACATTTAACGGTCACATGGGAAGCAAAAATTTATAAACATTTACCTTGCACCTTTTAACACTTTTATCAGCATTTAAATCTCTCCATCGTCCCTTTAACCTGATATTACACACTAACAACAGGCACTACAGTTATTACACAGCTATTACACATCTACAGCTGCCCAACTTTTAAAGACTTAATTATGGATTTAAGAGTTTTAGGAATGTTAGTCGATGGTGCACAAGATAATATATGTAGATATGTAGAGTCATATTGAATTGTTTTAAAGCTTTTAAGGAATTTTAATCAGGGTTTTTACCTTTGTCGAGTAGCCAATCGTCAACTACTCGACCGAGCCGATAGGGGATTCGCTGTCTGGCGATGGCCAGGCGCTCGTTATCAATGTTGCCTTTAATTTAGAGATGAGAACACAGTAGTAATTACGCACATCCCAAAACGGCGGCACAGGAGCTGGATACAAAAAGAAGAGCGATGAAAAGGAAGGAAGGGTCCGCTCACGGTTGGCGGGGGGGCGGGGCGGGGGCGGGGCAAAAAAAAAAGAGGCGCTCGGGAGCCCGGCCGCGCCTTTCGGGCGTCGCCGCCGCCATATTGGGTGTGCCGCGTCTCCCGCTCGGCAAACGCGACTTCGCTAGGCGACGGTCCGACAACGAGAACTAAATTATACACGGAATGATTCGTGCTTTGGGGTCGGATAATATTTCGAGTTTCCACGAAACTTGGAAAATAATCTGTGCCCATATACGGCACCCGCAATGCTCACGCCAGTGAACTAGATATTGACGTTTTCAGTCAACCTTATGAGCGAATCGGATAACCCTTTGCAATTTATGAAGAGTTTTAAGATGAAGATACTTGAACATTTACGTTATTTTGAAATCTGGGGAGTTATTTACTTTTCGAAGTTATCCTTGTACATTTAAAGTATAGAGGTATGACCAAAAGAAAAAAAATCAACACGAGGCAAATCTGAAAAGTCGCTACTTAGCATATGCTTAAAGACGTTTCAATAATGTTACCAGTTGACGGGTATATCATTATTATTACATCCGCCGAAAATTCAAAACGGCACCGAATTAATGACGGAATGACAACATATCGCTCGAACAAAATTATACAAAGACGTTAAACGCGATTGAACCGTAGCGGGCACTCAAAAGGTTTCCTTTATGCAGATTGGTTCAGTGATACTTTTGCGCACCACTGGAGGGAGCCAGTGTAGCACTACAAGTACGTCAAATGCGCCTCCGTTTGGGCTTTTCCGCATCCAATATGGCGGCGGCACCGACGCGCGCACGGGGCGGGGAGAATGATAGGCGGCGGCCGCCGCCGGGGTTCCGATGGACAGGCGGGAGACGTTTCCGGTGAGCGGACTCTTCCTCTCTGTTCATTGGCTTTAATCTAAAGAGACATTTCAGGGGTTAACATCTGCAAGAGCACAGGGAAATAAACTGCCTTTGCTTCTTCCATTCTTACATGTACAGGACACACAGCTCACAACATTAAACTAGCATTTAGCATTTAGCATTGGGTTTAGCCGGCTAGCTTAAGATTTAACACTTTAACTAGAAGAGAACAGAACAAAAGGGAAGAAGAAAGCAAACAACATTTTGTCCTTATTTTTTCTCACTAGTTAAACATAGGACATGATTCTCTTTTAAACGATTTTTTTTTTCCTTTTAAAAACTGTCTCCCAAAAAATGCACCAACTGTTATTATTGTCTTTTAATGGTGAGAAAAAACACTGAATTAAATGTTACCTTTTAACACTATTTAACAGGCCTAGGGATCAAGCATAAACAGGAAGACTTTTATGGTTTAAAAAGTTGCATATATCTCCAAAAGAGGATTTGCGCGCAGGCGGAGCGGTCCGCCGCCTACCTGACGGGTAGCGCTCGATGACGGGCAGCTCGTCCAGCTGCAGCGTGGCGTTGCCGCCGCTGCGCGTGAAGCGCACGATGTGGTACTTTCCGTCGTTGACGAACTTGGAGCTCTCCTCGATGTTGATGTCGTCCGTGCCCACGTTGAACACCACGCGGATGTTGCCCTTGTCCTGCAGGGGAATATTCACACGCACGTGTACAGTACATATATATACACACATATATATATATATATATATATATATATATATATATATATATATATATATATATATATATATATATATATATATATGTATCTCAATTTTCATTTTCAAAGCCTGATTTTGTGAAAACACATCATATATAATAAACAAAACAAAAAAAAAGAATAAATGCTGTAAAAGGATATACAGTATAATACAGTACTATGTATGGGAAATCAAACATAAGTGGTAAACATTTCAGATAAATAATAAACAGTAATGTAATTAAGTAATTTTTATGATAACAGTGCCCCCCCCCCCAAAAAAAAAAAAAATCAACCACTTCTTTTCAATTTAGTGTTTGCAAAAATATCTGCAATCATCAAATTCTGCAAAAGAAAGATTTAACTTGTTTTGGTCCTTTTTTATCGTATTTTTTGTGAAAATAAATACACACAAAAATATTATTCTGGTCAGGTTGCATAGGAGAAAAAAAAATCGTTTTTTTTTTTGTTAAATAAATAATATAGCTAATTTTTGATTGGACTGACTGAATAGGGAGAAAAAAAATGCAGGAAAAATAATGAGGCAAAGTTTGGGTCATAACATTTGTCGGTAAAGTGAGAGAGCGGGGTACGTACAATCTGCAGCTGCAGGTAGTCCCCCAAGCCGGACGCGCTGTCCACCCGCAGCAGGACGGCGTGTTTCTGCTGCGTGCTGAAGCCCAGGGCCAGCCGGTCGGCCCTCGTGCTGGGACGCTCGTTGGGGGGCCACGTGTACACCACCACGCCGCCGTCGCGCCCGAAAATGTACGTGGTCCCGGCTGCCCAAAAACAACCGCAAAATGATGACGTTCGTGTTAAAGATCAACCGATTCAGATTTTTCAGGGCCGATACAGATAGTCGTCAAGGAGGCATAACTAAGCGCTGGCGCCATGTTGAATTTATATGCGATGTCATCATCCGGGTGAAATTTCAGCTCCCCGATGCCCGCATGCCTTTCCCTAATTAGCATCAAACAAAAAGCCAGAAGGGCGGGCGGGCGTGCTCACCGTCGTTGCAGAGCGGTCCGGCGTATGACGTCATACTGCAGTCGCAGGTGAAGCCCTCCCACTGCTGCAGGCAAACGCCCTGATTGGAGCACGAGTCCTCTTGGCACGTGGTGCTGGGACCTGCGGTGGGTGGACACGCCCCCCCCTCACCGGTCATTTTACGCGCCACGTCGTTATATGCGTCGCCGTCCAGTCAGGGTCCGGTACAGTCGTGGTAAGTGATGGCGGTGGACTGGCATCAAAACAAAGTGGAGCAGAGTGGGCGTGTCCGGTCCGGAAGGGCGTACTCACACTAGGCCATTCGCACCTCTTTCTATTGGTTACGATTGCGCGATTCCTTACCATACACGTTTAACTCTTAAATAAACCCAAAGACGTCCCCCCGCCCCCCAAACCTTCAATCCCAGGTACTTATTGATATATTTTTTGGTCTGGTTAAAGGAAGGTGTAAAAATAGTTGGTACTAAATGAATTAGGAACTCATGCAATGGATTACTTTAGGTAAGCAAATACAAAATTAAATAGTGAATAAAAAAACTTAAATTACTTTATTATATAAATTGATGGATTAGCAAGTACATAACATAAGTAACAAAGTATATGATTGGTAATTGATTACCTCAGTGCTTAATCACCAAAAGTAATTCTTTACCTTTAGCAATGACATCACACAGGAAGCACTTGGCATGACACGAATGCAAGTTTAATATGTATTTGTTGCTTTTTTTTATACTTTAATAATATTCATTTAAATGGTTTAGGAGCACTTTTGGGGGCTTGCAACGGATTAGGCGATTTACATATAAAAAGCGGCTCTACTTATGAAAGAGGCACGTGACCAAATAACTTCCGGAACAACTTAATTTCGCAAGTAGAAGTACCGCTGTACTTCAAGAGAGTATGTGGAATTTTACCGGCCAGTCTTTTGAGCGGCGTAGCAGGAACAGTACTTTTTTGTTGTTGTTTTCGAGTGAAAAGAAAACGAATTGGAAAATGAATTGTCTCTGAGTGAGGGATGGCCTAGTGGCAGCCGGTACGCCCCCCAACGAGTCCAAAACGAAGAGCATGCGGGTGGACGGTCCGGATGAGGACAGCAGGAGGAGTTAAACATAAAGGTTATGTTTAAAAGGGCGCGCTGGTCCTCGGGCTCGCCGTTCTCTTCCTGCCTCATGCTAGCTGGCTTATGGGCGGGGCATGACGGGGGGCGGGGTCAAGAAGAGGGCATGCGGCTTTTTTTTCATCCCGGGACAAGTGAGCGGCCAGCTTTGGCCGCGGAGGGCGGGGCGGGGCGGCCTCGGACCTTCTCCGCTCCGGATGGGCGGGACCCGTCCGAACAAGACTGCACAGCACTGGGGGGGTTGGGGCGCGAGCGGTCCTGGGGGCGGGGCAAAGCTTTGGGCTCAGGGGGACGCCTTGCGGCTTTCAAACAAGTCCTTCTCAATCTTACGACTGATCATGGATGAATTGTGATTTTTCGATTAGAAATTGGACAGGGTGGGACGAAAGTAGCATTTCGCATGAAGAATTTCTTGCAACCTCCTTCCCTTCCTTCCTTCCTTCCTTCTATCCTCATTTTCCCTCCCTCCCTTCCCTTGCCTATACCTCCTTCCTTTCTACATGCTCATTTTTGGTCCCTTCTTCCTCTCTTCATTCCTTCCATCTTTTTTTCTTCCCTCCTTTCTTTCTTCCTTCCTCCCTTCCTTGCATTTTTCCTTCATTCTTTCCTTCCTACATGCCTATATTTGGCCCAACCCTCGCTCCCTCCCTCCTTCCTTCCTTCCTTTCTTTCTTCCTTCCTTCCTTCCTTTCTTCCTTCCTACATGCTTATCTTTGGCCCCTCCTTCCTCTCTTCATTCCGTCCATCTCATTTCTTTCTTCCTTCCAACTTTCTTTCTTCCTTTCTCCCTTCCTTCCTTTTGTCCTTCATTCTTTCCTTCCTACATGCCTATATTTGGCCCCTCCCTCCCTTATTCGTTCCCTCCCTCCGTCCTTCCTATCCTCCTTCCTGCATGCCTCCCTTCGGTCCCTACTTCCTTCCAGCATCTTTGCAGCCTTTCTTCTTTCGAAGCAGCTGCTGTCGTTTTCAAATAGAAATAATAGATCATCAAAACAAAACGCCCGAAAAATCCACTTTCAGCCCACCCTGTCTTCCATGTCCATTTTTGTTCTACCTTTGGGCATTACATGTCCCGCAGGCCTTCCTTTGCCCCCCCCCAGCCCGGCATGTAGAGCGCACACAAAAAGCAATCTACCTTGCAAGTCAGCCTTCATCAATGTAACTTTTGCGGGCCGAACAAAAACAAAACAAAAAGCAAAGCAAGTTAGATGGTTAGCGAAAGATGACAAGAACCTTCCGCCCGGGTTAGTGGGTTAACTCGTTTTTCCGACCGGAATGGAGTAGGAAGAAAGAGGAAGGATGGGAGCCCCGCCCGCCCCCGGCGAGCCCCGCCCGCCTCACCTTCGCAGCCCCGCTCCACCTGGCCCACGGTGGCCAGCGCGTCGGCCAGGAGGTCGGGCAGCCGTCCGTTGAGGTCCACGGTGGCCAGGCAGCCCTGGAAGCCCTCGCGCGAGTGCACCAGCTTGGGCAGGTCGCGGTACATCTCCTTGGACACGCCCCCGATGTACAGGTCGCCTGCGGCGGCCCGAGGCGCCGCGTGAGCCGGCACGACGCGGGCGGGCGGGCCGGCGCGAATGGCGGCGGCGTACCCTTCAAGTCCAGGTTCTTGGCGCCCATGGTGGTCTGCGTGGTGACCTTGGTGTCGATCTTGACGGTGTGCAGGTTGTTGGTGTCCCGGGAGATGTGCACGTTGTGCCAGTGGTTGTCGTTCAGCGGGCTGTTGGAGTTGCCCTTGATCAGGTGGGCGCCGTTGCCCAGGTCCGAGATGTAGTGCAGGTAGCTGGACAGACCCAACCATTTGCGCGGTCAATCGTTCCATCGGTTGGCTCGTGCGTTTATCCTCATTGTTGTCGATTCCACTACGTTGCCGCGGACCAGACTTGTCGTTAATCGAATTTGGTGGGGTTCCGCTGTTTTGCGACCGACTACAGGGATGGACTATTTTCGGAATCAATTATTCTACCGATTATTCCTTCAATTAATCGGGGATCATCATTGTTGTTGACGGTCTTTGTTCGGGTTCCCAATTCATCTGTCTATAGCGATCGATTATTCAACCGATTACGCCACCAATGAGATAATTGTCATGAATGGACCTTGATCAGATTCCAACCGATCACTCTGTCGATTAATCGAGTCATTGGAAATTAGTCACTGTTGTTAGCGGTCCTTGTTCAGGTCCCACTTTGTTGCAAATGACAAAAGCTGCAGCAATTAACTGTACGACGGATGATTCAACCGATTACTCTGTCGATTAATCGAGGAATGGGAAAATAGTCACTGTTGTTAGTGGTCCTTGTTAAGGTTCCGCTTTGTTGCAAATGACTATTTAACGGCCTATTTTAACAATGGATTGTTCAGCCGATTACTCAGTCGATTAATCGAGTAATGGAATAATTCTCAATGTCGTGAATGGTCCTATGTTGCTAATGGCATGTCGCTTGCGCATATTTCCCAAATTGATTTATAATACCGATGGAAATATCGAGTAATGGGGGGGGCTGACCCTTTGACGAGCTCGACCACGATGAAATCGTTGCCGTCGCCGCGGTTGAAGAGGAGCAGGCCGTCGGGCGAGGTGGTCTTGAACTGCATGAAGAGGTGCATGGAGTAGTAGGCCTGCAGCGTGGGCAGCGTGACGAAGCTGGAGCGCGAGCGGAAGGTGACGGGGTCGGCCACGATGCTCTTGTAGCCGATGACGGCGTTGAGCTCGCAGTAGTCGATGTCGCCGTTCTTGCACAGGTCGATGTAGGGCATGCCGTTGAGCGCCAGGCCCTGCAGGTGCCCGATGAAGTTGGACGGCACGGCCGGCATGAAGCGCTTTTCCGTCACGATGCCCGTCTCCACGTTGTGGAACTCCAGCTGCGTGTGGTCGCCCGCCATTTGACCTGCGGTGGGGGGAGTGCGGCGGCGGGCGTCACGTCATCTGATGCGCCATGCCCTCGCTACGGAGGACCCAAAGTGCCAAAGCTAAATAAATACATGTACCGTTAAATCATTGAATAAAATCGTCATTGATGTCTCATGAATTGATAAATGTTTCATTAAATAAATAAATACGTTTATGAGATTTCCTTTTCCCAGCATAATTTTTGTCATCCTGACTGGATAAGGAAGAACTTTTGTTCAGCGTCCTGATTGGCTAAAGGAATTCACGACGTTGTCGACGTCAATTGGCGCTCCTTGGACGTCAACGGCGCTCAAAGTGTTTCGAAATTACATTTTTTTTTTGTCTTAAAAGCGATCAAATATTAAAAAAAAAAGAAAAAACAATCATTTAAAAAGAAAATATTAAGCTAATAATGATAAAACACTAAGGAAAAAAATAATAAATAAGTAAATAAAATAATAAATAAAAAAAAGCATTTACTATAACAAACAAAAACAATTTAAAAAAAAATCAAACTCTACATTGCGGATATGACTTAGCGTGCCACGCTCTTATCTTCAACTAAGGGGAGGAGCTTCAATCAGTCGCGCTTCGCTTCCACCTTGTGGCAAGCGTACGCAATTGCAACCATTCAGCCTAGCCAAGCTCTCGACGCGGATTACCTTCGACGGGCTGCAGGTCGTCCACGGTCAGCTTGAGGCCCTTGCCGCGCCGGACCACCCGCACCGTGTGCCACTCATTATCATTGAGACCCGAGCCCGCAAAGATGGTCTCGGGGCCTTTACCTACACATAGTCCACAGCACCGTTACACGTGTGGCGCGCCGGGACCGGGCAAAACATCACACAGGAGGACACACATAGAAGAAGAAGAAGAGCAGGAGGAAAACCGGGCAGGCCGGATTGATGAGGTGAGGAAATGAAAAAATGAAGGCGGGGTCATTTACATCTTTTTTTTTTTTTGGTGAAATTCCACTTTCAGCGCAGTACGCCACCCAACCACAAGGTGCTGCTAGGTCACGCCTAAATCTCATGCCTTTGCACTTAGAAAAAAAACCCTTTGGCCTAATGTTTTTTCAAAAAAAACATCAAATTTAATTTTCTTTTTAAAAAGGGGCGGAGCTACATCCACAAGGTGGCACATTTTTCATGGGTATTGATGTGACACTTAGACCCCTTAACGCATACCAGATTGTGATATTCGCCGAATACTTGACTTGATCGAACAAAATAAACATACAGAATTTATTTCATCCAAGGTGAAAATCTGGCCACGCTCATGCCCCTCCAACTGCCAACTTGTGTTAAAGTACGACTTTATGGGAAAAACGAATAAATAAATAAATCATTAAATGATTAATGCTTTATTTGTGGAATAGTAGGAATAGTAATAGGAATAGTAATTCATTTTTCTGCAGTTTACCACTTCATTTGTGTTAAATTTTGCCTTTATTGTAAAAAAAAAAAAAAAAAAAAAACGTTTAGTAGATTTTTTAAAAAAATGGTCGTTTTTCTTGTACTTGTAATATCCATATTACAATCGTGGCCCTTTTTTATTTTTTGGGTGAGGAGGGTACGGAGAAAATATGTTTTTTCTTAGTTATTCCGGTACAACGCACATGCTTTATTGTACTCGTGACTTTTCTGGTGTAGTACTCCGGCAAAACTCATGGTGGCACTAGAGCCACACAAGAAGCTACACACGCGCGCACAGCATCGAACGCAAATCTCTGGCGCCAGCTCCCAATTTTCCACCGTCCGCTGCGCACTTGACAGACCCCCCCCCCTTCCCTCCACCCCCCACCCCCCACCCCAAGTCAACTGACCTCAACACATTCGGCTGCGGAAAATGTCAAGAATCTATCACACGCAACGCCACTTGCTCGCTACCACTACTACATCCAAAGCACGCAAATTTGAAGAAAAAAAAAAAAGAAATACTTGTGATAGCGCAAGAAAGAAAAATCAGGAGGAAAATCTTGCAGCAAAAGGATTAGGGCCAGAAGAGTTTTTCTCCTAAAACTTCTCAATTTTCTGACCTATTCAAGCCGTTCCCTTTTTAATTCAAATACCCCAAAAACACCAACATTTTAAAGTTAAGACCTATTCAAGCCGCTGAAACTTGAAACTGCTCAGATCATACTAACCAATGCCAAAAGTTCCCTTTCACATAAAATGCAACATTTTGACCTCCAAAATTCCCAGAAAAAAAAAAATTACAAGGTTTTTTTCAGTTTTTCACATTATTTTGACAATTTTTGACCTGTTTAAGCCTTCTTTCAACTGTTCAAATTATATTTCCCAATCCCATTCATTCTCTCTTGGTGAAAATTCACAATTTTTTCACCTAACTACACATAGACAATTCCTAATTTGAAAGATTTTTCAGTTTTTCACTTGGAATATTGACATTTTTTCACAGAATCAAGCCATTCAAACAGTACACACCCTTCCACATCAGCCAAACTCCTTCCACGTCATACGGCGCCTTTACATACCATTTCTCCGGGAATTTCATTTTCTAGTTATTAACAATAGTCAGAAATCTCACTTTAAAATGAGCGTGCCAAAAATTTTGTCGGGATTCTGTAATAAAAACGAGTCCTGCCAACCTTGTCATTTTCCACTTTTCAGATCGTAATCCTTCTACATGCCTTTTCTCTTTTCATAATAAAATGAAAGCTTCTTATTTAAAAGTCGCAAAACAGGGGAAGGCGAGGCAGCCAGGTGACGGCAAAGCCCGACCCAATGGCTTGCTGCGGGAAATGTCAAGCAATAGTCAACCGCAGACACACACACACAGGTGGCGAGCAAAAGACGGAAAGCCAATTAACGAGATTGTGTTGCGCCTTTTCGCCCGGCGCAAAACGAACGTTGTGTAGTGTTGTGTTCCCTGGAGGCGACTCAGCTGTGCTTCGGGCATGAGCATCTCATCCTGTTAGCATGGATCACTGCGCTGCGCTGCACAAAACAGGCACACAGTCAATACCATACCCCATGTAACCACACCTGGGGTAAACGTGAATGTGTGTGTGTCTGAATGTGTATGTGTGCGCGCGTACGGGTATGTGTCAGCATGTGAGTACCTTTTTCAGTTTTTTTTCACTACATCGCGAGAAAGGCAGGCAAAAGGATTGGGGTAGAGCGCCGTGAGGGAGATGCAGTGATCTGTATCAACCTGGGGAGTGCACACAAATAACATGTACACACACACACCACCGCTTTTTTTTTTGGGTCAGCGCATTGGGCCGGCCACATGGCGAGTGATGCAAAATTACATCTTGTTTCTTGGAAAAATAGCATCTCTCTCTCATAATATCACAGCTTCATTCTCAAAAAAATTATGGAATTATTCCTGGAAAAAAATGACTTTCATTCTTTAGCTCCATACTACCTTTTTGTGGATCGATACCACGACGAATACTTTAGATATATTAAATAAATGTGATCAAAGAGCTTTTTATCTGGGGAAAATGATAGTTCCATTTTGTCAAGCGTGTCAATTGACTACGGTATAGCGCCAACTAATGTTGAGGAGGACTTAGTACATATCAGATTTTCTTCCCCCTTGAAATATCGGCGGTTGCTTTAAGGTTGGATTACTATTAATGCACTAAAGTATTTGATTTCGTTTAGTACCATAGTATCATAATATTTAAATTCATCGATTACTGACCCTTAGATTACGATTAAAGTTATGGATTACCTAAGTAATGAGTTCATTTAGTCTAAGCAGATTTTGGATCTTTGTTTTTTAGATTTTTGTTTAGCCAAACCCTTTCAAATATTATGAAAAATAGGAACATCGGATTGAACGTCTGGGCTGAAACGCAAAAATACGTCTTTGGGATTGAATGAGTTTTTTTTTTTTTTCCGGGTTAGAAAAGATGTGCGAAAAATCGGTCGGTCCGAGCTGGGATGCGGGGCCGTGCCTCTGGCAGCCTGTCGGCGTTTCTATGGCAACGGCAGCCTTCCGTTTGCCGTCGCAGCGCATTGGATCCCTCCCTCGCTTTCTTCTTGCTCCGCGGTCGTGACAGACACAAACGCCACGCCGGGGAATTCAATTTCAGCTGGGATTCGACTGCGCTCGCAGCAGCATGACGGCAAAGTCGCGAGCGTCGCGCACACACACACACACACACACGTTGGCAAACATCCCTCATGCGCCCGCAAACAAATAAAAGCCCCCGAGGCGTGGAAGTGCCGCACATATTTTTTAATTAACTCACTTGTCGTGCTAGCAAGTTAGCTACTTAGTGCTAGCATTACATTATACGTGCTAAAATGGACGAGCGGGAAAAACACACACACACACCGATTGGCTAAAAGAGGAAGGGATGCTTATTTGAAAAAAACTCTAACAACATTGCAGGAATTTGCTCTTAAATTGAAAAGAAAAACACAGTGCTCCTGTGTACGACATGAGATTTGTGATTAGGGGTAAAAACCCTACTCAAATTTCAGGTTCCCCCCTCAAGTACCCCAGGGGTACATACTGAACCCCATTTGAGGGGTTCTCTTTAATATGAATGGCACAAACATGGGATCAATTTCCACCAGATATTTCAAATAACAAAGTAGGAAATAAAAAGAATATAATGCTAATATTCCGCGTACCCTCCCCCCCAATTTGAGAAGCGCTGTGTTACTACAAAATTTCAACATCAAGATTTGTACGATAGAGTGCAGTCAGATTTAAAGACGCAGGCTGGGATCGGGCAGTTGAATTTAGCAGACGGGCCCAGCGGGAAGTGTCCCCAATTTCCAGATTAGCAATCCGGGCCTGCCTCACTCGCTCACTCTCGCTCGCTCGCTCGCTCGCTCGCTCGCTCACTCACTCACTCACTCACTCACTCACTCACTCACTCACTCACTCACTCACTCACTCGCTCACTCGCCCACGCACGGCAAAACAAGAGCGGTGCAATCACACCTGGCAGTCACATGAGCGTGAGGAGGGAGACAAAGAGGATGAGGACGATGAGGATGAAGAGGCGCTAAGGTGAGATGGACGATCACTTACTGGCGGTACAGTTTATCCTGATACAGTCTGGAGGGAGAGCAGAGCAGAGGGTTAACGCCGCACACGCGCACGCGGCACCCACGCCCTGGGGACGCGCACGTCGACACACCGCCGCCGACCCGACCCGACCGGAGCGGAGCGGAGCGGAGCGGACGGCCGCCGCCTTGCCTCGCCTCGCCTCGCCTCGCCTCGCCTCGCCTCGCCTCGCCTCGCCGCGGTCGGGCCGGTGCAGCAAATGCACACCTTCCCCGTTTTTCTCTTTTTCTCCCCACTTTTGGATGCGGGATGTGTCGCGTGGCGTCAACCGCAGAGGAGACGTGGCTGCAGACCACCGGAGACCCACGCATGCGCCCCGCTTGTATTAAGAGGGGTACGCACATACCCAAGGTCACTTTGCCTCACTTGCCATACATTTTTTTTTTTAGCCTAAATCTAAACTAGACGATTTGACTCTCTGGAAACAAAAATGTTCAAAAGTGATCAGTGGGAACGGCAACCGTGTCCGTTGTCTCATTGACTATCTATTAAAGTGCCTTTGAAAAAAGTCACGTGATTTCTCTCGCCAGGTTATAGGCTAGCTACTAATGCTGCTAGCATCTAGTCGCGCTCGCTGATGCTAGCTGCTAACATCGAAGCCGCTGCTCATCGCTAGCGATAGATCTCGTATAATGCAATGTCAGAGTCATTTCATCTTTCTTTAGGCACGAAAATGATCAGTGCGTCAATTGAGTCTTTTTTTTTTCGTCAGTTGTGTGCAGCTAGCCGCTAACGTTGAAGCTGCTCCTAACCGCTGGTGAAATTGGCCATATAATACAAAGACAGTTCAATTAAGTCATTTTTAAACATTTAAGCAATGAGCATATCGAGCAACTGAATACGATTCAATGGCGACATGAGTCAAGTCGGCCCCAATAAAAACATTGAAATTACTTGAGGATTAATATCGCCGTGAAAATGTCCAACAAGCCGGACAAATTTAAATGACGTGTCTCACAAGTCGCAATCCCAAACGGAATGCGGTGAGCAAATAAGCTAACGGTCACCTAAGGTTCTACTAGTTCTTCTGCTACTAGTCTCGTGCTGCCCGAGGTTACAATGCTGCCCCTCACAGGCCGGTCTTGGTACTGCAGTTTCTTTTGTGGCTAGTTCCGTTATCGTATGTGCGTACCCCGCTTGATTTTGCCAAAGAATTCGCCAATCGGCGGGGGATGCGCGGGTCCGCCGGCAGCGAGCAGAGAGCGCAGCTCGAAGCTCGGACCCTCTGTTCCACATCACACAAAAACACAGCGAACATCCGTCGGCCATTTTGGAATCGCGGACGTACGGCGGAAATTTAGCAGAATGGAGCCCGGCCTTTGCCGAAGCAGCATCGCCGGGGGTTATTCGAATATCCAAAGAGGTTCCGCTGTAATGCGAGAGAGAGGGAAAAGGGGATACCCAGGTTGACGGTGAGGCGCACGCGCCCGCCGTCCAGCTCCAGGCGCAGGGTGTCGGCCGAGTTGCGGGAGGTGGTGGCCATGAGGACGCCGTAGGCCCGCTGCGAGCGGAAGCGCAGCGACACGTCCTCCGCCTCCGTGTGCATGGCCATGGGCAGCTGCACCTTCATGAACTTGCTGCCGTCGTACGACAGGATGGTGGCGTCTGCGGGAAAAAAAAAAAAAAGAAGAGGGAACCAGCGTGAGAAATAGCCGCGTGGCAGAGGGGAGACAAGGAAGGGTCTGTGTGGGGGTTGTGTTTTGAAGAAAAAAAAAAAAAAAAAAAAAACACCGAGTGCCATTGGCGTGAAAAGACGTCAATGGAAACTACCAAGGATTTTTTTTGTTTAACGTGCGGAGAGAAATTTGGACAAAAATGATGTATATTTTTACACAACCTTTTTGTCTGTTTTTCATGTTTTTCTTTTTAAGATGGTTTTAATTTGTTATATTGTATGCCTTCTTTTTTTTGCATCATTTTTTTATGTATGCATTTGTTACTTTTTGTTGATTATGTGTATTCATTTGATTTTAAACAATAGTATTTTTCCCATTTTTTATTGTTTGCATGTTTTTTTTAGATTTTAAATGTCTTTTTGGTTTTATACGTATTATACTGTGTATACGTATACAGTACATACTATAAGTGTACTGTAGTTTCTTTTGTTTTTATGTTTTTCTTTCACGTATTATACTGTATGTTTTTGGATATTAAGTTTTTGTGTATTATAATGTTTATACCGTATGTCTAAATTTTTGTTCATTTATCGTTTATTCATTGAATTGTTTTTATTATACTGCACTTTTTTTCATGCATTAATACTATGTCTTTGCCTGTTTTTAGTTGTTGTTTGTTTTACAATTTTTCGTTCATTTTAATTCAATTATTTGATTTGTTCAATGAGTTTTTTTGATTCACTATACATGTGCGTTCAATGAGCTTTTTCATTCATTACACATTTTTCGTTGATCGCACGTTTTCCATCTGTTTTAATGTATTTATTGTACTGAATGCCCATTTTTATGTGTGTTTGTATCCGTCCTTTTCATGAATTTTGTTGTATGTCGCAATCCTTGTTAGTTTTCCAAGCAATGGCGCAAGCCGCTTGCCGCGATTAGCGCGGCGCTCCGTTTCCCGTCTACTATCGACGAGGCCTCCGGAACAGATAGCGTGCACCAATTCCACCCCTCCCGCTATTTTTAGCGCGAGCTAGCTCGCGGCGACGGCGTCGCATGAGAAAGCGGCGAAAGCGGGCGCTCAGGTGACGGCATCCTCATTTGCATCTTCATGGCGTTTTGAGCCGCGCTACCTGCTGGGGCCAATCCTCAACCGCTAAACTGTTTACCTCCGAGGACGCCCTTCTTTATTGGACAATTACGCACGCTCTCTCCATTTCTTTCTGTCTTTCTCGCTCTCTCTCCGTCGCCACTTTGCTTTCCACCCTCCTTTCGCTCTTCCTGTTTCCGCGGGAGGCGGCGGGAGCCAAGGCAAAAACAACAGAACAGGAAGAGAGGGAGGCTCATGCATACCGATGAGGGGAGAGGGAGGAGTGTGTGTGTGTGTGTGTGTGTGTGTGTGTGTGTGTGCGGCCATGTCAGGAGAAGTGAGCGAATTTATGTGTGAACAGAGAAGGGTTTAGTTAAGTGAGGAAGGCGGAAGCTGTTGGTTAAAATGCAAATGAAGCCTCATTACGGCGAGAGGAGAAGAAGGACCGAGAAGAAGATGAAGATGGTCGAGTAGCGTGAAAAGCGAGCGAGCGGCGCAGAGAAGAAGAGGCGCGGGCTGTTATTCAGCCCCGTTGCTTTTGGAATATTCGCTTTGATTGCGGGGCTCTTGCTTTTTGTTACTCAAGGAATCATTATTCCCCATTGAAATGAACGGAACTGAAATTGATACGTTTCAAATCAGGAAAATGCGTAGCACACAATATAGAGGAGGAATAGATATAAAAAGAAAAACTAACATACAAGTGGAGGTTAAGATCCTCTCTGAAATTCAATAATACTGCAATAATACTGGATATTTTTCACTGAAGATGAATGGCAAAAATGTCAAATGTGATGTTTGATGTGATTTTTTTTTGTAGTCTTTGACGACAAAACTGCAAAATTAAGCGGTTCTCAAAAAGGGGTCTGAGTGGCCCCTTGGGGAAAGCACTTTGGGCCATGGGAGGATTTAAGACAATTTCTGCAGATATCATGCAGGAACTGTACATGTTTCTTTTCTAATTAAGAGCAAATTGATTGGATTGTGAAGCAACTTCATAACTTTATAACTGTATATGAATAAAAATGGGTAGGGTGCTGTGCACCATTTGTAGTAATATCTCTCGCCATATTTTAGTCAACAATTCCAGAAGATATTTTGTCTGACAACTGTTTTGTTCTCGGCTTGTCTCCTGGAAAATTGTGTCATCCATGACAATGTGCATTGGCGCAAAACCTACCATAATAAAGGCGCACTATAACGCAATCTAGCAATATTGCGCTTCATGTTCCGATGCATTTGCTTTTCATTTGAAAAGAAAAAACATATTGTTCCTGTCACGTCACGCCATCGATTTAGATTTGCCGCTACCTGCAGAAGCCCTGCTCAAATCTCCCGTTCGCCCAATTTCAGAGCTTCCTTTCTGCGCGAATGGCGCAAACGCGGAAGCGGGTGACAGAATCAATTCTGCAATTTCCCGCCTTTGGGAGGCAAAGCAACAACCCTTTTTCACATCGCCTATAAAAAGCGGCGCCGGATCACGGCATCTTTCAAAGAGGAAGAAGTGACAGGAAACATGTCCGCTCTTTGGAGAATAAACACAGACGGCGGCGGCGCTGTGTTCGCTTAAGAAGAGAGGGGGTGGAACAAAGAGCGGCGAGGAGGACGAGGCGGGAGTGAGGCAAGGAGGGAGGATGCAAAAAAAAAAAAAAAAAAAGGAAAAGGGAGGAAGAAACTGCAGGTAGAAGGCGTAAACACGGCCAATCGCACTTTCCATCTGCTTCTCCATCTGCGCTTCCTTTAATCCAGCAACGCAGCAGTTAGTGAGCCCTCGCTGCGCACGCACGCATTTGGAGAGCTATACTTGCGAGGACATCCACTCACATCGCGCATTTCCTGGCCCCTAACCTCAACCATCGGAAAGCATCCCCTAACCCTAACCTCAACCTTAACGCCATCCAAACCTTTACTCCAACAGTGAGTCTTGACCCTCAAAAAGTGGCCTCACAATGTTGGTAGAAAAATCAAAGCGGTACATAGCATAGCGAGCTGTAGAGGAACATACACAAACGGGTTTTTTCTATCACGGTGGGGACGTATTGACATAACCTCAACTATTTCAAAGCTATACTCCAAAAGCGAGTCCGGGCCATCAAAAAGAGGTCCGAACTTGCGGAATCCACCAAAATTGTCCACACAAGTCCAGGAGGTCCCCATAAAGAGAAGAAATCCCAGGATTTGGTCCGCACTGCGCAGTAATAACCAAGGACAAACAAACACACATAAGTTGGGTTTTTCTGGCATAGTGAGGACATGCCAGTGATGAAATACATTTCCTATCCCCTCCATCAGACATGATTACCAAACCAAAATCCAATCCTCCAAAAGTGAGTCTGGACCATCAAATGGTCCCTAAAAGTCCAAGAGGTCCCCACAAATAAGGTAAAAACCAGGATTTGGTCCACAACATGCAGTAAAAACCGAGGGCACACAAACACACACAAACGTTTGTATGACTGTACTTGTGAGGACATTCGTTGACGCATTTCCCAGCCCCTAACCCTAACAATCAGAAAGGATCGCCTCACCCCAACCTCAACCTAAACCCCATTCAAACCTCTGCTATAAAAGCAAGTCTGGACCCTCTAAAAGCGATCTGAATAAGTGAGAACTGCCCTAAATCTCCTCATCTCTCCAAAACGTCCTCAATACGTTGCTCGAAAACTCATAGCGGTTCTCACAGGCACAGAAACACACGCGCAATTCGGACAAGAAACAGTTGGGAGTCCCATGACAATGGCCGCCGCCATTTCTTGTCCGACTCCATCTCAGCGGCCGTATCGGCGCCGTTCCCTGTCTCAATCCATGCTATTTTTTTTTTTCGCCTCGGTATCTCGCTGCGGAGATTCTCTCCCGCCGTCCCCTCACCTGCTGTCACGTCTGGTCGGTTCCGAGCCAGCGCCCGCGCATCGATTGCGTCGCCGCTATCGCTTTCGTCGCCCCCGCTGTGGCCCCGCATTCCCTCCGCCTTTTTGCACCAGCGAATAAAAAGAAGACGTCGAGCTTTTCTTACGAGGGGGGCGGCGCGGGCGGGCGGCCATTTTGTCACGGCAGTTAAAATGGCTTGATGGGAAAGTGGAACGCAAAAAGAATAACCGCGTGGACAATTAAGGCGTTAGCTTAACTCATTCACTGCCATTGACGACTACAGACGTCAAAGATCCATTTTAACGATGCTAGCTAAGCTATCGACTTCCTGCCCAAACAAACGGATCTTAGACGACTATAAATAGCAACAAACAAGCTTTCAGTGATCAGCGACTCAAAATACTTTCTATAAGAGTTACTCATGGACTAGCGATACCAACTACTGATACTTGAAGGGGATACTAAACATATTTAGCAATTTCTGCATTAAAAGGCTCAGAACAAATATTCGTGTCTCAAGCTGACAATTGATATTGGAACTTAGTCTGACATAAAAAAAATAATCAAATTAATTCTATTTATTGTTTATTTTTCCTATACCAGGTTTGTGTATATATATATATATATATATATATATATATATATATATATATATATATATATATATATATATATATATATATATATATATATATATATATATATATATATGTATATATATATATATATGTATTGTGTATATTTTTTTTTTCCAGTCCAGAAATTCTATACCAGCTACAATATAAATACCACATATAAAATACATATATCTATCTATAAGAGTGACTATAATAAAATTTATTATAAATAAAATATTAATAAATATTTAAAAAATAAATCTAAAATATATATATATATATATATATATATATATATATATATATATATATATCAATAATATTATATATATTTTTATTGCTTTTTTAACATGTATAATTATATTTTTATTCTTATATATGATCTATATTAGGTATATATACTTGTAACGATATACTAATGAGGATGTAGTCGCCGTTCTATCCGACCTCTTTCGCAGGAGCGGCCGAGGTAGCCGGTGCCGGAGCAGTCGCAGACGTAGCGGTTCCAGCCTTCGCGGCAGACGCCGTTATGCTGGCAGGGGTTGGACAGGCACTGCTTGGGCGGCTCGCGGGAGCAGGACGGCTTGACGCCCACCGCCCGCTGGGCCTCGGCCAGCCGCCGGATGTCTTTGCTCTGGCCGTCCACGAACAGGTCGCGGATGCAGCCCACGTAGCCGTAGTTCAACAGCGCCGTCCACACCTGAGGCGCCGCAAAAAAAAAAAAAAGTCACGCTCGGCGCTAAATGGCTTTGACATTTGGCAGTTTCTTAAAATCTAACAGCTTGGCCATTAACTCAAACTGTTGTCTTGGATGTCGTCGGCTGCGGGAACTAAACACAGCTTACATCTTCAAAAAAAAGGGCAGTTTGCGCCATCGTGGGAGTGAACACAACTGACACAAATCCTAGCAGCTTTCCCTTTCGAATGCGCCGCCCTCAATGCTCTTTTTCAAGATGGCATCATTGCAGTACCTTTACCGCTCCATTTGAAAACAAAAAGTTACCAGTTTTTGCTTGTATGTCAAAGCAAGAGCCCGTAAATCAGGGAGGTTGCTTGTACCTCAAGAAACCATTGTAAGCAAAATAAAATAGTCAAAATATGTCTGTGGGAGTGGATGTTAAAAAACTTGAAGAATCCAGTTCCAATTTTTTGCGTGTCAAAGCGGAAACCCATAAAACAGGTCACTTGTATCTCAAGACACAGCTGTAAATTAAGTAACAAAAAAAAGTAAGTCAAAATAATTCAAATTCTCAATAGTGAAGGCGCCTCTTCCTGTACTTTGAATTTTTTGGATGATTTTTTTGAACTGAACTCGTCACGCACCTCCGTGGGGAAGATGAGTCCGGCGCGGTCCTCGGGAAGACCCCCGAGGTAAAGCGTGTCGTCCAGATCCAGGATCTCGCTGTCGCCCGGCGCCGTGTACGCCGTTCTCACGCTGTTCACCGAGATGGTCCCTGAACGCAGCGCAAGCGTCAAGGCCTTCAGCCTCCGCCATCATCGTCATCATCATTAACGTCCTCATCTGTCTTCGTGCTCCTCCGCACGAAATAAAGACGCAAACGCGAAGCTTCGTGGAGCGAGTGAGTCACCGCCGAGACGGCGGCGTCCACCATTTTGTCGTCAATAAATCATGGCCGGTTTATTTTTAGCTTAGCCTCAGCCGCCGCCGACAATCAGCAAGTAATGAGGGCGGGATGAGAAAAGTCGCAATTACAACGCCGTAAACGACGCGTGTGTGTGCGTACTTTGAAGTTTTGAAGCCTTGGATTCATTAAGGATATTGTGTGTTATGTTTATGTAAATATGTGCGCTGCCGTATGAAAGATTGACTTCAATTCTTCAGTTAGAATAGATAGCTGTGTTGTAAGTGTGGAAATACGGCCATCCAATGGTCGCAGTCAGCACTGCAGCGCTCAATTGGCTTATATTACGTAAGCGTTAGTCAAGGATGTCAGCTACCCTCCATAAATTATGTATTTGACTAGAATTTTACTATTATTGTTATTGCTATTTTAAAAAACAAGAATTCTTGTCCAAGGCACTGAAAGAGATTCGTTTTTCAAAGAATTGCGACATTAAATAAATCAATGTGCCATTAAATATGGAAATAAATAAGTCAATGTTTCATTAAATGTACAGTAAATTAAATTACCAATAATTGTATGAGGGAAAAAAATATATACACATAAATATGGTTGCGGTGTTTCATGAATCAATTTTATCTATAAACCAGGTGAGCTGTGATTGGTGGTTGAGCAAATGTGATATTATTTACAGTTGACAGCCATGGACAAAATGGCTGCCTCTTGAGCTGGAAAAAAATCAAATCAAATCAGAATTTTGCTACTTAATTGAGCTTCCAAGAATGCCATGTTTATACTCATTGATATTTTTGTTGAAAAAAATGTTTATAGGCGGTTGAAGACTAAACTAACAATTCAGCGTAAGGAGGCGTACCTGAGCGCCCGTCCCTCTGAAAGTCCACATGGTACCACTCGCCGTCGTTGACCTTCCTGTCGATGGCTTTGGTCTTGGTGGTTCCCGAGCCCATGTCCAGCAGCAGGTACAGGTGGCCGTCCAGCATCTCGATGGCGAAGAAATCCACCTGAAAAAAAAATTGTGCCTAATCTTCATCTTCTACCCAAAAGCTGTGCTGATCTCAAATGAAGAAGCCATAGGACACTGCCGCCTACAGGGAAACATGCGCACCGACGCCGGCGCCTACCTTGACGGTGGGCGGCGTGCGGGGGTCCTTGCGCTGCATCTGCCGGGGCTTCCCGTGGCTGAAGAGCATCAAGCCGTTGGGCTCGGTTGTTCTGAAGTCGAAGGAGATGGAGCCCGCCTTCTTGGCCGTCCACTTGCTGAGCGCCACGAAGGACTCGGGCGTGTCGAAGGTGACGGGGTCCAGAGTGGCCACGCTCTCGCACTTGAAGGACACCACGCCGCTAACCTGGGGGGGGGCGGAGCCCGGTCGGCAGACATTACACGGAGCTTATCGCTGACAAAAAGGCAATCCTTCTGAAACGGCGCCAGGTTCTGCTGGCGGCTATGTTTCAACAAGATAATCCCATTTAGGGGAAGCATCTGATTATCACGAGGGACAAATTCCAGACACGCCCGTAATCCGCACAATAGAAAGATCGGATGATACAGCATGTAGCGCGGAGGGGTCCCAACTACGGCCCGTGGGCCATTTGCGGCCCGCCAATCGCAATTTATTGGCCCGCGGCATGTACGAAAAATACGTTTTGACAAAATGGACACGAGTGCGGACACAACTCTCTCAGGAAGATTAAAAAATATATAATAATAAACAAATACATAAGCAAAAAAATGAAGTAAATGATACAATTATAAATAAATCAGAAAAATATAATCATAAAAATGAATAAATTAATAAATCACATTTAAATGTAATTCAACAAGTACAAAAAAAATAATAATACATAAACGTCCACTAAAACAGACTGCCATTGGTGCGTTCCTGGAATCAAATAAACAGCTAAAAAGTGCAAGTGTGCCTCTCCTTTCCAACATCCAAGGGCATGTCAGTAGCTATATTTTGAAAAGCCATAACAAGGCATATATTTAAAAAACACACGCACACAATGGGGGGGGGGGGGCCCTTATTAGTGGCAAAATGTCTTTTCAGATTCAGATGAAAGGCGCTTCTGCTGGCGGCAACATTTGAACAAGATAATCCCATTAAGCCCGAGGAGAGCGTCCTAAAAGCTGCCGCGGGACAATAAAAAGACCACTGCGGCCGTCGTATAAGACAATATGGCCGACTCTACCTTCATCTTGGGGTCTCCCTGTTTAGCCAGTCTAGACAGCTCCAGCCGCACGTCGTTATTCTTGTACACCACCTTCAGGGGGGAGAAGAAGAAGAAATTTAAGAGGGTAGCGGGAGAATGGATGAAACCCGCAGCGGCCTTTGAATCACAAAAAGATGGAGTCTTCTCTTTGGGAGAAATTCTTGGGAGTCATTTCAAACGGCGGTAATTGGACATGAGGGACTGTTCTTTGATTATCGCCCCGTGTCAGAAGCAGTCACTGGAAAAGCCTTTTGTGAGTCCCAAATGAACCCCGAGATACCACCGCTTACTTTCAGACCGCGTACGTGCGCTTGTGGATTTACTCGGGTTCGACTTCAATCAAGCACGCTTTTGTGGGCGCTGTGTAAATGGTAACCTCTAGGTGGTGCTCTTGGTTTACCCCTTGTGAAGTATTGTGTCTGGTCTTGTTTTTTTGGACAAATTCTTCCATATTCTTCAAGCGATGGCATGCGACGTAACTAATGTTGAACTTTGACATCTTTTCATCATCTGGTTGAAATTTCAGCTCCCTAAAATCGCGTTTCAATGCTTTAACTTGATGTGAAATGCCTTTGATGAGAATTGTTGTATATAGGTTATCCCATTTTTGTTTTTCGCAATAACTATATTGGGAGATTATTAGACATGGATGTTTTCTGTTGGAGTTGTTTGAGAAGGTGTGAGGAAACTGCACGTATCCTATGTCTCTAAGAACAACAGGCGCCACGACCCGACCCAAGGATGGAACAACATGGGGTGGATATTTGTGCACCTACATCCCTCAGGATCACAGACTGATTGTTTGCATTGTTGCCATATGTCTCCCCCAACCCTTAAGGGAAAAACTGTTTTGTAGCTAGGGCCAACCCAAATGAATAAATGAAGAGCGGCTAGGGAGTGTAACCAGAAAGGAAGGAGTTCCTGTCTGCTCTCCTCGTGAGAAAAAAAATAGCTGTCTTCCATCTGGCTTGTTGTTTATGAAATTTTCTAGGTTAACCGATAACAGTCCATGGAAACGATTTGAAGAGCTGTTTCAAAAGAATTCTTTTTTCATTCTAATATTTTTATTTAGGGGTGGACGAGTACCAATACTAGATATGGGTATTGCGCCTAATTTCAAGGTATCAGGCACTGGCAATACTCTCGACTTGCTGTTTGTACATTTGCATTGCAATTGCATTGCGTTGTTTGATTTATCTGGCTTGACGAATACATGCGGAGGCTAATTGGTAAGAACCCGTCAAAAGAAGAGGGCAAAGGCCTCCAGAGCCGGAGGAGGAGGTGCGAGGGGCGGGGGGCGGGGGGGGGGGGGGGGGGGGGGGGGGGGGGGGGGTCGGGGTTAATAAAGCCGAGCCTGTGTTTGCTCTGGCGGCATCAGAATGCTCGGCACAGGCGCCGTCTTCTGCCGCTCAGTCAGAGAGCGTTCTGTGTGCGAGCGCTGCAGGAAGAACAGCGGCCGCAATGCACCCAGGACGGAGAATCGGAGACGTTGTTTGACAGCACGTGTCTTGCGTCCTCCGGTCGTGCAGCACTCCCGCAGAACTAACTTCGTTTTCTCGTCTTGGAAAATTGGCTCGCAAAATATTTTATAGGGGGTGGCTCATTGAAAAAAGGCTGACAACAGCGTACTATATGGGCCAATAGAAAGGGATCACTTGGGAAAGATATTGATTTTCGTGTCTTTTTCATTGTGCAAAGAGAAACAACGTGCCGAAATCCAGAGGTGGAATTTTTTTCTGCTGATTTTTTTTAACCCCGTTGGAGAAAAATGCGAAAAGCAACCTTCGCATTTCAAAACTGTGAATTTCGTAGAAAATAGCGTGAAAAACAAACTGATACGGCTTCACTGTCTCCCATCGTCGCAAGATTAACATTTTCACAGAATGCTCTCCTCCTATTGGTGCATCCTTATGATAGCAGCATAACGTTGACCCGGTGAAAGGCAGATTTTGATATACAGGTTGATACGCTCACACAAATGACAACAACATGGCGTATTAAAAATGAAATCCATCTGAATGGCTACATCCAGCTTCTTGCTTGGCACGTCATCTGTCGCCTCATTTGTTTACGACTCCTGAAAAGACACGCGCTCGCTCGATCGGTGTTCGTTGGTTTATGTCTCCTCCGTACGGGTTGTGTATAGGAATCGCGTGAGTCGTAGCGAAGCTCATTAGCATGCGGCTAGTCCCCGGACGACAAATACGCATTAACAATTCTCTCTGATGTTGGCAAGGTGTCTGGGACTTTTGGTGAGAATCTGCCAGTTGGAAGAGTTTCTGTTTGTGGGCGTGTTTTTTTTTCTATGAAGAGAATGTTGGTAAAATATTAGCCAGACGCAAGGAGGAAAAGATATATAAACAACCGACGCTGTTAGCGGTCAACATCGTCACAGGGCATCAAAGAAAGTGTCTATTTTTTCCCCCCTTTTTTTTTAATTGGGTCAGTTCAATATCAGCACTTAATTAATTTTACAATGACACTCAATCTAAAGTGTGACGTCATCCACCCGATCGAAAAAGGAACCGGAAAGCACTCGAAAACGATGATCCCGGGGATGTTTTTCCATTGGCGCCAGCGGTTATTTTTCAATTACGCGGCGGCGAAGGCGACGTGCAGCTGCATGAGGGATGTAAGTCAAAGAGATTTGTGGCAGGATTAGTCCCGTCGCGGCATGCGAATCTATCGTAAGCGACTGACTGAATCAGTCAGACGGAAGATGGAACTCGGCTAAGAAGCATACAATATGTTACTTAGATTTCAGATGGTTTGAAGACCCTCTAAAATAAATCTGGAGATTTGTTTTTATATGTGTTTGACACGTTTGTAGATAAACGCTGAGAGGTACTGATGGATTGACCGTCGGTGCGTCGCGAGTGGACGCTGGTTAGTTTTTCTGACGGGACGGTGGATTTGGGCAAAGTGATACACACGTGCACCCAGGAATAACTAGCTGAGTGCTAGACGGACTGACGGTTTTTCGGAAATTTCCGAAAAATGCGGTCTGGCGTCGACTGAACGAGCTCCGCGTACCAATGCTGCTGTAAATGACGGACCAGCGCATAAGTGTAAAAAGAGAGCTTCTGTAAATATTGGAATGATAAATAAAAGAAGGTAAGAAAGATCCCTAAAACAAAGAATCATCCGGATTTGCTGGGTGGCGAAAAACCCGCCCACCTCCTTCAAACAGCCCATGAAGTTGTTGCTGACAGGGGAGCCGGGCAGGTCGGCCGTGCTGGGGCTCCCTCCCACATAGAAGAAATCGTCGGACCCCAGCATGGTGTAGTCCTCCTGGGTGTAGCCCGTGGTGGTCAGGATGCCATCCACCGAGATGGTTACCTACACAACAAAGCACAGGGAAAGGACACGCTATATACTCACAGCCGAAGGTGGCGCTAGGCACTAGCTAGGTGGAGACCGGCCAAATTAGCCCCCGTTACTCTGGGAACCAAATGTGGATTTTGCGGGGAGAGGGCCGGATTGATTTGGGGGATTGTTTGTGTTTCTGCATGTCATGTAGTGCGGTGGGTGTACTGCGTGTACGCAGATTCCGTGGCAGAAGGTTGGACCAAAACCTTGCGGTACTGCTGGAGCTTGTGTGATGGAGTGGACTTTCACGCCAGTTGCGGCTACCGTGCTAAATATCTGGGCACGATGGCGTGGTGGTCACTTTCCAGATTCCTGGTGTTTGGTAATAAGGGTGGCAGTTCAAAGGACACAAAGGTCAGTTGGCACCTGTGTGGGTTAACATATGTGTAGGGTAATTTTTCAGGTTTGGAAGGGAGCCAAGAATTTGGACTTTGGAGTTAATGCTTGTATGGTAAACCGTACAAGTTGCCAAAGTACAGGCTTTCAACCCTACACACCCAGGATGAAATCTGGGTTCAGCCTTCTTCACCAAAGAGACTCTGCTAAAATCGTGGTAAAGGGGATCCCTTGGGTCGGGTGTGAGATCCTGCCCCAAGTGGAGAACTGTAAGTATTGGACACAAGTGAGGACAATGCTGGGGTGGGAGCCAACCATCGGATTGGTGCAGCGTCTCCTGTGATGGGGAGCGCAAAAGAGAAGCATTCTCAGCTACGTTCACGAGCTGCGGGTGGTGACCAAAAGAACAAGATCAGCGTGTCCTCGCCCTTTCTTCAAGACTAGGCGAGTAGTCGGGCCATCCACCCCTGACTTGGATTAAAGCTTGCTCGTCTTTGAAAAGAACCAAATAAGGTGGCTCGGAAATCTGGAAAGACTCCCGCCTGGGCACCTCACTGGTTTTGGGTGCGTCCCACCGGGAGGAGCCCAAGAGGACGACCAGGACACGTTGAAGAGACTATGTCTCCCGGCTAGCCTGGGAACGCCTCGGGATCCTCTCAGAAGGTTAGAAGAGGGGGCTAGGGAGAGGGAAGGCTGCTGTACAGGTTTTCAATAGAATTGGACATCCGGTTGACAGAAGGATTTCATAGAATACTCCAAGTTTCAGAAACGTGGGTGCAACCGGGGTGATCTTGGAACCACAAAAACTAGCCTGGCTTTGAGTTCTTATTGTGGGTGAGGTTTCTGGTTCGGTGGTATCTCTCCTCATTGAGGGTTTGTCAACAAATGGTTTCAAGAGAGGGACGTTTATCTGTGATGAGGGGGTAGTGGTAGCCTGTCTCTTAGCCTAGTGGATGGCTTGACTTGAGGCTTTTCAATTCAACGGTCATGGAAAATCAGGGTCAAGGTGACCTGATCAGAGTTAGGCGCCAAATGGGATGCTTCGATGGAAATCCGTGGCTCCCCTTGGTCGTCTTCGGGGTTTCGAACTTCGCAGACTATTCGAGACTCCTATGCGGTCAAAAGGATCCCCGGCTCCCGGGGCGTTTTTTCGTGAGCCCGTGACTAAAACGTTGAATCGTGCTTGTCTAGACCGCCCGCAGAAACAAAGCACAACCTGCTAGACCGCTTTTGTCCCATTATTGATCTCGGGGGCGAGAAGGCATTCAGAGCAAGGCAGATACTGGTGTCCACTACAAGGGTCACTTTGTCATCCGACGCTTGGGCAAATACTGTTCGAAACGCTGACTCGGCCTTTGCGTGAAAAGCTCTTTGTCCCGCCGTTGATTTGATTTACTCGTCAATACAACTTTGAACAGCTCGGCGCACCGGCGGCCCGTTTTCCCATCCGACGGGCTCCAATCCTGTCACTCCAAGGTTGTTGTTAGAATTGCGACAGTAGCAGACGCAAGGCGTTAGTAGAGTCAGTAGACAGGCTTCTTGGTGTTAGTTAGTAGTTATCCGAGGTGAGGGTCGATGATGTTAGTAAGCCGCCATGGTGTTAGTGTGTTTGTTAGTTGCGATGAGGTTGTTAGTGGGGGTTTGCCATCTTGGGGTTGGGGGGAGTATGCTTTTTTTTCAGCTCAGATGACACCCTGACCACGAACACACACCTACTGATAAATACACACTTACAGGTGTTAGATGGGCCACAGATCATTCCACAAGTCGATCTAAAACATGCGGCGTGGTTGCTCGTTCCACATGCGCAAAGAGGATGATGGGATGACGGCAGGCATGCAGCCGCAGCTTGGGAAGGCGGGAAAACTCCGGGAATCCAAGCCACAAACGGCCATGAACGGGACCTCGCACCTCATTGAAACGATCGAAAGGTTGACGCCGTCAAAGTGCTTTTTTTCGAATTGAGATTGGGCTCATTTGGGAGAATTCCTAATTTGTCAAAGTAGAAACTCTCTCAAAATGGCGGCTTCAACCTAAAATGGCCAATTGTTAAATTTAGGTTGTAATAGACATGGCCGACAACATTTGTGAAACTGCCGCCATGAGCGATTTTATCGAAACGTTCAATTATGCTATGTTGACATGAAACGCCATAGGTCTACGCGTCAAAGTTACGTTCTTTGATCGATGCTCATTTGGGCAAATCCCCTAGGGTGCTTCGTTAACCTTAATACGGACAACTTCCTCGTTCATTTCAATTAAATTCCATAGTTGAGGTTTGTCAAAACAGGAGCTCTAGAATGTTCCCAAAATGGCTGTCCTAATCTAACATGGAGGACTTTTCTTCCACATCAGTATGAGATGACACACTCCTGCTAGTGTGATATTTAAGTTGATTTTCATTTGTCAACATCTGGGCAAAATTTCAGATCCCTACTGACTTTTGTTCAATGATTTTCTTTTGACATGAAATGCCTTTAATGTAATGACCAAAGGATTGGAAAAGTTTGACTTATTTGGACAAATTCCTTCGTAGGCTCTGCTCAAAACATGAGCTCCGGAATTTGCCCAAAATGGCCACCTTGGCCTGGAGATGTCTTTTGCTTTTAGCTACGGGAATGAGCCATCTATGCTTCCAATTGGGACGGGGGCTTAGTTGGGTAAATTTCCTGAAAAGATGAGGGAGGAAATTCGTCGCAAAATGACTGCCTTTAAAAAATGTCTGACAACCTGGATTTTTTAGACTTTTTTTTTTTTTTTTGCTGTGGAATTTGCCCAAAACGGTCACCTTTTAGCTGCGGGGATGACCCGTCTACGCTTCCAATTATTCGAGGGTTGGTATTTGCCCCAAAATGGCTGCCTTTAGAAAATGTCTGACATCTTTGAGATACTTATTTTGCGTCCGGCCAATTTAAACGATGAAAATTCAAGGGCCTCCGGAAGTACGGTAAGAAATTCCAAGAGGTCCTTGGCGCCAACTCGTGCTCAGCCCGTAAAAATAATAAGCAAGGCGGGGACTGAGGTTTCGTGCATGCAAATGAGGAGGCGGGACGCTGGCGTGCGGTAAAACAGAGGAAGAGAAAGGGGGAATAAAGAAGAACAAGTCTGGCGACAAGAGAAGGGGGCAAGGTCTGGGTGAGGAGGAGATCGGGGCTTTTATTGAAGCTTTAAAAAAACAAAAAATTAACAACCGCGTTTCTCCTTTTATCGCTTACTTTTTGGGTCGTTGTCAAAAGGAAATAGGAGACAAGGGGGCAAAAGCCAAACTAGGAAACAATTAGAATGGTATCTACTACCGAACAATGGAGTTTGTTTACCATAGCGTGTCCAATGCCTGAGTGCTTTGTGGGAGAGGGGGGAAGAAAGGAAAGCAAATCAAAAACTGTCAACAGAAGGAACGCAAAAAAGAAAGAAAGAACTGAAAATAAAGGCCCTCTGGCGAGGAGTGCTTTTCGCTAGGAGAAGGGCACAGGTTAGGTTAGTAGTATGAATCATTCCATGGATGGCAGGTTAGTAACAAGTTAGTAGTCACTCACTCTCTCACCGGCTCGGATGACGAGAGGCACTCACCTCGCGGCGGCTGCCAACTAACCACACGTTGAGCGAGGGCGCGGCGCGGCCGCTAGCGCTAGTCCGCAGCGTTAGCCGCTCCGCGCCGAAACTCAAATACACAGTGCGCGGAAATACAAAGTGGCATGTTAGCGCCGCTAATTCGGCCCACGCCTCTTTGGGATTATTTCGTTCGACCTAAATGCTGATTGTTAGTATTTCTTTATTTATTTTGCCAAATGGCAGATTTTTGCTTTGCGCAGTGCTAGCTGAACGTTGTAAAAACAACAAAACAAAAACATATATATATATTAGAGCTGTCACCAGAATTGGAGTTTTTTTTAAGTGGAAACATAAAAATCCAAACAAAAGATATATGTGATGTGTTTTTACAAAATTGAGCTTATGTTGCAGAGATTCATTTTGAGTCATCGACGAAAACACACATTTTGGACAGACAGGTGTCCTTTTTGGGATTTCTACAAAAACAAGCTCAAGTGGGCCGAACCAATAAAATTATGGTTTATATTTATACAACTTTAAAAGAACAAATATATTATTATTTGTTTAATACTGTCCAAAATAGCGCAACATCAATATTAATCATAAAACATTAACATTACTATTAATCATTTTTTTGACACTCCTGTATTATAGGTAAGCGTGAATTAGAATATATATCAGCGTCGCAATTTTCATTTTCGCCGACATAAGCCTTGTTTTGTGAAAAGGGATCACATACATATAGTTTTTTAAACAGCATTATATTTACAAAAAATATAACAAATAATAATAATAATAAAACAAAGAAAATCTAAGCTTCAAGTTAGAGCTGTTAAACATACAATTATATATTTTCACATTTGTATTCACATTAGTATTTCTCTTTAAAAATATGTTTATATTCACAATATTAATCATTAAATCATGACAAAGTAAATCTGTACTTTTACAGCTGTTAAATAAATTACATTTAAAAGAGTATATCAATTATATAAATTTGATGCAAAAAATTACATTTCTTTTTCAAGAGAAAAGGAAAAAAATCAGTTAATTTAAAAAATATATATATTTGAACCGACTCCAAAAATTTGCCTTTTTTAAAAAGTGGAATCGAAATGTGTTCAACATCATTTTTCACCTCACATTTAAAAGTATTTGTTTAATTTAAAAGGCGAGTTATGCCGCGCCGAAAGCGGCGTAAGCGAGCGGCCCGGCGCGGGACCTCGGTTGTTAATCCGCGAGCGGTTTCACACAGGCGACGGGCCCGAAAGCCTCGGCGCCATCCGACCGGCGTTAGGAAGCGGGCGGGGCGGCGGCGGGGGCGGGGGCGGGGCCTACCTGCCGCAGGTTGCGGGTGACCTTGACGTCGTGCCAGGCGTTGTCGTTGAACTTCCCGTTGACGGGCTCCACCAGGGCCTCGAAGGCGCCCGAGCCCAGGTTGATGACCAGCGAGACGGCGCCGTTCTTCAGCGCCAGGTTGACGTAGTCGGCCGACTTGCCCGTGTGCAGCATCAGCCCGTTGCGCTGCAGCGTCTTGAAGGACAGCGTGATCTCGTCGCTGCTGGACTGGATGGGGTTGGGCGACAGGTCGTAGCAGAAGAACTCGGAGCCCTTGAAGGTGGCCACGTACTCCTCGCGGGCTGTCGCCAAAAACCAACAAACCAACAAAAACGCTCGGTATTACTTCCGAGCTTGCCCCCCTATTTATTTTCAAATATTCGATAAATGCAAATTTAGTTCACTTCAATAAACGGCGGGGTTTTGCATTGCGTGAAGAAATACAAGCAAGGGAACGCTTTTAGACAGAGGATAAAGAATATATGCCGGTGAGTATTTTTGTTGATGTTTTGTTGCTACAATTTGTGTTCAAATATCCCTTGCTAAAACTGCTGCAAAATATGCTAACGTTTTTAACGTCAAGGATCAGTGGCGTTTTGCATTGTGCGTTAGCATTAAGCTAAAAGAAATTCACAGTCGTTTCCTTCCATATACCACATGAAATTCCCTTGATTTTATACACTTTTTTTCCTAACGTAAGATTTTTGTCCAAATTCTGGATTTAATGAAGACAGTTTTTGACAGAGGATAAAGAATAAATACCTGTGGGTATTGTTTTGTTGCTACATTATTCGTCTTCAAACGTCCATTGCTAAATCTGTTGCAATAGATGCTAACTCTGTTAACATCAGCCAACAGTCGTGTTTGACATTGTCTGTTAGCATTAAGCTAACAAAAGTCCAGAAATCCATGAAGAAACATGGAAAAGGCTGTTGCAAACTACACTGTGGTAATTTTCGGCAGAGGATAAAGAATATGCCTGTGAGTATAGTTTTTCTTTTTTGTTATGTTACGTTCACATATCCGTCGCTAAAACTGCTGCGACAAAAGCTAATTTCGCTAACGTCGACGATCGGTGAAATCGTATTGAATTATTCGTTGGTTTTGCGCTCGCGCCGCGATTCAAGGGTTCAAAGATGGCCGACTTGCTCGTTCGCAGCTGATTCGTACCATATAAAAAGCAATTTAAGATAAGACAGAAAGAAGGAAGGACGAATTAAATCAGACAAGCTAATGATAGTGATTAGTACATTTCCTGGGCCCGCGTCGCCTTCCCCCCACGCGCTTTGCTCCGACATGACAAAACGGTGGGTGTTGATCACAACTAGCCGAGGAAAACAAATATTCTTTAAGATGCTTCCCAATGTTTGTTATTGTCAAGCAAATCCGCACTGACGAAAAAAAAAAAAAAAAAAACAACACAGAAGCACACACATACACAAGAAGACTTCCTGCTAGGGCGCTAATTGTAGCGTAGCGCGGCGCGTAAACAAGCTTTGATCACCCGTGTGGGTTTGCAGCTTACGCCGAGCGGAACGCCAGCGCCAGATGACTTGCCGGCGCCTTCCAAAGTCGTTATGACAGCCGCGCCTGCCCGCCAACTCCGTAGCAGGCCAAACAGCTGCAACCGCAAGTCTGAAGCTAGCTAAACATGAGCGGCGCAAGGGAAGAAACTACAGAATTGTTTTCAAGAAAGTTCTGTAAAATTAAAGTAATATCAAAGGTGGGAATGTACAGAATAAATCCCATCTTTTGTAAACTCTTCAAATTGTCTTTTCTTCATATCCGCAAGTTATATTTTTGTTGCGTGTTAAGTTCAAAGTGTTTCACATTTCCCGCATTCCAGCAGTACATTTGAAGTGTGTTCCTAAGTTTCGAGATCGGAGGCTGTTCAAAAAAAAACAAACGAGAGATTGGGAGCAAAAAATGGTTGTTTTTTTTTTTTTTGGAGGAAATCACGATTCCTTCTGGAAACTGTCTTTCCTTTTTGTAAAATCGCCGAACGGCAGCCTTTCGCCGTCGCAAGTCAGGAAAAGGCACCGAGCCGGAGAACGGCGTCCAATTAGGATTCCCCGGCGCCGCCGGGCGACCAATGGCGGCTTGCCGGGGTTGACCCCCAAGGACATTAGCCCGAGGTTTGGCAATCCATCATCCTTAAGCTCCGGCGCCTCTTATCGCAGTCGCGGCGTCGAGTGTTGCATACGCAAGTGTTTTCTGCCGCCATCTTGCCGGAATGAAGAGCGTTTTTCCCGCATCAAGAGATGGCACATTCCTGCTAGTGGTCATGCCGTGTTGAACCGCCGTTAAGACAGCGGGGAGCTGAAATTTCACTCAGATGTGAAAGTTCAATGTGGCGCAACCATACGAGCAGGAGTTTGCTATCATTTGGCTAAAATACTGCCAAAATGACGTGGAAGAAAGTAACCCCTCCCTTGTGCACTATTTGGACCATTTTGGGGTCGTTTTCTTCTCATCATTCTGGCAATATTTCAGCCAAGAGATGGAACACTGTTGCTAGTGTGATAAAAAAGTGGTCGCGCCATGTTAAAATTTGACATCTTATCACCAGCCGGGTGAAATTTCAGCTCCCTTCTGTCTTTTTTCAATGCTTTTCGTAACGTTTAAAAGAACTTCATACAGCTGATTTTTGTTGCTGAAATTAGGAGAAGAATTCTGTGTTGGCAGCTCAGGTTCAATGGTCTTCCATATTATTTTTAACGTTTATTCTGTCCATATTTTGGACAGGTACATTATTAATTTATTTATATGAAAAATAGTTGGCATTGAAAGAGTTAAATAATGATTTTTAGTCCCGCCTTTATTCTAGCATTTAAAGAAAATCGATTAATTAGAACCAGGGATTAATGAAGTATGACATAATTAACTCATTCACTCCCAAAGACGTGTTTTTACGTTTTGTTTTGTTTTAAATTCTGTGCAATATTTTGACCACCACATCATTCTGGCAGTAGTTTAGCTGTTGGATGGCACATCCGCCAGTGCAATAACTTCGTGCTAGTGCCATGTTGAACTGTTGTTACCATCTGGATGAAATTTCAGCTCCCTACCGTTTCCTTACAACGCTTTTCTTTTTATGTGAAAATGCCTGTGACGAACAAAATACCGCACCATGGTTGAAATACACAGAACAATTGCATATCATTCAAGTAAACTGGCAATAGGCATCCGCGAAAACATCAAACCGCAATTTGATCATTTGTGAAAGTTGCTCAGCTGTACACAAGACGAGCTCATTAGCGAGCAAGTCCAGCTTTCTCGTGCGCTTACAGTGTGTGTAAATATTGTTGTGTGACTCATAAGGCTTGGCTTCCCTGACAGCGACACACACACACACACGCGCGCATAAAGGGAGTTGCACAAACACATTTTTGAAAACGAATTTGTGAGCTGTAATTGACGCAGGTGCTGTTAGCTTGCCGCTAATTTACACGCGTCGACGTAACGCAGCCGCGTGCTCTCTGACCCTTGAACACAAACACTTCCTGTTGCAAATCCTCACGTCGTCGGAACAAGTACGCAGCATATGGAACGCCATACGTGGACGCACACACACGCGGGCAAACTTGGCACACCTGACGCGCTCGCCGCCAGCGGATCATCTCAGATTAATCGAGTGAGTCAGTCTTAGCTCGGTAGGAACACGCTAAGACGCGCAACAAGCGCCGAGGAAACGCCGCCGTACACGTACGGACGCGAGATTTCATTTGTTCGCTACCAAAGACGGATACGGACGTCAAAATCGGCCTAAGCCAGTTTCGCATCGAATCCAGTGGACGTGTCTGTCCTCACAGGACGCGATAAAAAGTCTCAAGGACCCGCGGCGATCGAGCCGCGCCCCCCAGGATATATTTGCGCGTAATTCAAGAAGAATTCAGCAATGTATAGCAAACCATAAACGGGCGTCCCGAAATGAACCAGCTGACTGACTGGACGCATTCTGTCTCCTATGTCTTTTCCACCTGCTAATTTCTCACTGCTTCCATGGCAACAGGGCGTTTTTTTTTCCTTTTTTTTTTTTGTTATGGCGAATCGGAGACAAAGAGTGTCTGATTGAGTGAAGCGCAAATCATGATGGACAGCCGTACTATATCGAAATGGAAGAGAAAACGCGTAGAGGAGTATAGTAAATCAAATCATATTGAGAGTTTCCCCTGATATTGTCTCAAATTTCGCTTTCCTATTTTTTTTTCAACCCCGACCCGCAACCTCACACATAGACATGACAACACTCTCCTATAAGGCGCATGGGATTATAAGACTCACCTTCAATAAATGACTATTTTCAAACTGTTTTCATATTTAAGGCACACCGAATTATAAGGTGCATAGAATAGAAGCTACAATCGTGGCTGCGCTTGCGTTATGCATCCACTAGATGGAGCTGCACTATAGGGAACGTCAACAAAACTTTAAAACACTAAAATATATTGTTTTGTTGAAAAAAAAGTTTTGATTTATTTTCTAAGATCACTTCTTTAGAAAAACTCACATTTTTTGCGCCATGTCCTCATATGAATTGCTTAAAATTTGAAGCATTTATATCAAAATTTCAAACAGGCTGATACAACAATTTTAGTTATCGAAAATACATTCATAACTGAAATGCAGTTCCATGGCGATAACGTTAATTTTTCCTCCCCCATAATTTAAAAACGTGCGGTTTATGCGCCGTTTATGCACACTGGGCTATTAGGCGCACTGTCAGCTTTTGAGAAAATTGCAGGCTTTGAGGTGCGCCTTATAGTGCGGAAAATAAGGTACAAGTGATAAGTGTCTCCGGTAATTCAAATACTTTGGTTGGAAAAAAAGTATATATATATATATATATATATATATATATATATATATATATATATGTATATTCAGCCACTTTCTATCTCGTACATCTTTGTCTCGTTGTTTCCACGGCAACTGGGCGTTCCAGTATTTTTTGGAGAGGGGGAGATGGGGTGTGATTGAGCGAGGCGCACATTTTCACGGACAGCTGTACTGAATCAAAATGGCGGACGGAGGCGGCCGGGCGCACATCGGGGAGCGCACCTGATGGCGGCGAGGTGTGCGCGTTTGTGCGGGGGAGGGGGGTGTTTAATAAGACAAGACAGGGATGGCGGGCCGGCAAACAAAATGGAGGGAAAAGGAAGGATGGATGGAGGGGTGGAGGGAGGGGGAAAGGGGGAAGAAAAAAAAAACGCTGCTCCATCTACAGTAAATCCCAGTGTGGCGAGCTTCAATCATAGCGCCCCTGTCATTCTGGAGATAGCGTGCTGCCCCCCCCCCCCGCTCATTTTTCGCCCACGATGCAGTTCTGCTATCAGCCGGCAACACACAAACACACACGCCGTTGAAGGCGTCCCTTCTTTAATAACCGGCAGGTGGATTAACTACGCGCTTAACTAGCGCAAACAGATATACGAGCAAAGGCTGGCAAATGCATGCAAATGTATGCAAACGTATGCGTTGCAGTTCAACTGTTAAAAAGGGAGGGAAAAAAAAGAAGGAAATAAAAATCGACGGCGTCAGAAGTCACTCGGCGGCAGCTGCTCGACGAGAATGACGGCGCCGGGCGAGCGCATCTCGCCGAGCCGCGCGGCGAGGATATTGCTTGTCACCGAGCCCGTGACGGATCGCTTGTCCGCCGCTTTCTTTATGAGCAAAGCTTTTATCGGATAAATAAAATCAAAAAATGTCATTTTGAAAACTGACATTCATGGTTAAAAATACTCAAATTAACTGTGGTAAAAGCATCAGCCAATTGAAGCTAATGCTGTCACAGGAACAGGACACCTTTCTTTTCAAATTGATAGCTAATTAATTGGAACATGAATCAACTTGTTGCTATCTTGTGTTCTAGCTAATCCTTTGCAAAATGTAGTTCAACACACTGTCAGTAGGGTTTGCGATTTTCCGGCAAACAAGCTAGCTCGTTTTTTTTGTTTGTTTATTTTCCCATTCAAAAACGGTGGGAGGGGGGCACTTGGCTGAAGAGGACGTTGAGAACCACAAGACATCCATATAATTGTGTCATCAATTATATGGAAAATTTTCCCCTGGATAATTTCCGAGGGGGTCGCCTCAGGGTGTGAAATTTTAATTAGCGGCGGCAACTTGCAGGTCAAAGCGCCGTCTTTATCTGTTGTTGCTTTAAGACAAACGATTCATCAGGCGACAGGTTGCGCCCCACCATTATGTGACGAATGTCCGCTTTTTGTCGTCGGGGCCAAGGTGACTGGCTTTGGGGAAGTGAGTAACGCTGATTAGCGCTGATTAAAATGGCCGCCGTCAGAAGTCGCTATCGATCGCTCGGGTAATGGCGCGTCCTTGATTGCGCCGCGCGCTGACCAAATGAAATTTTTTAAAAGCTGCGGGGCGCGTAAAAATCAGTTGAGGAAAAACACACAAGAGCTTTGGAGCTTCTTCAAGGTTGACTTGTTTTCATATGAAAGCGATCGCGCTCCGTTTCACCACTAGGGGCGCTATACCAACACTTTTTTTTTTTTTGGTCTTCCTTTTCAGTCCACGTCGGCGTCAATTGCTCTTTTTATTTTCCCCGCAAAGAAGTGCTCCGGCACCTATTGTTAACAAACAATAAGAAAAGATGTAGCGAGTTAACAGTGGCTCCTTGTGACCAAATGAATAAAAAATCCGACGGGGCAATAAATCAGCACAAAGTGCCTTGACGCCTCTTGTGCATTTCAAGGTTGGCCTCTTCTCACACGCGCCGCATTTAGCGCCGTATTAAATCTTTTAGTTCTTGTCCCATTTTGTATTTTTGGGAGGTGGGGGCTTTTATCTGCGTTCATACCCCCTCCCCGCCTGCTCGGCGCTTTTTTGGCCTCATCCATCCCCCGCTGGTACCCGGGGAAAGCGGCTTGTTTCCATGACAATGTCTGCGGGCGGAACAATGTGTTTGTCTTAAAGCCAGATAAGATCACAGCTACTTTCATCCTTTTTAGTCACACATGCGTGCCTGCGCACAAGCCGGGATGCTTGCCGCGCACGCCCGCCTGTACGGCTATACTTGTGAGGACATCCGTTGACGAATTGCATTTCTTCTACCCTAAAAGTAAGTCTTGACCCCCAAAAAGAAGTCTGACATTGTGACGGCTGGCCTAAATGACCTCATTTTTTTCAAAATATCCGCACTAGGCTGGTAAAAACTCACCGTTGTCCTCACAAGCATAGCTGCACAAGCGCACGCACACACACGATTGTATGGCTATACTCGTGAGGATATGCGTTGACCTAATGCCTTTCCTAGCCCCTAAACTTTATCAAACACAATAGATTGAGCAATTCGAGGCCTAAGCTACCCTCGAAAAGCAAGTCTTGACTCTCAAAAAGAGGTTTGGACTTCTAAACGTCCTCACTATGTCAGTAAAAACTCACAGGGGTCCTCATGAGTATAGCCGTGCAAAGACATTGCTTACCCCTAACATCAACCGGAATCCAATGCAAAACTACACTCTAAAAGCATGTCTTGACCCTAAAAAAGAGGTCTGTCCTCACTTCTCCAAAATGTCCTCACGAAGTAGGAAAAACCCACAGCGATCCTCACAGGTACAGGCGCACAAAGATATTGTCCAGCCCTAACATCAGCCAAAATCCAATTCAAAACCATACTCTAAAAGCAAGTCTTGACCCTCAAAAACAAATCTTAACTTCTAAATGTCCTCACTTTGTGAAAATGTCCTCTCAGGGTTGGTAAAAACTCATAGCGATGTTTACCAGTACAGCAGCACAAAGACATGGCCTAACCTCAAGCTCAACCAGACTCCAAACCAAATCTTAAGTCTAAAAGCAAGTCTTGACCGTCAAAAACAGGTCTGAACTTAAAAATGTCCTCTCAAGGTTGGTAAAAACTCATAGCAGTTAGACATTACCTAACCGCAAGCGCAACCAGACTCCAAACCAAACCTAAAGTCCAAAAGCAAGTCATGACCCTCAGAAAGAGATCTGAACTTCTAAACGTCCTCACACCGCCAAGATGTCCTCACTAGGTCGGTAAAAATTCACAGCGGTCCTCACAAGCATAGCCGTACAAACACACACACTTTATGAAGCCGTCTTGTTGGCAAATAATAAGCAATGCGGGGGAAATGAAATGGCTCTTTAATGGACGCGGCGGCTATTTCAGTTGTTGTGCTCATGCCAGACAAGCGGCAAAAATAATTGAGTTTTTCTTGTGTGTGTGTGTGTGTGTGTGTGTGCGCGCGCGCAAAGAAATGAAGTTGAAAATGCCAGATGGGGCACTGGAGTGAATCGCCAATTGCACAAAGGCTTAAGTGCGCCATTGTTATGCAGTGAAATTGATGTCCAAAAAAAAAAAGGAAAGAAAAGCTTTGCTGTGACACATATGAGTGGAAACCCCGCAATGTAGCTAAAAAAAAAAAAAAATGTGTGAAAGACAATAGGGGAGTGAGAGCGCGCGTGTGTGTGTGCGTCAGCAGCTCGGCTGAGGTATCTGCATCGCTGATGAATCCGACCAGAGAGAAGCTCCGCAGTCTTATCTCACTTCCTGTCTCCGACCTTCTCCTGTTTTTTTTTCTTGGCCGTATCTGCGCTCGTCATCGCTTCGCTAAGGATTTTTTTTCCCTACCAAATCGGCGCCACGAAGGCGCCTCAAAATGCAAAAGCGCTCTGATGTCTTCGTTTGTTCGGAGGGTTACGATCGCAATAACCATTCTGGTTATTCGAAGACCGGTGGCAAATTCCAGGCCCGGGGCGGGGGCCAGATCTGGCCCGTTACACCGCTTCACGCGGCCCGTAAAAAGCTAATTAGCACTTCGAATTTCTGGGTAAAATAGCAAAATTTTCAAGTTGTCTTCAACTTGTAATTTTTCGATTACAATTACAACAAATAGAAGATAGGTGGCAAAGCCAAGGCCCGG
The DNA here is from genome assembly GCF_059441005.1 of Hippichthys cyanospilos. Taxonomy (NCBI): domain Eukaryota; kingdom Metazoa; phylum Chordata; class Actinopteri; order Syngnathiformes; family Syngnathidae; genus Hippichthys; species Hippichthys cyanospilos. Next base: position 15,598,042 of record NC_142385.1, on the reverse strand, counting down.
GGGCCAGATCTGGTCCGCCGCATCATTTCACGTGGCCAGAAAAAAGCTAATTATGACTTGGAGCTTCTGGCTAACACGCCAATTTCGCAGGTTGTCTTCAACTTGGCAATTTGCGAGAATATCCCAATCAAATGCGAGATATGGAAAAAGCTGACGATTCGCAGATAGCTGGAAACTTTTTCCGTCTTGACAGTTTGACTTTCGCAGGCGAGAGTTGCGAAAATCACAGCCAAGCGCGGGCCTTTTAACAGCGCCGTGCCCTCGCGCCTCCGATCGGCTGCCGCTCGCCCTGTCACGGCGCTCTATTTTTAGCCGTCGAGCCGCGGTACATCAGCGATTCATTTCTCTGTTTAGTCTTAGATTATGCCAACATTTATGGACGTTTGTCACAGGACGAGAACGGCCGACTTCCGGAGTAGCAAACGAATATTGCAGTCACATGAGCCCGTTTTTATTTGCATATTCCTTGCAGTATTTTAGCCAAGGGATGCCACACCACTGGTAGTGTGACACCCAAGCGGTCGTGCCATGTTGAATTTTAACGTGTTGGCACCATCTGGGTGAAATTTCAGCTCCCCGGCATTTTTTTCAACGCTCTCCCTTTGATGTGAAAATGCCACTGATGTAAAGATCAAAGGATTGGACAAAATACAGAATACAAAAAATCTTTGCAGAGGAGCTGCATATACAGAATTGATTTTTCCATTAAGTGCATATACATACATTTTATATAGATCTATTTTGGTTGTCGTGGTGAAAAACGGACGGTAAAATATGAGTAGAAAAGACAAAGACAGTTAATAAACGCTGAAAAAAATCAAATAGAAAAACGGGCTGTAATAACCAGAAGCATTTTGCTCCAATCCGATTTTGCTCCGATTGTAGCTGAAAAACGAGCCTGGCTCTCCTTTCGTGTTTACATTTGCGCCCTAAACCGTTTTGGTAATCTTCTGCTCAGTAAAAAGTAAACATCTTGAAAACTGGGACATTGATGCAAGGCATTACGAATCTCACTTTTGTGGACCCGATCCCTACTCGTAATACTTTAAAAACGTATGTTGACGCGGCCTAGCTTGTAGCTCGGCGGACGGCATTTTCCCGTAGCTTGATGAAGGCAATTTTTTTTTTTTCTTCGTCGGAGCAAAGCCGTATTTTATTAAAGATGATTCAGGGCTGCGCGAGTTTTATTAGCCCTGGGGGATCAGGATGAGTAAGAGGTACGGGACATGTTGTACCTTACTGGTAGCGACGGGTTGCGCGCGCCTCGGCGTCTGTTCCCGTCCTCGAGCGGGCATATGGCCGAGTTTTTTGCGCGCGTGCGTGGGTGCGTGCGCCGTAGTGAGGAGGAGGTAGCAAAAGACAAGAGGCTGATTTTAACACAAAAGCGGCGGCAAAACGCCCGTCCATCTGTGCGCTAGCTAGCTAGCTAGCTGGCTGGCCGGCCGGCCGCAAGACAAACGAGTTTGGCGCCGCGCGATGCGTCAGCGGCCGTGAGTCACGTTCCGCCCCCCCTCGGCGCGCACACCTCGTCCTCGCTGCCTTTGGTGCGCTGACCGTGAAGAATTTGTGCGGGCAGCCTTACTCATGCATATTTACGCACTCGCGCACCTACTCAGCGGCCACTCTTTAAAGGTTATTGTGTGCGTGTGTGTCATTTGGCCTCCCGCTTCATGCACATGTTGAAAGGTCACCGGCGCGCTGACCACTTGACGACGCCGATTGATGTGGAGAACACTCGGCCGACGCTCTACAGGCAGCGCGGGGAATTCATCGGGATAAACAAGGCGATTACGTACGAGGGCTCTCCGAGGTTATCGTCTTTTAAACTCATTTGCTGACGCAATTTTTCGTGCATCTTGGGGACGCGCGCGATGTTGTGGTGCGTCCCATATGTAAAATGGGGAAACGATGCCATCTACTGGTGACTGTACATCAGTATAGTTGTTTCCAGTATTGTAATTTACAGTGTTCCCTTGCGAGATTGCTTTATCTCTCTCTCTATCTCTCTATCTCTATCTATCTATCTACATTCTTAGTACCATTGTCAACAGTGTTTAGCTAATTCTGACAACGTTTGCTGCGGATGGGAATATGCAGATATAATGTTATGCGTTGCATGAAATAAGCCACTCAATAAAGTCATTGAAAGGCTTGAAAATGTTCTAAGTTGTTTGTTAGCGCCCCCTTTTGGCTTAGGGGTCCCCTTTGCGAGTTGCCGTTGAAAGGATTCATGCAGAAATTGGGGGAAATGCGTGATAAAAGATCGGGTTTTCAATACATCCAAAATTAGCAATATTTCCAAGTTTTAATGGCAGTAAATGAGCCCAAAATGGGCTAAATTTGACACTTATAGGGTGTACATTGAAGTACGTTGAAGTCGACACGTTTTTACAACCTCTGCAATATTTTAGACTCCTAGTAGGGTTTTTTGTACGTTTTCATGCATAATAAACATCTGAAAGTTGGGTCAAAATATTGTCTTGCTTCATGTGGCAGGTGTATTGTCCACTTTAGCTGGGGGTGTAAATCAACAGCTCAATGAGTCTACTGCTAGGATGGCGCACCAAAAAAAAAAAAAATTGAGGCCCGGTAATAGAAAACGCTACACGGAGTCCTAGCGAAAGGAATGGAAAGTTCCACTTTGGCTACGCGGCCCCACTCCAAGCGGCGTGTCGTTCCCGGGGAGAAAGATAGCCGTGTTTTATACGTGGGAGGGGAAAGGTCCGGGGCTCGCCATCAGGGCTGTCGTCCCCGGGGCCAAAGTGGCGAGGCCCCGGCGGGCGGAGCGCGGCGCCGCTGCGCCTTTGCAGATAGCGCCGCTCGCCAGACGGCGGGCTTTATCGCCTCCGCTTGAACCGGCGGCGCTCGCAGACACGCGTGCCGTATATCTTTCAAAGACACCGGGCCCGCCCCCTCAAAGAAAGTCATTTCGCCTCTGCGGGCTCCTCAAAAAGCTGCTTTCACGCCCCGGCTAACCCCGACGAGCCTCCGCCGGCGCCGTTTGACGACCTTCATGTCGTTCGCTCGCAGATAGAGCGGGGAAGGTTCCGGAACCCCGCAGAAAAGTTCTACTCCATCAAGTAATACTCTTTGATGAAGTTTGCTACGCTGTGCAATGGTGAAGTCGACATTTTTTCTTTCCGCTGTGAAATATGTTTTTAGCATAGTAATACCTTTGTGTGGCATGACATTTTTCTTTTCAAATTAGGAGCAAGTGAATTGGCACATGAAGTAACTTATTGCTAAAAAACGTTTTATGCTTTTATTTTGTGAGTTTTGACAATTTTTCAGAAGATGAGCAAAAAATAGAACAGATAGCTCCCAAATGAGGTATTTTGTCCAACCCTTTGATTTTTCTAATCAAGACATTTCACATCGAGGAGAAAGCGTTGACAGAAGACGACAGGGAGCTGAAATTCCACCCAGGTTTAAAGTTAGTTATCACAGGGCATCCCTTGGCTAAAATACGGTCAGAATGACGTGGAAGAAACGGTGAAACCTTGTGCAGATCTGTGTCCATTTTTTGGACAAATACTTCAAGATTCTACTCCCCCCCCCCCCCAAAAAAAAAAAAAAACGCGGCGTTGATGTACTTTGATTTGAATGTTCGCAAAATGTGATTGTGTGCAATCGTTTAGGTTTCATTGACCGCCTTGGCCAGCTGGGGGCAGTAGAAGACAGATTGATATACTGTTTGTTTAAATAACGCAACTCCCTCAACTCCTCAGTACGGCACTAATATTAGTCTTTTTTTTTTTGCAGAGAATGAAGACTATATTTCTGGCACAGTATACTAACATAGTTGCTTTTCAGCATTAGCATCACGCTAGCAGACTGACACGCTATACGATGCATTTGTTTTGAACGTGCAATTCTTTTTTTCATATTTATTCCACCGTCAATTTGAAGTTCGAATGGCAGAGCTTGGTGATTTTGAGGCACGGCACGTACACTTTTAGCGAGAGGATTCAAAAGAAAAATCTTTTGAATGGTGATTGGCGGTCACGGGCGTCATTTGCGGCGCATTCAAGTTATTTCCGTCCTCCGCTCCTTTCATTCGATCCGCCGTCACGTTCCCTCGGCCAATCAAAGCGCGCGGCGGGACCGTGTGCGCATGTGGGCCAATCAGTGCATTCATCAGCCTCATGCCGTGCCGCACCTACCGTTACCGATGCCGGAGCTCCCAATCAAGCGTGCGCACACACACACACACACACACACACACACACACACACACACACACACACACACACACACACCAGCAGCTTACCTGCACGTTGACATTTTTACAGCGCTAAAGCCATGACTCGTCACGTTTAAAGCAGGGCTGGCCAAACTTTCATTTGCACATCATTTTAACAATTCAAAATATTCATTTGAATATCAAGTTTGATTTGTTATTTACTGAACAATATTCAGAGTATTAAATTAATGCAAAAAAAGTACTTTTATTATGTTATAAGATATGTAAACTGATATATATATATATATATATATATATATATATATATATATATATATATATATATATATATATATATATATATATATATATATATAAATGAAAAATATAAGATATAAAGGCCAACCTTTGAATCCGACAACTCATTTGCAGATTAAGTTTTCAGTTCCACTGTTTAATAATTAATTCGTAATTATTCAGATTATTATCCAGACTATTCACATAATGCAAAAAAAAATTCAGAAATCGAAACAATCCAAACCCATGAAAAGAAACTGTGTTTTTCTCATAAAACATAATTGATAAAACAGTAATCAATTGTTTATAACAGCTTTTATTTTTAATTTGGGGGTACAGTATTGTATTATTCATAATTGAAGATAAGAATGGATGTTTTTTTTATTTTAGAAATAAGCGATTCAGTCCATCGTAGCCTATTTTCACAAAACAAACAGGCATGTATGTATTTTTTACAATACACAATTTAAAACTACTTGATCAAATAGGGATTAGGTAATTGGTAAGTTATCTTTTTGATAAACAAAAGTCCATTTGAAATCTATGAGGCTTAATTTATTGGAGGACGTATGGCCAGCCCTGCTGTCAACGATCCGGTCAGTGCACCGTACGGCAAAAGCATCCGCCAAAAGTGAAATGAGAGAAATACCTCGCAGCTTTCCTAATTTCACACAAGAGTGCAGTCCAAAGAGGGCACAGAGAAGGAAAACCATGTCAAAAAATTCGCTTTTCTTAGAAATTTGGCATAGTCAAAGCGAGTGCGAGTGGCGCTTGTTTTTGGGCCGCGTTCCAAACAGGAAAAAAAAAAAAAAAGAAAAAAGCAGAGTATTTTGGAATTGCTTGCATACACTGCGGGAACATCTGCACCCATGGAAGTGGATGAAAAGGCGGGAAAAACATGAGCGTGAATGGCGATCCCACGCAAGCACAAACGCGCAGCGGACGGCAAACCAAAGCGCCCCCCACGTCCAGCGAGCGATGCCGAGCATAACACCCCCAAAAAAGATGCCTGGTATTGAATGTCTGGACCCCTCAAAAAAATATGTTAACCAATTATTTCTAGTCCCGAAAAATTTCAAAATAAATTGTAAATTAGTACCTGAAAATCTGGACTCCTTTAAAAAAAAGGGGGGGGGGGGGGGTAAGACGTTTTTGGGAGTGAATGAGTTGATTGGGTCATACCCTGTTAACCAAAGACATTATTTTATGCCCCCCCCCCACCCCCACGCATAATTCTGGCATGGTGTTTTGCCGTGTTGGACTTTGACATCTGGGTGAAATTTCAGCTCCCTGGCATCTTCTTGCAATGTTTTCCCTTTGATTTGCTTTTGATGTCAAGATCAAAGCACAAAATACCACACAAGGGTTAAAAGGAGTCCAGACATCCAAAAATGCAGGATGTATATCTATTTAAATTTAAAATAATGTGTTTGGCTTGAGGAGGGTCCAAACACCCCGCCTGAACTTGTTCTCTCCTCTGAAATCCTCGTTCAAAACATTTATTAGTTGGCCCGCGTCATCCATTTGGGCTTAAATGAAAAAAAAGCCGATTAGGTTTTCCACGGGAGCGACGGCGGAAGGCAAAAAAAAAAACCTCCATTAGGAAAAAAAAACAACAAAAAAAACTGACCTTGGTCGGGCGTCTAGAGAGACAACTTCCTGCCTGCGCCGCGTGGCGATGAAAATGGAGGATGGGTCACGGGGGAGGGTGCGCGCGTGTGTGTGTGTGTGCGGTGGGCGGGGCTTGATGGGATGTAGCAGAGTAACAACAGGAAGTGAGGTAAGAAGAGCCCATACCTTGGTCGCCAATCATCAGGTGTGCCAGACCTTAAAAGAAGACAAGAGCACAGTCAGCACAGCAAAGGATCATGGGAGCGTGAAGTGCGTCGCGCGCCTCAAATACTCTAACGCTGTCCACACGTACTCACCCCGCTGCGGCGACAATAGAGCCCCTTTGCTAACGTGTGCTCGGCGCTACTACCGTATATCACCTCCAAAGTGGCACTTACCGGCTGCGCGCGACCAAAAAAGGTGGCGCAACGCTCCGGGCCGACTCGAATGACGTGCGTAAAAAAAAAAAAACTTTCGAAAATGGAAGAGACGGAATGAGGGACTGGAAATATACAGTAGATGAAGATAGATGGCGGGAAGCGTAAATACGGCATTTCCTCACATAGCAAGTGATGGTTCACCGGGGGTAAGGCGCTTAAAGCAAGTAAGTTTCATTTGTGTCACCTAGTAAGGCGCGTAATTACACAAATGCGCATTTTTGTGCCTTCATTCACCTGTCATCGAGACTTTCTGAGGTCCATTAGAAGTGAGACGCTAATTCCCGCAAATGCATTTGACTCAACTGTGAGGAATATTAGCTGTCTATTAGGAGTAAGGCTCTTACTCTGTCGTGTGGTTATTTGTGTTCACATATCAACAAAGAACAACAAGTGTCTATTGGGAGTGAGGCTCCAATTGTGTTTAACCGGTGCTTATTTAGGAAACCACAGGAGGTACCTGGCATCTATTAGGAGTAAGGCGCTAATTTGTGTCTCTTAGGAGTATGGCGCTGTCATTTGGATGGTTTGTGTTTACATAACCACAAAGGGCGACATGTGTCTATTAGGAGTTCCAATTCAGTTTAGTTGGGGCTTATTTACTAAACCGCAGGAGGTTTCTGGTGTTTATTAGGAGTAAGGCGCAAATTTGTCTCATTTGTTCGTACGAACCAATTTTGTCTACTGAATGACAAAGAGCAAAATGTATCTGTGGAGTAAGGCTCCAATTCAGTTCCGTTGGTGTTTACCCACTAAACCACAGGAGGTTCTCGGTGTTAATTAGGAGTAAGGCGCAAAGTTACTGCACTCATTTGGTCATATGCATCGAGTTTGTCCACTTTATCACAAAGAGCAACATTAGGGGTCAGGCTCCAATTTAGGTCAGTTGTTGCTTATTTACTAAGCCACAAGAAGTGTCTATTGGGAGTAAGGCGCCAATTTCAACAAGGGCTCTCAACTGCAAAAAATGTCCATCGGGAATAAGGCTCCAATCCAGATGAATTTGAGGATCGTGTACCTGGTGTTTATTAGGGGTAAGGCTTTGAATATTTTTTGTTGTACGAACACATCTCCGCACTAATTCGTTTTGGCCGAGTTGAAACATGAGAGCCAATTACGGGGGCGGCTATTTGAGGAAATGCGGTAGGGGGTGTAAGGCGCTGGCGGAGGGTAGCGAGGGCGCGTCAGGGCGACCTACCTGGGACGTAGCTGTGCTCTGGACGGGTGTCACGGCCGGGCGAGGGGAGAGAGAGACAGACATTCATTAGCATGCATGCCAAGCCCTGGGGTTACCATGGCAACTACTTACTGTACATGCACACCGCTCCGGGGTTACCGCGGCAACGCGCATGCAGACGCCAACACTTCATTGGCCCGCGCACACACACGCACGCAGCAGCGTTAAAAATGTTAAAAAGCATGTGGACTCACTCGTGGCTAGAGAGCGCCGTCGTACACGTTCCTACCTGTAGGTTAGGATGGAACCGCCAGTTGGCCCCCCCAAACCCCGACAAACTTACCTTGAGACCGCTTCCCTTCCCCCGAGCCCTCCCCGACAGATACCATGCACACACGCGCGCACGCGATCGCACACTCACGCTCACAGATTATGATGTCATTATAATGATGTGGAATAGCAGGAAGGGGCGGAGTCACAGTGACAGAAGAGGCATGCAAAGTTCAACAGCTGTGTGTGTGTGTGTGTGTGTGTGTGTGTATGGATGTGAACTAATAGCGTGGCGGGAACAGGTGGAGCGATTAGCATGCTAACTGCGCTTAGGGGTCAATTCCAATATCATACTCGAAAAACTGTTGGGTTGAAAATAACCCAAGTAGGGTCAAAAAGTCATTAATTTTACCCGCAATGTTGGGTTAGTCCATTTTGGACCCAATTTGGGTTACTTTTCACCCGATTCTTTACAGAGTGTTAAATATGTTGGTTAAAAAACACAAATTTAAGCCAGATGGGCTCAAAAACAGCGTCCCCAAAAATGATCATTCTAAAAATGTGTGTCCCCTTTAAAAGTTGTGTGTCCCCCTTTGACCCAATTTGGGTCCATGGTTTGCAGTTATGTATTTATGTAAAAAATAAACTCTAAAAAGCATTGGGTCAAAGAACACAATTTAACCCATTTTTGAGTACAAAAACATTAGATTAAAACATTAACCAAATTGCGACCAAAATGGACTGAGCCATGATGCATAATTTTACAAGTTAGGGTGGTCCCCATTAGGGTTGTTTTTTAAACCAACTGTTTTTTGAGTATACATGGGTCAAAAAGATTTGGATTGACTCAAGATTTGACACATCTGACCCAATTTCGGATGTTAATCGCCGATTTATCGATTATTAAACGAATGCGCAACTTGGACACGACCTCAGAAGTAGCTCAGTTGTTTCTTATTTTGTTTACCAATAGTAAATAAACAACTGATAATAAACAGTATTTGGGGGGTATTATTTTTCAAAAACCTTTTAAGCACAATACAGTTTCTCCGATTGTTTACAAACACAACAAATGATAGAATAATCCACGAAAAAAGAAAACATCATTGGCTAGTGACAAGCAATTACTCGGCGAGTTCCCGGACAGCGTAAGACAATCTGGAGCACACAGAAAATCCCAAGTAGCCGCTAAAGTCATCGGCTCGAATTTCACGTTCATTTGGAACGACTTTATCGGCGGCCGCTTCAGAGCGGCGGGCCGGCGCTTAGCTAATGAGCAATGAGAAACCCTTTTCCTGACGCGCCGCTATCGCGCGCGAATATGCAAATGTGGCCGGCCGACAAATTCTTGACTGGAGACGCGCTACGAGGCGCGACAAGTCATAATTGAGAGGGGGAAACACAACGCTGATAATTCCCACTTCTCCATTCTGACGGTGGAAAAAAAATGGAGGGTTTGGATTGAATTGAGCATAGCGAGCAGGCTAGCTTTGTGTATAGCATATAAAACGGATCCGGGCTTATAGGAGCGGACAACTTGGGTACCACGGTGCCCCTTCATTTTTCGCAAAAATCTTTTTTTTTTTTTTTTTTTACATAAAACAGTACGAACGTTTGTTTTGTTTCAAAACTATGGAGTTGGAAAATTCGTGGAACAGGAAGTGTAATTGCCCATCTACAGCACCAGGTGGTGCAGTAGGACTCTCATTGTCTGTATGGGAGTTTTAAAATTGCTCTCAATTTTTTCTTTAGAGTTGACTCTTTAATTTCAGGCACTCAAATGCATTTTAAAATATTTTTTTCAGCTTCAGACAAACCTGTACCCTGTATAAACACTGTAAAAAATAAAGTTAACGTTTGATTAAAGTTGATTAATATTGCTTTTTTTCTTTTGTTTATGACACAAATGATACCGGTTTAGGTATACAAATTTTATAGGTAATCACCTTTTTTTTTGGGTCATAAATCATCTAGATTGAGTCGGGATGGATTGACTTAAGTGCATTTTATGTTTTGTTTTTTTTTCAGTTTCAGACTAACCTGTAACCTGTATAAACACTGTCAAAAATAAATTTGACATTTGAGTAAAGTTGATGAATATTGCTTTTTTTCTTTTGGTGCCAAAAAAACTTGCAATTTTAGGCATACATAGACAGTTTTTCTTGATAATGACCTTATAGTCGCCGCGGTTTTCTCTATCCTCGTGCGGGTTTTGCAAAAAATAATGGAGAAGCACCGCATTCAACGAAGAATGGGTTATCATGAAGCTAGTAGCAATCAATCATCCTGATTTCTAAGGAGTCAGTAGCCGTGGGGTTTGCCTTGATTCAAAATACACAACGGCGCCTAGAAATTGGCCCGACCTTGCCATTATTAGAACGCCAGTCAAACGACGGTTCACTCTTGAGCCCCGTGCGAATTACCGCCAGTATTAGCGCTTATCAATTTAGCTCTGACGGGGTTTCTATTGTCCTTGTTAAATGTTTGTCGAGAAATCTTTCAAAACAAAGCTGTCGGGGATGTTCGGGTGTTGTGCCGAATCCCCCGAAGGACCGAAGGACTTTTCGGCACTATCGGGCCTTTAAGCACATTTACGAGACCTTTCCCTTTGCTCCGTTACGGATCGCTTGTGAAACGCTAAAGGATCAAATCCGGCGCCGGCCGGGGCGAGCTGACCCCGCTCGAGCGTCGACGCCATTCTTCCCCAAAAGGCAAACAAAAGGACGATTAAGTAACTGGAAACCTTGCGTGTGGAAAAGCACTTGGATCGCACACTCGAATTCCAAAGAACTTATTTGGACCTGCTTGTTATCCAACACACCACAGCTATGACCGCAGTACAATGGAATAAACAACTCCGATCCCGAGTCATCACAGCTCTCTGTAAAAAAGGAGTTTTTTTCTCTCTCTCGCTCTCTAATATATGTACATATGCACACACATATACATATGCACATATATATATTATATATTATATATATATATATATATATATATATATATATATATATATATATATATATATATGCATGTATGTATATAAAATTACATAAAATCCGACATGTCTCAGAAACTTACACTTAATTTTTTAAATGAATCTCGCCTGCTTATGTAAAAAATAGCAAAATGAATACAAACAAAAACCTAAAGCATTTGGGGAAAAAAAAAAAAGACTTTTTGGGTGATATGGGACCAATAGCCGATATCATTATCAAATTAAGACACCTCTAATTTGTAGTTTTCTTTATTCCAAAGCCAGTCTATTATATGAATAAAAACGGAACTAAAATGTGCCCTTTTAAAAAGAGCAAAACAAGTAAGTAAAATTGCCAAACATTTCCAACCCCAGCTCAGTCTTGCTTACGTTTTTTTTTCATATCGGAGTGTTTTGCATTCAAACGTTTTTTCGGCAAATGAGCGTCGTTTAGTCATCCTCCCCGAGACGCTAAACAGGATATTAGCATAATTAAAATCAGGGAATACTGACTGTTTTCTCAGTCTGGCGTGCGACAAAGGTCAGAAGGAAAATGAAACGTCTGATTGTAATGCCTACGTAAGCTATTTTTTTTTTCCATTCCTCCGCAACCATTTGAAGAAAGGGGCGCTATTAAAGCGCTCCTGCTGCGAGGATACGGCTTCCCGGCGGCAACATCAATTGCAATAGAAATGTGAATCCATCTGTATGCAAATAAAAGAGGCCATTAAAAGTAGGCGCGCTACGCCGTACAGTATATATCAGGCCGGGCTGTAAAACCTACGTCCGCTCCTGTTTAGCCGCGAGAGCCGTGACTAATGGCGGCGCCTCGCCCCACGCGCTGATGCCTTTCGCCGCGCCGGCCTAGCATGCGTGCGCCGCGCCGTGTGTTTGTTTGCGTGAGGACCCCTAGCCGCGCCGGGTAATCGGCCGGCCTGTTGATCCATACGGGGCCGCCGTCTCTATCTTTACAAGCGTTGACTTGCTGTAGTGGTGTCCAAACTATGGCTCGGGGGCCATTTTGAGGCCCTCCATCCAGTTTTAACTCACTTAATCCCAACGACATAATTTTATTGTTTTTTTTTTTAGGAGTATGGATATACAATGCTAGGTTGTGTGTGTGTGTATATATATATATATATATATATATATATATATATATATATATATATATATATATATATATATATATATATGTAGACATATCCTGAACACGCTAAAAAAATGCAGCTGAACTAGTAGCAACATTTTCACAAGCAAAAATGTTCTCAGAATCCACATGAATGATTCCAAAGTAAGTACTTATGTAGATATGAATTTGAAAGCCCTGGACAAACTGCGTCATACACCTGGCACCCTGTGTAAAAAAAAAAAAAAAAAAAAGTATAATCTAAAAGTGTATAACCCGGTGGGGTATAAAAGCAAGGGACAAGGAGTTGGCAAAGAAAAAGCGTGAGATTGAAATCCCTTGGAAAATAAAAGAATCCCCGGCCTCACTCCATCTCCGCCAATGAGAAGAAAAGCTGATAGGAAACAGATGATTCCATTTTTGACCCCATGAGAGAAACACAGCGGGCAGATTTAATTAGCGCTGCCAAGATTGATAGCGCGGCGTGTGGCACTTCTTCACGTGACGCGCGGCACGCTCGCCTTTACAACATAGTCTACGTCCGGGGTTCTCAAACCTTTTGCGGTCAGGGACCCCTTTGGGAAAGCGGATGTTTGCCTTTCAGGCAAGTTTCGTATGAACTCGTTCAATGCCGTTGTCGGCTATAGACGTCCAAAATCCAATTTGAAGGGCTGGCGCCGAATGAGTTAATGACACGGTTTCTTTAAAAGAAAAAAAAAACAACTTTTTCTTCAGGCAAAGGGAAATGAGATTGTATCAATTTACATTGACCAACAAGAGTAATTTTACAGGAAAAGCGCCAACCGTTTTGATTTTTGATTGGAAACGAGATATCTGCGGGCTGCTGCGGGACTCGTTGGGGGGGGGGGGGGGGGGGGGGGGGGGGGGGCGGCGATGGAGACAGGAAGGATGGAGAAACGCTCCCGGCATGAGGTCTCCCCTATTAGTGCTGTCTCCATGGTAACACTGGCCAGTGTGTTCCAAAGGTATGAGTAGCGGGGGGGGGGGGTATGCAAAGTCACCGGGTGCCAAACGACTAACGTGACGGGGGCGACGATGACCACGGGCGAGGTGTGGGAAAAAAACGTCATTCACGGGATTTATTAAGAATGTAGATTGGCGAGGTGACTACATGGTCTGGGATGATGTCATCCCTTTGAAAAATCAGACAAATCAAAGAGAAAAAAACAGAAAACCAGACAATCGACCCACTTGATTGCGACCGAGATCACCAAAGGCTCGAAAACCCAACTCAGTCCGGCCTGAGATGGGATCGAGACCGTCGGAGCGCAGGGCAAAGAAAAAACAAAACTTCTGGAGGTCTAGACAAGACCAAGTCTTTAAGGTCCAGATCAAGACCAGACCAAAACTTTTGGAGGCTCAGAACGACACAAGACCAAGACTTTTGGAGGTCCAGACAAAAAGAAGACTAAAACTTACGGATGCTCAGACCGACACGAAACCAAGACTGTTGAAGGTCTGGAGAGAGATAAGAGTTTGAAGTTCCAGACCACAATAAGAAAAAGACTATAGAAGGTTCAGACAGACACAAGACCAAGACTTTAGGAATTTCAAACAGACAAAGACGTTTGGAGGTCCAGACAAAGAGAAGACTAAGACGATTAAAGGTCCAGAACGAGTAACCACCAAGACTTTTGGAGCACCAGAGAGAGAGAGGAGAAAAACTTTTGGAGGTCTAGACCAAGATAAGATTAAGGCTTTTGGAGGTTCAGACCAAGATAAGGCTAAGAGTTTTGGACGTTCGGATCAAGACGTGACTGAAACCTTTAGAAGTCCAGAGTAAGACTTTAGGAGGTCCACACCAAGACAAGACCGGGACTTTTAGGGAAGACCGAGCCAAGCCTTGGACTCAAATCTAAACGATCAGCGACACGATCGATCGACCATGAAAAACCAAACGAACTTGTGAATACTCGTGAAAATCTTATGGCAGTTGTCGTGACAGCAAAGTTTGATGATTTGTAATGAAAATCCGGGCATGAAATGTGCGTGCCAAACCCTGGTTGGTGGGGGGTTTTTTTGGGGGGGGGACTGCATGGCGAGCAGGATCAAAGTCGCCGGCGGGCCCGAGTTGCCTCCTGCCATTTGCTGCGCGAGCCGTAATATACGATTCGTGTTGGTGGCACTTGTTTTGGCCTTGGGCGGATTGGAGCGTATTAAACAAGAGGCCACTCCGAAAAAGCCAAGCGAACAACATCATATTTAGCTTTGTTGTCATTGTTTCTTAACTTGATTTTATGCATTATTCCGAGTAAATAAAACATGAACGCGAATGCGACTCGGGGCAGATCCAAATCCCGAGCGCTATCCGGGTTTTAGCGGGAGCCTCGTCCTGTTCGGCTAATCTCAAAGACGGGTCGGCCACGCCATGGACGCGGCGTGGAGTCCCAGTCCGATCGGTTCTCGACTTGTCACGGATGGTACGGTTCTGACGCCGGTACTTTTGATACACGAAAAGGCCCATTCGTGCCGCCTTCAAATTTCATGACATTTATCTATTCTGATTTGTCATTTCTGTTACTTTTTTCTCGCACTTTGAACCCTGCTTCCAGTGTGGCCTATCTGCAGTATTTTTTACAAGTCACCAGGGGGCAATCTCCCAGTAAACAAAGCGAGACAGAAGTAGATGCTGCTATTTTACTCGAATGGACACGAATGAAGACACAAATAGACACTATAATGAATTTGAACTGCTAATTTACTTGGCACCAGGGGGCACTCGCCCCTAGTAAACACACTCAGGTGTGTTACTGTAGTGCTGGTGCGGTATTCTAATGTTCCGATTATGTCTGTGTTATATTGAACATCTGTTGGTGCTGCTATTATTTCTCAATCTGTGTTGAAATTCGAATAAAAAAAGAATGTAAAAGACATTCATGTACTTTTCATGATGTTAAAACCTACCAGTTCTAGCCTGGCACGGCCTATACGTGACAAAAGAACATTTTAAGTTCAATTTTTGCTGGTATGGCTTATAACTCGAAAAATCTGGTACTTTTGCATGCAATTCTGCAAGATTTTCTTCAGGTTTAGATACGAGCACATGACTTTGAAAGCAATCTTTGTCAATGGGCTGATTTCCGGCGGCGCGGCAGATGATCTCTCACGGCGCGGCGCTTGTGAAGGGAAGGTCCACATCGCCAATAATTGGCCGGCGCGGCAACAGGAAATCAATTGACAGCAGCATTAGAATGCACGTCTTGTCGTGTTTGTGAAGGCCGCTGCTCCTCAGACACAGACACAAGCTGCGGCAGTGTGAAAAATGCATGTGTGTGTGTGTGCGTGTGTGTTGCAAGCCCTTCTACAGTCAAAAATTGGTTCCCGTACGTACAAATGAACAGTTCCTCAAAAAAAAAAAAAAAAGCATAGCTAATAGGAAAGTAGTAATCGGTGTCAAGGAAGTATGCTGAAGTAACACTAGAGAGATTGCACAGAAATGAACCGATTTGTAAAGTATAATTACCGTGCCTACTGGAGTATTTGTGTGTTGGGTTTGAATGGAAGGGGCGTGGCCTTAAATTGGACTGGTTATTTGAAGGTAAGTGTGTGCGGCGTGGCCTAAAACAGCTCCTCCTGTGTGTTTTGATTTTGCAGTTGGTGAAAAATGCAGCAGCGACCATGGCTCTCCTTGCCCACATGCGAGGGCATTGACTCGATTGCTTCACACACTATCAACAGAAAACATATGGGGGTACGTGAAGGCACTTTTGGGGTACACCAGATTTGAAAATGGTTTCCGCAGTGTCGGCAGATAAAATTTAATGCCGTAAGAGGGACGGTAACGTTTGTTTTCAAATGAAAAGTAAATGAATTGGAAAATGAAGCAAACTATCGGTACATTCTGTTATATTGGCTCCTTTGCAAAACATTATTAATAACTCCCAGCATGTCAGAAATAAAACAGCCGACAAGAGCTATCCTCTGGACTCGCTGAATAAAATATGCCTGGACATACCAATTCACATAGTTCTAAAGTTGATTAAATCTGATGGCTCAGCACTTTTTTTTTTTAATCTAAGAAAACTGCGCTGATTAAGGGGTAGTTTGGAAAAAAACATTTTTCAAGGGGGTACATGATTGAGAAAATGTCGGGATCGTCAAGAGTTCCTACCAACGAACAAAAGTTTGCAGGTAATGGAGGGCCCGCTAAAAGAGTTTCAATAGAAATTGAGTTTTAAAAAGCGTTACAGGAAACTCCTCAATGACTTCAACACAGTCGCCCGATCGTTTGATGCTGCGAGATTTCGGCCGGGGCGAAAACGGAACACGGGGAAGTTTTTCCGGGGGGGGGGGCAGTTTCCCATATAGGAACGGCGCACAACAGTTTCACCCATGGAGGAACGCACACACCGAACGGATCGACCCTCCCCCCGTGGAGAACGGCCTCGGTCGGCGAAGCGGACGGGGGAACCGCGAGCGGAAGGGGCCGCGCGTCGGCGAGGTCTTACCTTCGCTGCAGTCGTTGCCCTGGAAACCGGTGTCGGAGCAGTCGCAGACGGCGCGGTCGTCCACCAGGCTGCACACGCCGCCGTTGCGGCAGCGGTGCTCCGGGCCGCAGCCGGCGCTCACCGTCACGCCCTCGGAGGCGTCCAGCGCGGCCAGCGAGCCGTTGATGCTGAGGGCGCCCACCCAGCCGCGGAAGGCCGGGTGGTCGCGCACGGAGGGCGCCGTCAGGCGCAGCGGCGAGGCGCGCAGCTCGGCCGTCACGCCGCCCACGTAGGTGTGGCTGAAGACCGTCATGTCCCTCCGCTTGCTCTTGACCTCGGCCCAGCCCTCCAGGCGGCCGTCCACCTCCAGCGAGGTGTTCTTCCAGTCCCGCCTGACGCGCACGGCGTGCCAGCGGCCGTCGCTGACCGCCACGCCCGAGCGCAGCTCCGCCGGCTCGGCGCAGAAGATGGAGAAGCGCAGGCGCAGGTGCCCGCGCAGCAGCAGCAGCTCCAGGAAGTCGCAGAAGCCCTCGTCGTCCAGGTAGAGCAGCAGGCCCTCCTGGCTGTGCGTCCGCAGGCTGAAGCTCAGCACGCTCTCGCAGCAGGCGTTCCACACGGGGAAGCGCCCCCACTGGCTGGACACCCCGCCGAACTCCAGCACCTCGCCTTGGGCCTGGCCCCCCGCGCTGCACAGGCAAAGGCCCAGGAAGAGCAGCGGGGCCGCCGCCCAGACGCACATGGCCATGGCACTCATACACTCGCTCGCTGTGCTCTCTCGCGCACGCGCGCTTTCGGAAAGGGGGGAGGCGGGGCTACAGCTGGACGGCTTGCCTCATTGCACTCCTTTCTTTTTTTTCTTCTTCTTCTTCTTTTTGCTCGTGACTCACGCCGAAGCGCCGCTTCTCATCTGAGGCTCGGCCTCGCGCCGGGTGAGCGCCTCCATCTTGCTGGCCCGGATCGGGCCCTCGACTCCCCCGACCCGCCCCCCCCTGCAGGAAACTCCCAGAGCGTCTCCTTGTGTGCGTGCGGCTCACGCGCGGCTAATGGAGAGGAATGACGGTGTCATTGCAGGATTCTCCTCCTCCTCCTCAGGTGCGCCTCGTCATCGCTCTCCGGCCACCTACGGAGAAAGCGAGACGAGTCAAGCGTCTTCGCGTTGGCCTCGAAGTGTCTCCTGGTGGCGGCGGAGAGCATTCCAGAACCTCCTCATTACAAAACTGCCTTTTTTTCTTTTCTTTTTTTTGGTGTGGTGGTCGGATCAATACAACATCTTGCGGCGGGCGCTTTTTTTTTCTCCGTTTTTGGAGGGAGCTCGATCACAAAAGAGCAAAGCGGCGCTGCGGCGGATGACTCAAAGGTGGAATTAACATCCCGTCGAGCAAACGCACACGTACGCGAGGAATAAAGCCAGCAGAGGGGGGCCGCGGACCGCTTATTGATAGACGGCGGCAACGGCTGCGGTTGAAATATCGATTGTCGATTTGCGGCCATTGCTCCCCCCTCCCCCCCATCAAGATCTTTGTCACCAAAATATATGATTTCAAAAGGAGCGGGGGAGAAAAAAAAAAGTCAACCTACCTCGCGAGCATCCTGTGGTGCCCACTGCCCACCCCCCCCTCCCACTTCTTCCGTCCAAACCGCCGCCGGAGGTGAACCTCACCGCGGATGAGACACCCGCCGGTGGTCGGTGCTCGGTGGGTGGCAGTTAGAGAGCCGTTCCACACGCACGCAGACCAGCGCACGCGCGCAAATGACCACACGGATGTCCTCGGCTACGAGCCCTTTCTCCGTCTACTCCGGGGAGGAGGAAAAGGTGCAGTCGGAGGATGATGATGATGATGCTCCGAGAGAGAGGAGGAAAGACGCACACACGCGCCGAGAGAGCGAGGGAGGGTCACGTGACGGAGAGGAGAGAGGGAGAGAGACACGGGCGCGGGGGAGAGAGGCAGAGGTAGGGAACGGGGAGAGCGAGAGAGAGTAGCAGAAGGGAGAAACGTAGTGCAAGAAAGACGGACATGGACACGCAAAAACGGAGGGAGGGAGGAAAAGAGGAAGGTAGATACGCTGAAGTGAGAGAGACCAATGAGAGGGCGACAATGAAAAAGAGGGAGAAACTCGGGGAGGGGAAGAAGGGATGGACAGAATGGGGAGAGAAAGAAGCTCTCTTGAAAAGGGGGTAGAGATGGAGATGGAGATGGAACCAGAATTGAGAAACGATAGCTGGGGTGTGAGAGACAGAGAATGGGAACATTAAGAGAAAAACAGAATGAAGAAAGAGAAAAGGAAATAGAAAGAAATAGAGAACGTGAGAGAGAGTGAGGGGAAAGGGATTTGAAATGAAGAAAGAAAGAGAGGGTTAGGGTTAGAATGAAGAGATAGAAAAAGGAGAGGGGAAAACAAGAAAGATCGACAATAGGACAGAGAGAAAGAGAGAGAGAAAAGAGGAAAGATGGGACAAAAACAATTCGGAGTGAAGAAAGAATGCGGCGAGTGCGGGGAAAGATTCAGAATTGAGATTAAAAAAAAGGAAAGAACAGGACAGAGAGAAGGAGAGCAGGACACAGAGCAAAAAAGGAGGTGAAAAGGAAAAAAGTAGAAACTCAGAATTAAGAAGAAAAAAAAAAAGAGTCCATAAAAGAGAAAGCAAGAGGAAGGCAAAATAGAGTTCAAAAGGGGACAGAAAGAGAGAAGGTGGAGATTCAGAATGAAGACAGAGAAACGAGGGGGAGGAGAAAAAGAGGGAGAGAAAGAGACCAAAAAAGAGAAAGGCTGACAGAAAAAGAGGGAGAAAGAGATTCTGCAGGAAGAAAGGAGAGAAAGGAGAAAAAAAAGATATATCCTAAGATTTGGGTGAAAAAAACTGAAATTGAGATGTACATGTGTCCCTCAGTGACGTATAAATAAGTCTTTGGGATGGAGTGAGTTCAATGTAAAAAGCTGGCGATGGAGCGCGTTGGTTTGCGCTGGTTTTTGAGGAAATTTGGCGGCGGTCCGCTTTGTCTCCCGCGAAAAGGCGATGATTAAAGACGCGCGCGGACTCTCCAATAATAGCGGCCATCTCGCCGGCCTTTTGGGCTAATACGCGCTTATGTGGACGTATTTACTCCGGCGAGGCATTAAGGGCTGATTAACAGCGTCGGTGCGAGCGAGCGCGCGGCGCCGGCCAGATATTAAGCATATTTAAGAGCGGCGCCGGGCGCGCCGACATTAAATGCCAGCCCGAGGAGCCGCGATCCGATGTGCGAGGGGAGAAGGGAAACAAGGAGGAGGGGTGGGTGATGGGGTCGCTATGGTAACAATCTCAGCATCAGCACCGTTTGCATTCCCCGCGGACTGAGCAGCCCTCATCAGACTAAGTGCCTCCTCGCCACGGCGGGGCCAAGTTGACCTTTCGGACCCAAAGGCCTTATCAAATAATAACGCTCACCTGTGTTTCCCAGAGAGCGGCGCAAAACACCGTATTCACTCATTCAATGCCAAAAACGTAGTTTTGCGTTTTTTTGTTTGTTTGTTTGTTTGATTTTTAGGGTCCAGACAGTCAATCCAAGAGAAAAATCCCATGTTTTTTTCCAAGTGTTTCACTAAAGGAGGCTCGAAAACCCACGAAATAAAATGAAGTATTCAAGTAATCGCTTACTTACGTTAAAAAAGGTACAAAGTAAGTGATTACTTATGGTACGAAAAGTACTGCATTAGTTGATTACTTTAGAATCTGAAGGTACTAATTGATTACTTAAGGTACTGAAAGTACTGAGGTAATTGATTAGTTTAGGTAGTAAATTTTGAGTATTAAATGTAGTAAAGTAACTAAATGAGGTACTACAACTACTGTGGTAAATGATTATTTTAGGCACTAAATGTACAAAAGTAATTGATTACTTCAAGTACTTAAAGTACTAAAGTAATTGTGTTTTTGTTTGTTTTTTTAATGGACTGAAGAGGCAGTCGTGGTTGGTTGCCTGATTTGAATTCTGCATAGCAACAAATGACAATAGAAACAATTCTACCAGTCCCAACATTATTCTAATGAAACTAAAATGCTTAAAAAAAAATGCCATCGCATGTGGGCAAGGAGAACAAAAAATATTCAGGCTTGCATAGCCTCCTGTGAGCCATCATTTTTGTCCACTGCAAAGGACATTAGTTGTTGGTCCATACCTTCAAATTCCCCTACTAAGTCCTATTGCGCTCACTCGAGGACATCCTTGCCTTTCCAAACACACCTCTTGTGTTGAGACTCTGTTTTACTGAGACGAAATGGACTCAACAGCGCACACAAATTCCCACAGAAATTTACTGGAAAATTTCCAGCCATTTGGAACGCTAAAATGGACGCATCCATCCATTCAGCCATGCAACCAGTTTTGCATTTTTCCATTGCTCCATCCTTCCGCCTTGCATCTGCAGCAATGTGTGTGTGTCCTCTCATCTACATGTTTATTCATCTTAATATACTTAGTGACCTTATATATATATATATATATATATATATATATATATATATATATATATATATGTGTGTGTGTGTGTGTGTATAGGGGAGGGGTAAAATGCGTTGAAATACAGAGCCCAAAATAAAAATTCAGCTGTCAGCATCCCTGCACATGCAAGCCTGAGTGTGAGCAAGCCACACTTTCTATGTGTGTGTGTGTGTGTGTGTGTGTGTGTGTATGTGTGTGTGTGTGTGTGTGTGTGTGTGTGTGTGTGTGCACAAACTTGATACACACGCACACACACCCTGCCAGTGTCACACTGACAGCGTAACACAGCAGTTGGCTGCAGGCTTGCTGATATGATAGAAAGCAGCAGCACATGAAAGGCCGGCGCGAGGCGAGGCGAGGCGAGGCGAGGCGAGGGGAGGCGAGGGGCGTCTCACCCGGCGTTTTGCCGGGCAGCCGCCGGGGGGGGGGGCGGGGGGCTAAATGAGATTAAATGGGAGCTTTGCCTCTAATGGCGTTCTAATGACTTTCTGTGTAGCTCGTCCATTCACTAATTTTGCTTGCCAATAGTTGCAAGGAGCCACATGGTCGTGTGTGTGTGTGTGTGTGTGTGTGTGAGTGTGTGCGCGCGCGCTAGCTGAGAGGGGGTCACCTCGCCGCAATCTCTTGCTCATTTATAACAATAGCGGCCAAGCATCCTCATCAAAGCCCTGCGCGCGCATACAAACACAGACAGTCGCGCAACCTTTTTCGTGTGTGTGTGTGTGTGTGTGTGTGATTAGAAGTCTGAACAGGAATTAGCATTGATCAGCTGACCAGCAGATGGGAAGTGACTGACAAGGTCCAAACAAAGCCCGGCTCAGGTTGCGCGCATGTGTGTTTGTGTTTTGGAATTATTTATTTTTTTTAGGATTTCCTATTTATTATTTGTATTATTTATTTATATCCTTATTCATTTGTTTTTTTAAATGTATTTTTTTTCTATTTTCCTTACTTTAGGTAACATGGAGTTTTACTGTCTTTGGGGGGACAATTTTGATGGAGCCCACAAGTTGAGAGCATTTTTTGAAGGTTGAGTTTTTAGAGTTTGGTTGGAATTGGATTTGGCTTGAGGTTAGGGCAACCTACGGCCCGGGGGCCATATGCGGCCCGGTAAACTTTTTAATCCGGCGCGCCGAATTTAGAGATAGCTGAACGATCAGTGCTTTAAGATAGTAACTGGTAGCACTAAAGTTTAATTTAGTTTAATTTTCAGTTGTTGTTGAGTCATTTCAATAATGGTTAAATACATTGGAATTGAATATCCACTGTTCTTATGCTTTTGTCAATTTTATATCGAAATATACCACTTTTTTTAAATTTGATTAAAATCACTCCATCCATCTGCTCTCAATCCGAACCTTTTGTCAAATTGTAGAACTTTTTGTGGCTCTCGAATCACATTAAACAAAAATATGTTGAGTGCAATTGAAATGTCTTAATGAGAGCACTACTTTACCACCTGGTGGCGTAAATGTGCAATTACACTTCGCATGGCAATTGTAAAAGCTGGGTTATTTGCCGCCCTAAAACCAAATGAGGGTAAAATAAGACCGTGAGCAGCCCCAAGTTGACTTTTTTTAGGTTTGGTGCCACAGTTATGATACACATTTATCCTTTAAAGTGCCTGTAATGAGCTAATGAATGAATGTGAAAAACCTGAGAAGAAAAAAAGAGAGAAAAAGCCCAAGCACAAGATTTGATTGACTCAAGAGAGCCAGCGTTCGCGCAGGTGTGGCAAGGGAGTGGGGCAGGGAGACGAGGGTTACTATGACGACGACATAGGAGATGCTAATTGTCCATTTTCTCCCCTCCATAAAGTTTAAGAGCCTCGGTGGCTGCCGGCGTTATTCTAACCCAGACACCAAGTCCTCCGCTGGGATTGGCATTTGGCACCTCCCCCACTCGCCCGCACGCTCGGCTAAGCCCACCCTTACGTGAGCTGGGATTCGCAGATATTTTTCCAGAAAGAAAGAACTGAGAAGATCATGAAGATCATCAACACCGCGCAGTTAGCATGTACGCGACCGTCAACATAAACACATCCCTCGTTTAAATGACCACAATCAAACTGTTTCACGTTAGCCTTGCTAGCATTAATACAAAGCTAGCATAAACGGTGTGATTATTTCCTGGATGTATGCCTTCGCATGAAGCTCATCCATAGTGTCAGCTCGCGCGCTAGCATAAACTGACATGGAGGACAACTGTAACAATGAAATGATGTGAAATGATGTGAAACGTGAATGCTTCTCGGATGGATGCCTTCACATGAGGCTTATCAATACCATTAACTAGCATGCTAGCATAAATAGCATGTTAGCGCAAACAGATGTGGGGGACGACTAACAACGAATCCACGTGGAAAGTTTATGATAGTGACTACTTCCTGAATGCATGAAATCACATGATTCTCCTCGATAACGTTAGCTAGTGTGCTAGCACCAACTGACGTGGAGGACATCCGGAAATGTGCTTTTGGACATGACTACTTCCTGGATGGATTCCTTCGCTCGAGGCTGATCAATAGCCCTTGCTCGCACGCTAGCATAACTAGCATGCCAGTATAAACCGATGTGGTCAACTGTAACAATAAAATTTGGAGCCGCCTACTTCCTGGATGAAAAATGAGTAAGTTAGGTAACGGTGTTTGTTTTTTGTCATTGTTTCCCGGCGCCTCCTCCTTCCTTCCCCTGCTTAAGCACTTTGTTCCCGCTTGAAGATGAAGATAATTCAATCAGCTGCTGGCGTCACCATGGCAGCGCCACGTTCTATTTCTGGTGGCACAGTATCAACACAATGAGACTGATTTGACACACTCCCTTACTTGCCGTCGTCCATTTACTCCTTGGCCAGACCTCGGCTGCGCGTCTTCCTCTTTTTTTTTTTTTTTCGCTCGCTCTCCTCTTCCTCCGTCTTCGCCATCAGCCGGTTGCTAGGCAACTGGGATCATTGATCTGCAGGAGCGCTGTCATGAAAACACACGCACGCACACACATCAAGGCATGCGGGCGCACATACAGTACATGCATAAACACACACGTCGTTAGAGGAGGGGGAACCTAAAGTGAAGGCTTCTTCTCTTGAGGGATGAAGACGAGATGCTTCTCGGTACCGATGAATTAACCTACAGTGTATCGATATTGGATGTGGTTTCTCCTTTAATAGGATGTTTTTCTGTTATTGTTTTTTTTTATTATTCGTTAAACGGGGTTACGTGAGAGCATTTCATGGCGTGGTTTCGAGTAGATCAGCGAAGCTAATTGGATGCTTTTTAAGGTAATGGCGGGAACAGCTTGTTTTTCTTTTCAAATTAAGAGCAAATTCATTGGAAAACGAAGCAACTCAACATTACTGTCTTGTAGTGACTCCTTTGCAAAAACTAGAAGAGTGATTCTCAAATTGGGCTACATAAAGGTCCATTAATGCCCCAAAGGATCATATTTATTTTCTAATTGAGCACAAATTAATTGGAACATGAAGTGATTTACTGCACAATTGTGTTCCAGTGACTACTTTGCAAAATGTCCCTTCATTTTGGTAAGTTTTAGAAGGATACGAATATTATATATATATATATATATATATATATATATATATATATATATATATATATATATATATTAGATTACATTTATGTATTCATTTTTTGCTTTACTAATTTATTTAATAGTCAACTCTTGGGTATGGGGAAAACAAACACACATAAATGCACCGCAACAAAAACATTAAAAAAAAAACATCTAAATCTTGTGATCAGACATGAATAATAACAAAAAAGGCTCCCAAAAGGTTCCAGTGACCCCAATTTTGCTTTGTATCGTAGCTCATTAAAAATTAAATGAAGAAGAAAATCAATCATTGAAGTTGCTGACGGAGCTTCTTCCATCTGATATCAGCCGGAGAGAGAAAGCCAGGCGGCGCTTTTTCCTCCTCCCACAAATTAACATCAGCATTAATCTACTTTACGCAGCCCCGCTTCGTCTTAAACAACACGGATGCCGCAACACACGGGGAAAAGGGAAAAAAAAAAAGCCTTTTATGAGACATTAGCTGCGTTTGTCTTTGCGTCAAATATAAACTTTACTATATATCGTAATTGCATGATCATTTAAACGGTAAAATGTCCCAGTGTCCTTGAATGTAGCATGTCCAACCTGAGGATATTTTTGAGTTGCGCCTGTGCGGGGGTTAGAAACTCTTTAAACTGTTGTCAAAATATTTTTTTTCTAAATCACATTAACGATTTATGTGATTTAGAAAAAAAAATCAATGTTTTATGTTTTTCTTCAGGTTAAAACGTTTAAGATATTGGTGCTCCTGTGTTATGGTTCCGAATCATTTTATAGTTGACTTTTTTTCAGCATCAAAGTTGAGTTGGTCAAATATATTTCTAGTTTAAATAGGGAGTGATCTTTTTTAAAATGTTTTTATTTGAGGCACTTTGATGCGCTTAATTTTTTTTTCAGTTTCAGACTAACCTGTAACCTGTATAAACCCTGTAAAAAGTCATTTATTTATTTGTATTTTTTTTGTTAATGTTACACTTGTGCAGTTCTTAAAGGTAATGATCTCATTATGCGTGAAATGTTTTTTTTTTTTTTTTCCCCTGGAGCGGTTTAGCTTTGCAAAAAAAAAAAAAGGAGAGACACTGACTTAAGGTCAAGAGAACGTTGTTATCATGCATCCGCCAGGCCAAGATGGAACTCCATAGTCACAAAACACCTCTTGAGGGACTGGCAAAAAGCACTTTCGGGATCAATGCTTCTCTAGATGGGAGTCACGGGATCAAGAGACTTTTTTTTTCTTGCTATGTGTTTGGCTTTTGGAGTTTGTTTTTTTTTTCTTCCCAAACCAATCCCCGTTCTTGACCTCAATTGCAGCAGGAGTAAAATAAAATCCATGAGGTTAGTTGGCTGGGTTCAAATGCTAACGTGTCTCTTTAAAGCCATTTTTTTTCCTAAAAGGCAAATAAAAACACACTAAATTGCAGCCACAACTTCATATCCGGGAGAAAATAAAATCTTAAAAAAGTAATGACAGGAATGTTCCTTTAAATGATCAAACTGGTTTAAAAGCGTGAACAATTTACATTTCATATTATCCCATTGCATGGCTCCCGATAAATAATACAATCATGTTGTTTTGGAGTAATACTTACTTGATTGGACAAAAATTGTGCGTCCAAGGGCGACAATATTGCTTTTTAACGAATTGTTCCCTGAAATCAGCCAATTTCACCAGAGAGGGAAAAAAGCTGTTTTTTGTATTTGGGTGAGACTCAGGCCACAGATCATGTTTGTAAGCTATATGGGAACTCTTACACACTTAAATGAAACAATGAAACACAAAACAACCACAAAAGTCTCTTTTGGGCCATAACAGGAATTAGTTTAAATAATAATGTATGGGGACCTACGCTTGCAAAGGCAGCCGATAGTAATCCACGGTAAATAAAAGTTGGCGACCCCTGGTGTCCTGATGCTGAAACGACATTAGAGGAAGAATCTAATTCTGTAACGAACCGGAGGCATTTTTTAAAGACGTGACGACGTTTAGGAAAAGTGACGAATTTATTTTACACTACGAAGTGGGTGAGAATGGTGACAAAAATCGCTTTTTGTGCTTTTCATCGGCGATGCTTCGCACAACGTCAGGTGCGCTTTAGCTTAAGCTTGAGCTACATTTCCTGTTGTGACAGAGGAAACTTCAAAATAAAATACAAAAATCCTTTAGCGACTAACCATACACACTTCGTCTCGGAAATTGTGTTTATTCAAAAGAAAATAATTAAATATTAAAGCCATGTGATTTTAGAGTTCACTCAGCCTTAAAGCGCAGCTTCGAGTCGACGTTTACGCTTTAATTGTGAAATGCAACCGGGTTTAATTGCGCCATGCGGGTCAACAGTTATCTGTACTCTACACCCGCTTCATAATGTCCGGAATATTACTGTTGATTTTTTGACACCCTCGTCTCTTTCCTAAACCAATATATTTTTAATATCACAGCACGGATTTTGTATTTTTTGGAGGTTAGTGATGTGGGTGTTTGGTTACGGCTCGCTCATTTGGAAGGTGGACTTTCCCTACGAGGAGAAACGGATCGGTTACGTGAAGGGCTTCAGTCGTCGCTTCTGGCAGGGGAGCACCGACCACCGAGGAGTTCCGGGGAAAGTGAGTGTGACGTCATCACACGCCATCCTAAGCGTCTTTACGTCATGTCGCGAAAAGCCCGTTCATCTTTACTGTAAATTGTAGGCTAAGCGCCCAGGGGCCACAGTTGACGTTTGAAATGTACAGAACGGAAGTGCCCTTGCTGGTGCAAGTCTTAAATAGTTATTTGACACTTTTAATATTATGTTACTAATCACGATGAATTTTAGAGATGTGTAACAAGCTCTTATTGATATTTTAATTTGAGGACCATTTCTGTCGCGACGTCTCCAATGCATCAACTTTTATCATATTGTATTGAAAAATCAATTATAGTCAGTCATATGTTTTTATCCATACTAAACTTTTTTTTTTTTTGATAGCCTGGCCGCGTGGTGACACTTGTGGAGGACCCAGAGGTAGGATTTTTTTTTTTTCAAGATTTTATGGACAGTACTTGCAAAACATTTGAGTGTTTATGACTTATACTTATAAATATATACAGATTTGAAAAGGCCACAATTTTAAAAATACAATCTACCTTTCTTTATCTATTTTCAGATCCGCCTTTACCCTAATATTTGGAAGAATTAAGCATTGCCTTTGTTACTTTGTGAGTGCATTCCCTCACAGGAGTTTGACACATTTGGGCAAGTGAACACAGCCCCGGGTCATATTGACCCGGATATATTATTGCTGATCTTGGTAAATGAACATATTTTACTGGTTGAAGCATAATATTGAATTTGGATTATTTACATTTCTGACACATTTGGGTGAGTCAATACGCCCGGGTCAAAACGACCCAGGGACATTATTACTGTTTCTCGCAAACAAACATAACAAAGAGGGTTACGTGAAAAACCTTTAAAGCAATCATGACAATGTTCGTATTATAAGAAAATATCGCAAGGATTCTTTTAATGGTCCTTCGATAGTAGTCCCCCCCCACTCAAAGCACAAGGCCACCTCCTCGCCGTTTATGACATCACCTTTACTATCATAACAGATGAAGATTAATGAAACAACGCCTCATTATACAGCCGTAAAACGCCAATTAGCAGCCGACGATCGTAACGTTTACTACCTTGTAAGCTGTCAGCGTACCAGCGCGCTTTCTGACGCCGGCGGCATACAAAAGAGCTCCGTTGTCACACTGTACCGACCAAGGTCACGGCAGGCGCAAAAAAAAAAAAAAAAGTTATCTCGTGTTCCGCTGAAAGAAAAAGCGAAGATGACGCCTCGTATTGCGACCTTGGATGGGAGATAATTTTTCCCGCTCGTCTGGGAGAGGCGATAACGCTGGGAAAAATCTGCATTAAAGACGCTAGCGATGCATATCGGAATATTACCGCGTGCGCACAGTTGCGGAAGTTAGCGTCGCTTCAGTACGTTTTTCATTCCAAGTTGTTTGGTGTAAAGACGGTAAACGATTGCCTTCTGTTAATCAGGGATGCGTTTGGGGCGTGGCCTACAAGCTCCCCACGGGGCGCGAGCAGGAAGTCAAGCGCTACCTGGACCACCGGGAAAAGGGCGGCTACCGCGCCGTGGCCGTGGCCTTCCACCCGCGGACGCCGCTGTCGCCGGCGCCGCCCGGCCAGACGCTGCTCTACATCGGCTCGCGCGACAACCCCGACTACCTTGGCCCCGCCCCCTTGGAGGAGATAGCCAATCAGATCGTGGGCTCCACCGGGCCCAGCGGGCAGAACACGGAATATCTCTTGGAGCTGGCCGACGCCGTCCGGCGAATCCTGCCCGAGGACGACGACGCGCACCTGTTTCGCCTGGAGACGCTCGTGCGCCAGAGACTGGAAGGCGACGGCTTGTCCAAACCCTCGTCCGAATAATTCGGTGACGGCGGCGCCTCGACTTGCGTGTTGAACGTGCTACGCGACGGCCCTCTTATCTCAAAACCGCTTTCCTGTGTGTGTCCCGAGCACGAAATCGGGCTTGAGCGTTTCATTTTCAGTTGATCGGAATCCAGGAAAAAAAAACATTGGATGTTAAAGAAAGTGTTATGATTTTGACATTTTCCAGGGCTGCAACACAACAAAATAATCTACCATTTTCGCTCAAAAATAATCATTAACAATTGGTAGTTTTCAAGTTGATGCAGTGTGGGAGATTCCGAATTGAATTGCAAACCGGTCCGAACACGTTTTCTTCCGTGGCGTTCCAGCTCGTGGATTACGCAACATGTTTGTGAAGGCGGCACCAATAAAGCGACCAGTCTTACCTGGAAACGTGATTTGACGCAGCGACCTTTCCTTTGCCGGAACAGCGCTTGAGCCCATGGATTGTCCGCCGCATTCAATTTAAGAGAACATCTGTGTGCGCAACTGCAGACCATCTGTTTATTTAACACATTATACATAAATATTATTTAAAAAAAAAAAAATCAACAGGCTACTAAGGTACTAAAATAATCGATTACTTTAGGTCACTTATGTAATCCATTACTCAAAGCATTGAAGTAAGTGATTCCAAAATACTTCAGCAGGTACTAATACTTCAGGTAACAAAATCATTGATGACTCGAGGTACTAATATACTGAAGTAATTGATGAGAGAGTACTAAAGTGCTAAAATAATTCATTACTTTAGCTATCAAGTAATTCATTGCTAGAATAATTGATCCATTTAGTACCAGCCATTTTTAGACCCTCCTTTAGAATTTTTTTGTATGTACCTGGCATAGAATATCTTGAATTAAAAACACGTGAAATGACATCTTTGGGAGTGAATGAGTTCATAAAGCAATGAACACATACGCCACATAATCCCTATGACTTTTACACCAACATAATACAGTGTATACATATTTACAAAGCTAAATATATATATATACAAGAGCTGTTATGTCACTCCCTGATCCATTTGAGAAAACTTCCATTTTCACCGGAGGGATTTACAATGGCTACGATAAAGAAATGAAATACTGTTGACTTTGAAATGACAAACCCAAACCGGTTTTCCCAGGAAGCGTTTTTGCCCTCGTCTGACTGGCAGCTTGGTCTGACTCCAGCAAAGAAACAAGTACCCGGCGCTCCCCCCCCTAAGCGTAGTAGCACGGAGACACCAGCAGGTCAGTGAGCACCAGCAACTGATCGTCGGTGAAGCGCTGCCGATGCTCCTGCCAGTTGTCGTGGTGCGTGCGACGGAACTCCGATAAGGTCTTCTTCACCGTCATCTTGGAAGCAAGCAAACCACGCGTTCAAATGTTGGGACCCGCTACAAAATACCACCCGGGGGCACCGCCACAAACTCCGATATCCGCAGAAATAATCGCGAAATCTTCAACGTCAAAAATGCCTCAAAGGGCGGCGATTATAAATGAAAACCGACATGTCATGAAAAGCGTGATAATGCCATCCAGTGGACATGATCGCTAATTGCGCTCTCGTCGGCTACATTCCCTCAGATGCGGGATGTTAAACACGGCGGTGTATTAAACTGGCTTTGTTTTCGTGTTACACTTATATTACTGTCTTGTGTTTCAATTGCAGTGAAACTGCAGAACCACAGACACAGTGTTAACTCTAAGACGGAAGTAGACCAGCGCCTGACGAAGGACGGATCAGAAAGAAAGAAAAAAGTCAAATGTCGCCCTCTAGTGGTGGCGGAAGGTTGGGCAAAAGTACACAGACGATTACCATTTCGTTTAGAAGAATATTAGTCATTTGTTTTTTCTATGATCAAAAGGGGAGGGGGGCTCATGTCATGTGCTTTTATTCTGAAAGAAAATTGGAGCCGTTCAGGCCATTTGATCCGAGTGGCAATTCTTCTCTGCCGGCAAGCGGACTTTTCATTTATTGATGCTAAAAGGCGTTTGAATTAGCCCTAGCACAAAAAGGACATGACAATGACTGAAGATGTACTCATAAGTTATAGAAGGCCCGCTTTGGTTTCAATAAAAGATTGAGTCCAAAGTGGGCGCCTGCTGCCCCCCCCCCCCCCCCCCCCCAGCAAAAGGAGCCGCTGAATGATCATGTTTGCCCTCATCTATTATTTAGTCTCATCGATCCCATTGTGTTGGTCTGAGACCTGGGGCACCTTTTTTTTTTTTTTTTTTTTTTTTTACCTCGATGGGCTGCGGGTCGTTGAGGTGGTCGCTGAGGTCCATGAGAATCTGCGGCATCCATTCGGGGACGTCGTAAGGACTGGACAGGATGCAGGCGCTCAGGCCCAGCACGCCGGCATGGCGGCGCACCAAATCTGCGCAGCAAAATGGCCGCCCGTCACATCATCACCAGACTTTTTTTTTTTTTTTAATTAATGTATTTTATGTTTCTAACCCATTCAATGCCAGGGACGTATTTTTGTATTTTTTTTTAAGAGCCTAGACTTTCAATTCCAGATAAGTATCGATTTAATACTCAAGCATCCGACAATGAATGTCCTTAATGTACTTAAGTATTGATTTATTATCTAAGTATTTGAGATTTCATGTCCAGAATCCTAATAAACGTGAAAATACGTCCCTATGGTACCCTAACCCAGAATTTTCCGAATTCTGACTTTAAAATCAACGGAATGTTGCAAAAATCGCAGGAAAATCAATGTAATAAGTCCTATTAAAATGCAGCTCAAAAATTGGAATTATAATGGTTTTATATGGTCCAAAATTTGGACAATGATTATTTTTGTACACAAAATCTCGCACGTCTATCTCCGATCACATAAAAATGTCAGAATCATTGCTTTTTGAAATGTTACATGTTTTAATCATCTGCTGGAAATGTCAGCCCTTTTTTTCTTATTGGTTCTTTTACGATACCAAAAAGGAATTTCCATAATTTGTAACAAAACGCCACAAGGGTTGAAGTGAGAATTCCGAGGCTAAGGTCAGAATTCCGAGCTCGCTATTCATTCGCTGTATCCGTGTCACGGTTTAATCTTTAGACCTTCCGACGAATCATTCATTTTCCCCCCCGAAAATTTTCGTGCGGTCGTGAGCTCGATCGGTTGATGAGCGCGGTTTGAAAAGCGGCGGCGGTTTACCGTTGGAAGCCAGCTCTCGTCTGGCCTTGGGAAGGCGCGTGTGACTCAGCGTCTGCAGTTGCGTCTGCAGACTGCGGTCCAGGGGGAACAAGTGGCACTGCAGCAAACCGCTCAGGGTGGTGCCCGCCATGTCTCGCACCTACGCCGCACGCAAAGCGCTTACAACATTTCCAAAGGTTTGCGGCTGCGGCACTAAGAAGTCACCTCGAGCTGCTCGTCCAGGAGCAGACGCAAGAGCAGTTTGCGGACGCGCTGCACCTCGCCGGGCGCGCTGAGCACGGTGAATAAGTTGGAGAAGACGCTAATCTGGAGGTAGGTCAGCACCGAGTAGCGCGCGTGCCACGACCCGCTGCCGGCCATCTGCAAACACGCACACGTGCGCGCCGGCGTTGATCCCGTGTTCCCGTGGACCACCTTCAAATGTCAAAGCGGGTCGGCGTGCGCAACGGTGAAGAACGAGGCCGTCTTGGCCGCCTACGTGACGCATAATTCATGAGCTTATCAGATGGAATAACGTGTCAATCTTCATACGTGAGCGCCACGCCGTCGCTGTCGGACGCCAACGGACATCCGTGCCCGGAACTTTGCATAAATATATACAGTATGCATATATAAAATCTCAACCAGATAACGCTATATGTGGAGGAAATTTTCTGCGTATGTTGAATTTGTATTGGATTGAGTGATCCTTTTGTGCACCACTAGAGGGAGACAATTTACTACTAGCGGGTGCTATTTTCCAATAAAGTCAAATTTCTGATTGTCTATTCATGAAGTTTGACTGACTTATTTGATTGTTTTGTGCATAGCTCCATCTACTACAGTAGCTTCTATTCTATGCGCCTTATAATGTGGTGTGCCCTGCATATGTAAACAGTTTTAAAATAGGCCATTCATTGAAGGTGCGCCTTATAATCCAATGTACCTCATACTGCGTGAAATACGGTATATTAAATATTCTGATTTACTGTAATATAATCATATTTTTATGATAAAATTGTGGTTGTCTTTTACTGATACACTTTTTCCATCGAATCCACACAGAAAAGACGGGGGGTTGCGTGCCAGCGACCTCTTCCAGGGCGGCCAGGATGAGAGGGACGTGCGGCGGATAGAGCAGGCCCTGGGACATGAGCGAGAGGCACGTGCGAGCGTCCTGCTTCATCTCATCATAACTCTCATCAATCTCCACCGGGGCAATCTGGAAAGAGGCAACGAGAGAGAAAGGTAAGGGCCGCCGCGGCAAATCCACGCAGAAATGGAGTCTAATGGCCGAGTAAGATGGAGTGGCTAATAAGACCGCATGTGTGCGCGGACGCTCATGTTTTTTTTGCGGCACGGTGGGGACCGGGTCTTTGTGGGGACCTCTTTTACTTGTGGGGATCATTTCGGCGCGCCCAAGTTAAGGGTCGCGACTTGCTTTTAGAGTATAACCTTGAATTGAATTTTGGGGAAGTGTTAGGCAATCTGTTGTGCTGATTAATTTGTTGAGGGATGTCCTCACTATGACGGAAAAAAAATGTGTGTGTGTGCCCTTGTTTTTGTCTGAATGGCGAGGACCTAATCTTGGGTTTTATGTTCTTGTGGGGATCATTTTGGTGGACCACAATAGTTCAGACCTCTTTTGGAGGGTCAAGTCCTACTTTTAGAGGAGTCCTTCAAATGGGGGGTTCAAGGCCAGGTTGGGGGGGCTCAGAGAAAGGGCTTTGTTTTTGCAACGTGAAAAAAAGACATTCATAAATGAAAATAATAATAAAATAATTAGAAAGATATTCAATAATAATTGATTAAGAGAAGAACAAAGAAACAATAAAATAAATACTAAAATGTGAAAAAATAAAATTAGAAAACACTAATTAAATTAAAAATAAATAAGAAGAGGAAGAAAATATAACTAAAATATTCAAGTAAAACAAAGTAACAAAATTAAAATAATAAAATGTAAAAAATAAAATAAATGAATATAAAAAAATTGAACAACATCAACTACAATAATAAAAATAAATAAATAAATAAAAAAGTAAACAAAAAATAAATAAAAAGAGATACATGCAAAATATAATTGAGAAGTAAGGTTTGAATCTGTTGTGATTGTTGCCTAGAACATGCATTATGTCAATGGTATGTCCCCACAATGATAGAAACCCCCCGACGCTCACGCCCCATGCGTGCGTGCGTGCGTGCATGTGTGCGTGCCTTGAAGAGCAGAGGCAGGAGCTGAAGTTGCTGCTGAACAGGCGTGGTGAAGGTCCGCCCGGCGCTTGCCAGCAGCCATTTTAAGACTAGGAAAAAAAGCGCAAAAAAAAGAAAGAGAATCACGAGGCGGCTCGCTCATAAAATCAAGCTGGCAGCCGGGGTGACCTCCCTGTGACGCTTTCGCTCCAGCCACACATTCGTCATTCTTTTACCACCTAACAAGTCTTTTCATGGCGCGCAGGACGCATCTATTCACACCTCTCAAAGACACATTTGGTTTTTTTAGACTTCTAGCGTAAATAACGCGCGATTTATTTCAATTACATCTCTTTTTTTATTTAGCGCAACCTCCTGAGAGCCAGCCTATTCATTTGTGGACATTCATTTTTGGCGTATATCTTTGGACTCATTGGAGCTCCTCAAATATGTCCTGGTGTCCTCAGTAGAGGACATCCTGGTCTTTCCAGAAAAGTGTTGCATTGAATTTACTCAATTTTACTCCCGTGGTTACATGCAATAAAAGTATCTAAATTCAGATGTACTTTTTTAATAGAAAACACACCGACTTAAAAATGGATTCAGATGAATTTATTGATGAGACGTATTTGAGTAAATTCAACATATTTTTCAGTGTGTATTAAATGCATTACATTTTACATTGTGATTTTTTAATTGAATCGTCTAACATTACATTTAAATCAATTTTTTTGTACACAGTACTTTGCGCAGTAAAAAAATACTTCTTCAATAAATTACAGACATTTTTATACATGCTTTCTAAACATAATTTGCCCAAATTAATAAGCAATATGCCAACTGTGTCATGGACTAAGGGGAATTTCATAACTCACATTACACCTCATTAAATTACAAACGGTGGCTAACCCCAACAAAATGGAGGTAAACGGACCGATAGGATGGCTCGGACATTTTTTTTTTTTTTTTTTTAAAAGCGTAACCTATTTTTGTAGTGAGCATGATTAATACATTTTAATGCACACTGCGCCACTTTGTGACCGGGAGCACGGGCTAAAATTAGACCTGCGACATCTTTTTGTACGCTTCCCACCTTGAGTCCCCCCCTCACCCCCCAAAGTAGTCCAAATGCGCGCGGGTACCGGTTTTGAGCAGCTTGACGGCTTGCGTCCGCTCGTCTTCGCTCCGGCCGTCGCGGACGTGGTCCTCGCTCACGTGGTTTCGGATCTCCGGCTGGGACGTGAGGGGCTCGAGCCGCTCCAGCACCCGGCCCACGAAGTCGGCCACGCGGGGGGAGGAGGTGGGCTGCGTGTGGGGCAGGGCCACGTCCATCATGAAGATGTAGGTCAGGACACTGGAGGCGAGCGGGGTGGACAACTTCAGACACGTGCGGATAAACAAAGCGTCGCTTTGCGGCTGCGACGGCGCACGCGAGTAAGACGCGGCTCGCTCGCCTTTATTCGATGTTTCGTATTAATTGCACGTTTACGGAAAAAGAAAACGTGTGGAAATGGCTTGCGGAAGAATGCAAATGAATGTCATTGTATAGCCATAAAAAGTTCGGGTTATTCTTGCCGGTATCAGATCGAGACATTTCTATCGGACAAAAGCTGCAATGGGTATGTTATCTGAAAAGGTTGTAATCCGTGGGTTAAATTGCCGTTTCTAAACTTTTACCCGAAGCGAAGCGCGTTTGGTACCTGCCGATGCGCTCGCGCACGTTCTTGTAGACCTGCGTGAGTTTGGGTTCCAGGTAAGCCAGGAGCCTGTGCAGCAGTTCGGCCACCCGCCACTGCTGCTGGGCCAGCCCGCCTTGGAGCACGTACAGCAAACTGAGAACCGAAGCGAACGGAAAACCGAGAAGCGGTCAAAGGCCGCCGGGGACCGGGAGGCCAGCCGGGCCGGGACGAGGACGGGGCGGGCACCTGGCGTCTCGGAAGGAGCTCCCCTCGCCCATGAGCGGCGTCTCCATCAGCAGCTCCAACAGCCAGTGCAGCTTGCGGGGGTCGCGACCTTCCTGTTGGATCCCAAACAGTTTTTGGGTTAACCAGGCGAGGCCGGAAACACTTATTTTTTCAAGTAATGCAAAACATTTACTGTGAAATCACAGCAGAATTTTAACAGTGTGTGTCCTACTGCTTCTCCAATTTAAGCGATGAATTTTTACAAATGGCGCATTTCAACAAATCCAAGAGAAAAAGGTATTTTCTCACGCATGCGGTGGCCACGCAGGTGCCCCAGTCGGTGTAGGTTTCCACGGTCATGTTGCTCATGGCCGTCTTGATCAGCGGGCACAAAGCGCGCCACAACTTGTCCACCTACGCATAGACACATTTCACGTCGATATTTTTTCCCCGTCGACCGAACACGTTTGTGCGCGACCTTGCTGAAGCTCCAGAGCTTGCAGCCTCTGATGAGGCCGGCGGCGATCTCGCAGACGCAGCGCTGCGAGCTCTCGTGCGGGTCGGCGGCCAGCTGCTCCAAGTGCGGCCACAGCAGAGGCAGGAAGACGTCGCCGTAGTTGCGAAACAGGCCCTGCCGGGCCCGGCCGGGTATAGGTCACCCTTTTTTTTTTTTTTTTTTTTTTTTTTGGGGGGGGGGGGGGGTACCTTGAAGAGGCAGAAGCGGCGCGGGTTGAAGCTGTCTTTGCCTTTGCGCTCCTCCAGGGAGAGGAAATCCATCAGCTGCTCGACAAACTCCGGGTCAGAGAAGTATTCAAAGATGATCTTTTCCGCCTAAAAAATCCAAAAGTGTGTGAGATATTGCTTCTGCTGTGCGCGTACACGCCCGCGTGTGTGTACCTCGCTCATGTCCTCGTAAGGCAGGTCATCCTTCAGCTTTTGCGAAGGAGCGTAGATCATCAGTTCTCTAAAAAGGACACAAGTGTGAGCTACAATGTGATACGGAATGATGGACAAGGATAGAGAAAAATGTCCGTGGCCCGCACACAAATCTTATAAAAATATAGACTTAAAAAGGAAAAAAAAATAAAACAAAACAAAAATAAATTGAGCAAATATCCTCAAATTACTGTATATACAGTGGTTTTAACATGGGAGTATATGAAGGCACTTTGAGGATATGGTGAGATCCTGATTTCACGCTGTAACAGGAAGAGTACGTTTTCATTTCAAAATAAGAGCAAAATCATTGGAACATGAAGCCTCTGACTGCTAAAATGTCATGTTTTTTTGCAAAACCTTGTATACTGATATGTATCGATTTTTTGTGTCCCTTTTATTCAGACGTGAATCGTTATATGCAATGCAATTTGGTAAGAAAAAACACCTGAAAAATGTTGAGAACCACAGCACAACCGTGTGTTATTTTTCTGTATATACACTTGTGGATCAATGCTCATTTCCCCCCCATATATTTGAGCTTATAAAAAGCTTTTAAAGTCATCTTATTACTGCGCCCGAAGATAATACGATTTTATTTTCTCCGATCTGTCATAGTAAAGGATGCGTGTCTTTTTTCCATCCTTTATTGGATAAGAGCACAAAGACACGGGCGAGGCATTCTCCTGTCTCGGGGATAAGGAGCCAGGATGAATGAGTGAAAAAGTCCATTAGTCAGCAAGTTGCCCGCGTACGGGGACAGGAAGTACCGCCCCTCCGCTTGTCTTATCTGGGCCAGGCTGTAAGTCATCCGGTCGGGCTCGGAATATCTGGGCCGGGCGGGTCGGTGCCGGCGCTCCGCCTCATTAGCTCGCCGTTGCCGTTAAAAAGACATAAAAGCCCCCCCACTCCCCACCCCCCCACCGACGGAGGTTTCCTTCTCACCTGGGCCAGCAGTAGTAGCCCACGTGCGTTTTCTCCACGTGGAGCTGCGAGTCCCACGCCTCCTCGCTGAGGGGCAGGTCGGCGCCGCGGTACTGCAACCATCCGTTGGCGAGGCGGTCCCCGGCCCACACGCCTTCCGGGTCCGCCACGCCACCTGCCGCCGTAAACTTACATCAATTCAAAACCCAGACGCTCCTTCTTCGGCCTCGTATTTCTTCTTCGTTATATTCCAGCGTACGTTTCTTCCTGTACTCACTAATGTCCGACGGCTTGACCGCGACTTTTTTTCTGGGTCTTTTGAGCTGTTTTAAGATTCCGGCCACGGCTGATATCGCCACCTATTGAGACAGACGGAAAAGAAAAATGAGAATAAATCTCACGGTGAAACCAGTCCATTGGGTAATCTGCCACAAAAGCCGTTGTGATTTCCCGCCAACGTGTAGACGGCGGACGCGGGACCTTGCGTATGCTGACGGAGTCGTGTGTGAGGCTCTGCGTGAAGTAGAGGACGGCGTCCGGCGGCAGCGGGTGGTCGTCCCGAAGCAGGAGCGACAGCAAGTCTGCCGCCGTGTGCTCGAACTTCCAGGGCCTGCGTCACGGGACGGGAACTACCGTTTAGCGTTCCACCAGACAATATTTTCACAATATTAGTTGCATTCAAGTGCAATACAAAAGCCTTTTTTTTACCTATTATTGTTATTTATTTTGTCCTGCGTGTGATTAAGCCTTGTGCAGGATTATTTTCTTCCACATGGGAGTATTTTAAGTAAGGGAAGGCCCACTCCTGCTAGTGCGATAACAAAATGGTCGTGTCATGTTGAAATTTGACATCTTGTCACATGTAGGTGAAATTTCAGCTCCCTAGTGTTCTCTTTCAAAGCTTTCCCTTGGACGTGAAATGCCTTTGACGTAAAAGATACCACACAATTTAGCAAAAAGGCGCTGCGCTCCAATTAATTTTCTCTTAATTTGAAAAGAAAACAGCATTAGATTTGCTAATACCTGCAGAAACCCTGTTAAAATCTAACACACCTTAATTTGAGAACTTGGCTGCAATATTGCTATTATATTAAAAGTGAAAAATTGCAGGACACCACTCATCCTCTTTTTGTCCTCAATTTGCTTGCAACACTCACAGCTCTCTGTCTTCAAGGCAGTCTAGCAAGTCATTCACCAGCTTCTCATATTTCCTGAGCAAAAAAATAAAAACAGTGAAAATGTTTTTTTTTCCGCTATATAACAGCAATTAAAGACATACCGCGCATTGACGACATTCCTGATCTGCTGGCGCTGAAGCCCCTCCTTCAGCTCCTCCCCAGAGGGCGTGTCCAAAGTCTGGCAGGGCGCCATTTGCTCGGCTATCTCCACGCAGCCCTCGGACACCTGAAGATACGGACGCGATGAGCGACGCGACCAGCGACTCCGGAATTCCGCAAAGAAACCCACGGTGAAAAAGATGCCGATGGTGTCGTGCTGCCGGTGGATGCGGTCCACGATGTCGTCCAGGAGCTGCCCCACCGAGTGCTCGTCCAGGGCGGCGGCGGGCGACAGGCCGCAGCGGACCAGCGCCGGCCACACGGCGCCCACGCAGTCCCAGTCGCGCGGGCCGGCCGAACATACGCCGCTGTGCGCCGCCTGCAGGCAGTACAGCGCCCCCTGAGGCGGAGGGCGGGATTACAATCGGAAGTAGCCAACAAGTCTGCGCGCGTTTGCCGCCTTCACCTTGAATTGCTGCTGCGTGCAGATGCCGCGTTGCGGGGACAGCAGTTGCACCATTCGAGGAATCACGTCTCGGTACGAGAAGCTGAAGGTGGCCAGCGCCGTGGTCAGCACGTTCTGGGCCCTGCTGCGTACCTACCGGGGGAGGGGAATTTGGAATAAATAGGATACTCCCAGCCTATTCATAGTTTTTGGAGCTGCCCCACTAAGTCCTAGTGTCCACGGTAGAGGACATTCCGGCCATTCTTAAACATGAGGGACATGTGTGCGTGCGTGTGTATAGATACAGGCAAATAAGATATACAGTATATAGCAAAAAGATATCTGAAAGTGAGGAAATTGTGTTTCTGTAAAGTAATTTTATGTTTGTGTTATTTCGGGTGTATGTGTGTGACTTCATCACGTTTGCATGAAAACATGTATTTGTGTACACACGTGTGTTCACGCAAGGATGCGTTTATGAAGTCAAATACATGAAATTTGAAAGTGTGTTTGTCGAGAAATATTGGCATTATATTATTGTGCGCACGTGTGAATGTCGGAGCTTGCGTTTGTGTGCAGACAAGCAAACATATGTGCAAAAGTGTGTACGTCGTGGATGTTTGTGCGGGTATACTGTATGAGTACATTTTGTGTGTGTGTGTGTGTGTTGCACCTGGCTGTAAGCGCTGGTTGAAAGCAGCAGTAAATCGCAGAGTAATTCTTGGTGGACTTCCTTGTATTCGCTGCCCTCCACCACCAGTTTTCTCATCTTCTCATTGAAAATTAAAAGTCATATTAGCCAAGTATTAAAGCTGCAGCGATGAATGTATTCACTGCCATTGACAAGCCAACTATATTACTGACAATTAGTCAACTAGGAAATATACATATTAGCAAACTACCTCGTGCTGTAGCAAAACTCGGTCGATGAGCAGGGATCGAATATGCTGCTTCTTTCCGTAAAGCTGTTGCAGGAACCACGACGACAACAAAAATCAAATTGTTGCTTAGTCAGGACTATTCTGAGAAAATGAATCTACTGATACTACTACGATACTCACCCGGTTTTCCATGGACTTCTTGACCAGCGTGAAGCTCTTCCAGCGGGAGTCAAACTCCTTCTTGTGCGTGCCTCGGAAGAACAGGAGGTCGCTGATGATCTGCGATCGAGATTCGCTCAAAATTTTGCTCGGGAGGCCATGGACGAAAAGCTTTCGAATGGCTAACGCCTCAAATGGGGGCAATGTTTCGAGGCCGGATCGTGTTCCATCTCTAGTTCAAGTTCAACGCCTACCTCTATCTAATCCTGCAGTTTGGAAAAGAACCAACTGTGAAACAGAGACGTTGCCTCGGCGGAGGTAATGCACCTTAATGACGACAAAGAGTGACTTGGTGTCGTCCTCAGCGTGCTCCAGGATGTGATCTGATGGGTGGGACGTGAGGTAGCATGAAATGAGCGCGCGTGTGTTTTAGTGTACGTTTTTTTTGCGCGCGTTGACTCACGCAGCAGCAGCCTCATGGTGCGGCAGATGGACTGGCGGTAGTTCTCGCGTGAATCATCTGCGCCAGCGCGCACAGGGGTGACAAATGAGCGAGGTGGCAAAACGGCGGGCGGGTGCGTTTTCTCACCGTACTCCACGCCGATGTGCAGTTTGAACTCCCCCAGGTTGACCATGGAGGGCACGCTGAGGCGGGGCACAGGGGGTGAGAAGGGAAGGGGGAGGCGTGTGCGTTTTCATGCGGGACTCACAGGTCAGCGACGTGAGGTCCATCCAGAGGGGGCAGCAGGCTGCCCGCCCCGAGGAGGCAGTGCTGCACGATGGCCAGACTCTGCAACAGCTCCTCCCTGTGGACACGCGTGCGCATTGCAAGTTAGGTGGACGTATGTTCAATGTTCATGGGTTTTTTTTTTTTTTTGTTTGGGGTGGGGGGGGGGGGTCATTTTGACACCTGCTCATCGGCTGGTCTCCCGAGACGTGCCGCCCGATTC
Organism: Hippichthys cyanospilos; assembly: GCF_059441005.1. Taxonomy (NCBI): domain Eukaryota; kingdom Metazoa; phylum Chordata; class Actinopteri; order Syngnathiformes; family Syngnathidae; genus Hippichthys; species Hippichthys cyanospilos. The sequence continues at coordinate 15,556,234 of NC_142385.1, read as the reverse complement.
GCTCCAGCTCGGGCTTGAGGAGGCGGGACAAGAGGCGGAAAACAAAGTTCACTTCCTCCGGGCTGGGGACGTGCCAGCGCAGACCCAAATCCGCCACGTCGCCGGGCCGGCCCCAGTCCTGCGTTTGGTACGGAGGCCAAAATTAAACCAATAGGACATTGGCACAACTTGTAGAGAGTAAAGAGTGACTGAAAAAGACTATGAGTGAGTGAGTGAGTGACTGAGTGAGTGAGTGAGTGAGTTAAAGAGATGAAAAAAGAGTAATTGAGTGAGCAAAAAAGAGAGCAAAGGGTGACTGAAAAAGACTATCAAAGAGTGAGTGGTCGTGAGTGAGTATCGAGAGTAAAGAATAAGTGAGTGACAAAGACTAAAAAAGCGAGTCGAGAGAGTAAACAAGCGAGCGGGCAAAAGACACGGCGGTCGAGCGAGCGGCCCACCTCAACGGGGAGGCGGCGGTCGAAGCCCCCGGGCACGCTGCGGTACTCGGTGGGGTAGATGAGCGAGAGGGAGCGCAGCGCGTGCTCCAGCAGGCCGGCGGCCAGCGCGTACGCCCGTTTGCAGCGCAGGCGCACGCAGGCGCTCAGGACGCTCTCCAGCTGCTCGCCGTAGCTCAGCAGCTGCCGCCCGTCCACGCGGCTCACCTGCAACGCACACGCGCGCGCAGCGTATTAAAGATGGGAGCGCCGCCGTAAGTCACGGCGCTTGGCTAGCTCCGCTCCCACCAGTAATAAAACACAACAGAGAAGGTATCAATATGTTCCGCTTAGCGACAAAGCGGCCCCATATTTACGAGGACGTGGCGCGCCAGGGGCCCGCTGCAAAAAACCTCGCTCGCTCATCATCCCCCCCTCCTCAATATCGGAAACTTTAAGCGGAGGTGAAATGTGGTCTGTGTGCACGCGGGGGGAACGCGGTGACCGAGCGGTGAACGCGCATTGGGCTTGGCGTCTCACCTGAGACAGCAGCTGGAGGTTCCACAGGAGCTCTTTGTCCAGCTCCTCTTCGCTCTCTAGATCCTCATCTGTAGGAAAAAGGTGTCCGCGGCAGGCGATGTCTTTTAACACATTTACTGTTAGACAGGTAAAAACGGATCTTTGATGTCTATTGCTGTCAAATGGAGTGAATGTGTATTATATATTAACCCATTCAATGCCAAAGACGTATTTTTACACCGTGTCTCATTTTTGTCAATCCAGACATTGTATATTGTATGTCATTGATTTTTTTTCTTCAAAAAAAAATTCCTGGACTCTTTAAAACAATAACCTCAAATGCATTCTTCTTCTTTAATACTGTATAATAGTAATCATGTATAAATAATACAAGTACAAAATGATTACTTATCATAATCATCTAGTGTAATCATCATCTGCTAATTCTTATACTTTACATGATAAAATGATCTGGCGGGCCGGATTTTGGCCTCCGGGCTATATGTTTGACATCCTGCCTCTGTAAAGTGTAAATTCTGACTGCAATTTTGTTTTTTTTCCCCCCCATCATTAGCCATGATCTTCTTCCATCAAAAAATGTACTCAATAGTAGCAACGTAGTTGCATTGCATTCATTTTTGCTCAATTTTTTTGCTGTTTTATTGTGCGGTGAGTCACATTAACGCTACACACTTTGGCTCAAAACATAATAGTTATTAAATTATCAGCACACAATTAAAAAAAAACAAAAACATCTGAATACAGGCGTCATACTGACTTTGTGTAGTTTGTAAAATGAGGCTGCAGCAGTGCGGGACAAAGAGTCTGAGGGACTCGGCAGGATGACACTGAAAAGACACACAATGTCAACGTTTGCACAGCAGAACCATAGAAAACCAGGCAAATTGTATCCATAAAAAAAAAAAAAAAAAGGTGAGAAGGAAAGCTCACCTTGGCGGCCGCTCCGCACATGTCGGCCACCATCCGGCCCGAGACGCACGTCTCAAAGATGTTGGACGTGGCGAACTTGTAGACTTTCTGCAGTGCCACCTAACGAGAGATGAAAAAAAAACATGAGTGTTACATGTTAGATTGCGTACGTGTGTGTGTGTTACCATGTAGATGTGCGTGGAGCACTGCGTGAGGACGGTGCTGACGGTGGAGGACAGGCCCAGTTCCACCAGGCTCTCCAGCTGCGTCTGCGTGTCTGTCTCCGTGTCGTCCCGCGTCTGCTCCAAGGTGCTGCTTTCGATCACGGCAAAACACCTGCACGCAAAAAAAAACAACAACATTGCGTCTAGGACTGGAAAAAAGGGTCGGAAGCACAGATAAAGAGCTTCATTTGATATTACCTGTCCAGAAATTGCAGGACAAAGTCTTCAAACTGGGCAGAAGCAAAACACACCTCTTTTTCAATCTGAAAAACAGGGGAAAAAAAATGAAAATCAAATGTTGCACAGAAGAGTATAATGGTGGCAATTTTAGTAGATTCCATGAGGAAATGATTAATAGTGTCTTTGCAAATTTAAATAATAAAAAAAAAGTATTGCAAGTATATTTAGAATTTTGTATTGTTGTATTAAATAACTGGTAAATTATAATGAATGAAAAGTAATCTTTAAAAAAAATAGTTTCTTCAAAATGTTTAAAAATGTTTACCTCATTGTACAAATTTTTTTGCTAAGAATTAAAAATGTTACTAAAGAAAAAACAAAAATGACAGGTTACAGAAGGGCACATAAGTGTTGTTGATTTGTATTATGTTCATCTAATAAGTCGTTATGAAATAAAAATGTTTTTGATGATTTTTGATGATTGTTTTAATTATTAAATCCCAAGTATTTATTTTTACAGTTTAAGTGTCTCAAAACATTTGTCGGTATATAAATTAGGCACTAAAATGATCAAGTACTCAAATTTTCAAATACTTTAGGCAATTAAGAAGCATCTTTGGGATTTAAATAAATGGCTCATCACAATTAAACGACAAAAAGTAATGTCAAAGATACTGATGACAAATATTGACCTGATTTACAAACGGTCGGCCCTGCTTTTGCTATTAAAAAAAAAAAAAATCCGCAGTACTCTTTGACCAGATAGGGGGCGCACCTCCGAGAGCCGGCCGTGATCAGACGGCGCCGCCGAACAGTCGACCAAAGGCACCAGCGTGGTGAAGGTGGTGATGAACTGGAAGGTGATCTGAAAAGGGGTCGGCGGCGTCAACGGCGCCCCGCCTTGCAAATCCGAAACGGGCGCGGCTCACCATGCACTTGCTGAAGTCGTTGGGGTCCACGCCCGGCAGCGAGCCCATGAGCAAGGGCAGCACGTGGAGGCGGCCCTCCGGGTAGCGCCGGCCGGGGGCCACCAGGCTCCGCGCCATGCCGATCATGCAGCTGAGCGTGGCCGTCAGCGTGTGCGGCTCCGTCAGCGTCTCCATGGCCGCGTAGGTCCTGCGCGACGGGTCCGGCTCGCCTTTGAGGCCACGTTACGAGTGCCTGGACCCGGACGGCTCGGGCGCACTTACTTCTCCAGCACGGGGGGGATGGCCAGCTGCGGCGTGAGGAGGGCCAGGTTCTGCAGGGCGAAGGCCGCGTCCGTACTGCCCGTCTTACTAAATGACGAAACCAATCCACGCGTCATTAAAGAAACTATTTCAATTCGAAAGAAAAAAAGGGATTCGTTATATTTAAAGACTGTACATTTGAAGGAAAGCGAAAATATTTTCTCCGGTCCAATCCAGATCTGACGTCAATTTCAACAAAATATCCCAAAAGGGATGTTTGATTAAACATGCTAACGCGCGACTGCTAATTTGGAGTCGTTTACAGGGAATTGAGTAGGTTTGAATCCAGATTCGATCCAGAGTTGACAGCGCTTTGATTAGACAAAAAGAACTGTAACATTAAGGCGTTATACAGTTCTGGATTCAATATATTTGTTCATATATGATAAAATGGCTTGAATTTTGTATGTTTTGTAGGGCAATTCAAAGTTTAATCAGGATCTGATCTTGATTCGACACCACTTTGAATAGACAAAAAGAACTAACACATTCATATGTTATACAGTTCTGGATAAGGTTTTTTTTGTATATAATAAAATTTAAGTCATTTTACCATCTTATTCAATTTGAAGTTCAAACTGGATCTGATCCAGTGTCAACATCACTTTGATTAAACAAAAAGAACCAACCCATTTATATATGAAACTGTTCCGAATGATTGAGTGAAACGTATTGAAAACAAATAGAGCTATCGACCCGGCCGAGACGACCCGGTTTGAAGGTATCCAGGCCTTTTGGAAGCCGTCGATAACCGCTACTAATACCCAAATCAAAAAATGAATAATAAAATCCTGAGAGATGAATTCGCCGTTACCTGAACATGGCCAGCAGAGCGGCGCCGGTGAGGCTGCGCGTGAACTCCTGCAGGTCGTCGTCGCTCAGTCGCTGACTTTGGGGCACCGGCGTGATCCAGCCTGGGGCGGCGTGGCGTTCTCGGTGCGCCCGCCGCACCACGCTGGCCGGGAGACGTTGAAGCAGGCGCATCAGGCGAGACTGTTTGCGTATACAGAAGAAACTCATTTTAGCTTCATTTTAGCGTGATGCGCGAAGGCTCGTGCTAACAATCTGAAAAGACGCTAACCTGCCAGCGACCGTGATTGGAGGGATGATAAAAGGAGGCGATGCTGTTAAAGAGGCGGGTCAACTCCTTCTGCGCCGGATTTCCAGGTCCACCCTGCGCGCGGAAAAAACAAGAAAAAAAAATGACTCATGACAATGCACATCCGTAATATGACACTCACACGTCAAAGCGGACTTACCAGCATGGCCGTGATCCAAAGCACCAGGTGTCCGATGTCGTAGGAGTTGGTGAGGTAGCGCAGCGCCACCATGCGGTTGACGCCCACGGGGAGGTTGAGACTACGTAGAATCCTGGTGAAGATCTAAACAAGCAAAGGTTCTCCAGCCGACCGAACCCCGCGAAGCCATAAATTCCATGTTTCCAACTCACAGTGGGGATGTAAGGGGTCCAGTCCACGTAGCCGATGTTGTCGTTGGCCAGCCGTGCGAACAGGTTCACCAGGTGCTGGCAGGAAAAAAAAAAAAACACGTTCGCTGGGAGGAAACCAGTCGGCTCCATCATTGGACCAAGTGTGATTGATGGCTGGATGCTGAAATATTTGAGCCGGCGTCCTGTGGTCTCACCCCTTCCCAGCTGGGCTGATTCTGCACCGACAACCAAAGATCCATCAGTTCGTCGAACCACAGCCTGGAATACACAAAATAACAATAAAAACTAACATAAATGAGGTGTTCCGACTGTTAAATAGTATAATCGTGACTGCATGGGTATCGTATCATAAGTGAAAAATAGTATTGAAGACCCCTAGTGTTGGAAGAGGGTAAAACAGGTATTGCTGCACACCATTTAGTAAAAGCATAAAACACACAAAGAGCTGACATTCCCAACAAATTCTTGCCATTCATCTCCGAGCCACTAGAAAAATGAGTTAGCTCCCCTCAGAAGTGCCAATTACGAGGCGGAACCAAAAAAAAGGGGGGCTTTAAAAGTGATGTAGTGCGAGGAGCGGCTCCGAGACTCGGCGCGGAGGCCAAACGGCGTGAAGAAATGCGGCGGGAGCTGGACGGGCTTTTCCAAGCGAGCCAGATGTTGGCCCGCCGTGACCCTGATTGATGGCGCAGATATTAATAACGGCGCAAAGGTGCTGATGGCGCCCGCGCTTTTCGCAAGACACGACGCATGCTCGGATGCGCTGGAAGCCCGCCAGGAATTCCGCAGTCTGCGCACGCCATATAAATAAGTCTTGTAAGTATGACGCACCGCATATCGAAGTTTTACCATTTTTACAATTATTGTATGTGCCAAAGCACGGATATAATAAATAATGGGTTACTTTAGTACTAAATTGAGTTTTGATTGATTAGAAATAATTGCCATAGTATGAATACATCAGGTAATCAAGTGCCAGTATAAGGAGTAATAATTAATGGAGTATTTATTGATTAAAATGAACTGCCAAAGTCATCCATTATTCAGCTAATTAAGAGCTAGCATAATCAATTACTTTGGTACTCAGGTCCCTAAAGTACTTTTCACTCAATTATAATGAAAGTTATCAAATGCTTCAGGAAATTAAATGATAGCATAATTGACTACGAAAGTACTCGAGTATCTATAGTAATTGATTACTTCATTTAGTAGCAGCCACTTTTCGACCTAATTTTGTGCAAACACTAGAATTGCCTTTCCTTTTATCATAAAAGTACGTGAAATTGAATGTCAATGAAAAACCAAGAAAAATATCTGATTTGAATGAGTTAATATCACGGTAGAGGAATATGAAATTAAACAGCAAAATTCACCATTTGTATCCATCTCTTGATTCTCCAGTGAGTAGGGCATATAAAAGGCGGCTAAAAACTGTTCAGAAGGGCTTTGAATTAAAAAAATAAAAAAGCAAAAGTTTAGGACAAAATTTTGTATTTCGGCCAGAAACTTGAAGTCCTAATTAGCATTTCATGGGCCATCGGAAATTGAGCGGAGGGCCAAAGCTGGTCCCCGGGCCTTGCATTTGACACCTGTGCTTTTCAGGGTGGCGAAAGATTAAATCCACAGTGAAGCGCGACTTAATCCTCGTGTGAGTAGGACTCGCCGCTGTGTCAAGTCAACTTTATGTCACGCTTAAAAAGCAAATTCATTTAAAGGGCGTCTTTAAAGTCGGCATTTTACAACGCCTTTTCCTCCTAAAGCGGACATATAAGTGAGACAACACAAAGAGACCGGCCGTTTATTGTTTCTTATTGCGCGTTTAGAACACGAGCGGGATCTTAAACGACATAGCCCAAAGGAACCAAATGTCGCCAAGTATGCCGCCATATGAATAAGAATAATTGAGGGGTTATTATTTGTTTTATTTTGTTAATTTACTTTTAACGGGAAAAAAATCATATTTTCGGAGTAACAAGAATAAAAACAACATTTTGAAAGAGTTGCATTTGCGGACCCACCGGAATCCCTGGCCGTGCTCCTCGGGGGGCATGATGGTGGGCAGGAAGAGCTCCATGGTGCCGATGGCTTTCTGCATGACAGAGTCAAACACGCACAGAAGGGGGCGCCACTCGTCCAGCATCTCCTTGGTGGAGGTCACCGGGAAGTACCTGGAAGAAGTGGCAACAATGGCACAGCTTTAGCTCAAGAAATGCTCATCAATTGATCATCCATCAAGCCAACTTACGGTCTGCAACTTTTGACCAAAGCTTTCAGAATGTGATCCACTGAACTGCAAACAAAGACAAACTCAGAGTGAGTCAACTCGGTCGGGTAGAACTTATTTTGTTTACAAAAAAAGATATTTATTTTGGCTCCTGAAAATCCATGTGTTTGTGTGGGATGTTATTTTATTTTGAAAAGCAAAGCGGGTGCTGTTGCGTTAGGCACTTCCTGTTTAGCGTTTCGCTATAAAACTATACGTCTTGTTTTTTAACCAAGCACAGCCGGTACATGTGTATAAAACAGCGATTAGCAACATTAGCGATTAGCGTGTAAGATGAGCAATTAGCACGTTAGCTCGCAAACGTTATTGTGCTAGCTTTATTCAATGTTTTTCCAACCTTTTTTTCTAGCGAGACGCTAGAAGCCAAGGCACACCCACAGCCGATTAAAAAAATGTTGTCTAAACAAAAATAAAATTTAAATTGGAAAGAAAAAAAATCTAAGAGGAATCAAATCAACAGATTAACAGTTTAAGAGTTTCTCCTAAAATACTGCCCCCTATTGGCGAAGGCTGTTAATTGTATTACATGACTAGCCAACAATGGCACATCGTTTATATTTTTTGTAATATGACCATTTCAAGTGTTTTTTGATGTTTTGACATTTGAATCATTGGTTAATCAAAGTCCAGCCCTCATCAAAGGGTATTAATTATAATTATTGTAATTATAATTATATAATTAAAAAAAAAAAAAAACTGGAGGCGCCACTGCCAAAAGTCATTTCATGAACAGTTTAGCAGGACTCACTTGGGGAACCAGACGAGTCCCAGGTGCTCCGTTTTGGAGTGCACCACCTTCTCGTAGAGCTGGTGAAGCGGTCGCCACGGCAACTGGAGGTCGTCCCTTGAAAGCAATTCCTTTTTCCTGTTAGGGCATGAAAATTGCTACTCCTTAGTTGGCCTTTTCTCGCGGCTATGACGGGATAGCAGGTGGCTTTCTCAACAATATTCAAAACTTAATTATGCGACAATTATCAAAGTCAGCGAGAAGACGCCGATGCGGAATAAACACGTTGAGCAACCTGGAAGACTGGTTAAAAAAAAAAATGGTGGAGTGGAGTAGCAATGGATTTACACAAAAAGACATCCATCTTTCTGCTACGAGCCACGACGCCTCGTATGAAGTCGTTGAGGTGAAGATGCGACGGCGCGGTGATGGATGCGGTCGTCGCGGCAACAACCTCCAGACAAAGGCCGAGTGATGAATGGTGACGCGGCGGTGGCATCTGATTTAAGGGGACATCATTGCGTGTGTAAAGTCCGCGCTGGAGACGACTCACTTTGAGAGATGGCCGAACTTGAGGGCCGCAATTGCTCAGACTATTTAAAATTTGGATTTTTTGTTTGTTTGTTTGCAACCTCCAAAACGCAAGGAAGGGGGTTAGTTGCGCGCAGGCGGTACACCCACTTGAGGAGCTGAATGAGCAGGCGGGCGTAGGTCTGCATCATGTGCGGCTCCAGGCCGGGCAGCGCCACCAACTCGTAGAGCAGCTTGATGAAAAGGACGTGCTCGTCCTTGCTGAACCTGCGGCCGTAGAGCTTAAGGAACCTGCCAAACGCACAGTCACGGTTGCTGGCAGGTCTGCATGCCGCGCTAGGAAGAATTTTCGAATTAAGAGCAAATCAACATGAAGCGACGCGTTGCTTTCATAGCGACTCCTTTGCGAAACATTGTAGGCTTCAACTTGAGAAAGTTTCATACTCGGTCACGATCGGGTTATTTTTGAGAGACGAAATAAAACCGACGTTACACAATCGATCTTGGGTTTCTGAAATACGCCCGGAGATATCGTTAAAATGCAGTTTAAACGTTTTTCGGATGTAAAGTGAAGTTGAGCCGCAGGTTTTTGTTTATTCCCTCCAATCACAGCACGACATGCAAGGAACACGACAGTTCTTTTCAAATTAAGAGTAAAGTAATTGTAACATGAAGCTTCTTTTTTTTTTTTTAAGACAATGTATGCCTTAATTTTAGTACGTTTTATGCACGTTTTCTTAATGCAGCAGTTTGACGGCAGCTCAAATAAGAGATGAATTTTCTCCCGGGGTACTTACGAGAAGAGTTTCTTGCACCAGAACGCGACCCCGGGCCAAAGTTCCCTGAGGAGGACGGCTCTGGACAGGTTGGACTTGATGTCCGCCAAAAGTCGCGAGGCCTCATGGTCCAGCCGCTCGGCGTACGGCAAGAGCCCGTTATAGACCAGCTCCTTCTGATGGGCCGAGGCGGAAGGCGGACCGCCGACCGTCATGTCCGAACGCTTGGCGAGGGGAGCGGGACCTAGGCGCTGTCATGGAAGCGCTTTGCTAGCCGGCGACGCTTAATCCGCGCGGGGCGGAAGGCGGGCCCTCGGCCCGCGGGGAAAGTGTGTCACGGCTAATTGAGTCCAGTAAAGCCGGCCGCTAAGGTCCAGCGTGCGCCAAGTGTATTAGCGCCGCCGCTTTGACCCGCGGGGTCGGTGCTGCGTCACCCGCTTTGCGTCACGGCGCCAAACCGTTGGACCCCGACTGAGAAACGGAGGAACAAAGGTGACACGCGGAATCGCTTTCTGGACAGAAGAAGGAAATATACTTGAGTAAAACATTCAAGAAGATTTCAAACTGGAATAGCTATTGTGGTCATTTATACACGAAAAACTTCTGGGCAAATAAAAAAACACTGGTCAAAAATAATCTAAATTGGGTCAAAAATGGTCTGACTCAAGGTTTTAGGTCTAAAGAATAATTTGGCTTGTTCCCATTTGACCCGTTTTCCCCCAAAAATATTTTTGTGTTAATTTATTTTTGCAAAGGAAATTTTGCTCAAAATAAACCCAAACCGGGTCAAAAATGGGCTGACCCAAGTTTTTGGATAAAAAGATGAACTTTAGTTGGTCCCCATTTGGTCCATTTCTCCCCAAGATTTTTTTTTTAGAGTGTAATGTAGTTTTGTTTAAAAATAAACTTCAAAATACAAAACCAAATTGGGTCAAAATGGAGTAACCCAACTTCTTTTTGGGGGTAAAAAGAATAACTTGACTGGTCCCCATTTGACCAATACCCCCCCCCAAAGGAATGAATATATATATTATATATATTCCTCTCAGTCCTAACCTGTGAAAATTTGAAAACTTAACTTGAACGCGTCATATAGTACTAGTGAACACGCGGGACTACATCTCCCAAAATCCCTCGCTGCCTGCGTGTTTGGGTTAATCTGCGGAATATTAGGATCATGGCTGGTTAAGTGGATTACTGTCTCCCTCCTGTTCCACTAACCAACCCCCAACTGACTGGATGAACTCACTCTCGCATGATCACCTTGCAAAATTGATTATACGCAGTACACACACAATTGATGTTCTAGTTACACTATAATATTTCAAAGCTTTATCCCTCCAACAAGTGAAACTACTTGTTCCCTTGTTGATGCGCTTTGTCTCTATTCTGGAGTTGCTCTCATGTCAATCCTTTTACTTTAAGCCCGCGTTAATTGTCTGAGAACCACGCGGTCGGAATATTGCGGTGGGCATCCGGCGAGGATTTGGCCGTGGCCTGAGACCTCTTGCCAAGTACCCAGAACCGGCACAGAGCTTTATTTCAATAAATAAATAATTGACCCAAAACTGAGTGCTGTGCTGCAGGTATATAATGTTTTGCTATTTCACAATTTCGCAGGAAGTCTCTTCATGTTCAGTTTATTCATTTGAAAGGAAAATTGAAAATTAGCCACCAGGGGGTCACTATTGAAGTGCTTTTGTGTTACTCGCCTACACACCCAGGCATGTGACTGTTGTGTTGGAGCAATATTCGAAATATCTGATTGTGTCAGTGTTATGTTGAAAATATGTTGGTGATGCTCTGTGGAATACATGATGTTGTTGGATCAAGGCACTTTGGAAAATAATACAGGTTATATATATATATATATATATATATATATATATATTTAAAACATTTGATGTTTCATCTAGCTCTCTGCGTAAATATTTGATACTACAACCCGCGGCTTCTGGTCTGATGTAGCCTATCCAACTACAAAAATAAAGTTTATATTTTTGTTAGTAAGGCTTTATACGATTTTTTTTTACTTTGCTTGCTCCATGTCATCTGGCTTTCAACAGAGGACACAGGCGCTTTTATATTTGTCGGTGCTAGCAACAAAGTGTTGCCAAAGCGCCAATGAATATATTTCATTTGAAAACATCTTCAGCACAAGGATGAATGTGGAAAAATATTGGGGGAAAAAAAATACAATTTATTAAAGGCCTTCAACCACAACAACAACAACAAAAACTAGATGTGTGAAAACGCAAGACACAAAACTCAAAGTACATTGGATTATACTTTGAAATATTTTCAAATTAAAATAAACTAATGTCAGTACCGATACATAACTTTCAACATCAAAGCAATTTATTTGTGTATACCAGTGCATGCTTTGGCAAATGTAACCACGGCAACGTGGCCTGCACTGAAGGCTACAAGGTAGGTAACACTTGAGAAGAAACACATAAATACTTTTAAATTTGATTACGCTAAATTTAGATTACACACATTATGAGTAATATTTCCAATTGAAATTTATTTTTTAGGATTATTGACTTTGGCAAAGGCCGCAAGACGGCGGCAAAGCATAACATGACAATGAAACTCCTGGATTTTCCATCCTGAATCGAGAAAACAATATTTTCGTTTTTTTTGTGGGTATGCGAAAAGAAGATTGGACAGGGGGTGTAAATATGACGGACGAGGTAGTGACTTATTTTTTTTTCTAAGAGCAATGGCCACAAGATGGCGGCAAAGCATAACTTGACTGTGAAACGCGAACTCATGTCAGTATTATTGGTGCAAAAATAATTTTTTGTGGGCAGGCGAAGAAAATTGCAAATGGATAGGAGGTCAATCTTACATTTCGTTAAAATATACACTTAAAAACATAACAATGAGTGATATTCCGTGGTACTACAATGAGTACACAGCCTAAATAAATGAAGCAAAAGAACAGTTTAGCGATTTGATGACGTGGATTAATCAAAGAGAATCATTGGTTTGAGACGTGCGAGTGTACCTCAGGTGTCCGCTGTCGGTCCAAAAAAAAAAAAAAAACTGCTCGAACCAGTTGAACCGGTTTAAGTGGTTCGCGCACCCACTGTCCACCTTTCATTGCAAATCACTTCAAAGGAACCACACCAAAGATCTCGAAGCAAATCCCGAGGCTTTAAAGACTTAAACAGGGACATTTGAGCGAAATGGAAAACGAGCACCTGTCCAGGTGAGTGACGTCACAGCTTCCTTCCCGGTGACGCGAGGAAGCAGGAACAAGCCGTCCATTTTTTTTTTTTTTTCGTCCGGCCTTTTTCTTTTATTTTCGGGGGATTCGGAGGCGCATCTCTCTCTCGGGTTCGGCCGCCATGGGGGGCGTCTGCGCTCGCTTGGTCGACGACTACCGGCCGGGGCTCAACTTCGCGCTGCTGGTGCTCGGCTACGCCGCGTACCTGCTGGCGGGCGCCGGCATCTTCTCGGCCGTCGAGCTGCCCTACGAGGTCCGGCTCCGCCAGGAGCTCGAGGCCGAGCGGCGGGACTTCCTGGCCAACAACACCTGCGTGTCGGACGCCAGCCTCCGCGAGTTGCTGGCGCGCGCGCTGGAGGCCAACAACTACGGCGTGTCGCTGCTGGGCAAGAGGAACCACCGCAACTGGGACTTTATGTCGTCGCTCTTCTTCACCAGCACCGTGCTGACCACCACAGGTGAGCCTAATTGACGCTCGCAGGTGGGCGCCATCTTGGGAAGGGGGGCGCCATCTTGGGAAGGGGGGACCCATCTTGGAGAGGGCCAGTCCTCTCGCAGGTGACGCCATCTTGGAAAGGGCTGACGCGCCCGAGGGGCGCCATCTTGGAGAGGGCCAGTCCGCTCGAGGGCGCCATTTTGACCTATCCGAGCGCTGACCTTCGCCTTTGTGTGAAGGTTACGGGCATACGGTTCCTCTGTCGGACGAAGGGAAGGCCTTCTGCATCTTCTACTCCATCTTGGGGATCCCCCTCACCCTCTTCTTCCTGTCGGCGGTGGTGCAGAGGATCATGGTGGTGGTGACCCACCGCCCCCTGGCCCACTTCCCGCGCCGGTGGGCCGTGTCCAAAGCCAAGTTCGCCGCCTGCCACGCCGCCGTCCTGGCCGTGGCGGTGGCCCTCGCCGTCCTGTTCATCCCGGCGTGGATCTTCTTCACCGTGGAGCCGGACTGGAACTTCCTGGAGTCGCTCTACTTTTGCTTCATCTCCTTGACCACCATCGGCCTCGGGGATTACGTCCCGGGGGAGACCCACGCGGCGGAGGAGACGTCTCACGGACAGCTCTACAAGCTGGTCATCACTCGTAAGGAATGATTTGTTCTCGTGCTCTCGGTAATGATGGGATAATGATATTTAATATTAATTTGCTCCTCTAGGGGGCACTCTTTCTTTTAAATAAGCAGTGCAAATTTAACCCTTGAGCAGCAATTTTTTGCTCATTTTCTTCCTCGTCATACTGGTAGAATTTTAGCTTAATTATAACCTAGTGGCCATGTTGAAGTTTAATATGTTGTCATATAAACGACAAAGTGAAATTTCAGCTCCCTATACTCGTCTTCCAAAGTTTTTCCTTTGATGCAAAACGCCTTTGAATGAAAGCTCAAAAGATTTCTACTGCACTAACCTTAATATTCAACCCGACAGCACCATCTAGTGGAGTAAAATAATATCACAGGTGCTTCATGAGGTTTCGTTTTCCCGTCACTAGTGCTCGTCAGCATTTTAATACTTGTAATACGCTGGAATTCCGTTTGATGTTGCATTTTTTTTGCATTACTACGTGTTACATAATGAGTGAGTATTAGCATGCTTTTGTTTTAGTGTACCTGCTGCTGGGTCTGGTGTGCATTCTGGTTCTGATGGAGACGTGCGTGGAGCTGCCGCACATGAAACGCCTGCGCCAGCGCTTCTACCGGGACGACCTGCGCGAGCTGGACGGCGAGACGGCCAACATCATCCAGCGGGAACATCCCGCCGACGCGACCGAGCGCGTCATCCCGTCCGTGTCGCAGCAGGCCGACAGCGCGCGGGACGGCGGCAGGCCGTACATGCTAGCGTCCAGCCTCAACGGGAAGCTCGACCCGCACAATGAAATCGATCACTGAAATGGACATTTCTCTTGCTCAAATTATTGGCGATTATTTTCTGCGGCGAAATGGATAACGGCCGTACGGTTGATGTAAGCTAGCGGGCTGGACGGTTGAGGTTAGCTAGCGGGCTACGCGGTTCATGTTAGCTAGCGGGCTGTGCAGTTCATGTTAACTAGCAGGCTAGAGAATACCTTCCACCAATCTGATAAGGAGGTTGAAGAAACAATGATTATTTATTTTTTGGGGGGGCGAGAACATTCCTCACAGATAAGAGCTGAATGCCGAGGAAGGGCTGCTAAGTTTCCGCTTCCTGTTAAAATGGCGGCTGTGCCACACTCATATTTAAAAACGCCTACCTGCACATTGTGATCTTACGTTGTTTACCGACCAAAATTTGGACAAGGGAGTACTCGCTCCACAGGAGACCTCCTCCAAGGCCTGTTACACAAGATGACATGTTACTGGAAAAAAAAACAAAGCTTGTTCTTGCCATGCAAAAAAAGAAAAACCTAAAAGGGCTTGAAAACAATATTTAACCATTTAATTCATTTAATTTGAGTTTATATAATAAACATTGCTGTGTCATACAAAACGTACCAGCTTTGTAAAAGCACAGTTTTTCATGTGCAATATGAATTTGACCACAGGAGGGCAGCATTTTTATGCGCTAAAATCATTACGTGCGCTTCTGCTGCCTTAAATATTGTTTTTTTACACAAAAAGCAAATTTACAAAATTAAAACGACTCCACCCAAGCAAATTTGAGCCTTTGGATACTTTTCGCCACATGGTTTTTCTCTGTATACTTTGTACATAAAAAAAAAAATATTAAAAAGATATTTTATCAACCATAATAAGAGTGTGTCTAACTGGTGGCCTATTTTAGCTACGCAATCTTCTATTGGCATGACAGTTGACGTGCAGGCTGATGCATAGTCCTTATTTTTAAATGACGTGCGGGCGCTTGGAGCAGCCGGGCCTGAGGGTGCACGCGGCCAGCCCTAGCAGGACCAGGAGGAGGAGCGCGATGGCGGTGACCACGGCCACGAAGCCGCCCACGGGCAGCGGCGGCGCGTCGGGCGCCTCGGCCGGGATCATGTTGGTCAGGTTCAGCATGTAGCCCAGAGTCCAGCCCGCGTCGCTTCCTTTGATCTGGGAACACCGGTGCGCTAGTTAGTCCTCAGAAAGATGGGTTTTTTTTTCTTCCTGCCTCCTTTTAAAGCAGATGAAGGACGTCCATAAAATGGAGTTTGAAGTAAAAATAAAGAGTGCGGGTGATTTTATATATATTATATACATATATATTAGGACCTTGTGTATGAATTTGATATTGGAGTAGTTTTCAGAGGTGAAGTTGTAGCCGTCCGTCAGTAGTGTGATGAGGTAGGTGCCAGCAAAACAATATCCCACCAAATACTTCAGCTTGGTGCTCGGATGCTGCTCCTTCACCTGCGCTCATTTACACACACGCACAAGATGGATACACACACGTATTTATGATAGATGGATACAAACATGGCTAGATATATGAGGTATGGCTAACCTGCTGCCAGGGTGTGGCGCAGAAGCTGGCTATCCTTTCCTTGACGGCGTCCAGAGGGACGGACGTGTCGGTGAGGTTGAAGAAGCTCATGGTGTAGTAGTAAGCCGAGAACGCCTGCCGCCATGCGTAAGACCGCAACATAACAGGATTAATGCTACTACAATCACGACTAATGATCTTACTGACTTCACAAAAAAAAAAATAAGGTGCTAAGTAATAAATGATGTTTTCATATTTTTTTCTTTTTGAGCTCCACATTTTTACAAACTCTCAATCAATATTTGAAGCATGTTTTCTCAAAGATGCTAAGATCTTTGTGGAGAAGGTAAAACAAGAACGGATGTCATTGGGGGAACACTCCCAGTGTAATTTGGGGCCGCTTTGCTTCCTCAGGGCCTGGACGCATCGCTGTATGAAATGCCAACGTTCATCGAGACAATTTGCGCCAAAAGAAGCTTCACCTGAAGGTTGATCATTGTTCCTCACCCCAAAGAGCCCCTGCACAGGTGGCTGGTAGACCCCGTTGAAGGAGCACTGGCTATAATCGCATTGGCTGAAGTTGAAGAGGGAACGGACAACGTCCTGGCATTGTTGGAAGTTTCCTACTCCTGTGTGCTGGAAGGTAGCCGGAGCCCCTCGAGGCTTCCTGTCCGACACGCAGGGGCTGTCGTAGAGCGCCGAGTAGTCCTTGCTGGCCGAGTAGCCCGGGTGGAAGCACGGGTCCTCAATTGCACCGGGACCTGACTGGTGGACAGGTTGGAACGATCATCAACACCATATGTGTCTTCATTGAGAAAATAAATGATTAAATGTGTTTTTTCCTCTCAAACAACATGGAAAAAGCTGATATTTTTCTCGTAGTACTAGCACTTTTTTTTTTAAATATCAACAAAGTGAAAACTTTTTTTTTCTGTGCTTTTCTTATGGAGCTAAACACAAAAACGTATCCTAAAAAAAATAAATAAATGAACAGCTGTAGTCCTTCTGATGGCGCCCCCCCAAAATAAGCAACGGAAGCGCACGTACCCGAGTTTGGAGCGCCAACGCCATTCGCAGGGCCTGATCCTTCCCGTAACACAGGAAGCTGTGCGTGTAAAGGTTGTAGTCGTTTCCGTAGAGTCGGAAGGTCACCGAGTTGCCGGGCGACTCGGCGCCATCGAACGCGTCCGACACAAAGCTGATCTGGGTGGACGCCCCGCCGAGGTCCAGGGCCCCCGTGGTCTTCAGGCCCTGCGCGCGCGCACATCAAAGTCCGAGGGCGCCCGACCAAACGCAAACGCGACCGCCCGGATTTGAATGCTTGGAAATCGCGGAAGAATTTCAAATGAAGCCATTTTTTTTTTCTTCCGGGGTAAAATGCGATTTTTGAGAGGACACCTGCTTGAGGCGGTCGTCCAAATAGTTGACGGTGACCCATCCGAAGGCGCCCTCCTCCTGACCGCTGAGGATCCGGGCGCCCTGGTAGGAGAAGGGGAAACTCTGGAGGGTCTCGGCCACGGCCCGGAACACCTCCTCCGATGCCGAGCTGTTCTTCATTCTACACGCAAACGCCAGAACGGATTAGCTTGAACTTTTGAACGACAGTGCCGCTTTCATTTAAGATGACTAAGGTGTGAGCAATTTTTGTTTATGTCTTGAGTTGGGATTGTTTCTAAAGTATACCACGACTATTTTCCAAATTACCATGGAATTTGCGGTACAGCAAACCTCAAAACAAGCTAGCTTCATGCTAACGCCGGACAGGCTAACAAAATTCGCGTACATTTCGCGGTATAGCAAACCTCAAAACATGCCAGCCTAATGGTAACAAACTTCACAACAGTTCAGAGTAGAAGCATTCAGTCTAGTTTTTATCTAGTGATGGGGCAAGCGAGGCTTCATGAAGCACTTGGGATATTTTTTTAGCGAGCTTCATGCTAACACAAACTGCACTACGCAATAGAAATGCTAAAAACAATTGCACGTAGATGCTACTGTACGATAAACTTCAAAAGAAGCTAGCTTCACGCTAACACACACCGAACAATCCGATCCGTTACAGTACGGCAAACTTAATGCTAACAGAATGAGCACAAGCGCCACAATACCTTCAAAGAACTTACAATATAAGAAAACTCCTATGCATATATTCTTTATCCTCTGCACAAATGCACATGAAAGCTTACTCGAGCAATCTCATCCCGGCGGTGGCTCCCAGGTAGAGGGGCGTCTGGGCGTGCCGTCTCTGGGGAATGTTCTCCTGGGCCTCCTGCATGCACGGTCTCAAGGACTGGCCCGCCTTCCAAGGCGTCCCCGCGTAGCTGGAGATACCCGCACCTGCCACAGGGACATTTTTGTGCATGTTACTTTTGCCTCATCATATTGGGCTCATTTCAAGACATTTTAGAAGCCCTATCCTCCTGAGAGACAGATTTTCATTTGTGTCCACTTTAAGGGACATTTGTTTTTGGGTTATATCTTTGGACGTATTGGAGATACTCGATCAAGTCCTAGTGTCCTTGGGCGAGGACATACAATTCAACTTTGCAGTCTTGCCGAGACAAAATGTCCACTACGGTGGACAGAAATAAATGTGCTGGCTCTCCCGAGGATATTTGTCTATTTTTAACCTTTGTTGGGTTATTTTTAACCCAATTACAAGGGGGGCGGTCTTGAAATACTACAACAATGACAATTATCAATGTCAAACTACCGTAGTTTCCGCACTATAAGGCGCACCGGATTATAAGACGCACCTCCACTGAATGGCCTATTTTAAAACCGTTTTCACATATAAGGCGCACCGCATTATAAGGCACATAGAATAGAAGTTTCAGTTTTGGCTGGGTTTGCATTATGAATCCACTAGAGGGAGCTGTGCTAAGGGGAATAACAACAAAACAATCAGATAAATCAGTCAAACGAGATTAATAAACAATCAGAAATTGAGAATAAAGATGATTTGTGCAAAGTACTATCTGACCTGCCGTTTTATGCGCTGCATGTATAGAGAAAATTGAAGGCTTTTATGCACGCCTTATAGGGCGCTAATTAAAAATTAAAAGAATACATTTTAGACATGCGGCTCAATGTATACACGTAAATAACAAAATAGTGTAAATCCAAACGCAAATAAGCGTAAACTTACCTTTGACGTTGCACGAGTGTTTCTGCTGGGCCCGTCCCGTGTTGTTGTCCTTCTCGGCGGGCCACTCGTAGATGAAGACGGTCGTGTGCGACGAGCCGGCGTCCAGCACGATCCCGTACTGCGTGAGGTGACAAATGTTCAAACGAGGACATGCAGATGCGCTGATGATTTGTTTGACGGAACCGGATGTGGTTCCATAAACAGCTTTGGAGATGATAATGGATAACAGCTGGAACGTCAGAGATGGTCCAGTCATGACATCATCAGACTTTAGTGCTGTTTTTCCCGGCAACTGGTGCGTTTGAAGTTTAATTATGACTGAAGCGGAGGCATTCCTAGGAAAATTGAAGGCCGCGTGGCTTACATGCAAAAAAAAAAAAAGGCAGGAAGAGTCGAATATAACACATGAGGAAAATGGCCTAAAAATGGTTAGGGTCACTTGTTGCTAGGCAGAATTCATTTACGGCACCATTATTTGTGAGCAACTGTGAGAAAATGAGTAAATACACTACAAAATAGCATATGCTAATGACATCATTTGTTGCTCGGCAGGATTCGGAAGGAAACTCAAAACTCCCAATCACAATCACAGCTCGTCTCTCTTCCGATTCAGGTCATGTGACATTCACAGGCTTAGCCGCGATCGGCTGTTAGCTAAAATCCCTGAGCACGTCATTGTCAGACGACGGGAAGAAGCAAAATGGCCGCAAAATGGAGAGCGTTGAAAAAAAGAGAGCAGGGAGCTGAAATTTCACCCAGATGGCTATAGTGGGAGGAGCTTGAACAACGCTGGCGATCGAGCGACTCCGTACGAAGTATAAATGACGCGTATAAAAAGGCGTACCTTGTACTTTTGCGGCAAGGGCATGTTCTGGACCACGGTGACCACCACCAGGGCGACCAAGGCAAAGACGGCCACGGCGGCCGCCGCCACCAGCCCGGACCTGTGCCACGGGTTCTTCTCTTTCATGTCTGCTGCGGGAGGGGGCGGGGCGCGGGCGCAGGGCCAGGAAGCGGAGGCCGGGGGGCGCAAAAAAAGGAGACGCCACAAAGACCCTGGTTAGCGTCTTGTGTCCAGATGTGCGCGCAAACGGAGCGGGCGCGCACTGCACTTCCTACAAGCGAATTCATAGGGACAAAAATGACATAATAATCAAATTAATCCCAAATAAGACATTTTTTTGTCCTTGGCCCAATGTGACCTTTAAACTTCTGCCCCCAGCAAAAAAATAAATAAAAAGTGTACAAAATTGTAATCATAAAACATGAACTATAAAAAAAAAAGTTTTGCATTTTTTGAAATAATTCATTTTTATGCTTTCTCGCGGACCGGATTAAACCCGTTTGCGGGCCAGAAGCGGCCGGCGGGCCCAATGTTTCGCACCCCTCTTGTATTCGATCATGAGAAACAGAAAAATGTTACTGCAGTTTGTTTTCTTTGGGTAAACCAAGAAGCCGGAACAACTTTTTTTCTACCAATCCCTGGAAAATTCGGAAGCTTTTGAATTGACCCAAGCGGTTTATTAGCGGGTAAAAGGTTTGTTGTTTCCAAAGCGTGGCGGATTTCCTGCTGTTTTTTTTTTCTCTCCCGTGTGTTTCGGGCTTTCCAAGTGTTTACTGATGGCAAAGACACACAAGCACTCGCGCGCGCGCACGCACGTACGGATCGGATCCGGCGCGCTGTTTGCTGAAAGCCGGAACAGGTTGCAGACAGGAAGAGGAAAAAGACAAGAGTCTTACCTGCTGGATTTCCCTCAAGCCAAAGAAAAGCCAAAAAAGGAAGACGAGAGCCCTCCACCGTTACAAGTGGCCGTCGAGTGTGTGTGTGTGTGTGTGTGTGTGTGTAAGTTTGGAATGAACAGCCCGCCGGCCTCCTCCAGGTTTCCATGGCGACACCCTCTCCCCCGCCAACCAATGAGAGCAGCCTTGCCGCGGAGAGGAAGCGGGGGACTCCCTTCTTTGGCGGACGGATGATGTCACCGCTGTGACGGATCGGGATCCCCTGCTTGCCTCTGTGTGTGTGTGCGTTCCTGTGTGGCCGCACTTGTGAGGACCAATTTGTGTTTTCTACTGACATAGTGAGGACATTGTGGAACAGTGAGGACGGTCCTCACAAGTTCAAACCTCCTGCTTTTTAGGGAATATCTTTAAATTGGGCTTGGGTTGAGGTTAGGGTTAGGCGATCCTTTCTGATAGTTCAAGTTAGGGGCTGAAAAATCTTTCTCTCAATGGATGTCCTCACAAGTACACTTGTACAAATGTGTGTGTGTGTGCACGTGTGTGACTGGCCTGCAAATTTGTGGAGCTATTCATAAAAGTGCTTCTTTGTTTCCACCTTCTTTTTTTGCACCCCCACTAATGTTTGCTTCGTATTGTAACATTTCAAAGAAAAAAAAAAAAAAACTCCTGCTGATATCCCATCTGTATGGTATCGGAAGTTAAAAAGTTGCACACTCCGAGCGTTTGAAGAGTAAGATAAATTTAGCACAAAATATGAATATGCTTTATGATAGGCGTGTCAAACTTAATAATCGTAATAAACGCATGATATATAACTGTAAAACTGCAACTTGATTTTTGATTCTTTTTTAAAATCGTCCAAAAAGGCACAAGCACAACATCACTAATTATAAAACCCTAGCATTACTATTAATCATAAACAAGTTTTTGATTTATTGAAAAATAATAACTCATTTGCATTCCAGGAAGTACTTTGTGTCAAATTGTGAAAGACAGGAACGAAGAGGACGTTTTTTTGAGATTTAAAGAAGAAGAAGAAGACGAAGAGGAAGGAAGTGAGGAGAGCAGGAGGTCAAGTGTGTCACAAGGTCCCCGCAAGACACTTGGCTGCTGGGTTTTTTTGGTTTTGTTTTGAGACATATGAAACTGAGCTCAGGAAGTCACCACGGACCGTCTCCCATGGGCCAAGACTTCAAACAGCAAACTCTTCATTCTTCATTTGATTAACCAATATATTCTTTTCTTATTTTTTACATATTTGTCCTTCTGCACAGCTGATTCATGTTCCAATCAATTTGCTTTTAATTTGAAAAGAAAAAAACTATTTTTCCTTCTATCGCCATCATCTAAAATATGCAGCCAGATATGACACTTAAATTTAAGTTGCATTTAAAATATAAAATAGCCCAATTTAAGAACCTCTAATTAACAGTGTTTTTTTTTTTTTTTTTTCCAATGATTGGGAAGTGTTTTTTTGTTTGTTTTTTTCCAGGCAGCACCTAACCAACACAAATGACTTTTGACTGTGTTTTGTTGTATTCAACTTTGGAACTACATTTGTCGTGGCGTTGCGTATTTTCTTCGGCATCCTCGGAACATAAATCGTAAAAAACATTTTTTTCCTCATATCGTCTGCTGGAAAATTCTATCACTAATGAGCTCAATGAGAGATATTTTAACAAAATCAAACGCATCCAAAGTTTTGCTAAGGAGTCACCACAACACAATTTAGCAACAATTTGCTTCCTGCTCCAATTCACTTGCTCTTAATTTGAAAGGTAAAACCTATTGTCTGTGCCAGTGCAGTAAAAGCATCACAATAAATTGGACCTGCCGAGCCACCCGAAGAAAACACATCCTAGGTGTGGAAGTCCAATCCTGGAGGGCAGGTATCCCGCCCGTTTTGCGCTTTTCTCACCCGATTCAAATGATGAGCTTATTAGCGAGCTCTGCGGGAGTTGAAAACAATCATCGTTTGAATCAGGCGCGTTTGAGAGAGAAGTTCGGAAAACATGCTGCCCTCGCGGACTGGAGTTCCACACCGATAGAAGACATCGTTGGGGCGCCGAGACCGGCAACCGGCACGCCAGCATCACGCCGAACAATTGCATACAATGACATCCGTTTTTCTTTGTTTTTTGACTTGTTGTGTATCAAATAGTTAGTGTGAGCATCACATATCCTGTTAAACAATTATCTTCTGGAATTAATCAGGAACAATGCGCACCTGTTTACAAACACACACTGCCTTGTGTGTGTGTGTGTGTGTGTGTAAGTGTACTCACCTCTTTGTGCGGCCATCTCAGCAGCAAAACAATGCTGTGTCTATCCCGCTCTCTCTTAAAGCCACTGTGTCTTCCCCCTCTCACTGACTTCCTCTTCCTGCCTCTCTCTCTCACTCGCTCGCTCTCTCACATGCCGCTCGACCCCTCCTCTTCCTCTCCCCAACACCTTTATCACCCCTTCCTTAGCTCAACTTTCCATTTGCCTGTGTCTTTGTTCCTTAAAAGGTGGGTCTCACACACACACACACACATATAAAGCCTAGAAAGCTGTGATGTCATCAGCCTTAGCCCCGCCCATTTTAAATGCCAGCGGGGGTCGTTATGTAACTAAATTCCAGCCCGGTGGGAAAACCTTGAGTCCACGGCCACTTCGATAAGGTGACGACTAAGCGTAGCCTAGTCATGTGATGCTGGAGGCGGGACTTATTGCAAAAATGCAAAAAAATTGCATCTGATTTTTTTTTCTAAAAACACAAAGAAATACATAATGATTAAAATGGCATTTTAAAAACAACACACTTTTTTTGTCCCAAAAAATATTTTCCCCCCATCTGATCTACTTAAAAGCAATCAAGATTTTACGAAAGCAGTCACGATAAGTGTTCCAATTAATTTGCTCTTAATTTGAAAAGGAATTGACTGTTCCTTTCACCGTGTTAAATACCCGTGCTATAGTGTATTTAACAGACCCTTAAAAAAAAAAAAAAAAAAATATATATATATATATATATATATATATATATATATATATATAAAATCATCTGGGTTTATAGGATTTGAATCAAATCCGGTTGCCTGTTGTGGCCGCACCACATTTTACTTCAGGCTCATCCCAAATTTTCCTGAACTATGGAATCTCCTCAATTCCCTTCCGGCGTACAAACACAAACTTGTTCTTTTTTTTCCCCCCCCGCACGACAATCCAAATATTTGACTAAGCATTTGAAGGTAATTTAGCGGCAAAGCGATCCACGCCAACGCTATTTACCCGACTCGCCCCGTTAGCACGCAATACAAACGGGAGGGACCGTTTCATACAAAAAAAAAAAGGCGGTAAGAAGAAAAAGATGAAGAAAGGCGTGGAGGCAATTGAATGAAATATTTTGCAAGAGCAAGGCCCGCTTGGCACAACGCCATTGAAGGCAACGCCAAGCCTTCCGGTGCAATCAAACGGCGTGAGCAGATTTGGCATGGTGGGTAGAGCCTTGGCCGCCGCGTGATTAACCAAGTGCGCGTTCATCATGCCGGCGCGCCAGGTGTCACTCGGCTAATTTTACGGGACAATGGCGTGAGGGGGGTTATCGGGAAACGGGCGCCTCGCGTCCGAGCGCGTGTTTGCGTTTCCATACGTCGTCCTCGCCTATAGGAGCCCGCTGGAGTTTACACAGTAGAGCGCACGACAAACAAACGGGAGCCGATTTCAAACAGGCCGGGGAAAAAAAGAAAGGCCGGTCTATTAAGATGTTGATTTGGTTTTTTTTTAATTGTTCATCTCAATATTCATTAAGTTTTGGTCTCTATTTCTTTCATTTGATTTCAATTATGTTGACATAATTACATGTTATTGATATTTCATTATAATGTATATAACAGGAGGACATAATATACAATTATATTACATTACAGATTATATATTATATTGTGCAGTATTTATTTAGAATTATATACATATATTGTATTATTTTTTATCATATTATCTTGTATATTAAAAAGCAGCATGGGATGAGGCATTTATTGAGAAATATCACGTGCATAATTAATTGTATTTATTTTTATTATATATTTTGTCAAATGTATTATGATATTGTATATTAAATTGTTAGAGAATTAAATTTAAAACAAATGATGTGGCATATGCAGCATTTTTAGGAATAGTACATTGGAGTTTTTATCCTGCAATTTAATGTTCCGAAAACACTGCTTGTCAGTGCTAATAATAATAAAAATAATCATGTTTAAAACAGACATATTTGTTTCTATTTTTAGTTGATTTTCTAAGAGATTCTGTCTTCATATGATCACTCTCCACCTTTTTTTTTTTTTTAATTAAACATCAGTGACAATTTAGTTGTTTTTTGTTAGTTTTTTTGCAGAAAGCTTTATGTAGCTATCGACTTGTTGAAGTTTCTATCTAACAATATTACAAGAATGATCACAAATGAGGAATCGTTTTGATTGCAAACCTTATGAAAATTCTTCAATAAACACGATGAAAGACATTGAAAAGAAAAGGCTCAAATTTGGAGTTAAAAAGACTTTAAACATTTTTCCTAATGTGGCTTCTCAAAGCACTCGGCTGCTGCTGCAGATGCTTTGTCAACTAAAAGCGTCAAAGCCATAGTGCTCCCAAAGGCGCGTGTGACGCCATCGGAATATGGACGGCTTCAAATGAACATTTCCGCCACGTTTGATTGGGGATCTATTTTTAGAATCCTCCCAGCCTTTCCTCTGTGATAATATGAACCGGTTCCCTAATAATAACTTCATTATTTGCTTCGTGCCAGTTCCACATATGAATATTGAGTATTGAACTAAGAAAATCCATAAAAAAAAAACCATTCATCATTTATAGGCCGTTCACACCAAAAGTCAACAGCGAGTTTCTTTTTGACGTTTTTTTTTTCATCTTCAAGACAGCTCAGGCATCCGTCTTAACATCCGCAAAGTATCAACTAACAATATTCGTATCGTATCAAATATTAATATCACATTACAACAGCAATGTACTTTACTTTGCACTAAAAGCAAAAAAATGTAATTAGACGCCACATTATATATCTGCTATGGAGCAGAATGTCAATGATAGCTCCCACACTTAAAGGCGGAAGACTTTTCGCCAACCGCTCATTGGTCAATCTCGATTTCCCGAAAATATGATTTGCGGTAGGCCCCGCCTTCTACTGCAGAAACCATACGCGGTGATTAATCGGACGACATGTCAGTTGTTACGAGCAACCCTAGAAAAGAATTTAGAGGCATCAAATGCTCCAAAATGTCTTCACAGAGATAATTCGATAAACATTAGTCAAGGTGTGTATATAAAAAGGTCATAAAAGTAAAATCAGTAAAACTTTACAGTAGTAAAGAAAAAGGAAAAAAAATCTCATTTTTTGATTTTCAATGCAACAGTATGAACAATAATGGTTTCTTTTCAAATTAAGAGCAAATGAATTGGAACAACGAAGCATCTTCTTGCCGATTTGGAAAATTTTGTGCGTCTTCATTTAGTTCACTTCCATATGGATTCACATTGTCATTTGTGAAACAATTTTCGGGCAGGCGAAAGAAAAAAAAGTCACATGATCTGTCTCCTGAAGTTTCAGTGTTTCTGCAGGAAATTGAATGCTTTTTAAATCAATGGCAGGAACGGTGCTGTTTTCTTTTCCATTTAAGAACAAATCGATTGGAACATCAAGCAACTTCGTTAAACAAATTGTTGTAATGTTTTGGTGTTCAGATTCGGGTTTCTTATTTTTCAAATTCCTAGAGTAATATTTCGAGGAAAGCTCTTGTCTCACACGCGGAAAAAAAAAGTGCATTGAGACCAAAACGTCTCAATTCGAAGAATGAACGACGGAAAGCATCGTAAACAAAAGTCAAGTCCAAAATAGAAAGTCGAGCCACGACCACGGGGTTAATACATAATTCATACGACCTCTGCGCGCGCCACTGACCTTCTGTTGGGGGTGGGTGACGGCGCGTTACCATGGCGACGGCGACCCCGAGGAAGCGTTGTCGGGGAGTTCCACAAAGAATCTTTGAGATCTTCTGCGACATAAGAAACAGGATCGGGGACCATTCAAAACTACAAGAGCGGATGCGAAAGAAGGAAACACTGACCTCTTGTGGTTTGTACGGTGAACTACAAAAGCAAAACAGTACTGTCCTGGGAAAAACAAGTCATTTTGATACATTATATTTCCATTAAAGAAGACCTAAATATTCCAATTGAGTATTTAAAAAAATAATAATAAAAAATGTTAAATGTTCTTCTAATTTGTAATTTCTACATCGTGACAGCAAATCTTGTGCACCTTGAAATAAGGCCAGATATCAGCCTGATATCAATACCTGTACTCGGTATTGGTACTCGCCCATCTCGAATAAAAATTCATATTAATGACTGACAAGCAAAACAAAACACGTAGCTGAAATGACAAAGGAGCTTGCCTAATGTACCATCTGTGGAAAAATAGACTCATTAAATATATTTAAATAAAGTTAAACAAACTAGTGTCAAAAATTAGGAAGGTAATAGCAAAAAAAAAAAAACATTTACATGAAAGCTACGACTGTCATGACGAAAATATGCTTGTTTTACCATAAATTATATAAAAATGAAATTGAAACAAGAGAAAAAAAAGAAAGGAAATATGTTAAACAAACAAAGGAAATTGTAAGTTAACCCATTCATTGCCAATGACGGCTAGAGACGTCCATTTTTTCAACGCCGGCATTGAATGAGAGAAATTGAAGGTTTATCATAAGAGAAAAAAATAAGTTGCTTACCATATCGTCATACTTGGTGCGTTAAAAAAAAAAAAACATAGGACACACAGATGCGCAAACACACAAGCGGCTCCAAAGTTCAATGAAATTCTTCCCAAAATGGAGTTTAATGCGGCCGTCGGGTTATTTGACATTTAAAAGCTTTGCAATCAGACAAGCCATTTTGTTTTTCTTTACACGCTCAAAAACAACCTAAAGGTGTTATTTTTGATACTGCATCCTAACTCATATTTCCCCAATTAAAAAAAGAAACCAAAATATCAACTAAAAATTGTTATGGGGTATTGCAAGTTTTTGGCTGTGAGAGGCTGACTTATGTGCTTTTTTTTTTTTTTTTTTTCATCCCCATTTAAAAGCGACACGCCAGGATTTGATGAACATGTCCGAGTCATCGATAAAAAGTGGCTTTGGGTACATAAATACATTTACAATTTTTAAAAATATTCCATAGACATAAACATTCCAAAGTACAATATCATACAACAAGAAAAAGAGAACATGAACAATTATCATACATACTGCAAAATATAAATTACCACTTTTGTATTCCGTGACCCGTGCACAATTCCTTTTGAATACAATCCGGGCAGGACGGAGGTTTAGTTGATGTTAGGACAAGTGCATAGCAAAAAAATGCGACCGTTTACTGACCGGTTTTGGAAAACAAAACCAAACCCAAAGGAGGAGGACAATGACAACGTCCATAAGGCAAACAATCAGCTCATTTGAAGTTGGCATAGTCGGAGAAAATGTCCACAAAGTCTTGTACCACCCGGTAGCAGAAATCGTACTGCTCCTGTCAAAAAAAAACACAAAAAAAACAATCCGTTTTACAATTCCGTTAAACGCGACGCGCGACCGTCACGCTCAATCAAATCCGAAGCTAACGTCCACTGAAAATGACGTCGCGGTTGCTCAGGTAGTGACAAAATCGCGTTTGGTCACGTGACAGGCGAGCTGAGCCGTGATTGGATGCCGCCGAGATTTGAGCAAATGTGATGTCGTTTTCAGTCGACAGCCGGTGGCAAAATATTCATTCGAATATTGCGGTTAAAACACAGAAAGTAAGTGACAAAAAAATGACCTCAATAAAACATAGCAAATTTAAAATTAAACAAAAGAATCCCGTAAATAAAATCACTCTCGTCAAAACCCTATATTTAAAAAGTCAAATCCATGCACAAAATATGCCGTTAAAAAACAGTAGAATATCTCTCGAGGGGAAAAAAGTCAACTTTTGTTAAAACGACCGTCAAAAAAGAAAAACTCACCACCGTCTGGACCATGTGCGGCCTCTGCATGCGTAAACTCTTGACCGTTTGGAAGACGTCCAGCAGGCCTTCCGCCTTGACGCGCTCCAAGATGTTGCTGAGTGCAATGAACGTACCCGTCCGCCCCGCGCCGGCGCTACAAAGCGCACCACAAAGCCACGCCGTTAGCGTCATGTACTTCTGACTGGCAAAAACTCACGGCAGCGTTAGGAAACAAAGCCCACAATGCTATGTATTATTTCAGGGGAGGCTTTTCATCTTGCCTGTTCACTTCTTTATAGGGCAGGCCTAAGCAGTCATAGTTTTAGATTACTTTGGCGCCATCTGGTGGAACTTTTCTGTCAATGTCAGGTTTCGCTCACGGATTTTTCATGTCAAATGTCCTGTTTTGTTGCTGGTTCTCGAAAAAGTCGAAATATGGTTTTGCTTCTGTACTGACACAGCTGCTAATATCGTAAGAGCAATTAGAGTCTACTTACAACCAAATACAACCTGTAATTTACATTGAAAAACGGGAGCTGGGTTCCAAAGCCCTCAAAAACAAAACAAAAAACAAAAAATAATCATGCGACATTGGTTAAATGCTTCACGATCTCCATTTAAAGGGACAGTTCACTTTTCAGAGCTTTTTAGCTATGATTAATTTGAGAACTAAGTTATTTCTCATATACAATCAACACATTGAAAATGACTGAAAATGACCCGAGTTTCTCAAGGCTAAGATGATGACCGATCACGGTGCACCACCCGCTCAAGGCTGAACTGTGATTGGTCATGACCTCAACATTCAGCACATACTTGTAGATTAAAAAAAAAACAAAAAACCCAAGCATACTCTAAATGTGGGTGGGAATCCATCACATTGTCAACAATTGCGCAAAGGCATTAGCGCCATTAGCGCTCTCGGGTGCGCGTGCCCGTACCTGCAGTGCACCACAATGGGGTGGTTTCCCGACTGTTGCTGCTGCCGCTGGACCGCCGCGATGATGTCGATCATGCCCCGCCCCTCGGCCGGGATGCCCACTTCGGGCCAGCCGTGGAAGTGGAAATGCCGGATGACGCGCGTTGCCTTCTCCTATGGCAAAATACAAGCCATTCATTAACAAATTTATCAATAATAATGGTAGTAATAATAATCATCACATATATATATCTATATGTATAGAAAAACATACATAATAATAATGAAATGCACATAATAAAAATACAACTGAAAAAAATACTAAAAAGCTCTAAATATAAAAATATACAGGAAAAAAAACTGCAATAAATTACAAAAATTATTGGAAAGACAGTATAATAAAAGTAAAAGTATAAAGTTATAAACTGAAAGGCATTCACACTAAAAAAAAAACTTGATAGAAAAATATACAATAAAAAAACACTATTAATGGAAAACCATATAGTATAACGAAAATAGAGAAAAATACATCTAGGATGAATGAAAAATATTTGTCGTAAACAAAACATACTTTCAACAAAAAATAAACAAACAAAATCTTAACAGAAAGAACAGACAAATTTGGAAATTTTTTTTTAGACAAGTTCACACTCTAAACAGGTTTTTGCTGGAACAATCATTTTCAAAAAATAAAAGGACTTCCTTCTCGGCATCGATTGCCTTTGGCCCGACTGCGCGAGGCGAGCGGCTCTCACCGGCAGGAAGGTGAGTACCAAGTCTCGTAGGCTGAAGGCGTCGCACGCGGCGTCGCCCTTCATCTCCACGCTGTAGTCGCCGTACGTCTGCGACTCCTCGCTGGGCCAGTACTGGTAACACTTGTCCTGAAAAGGGCGGCGCTCGTCACGGACGCGCGTCGCGGAGGAGGAGGGAGGGAGGAAGGGAGGGAGGGGGCCCACCTGCTCCCTCTCCTGCAGCTCGGTCAGCATGACGACGGAGTGACACTTCCACTCCCACGCCATCCTCCAGAAGTCCTCCACCGTGTGCTGCAGCGGGCCCTGCGTGGCGATGAAGTAGTCCTTCTGACGGTAGCCCTGGAGACGAGAGACACCCAAAGGGTTAGGTTAGGGGGTACCCGGATGAAAAAAAAAGATGTTGAGAACCCGCTGGAGATCATTCAAAGGATATAGCGTAAAGGGGCTCACGTCTATGAAGGATGCGTTGATGTAATCTGTAAACTCCTGACCTCTCCTCATGGAGAGAATAACTCTGTTGAAGTCGTCTAAAAGA
The DNA here is from genome assembly GCF_059441005.1 of Hippichthys cyanospilos. NCBI lineage: Eukaryota > Metazoa > Chordata > Actinopteri > Syngnathiformes > Syngnathidae > Hippichthys > Hippichthys cyanospilos. The sequence continues at coordinate 15,525,206 of NC_142385.1, read as the reverse complement.
GGAAGAAAAAGCAGACGGAAGAGAAGGTTGAATCGCTGCTATTTTTCCTCTTCTTCCTCTTCTCTTACACGGAATGATCTGCAGCACTCTGTTCTTCTTCATGTTGGCGGGCAGGTTCCCCGTTCTCATGTTCTCCTTCATGATACGCATGTTGGTCAGTTTCTGATTAAAAAAAATAATAAAAAATACTGTGACGCATCTCAAATCGGGGTACATGTAAAATACCCCAAAATAAATAAGCATAACATGATAAAAATAGTCAATAAAAGGCACTTTGAGGGGTATGTGAAATTTTAAGAGTTTCCGCAGGTAATCCAACATGCTTTTTGATGGCCTGCCAGGAACAGTAAGCCATTATTTTCAAATTAAAAGCAAATTAATTGGAATACGGGGAGAGTTAAATGTTATTTGGCAGAAGAACGGGGTTCGTCATTGAAAAAAATGTCAAGGGCTGCTGCTGTGAGGTTCCGGAATGGGGATCGGCCCTGACCTTGAACTCCTCCTCCAAGCCGACGCGATCTCCTTGGTTGAAAGTGTTATGCAGCTTGTGGAGGTGTCCCTCCAGAGAGGACACGTCCAACTCCGTGTCTCCGTAGAGAAAGTACTCCAGCAGCGCCTGGTAGATGAAGGAGTACTGCATCTGCGAGACGGACGAGAGCGAGGATGGCCCGGGTGGACTTTGACGCGTGGCGCGTGCGGAAAGAGCTTCCGGCTCACGTCCGTCTGGATGAGCTGCGAACGCTGCTCCCGGATCTTGGAGACGAAGCCGAACACGTCCACTTTCTGCTCCGAGTGCATCATTTCGATCATGCCGTCGATCACGATGAACGTGCCTGTCCGACCGACGCCGGCGCTGAGGGGGAAAAAAACAAAAAACAACATTATGATACATACATGAAGTGCAACTAATATTTTGACCTTCCACTCTCAACTATTCAAACGAGCTATGTTAGCATAATCGATGAAAGAAATATTCACGTTGACGGCCGTACTACGACGGAAAAATATTTGGAATAGTTACGCGTGGGGCGTACCTGCAGTGGACCAGGATGGGCCCCGCGAAGGGCGGGTTAACGGACTTGACCTTCTTGAGGAACTTGAGCATCCCGATGGGCGAGAAGGGCACGCCGAAGTCGGGCCAGCTGGTGAAGTGGAGCTGCGTGACCAGCCGCGGCGACTTAGCCGCCTCGCTCGATTGCTGCGGGCGAAGAAAACCAAGTTAGCGCGGCTAGCGTAGCGCCGAGTGACGGCTTTTTTTTTTTTTTTTTTTGCTAGCGTACGTATTGTATGCAGAACTTGCGGATGGTGTAATCCACCAGCACGGTGAAGTCCTCCACGGCCACGCGCACGTTCCCGTAAGTCCAGCAGCCTTGATCGGGCCAGTACTGGTAACACTTGTCCTGCGCGGCCAGAATCCACTCAATCTCGCTTGAATCATTTCCAATTTGGATCGGCGCGTTCCCGCCTGAAAAACACTCACTTCCTTCCTCTCCTTCAAGTTCGTTAGCATGACAACGGTGGACACCTTCTGCTCCCAGATCATCCTCCAAAAATCGCCTACCGTCTCCTCTTTTGGACCTGCGAGCGCAATTTGAAAAAAAAAAAAGATCCATTTCCCAATATGATAATGAAACAAGCATGTCAACGTACCTTGTGCTGCTATGAATTTGTTTTTAACGGTGAAACCCTGTTAAGGGGAAAACTTTGGTTAAGAAGTGAAATAAAGAGGAAAAAAAAAAAAGATCGTAATTATGCTCACGTCGATGTAGGAGGCGTTGATGTAGTCGGAGGCGGGACATCCTTCCGGCTGAGTCAGCACCACCCTGGAGTGATCATCTGAGGCGGCCAAGGTCATGTCATTCGTGCTTGTCAGATTAGCTAGTAGCGATAGCAAGTATCCAAACCCGGCCCGATTTTAGATATCGGTAAACGTGTTGGCAACGGATACTAGTATCAGCTGCTCTCAATAGAATAGGACGTTTTCATCAATTGTTCTTGTTTTTGTTTTGAATAGGAAATATTGTGTATCAAAAGTACTTGGGGTATCGGTACTTGGTATCAGTGATACAAGAATTGATCATTTGTGCTGGTATCTGTGTGAAAAATGTGGAATCGGCTGTCGCTAAAAATAATAATGAAAGACATACTTCTATCTTTAAAGTGGTCTGTCATTGATTTTGATTTTTTTTTTTTGGGGGGGGGTGTCCACAAGCTTTTTATCACTTGATGTAGCTCAATAATGTATAAAAATCAGACCACTGGTGGTCGTCACGGCAACAAGTCTGATGTTGCGACAGGCTGCTCCAACGGGCATCTTGCGCAACAGCTAAGAAAATACTCACATGGAAGAATGTTGGGATATCTGTTCTTGTCCTTGTTGTTGTCCTTGTTGGCCTCCTCGTACGTCCCCTGAGGGTGACCCCCCGGCAGCGACTGCACGGGACAACATTTTTCTCAACGCGTCAAAAGAGCTCATGCGCGCGCGACACAAAAAGCAGACGAGCGGCTGCCTTATTTTTTTTTTTTAGTCATTTCCTTTGCTACAAAACACTCATTGCGCTCCCTTCGTTAGCTTACGCATGCGCTTCCTCTATTAGCGTACGCTAAATAAAAGTCACACATGAAATGAAAGAGTGACTCAGATGCTGAAACAGAAAAAGGGTATTTTTCATGGGAGTATCAATGCATGTGTCACGGTTTAAAAAAAGGGCTAAATGGTTTTCCCCAATGTGTAAAAAGCATTCATCTACTTCACGTTCATTAACATAACAGATCCCTGTAGATGGCGGCATTGCATCGCTATTACAATTTTGTTTAAAAAATCATTTTCTCCACTTTTAGGTCAGAAACCCATGTTGGGTAAAATTTAAATAGGTTTTCTGCAGTAAATATAATTTATTACTTATTAATGTTGTGGCGGGAAGAGTAAGCTTTTCTTTTCAAATTGAGAACAAATTAACTGGAATTTGAAGCACTTTTATACAGATGTGTATTGTCATTACTTACACAAATGAGCAACAAACAAAACTGATGTCACACAACCTATATTGTAGAGTTGTTGAAAGAAATATACCTTAAGATAACACTACAAATGTATTTCCAACGTTTCCTAAATCCGACACGGATGGCACAGCTCTATTATTTTTTTCTTATTTCATCAAAAAGTGTTTTTCGGGAGTACTTGGCTGCAAAAATATTTCACGGCGGCTACATCGCAGTTTGGTAAATCATTGAAGTAAGCGCAAAATGCGCTAAACTCGAAACAATGTTTCGCAAGCGCGCTAAAACGCGAAAGGGAGTCAATATGTGACCGAGTGCTTTTTACGCATGGTAACCGCCGACATTTTTGAAAAGCACCGACAAGGAAAGGGAGGGACAAGGTCCACCTGGCATGTTTCCATATTCCATGTTAATATCCCAAGGCCCCTTTCACGTCGCCTGAGAGAGCCGGCGTTTTTTTCCATGCGGCTAATCTTTCCAGAAATCCCATTTAGCGCCATTTTCCATCTTCGCGGGTAGAACCGAAAGCCCCTTTCACACTGCATTTCGGCTCAGTTTTATGGGGACACTTACGTTGTACTCCTCCCTGAAGAGTTTTCCGTCATCGGCCGAGCGCAGCCGGTACTCGTCCTCCAGGTGTTCCACGGCGAGCGGCGGGTAGTTCTTGGCGGCCGAAGGAGACCTGGGCAGGAGGACCACCGTTGCGTCTGAGGAGAAGCGTTCCAAAGCATCATTAGAATATTCGCTGCTTTCGGAGGTTTTTTTTCTTCTTCGCGGCGCAGACAGGAAGTGGGGGACGACCACAATCAAGCGGTGTGACAGAAAGCACGCGGCGCCCGCTATTGTCACGTCCTCTTCAATTGCATGGTCGTAAAACGCTTTCACGTGCCTTGCTCCTCCAGGATGCCATTCGGGATCTTCTTGTCCACTGTGGTCACCGCTGCTTTCCTTTGGTTTTTTAACCTAAAAGGCACAAATGAAAATCACACCTAAAAAGGAAGTCCAGAATAAAAAGAAAAAAGAAAAACAAAACTTTCACCATCTGAAGCCGGAGAAGGTGGTCTTTCTCATGAGCTAACGAGTTGGAGAGACGGCGTTCGTGTGTTCTCGCGCCCCGCCGCGCTACCGACCGACTGACCGAGGGAGGCAACGAGCGCCGCTTCCTGACTCGGGCTCCGCCTCGGCGACTAGAGGAGGAAGTGTTTGTCACCCGGAGCGCTGCCTCGGAATCTGGCTGCGAGCCAATCAGTGAGGGCCCGCGCTCCAGGAGGAGGGCTAACGCGGCCGTGTTTGTTTGGAGGTATATAAAAAGCCTACGTGCTTTCGCTTTCGCCGTAATTAAATCTTCACGGCTCAGTCATAAGTTGAAAACAATAGAATTGTCCCGAGTCCTCTTACTGCTTGTTGCTACGGCGTCCCTGCAAACTGACTCGAAAAACAACACTGCAGAACTAGAGCGCGAACTGGATTTACGTAGCGCGTCGGTTCTCAAACGGCGGCGCGGGTACCTCTGGGGATACAAGAGATTTGAACAAGGTTTCAGCAGGTTTAAGCAAATCTGCTTTCCTGTTTCTTTTCAAGTTAAGAGCAAATTGAATAGAACAGGAAGCAACTTATTGTTACATTTTGCTATAGGAGTGGTTCTTAACCTTTTTTCCATTGACATAGCCCACAGTAATTTGATTTTATTTGTTTCAGCCAAGTACCCCTTAACCAGCGCAAAGCGTTTTTGGGTGAAAAGAAAACAAAACCTCTCAAAATAGGGCGCTGCTTCCTAGGCGTTTCATTTATTGAATTTTGGAGCTAATTTTATAGTGGTATCTCTAGGCATATTTTATCCAGCAACTACTAAGGATAGATTGTGTGATGTCATCTGTTTCATTGCTGGTGTTTGCGATAAAATTACACCGCAAATTATAATGCAAATCTATAGAACACTTAATAAGCCAACAGCAAAGGTTTTGCAAATTAGTCACGATTAAAAATGTTTTAGCAGTGTCACTTCACGTTCCAATTAATTTGCTCTTGATGGTGCTCCTGATGGACGTGAACAGACAAGTACTTAGTCATATATTTTTTAGCCTTTCCAAAAAACGAGCGCCGAGATGTTTCGAGGACCAATATACTCTCCTGTCTGCCTTATATTCCCCCTCAGGTAGCCAAGAGGGGGGACAACAGATGAAAAACATTTCAACTCATTCAGTGCCACTGACGACCGTAGACGTCAAACATCAATTTGACCTAAACTGGCACTCTGTTGCGGCCATTTTTCTGGCCGTCTGTGTGAAAGTTGGCTAATGTTTACCTGAGGAAGTACCAGGCCAGCAGGACCACGATGAGCAGCAGCAGGGACAGGACCAGAACTGTGGGGAGGACATGGTGGCCAGTGGACAGGGCGTCCTCTGAGGGGGAAGGTAGACAAATGCCGCAGTTGCTAAAAGTTGATTTCAGCGTCGTAACCAGCAAGACAAATCCGACAAGTTTTAATCACCATTTTAAGATAAGATCACCCCCACGGCGCCCATTGTTTACGTTTGTTGGCCGCAAAGCGATGACTTACTGGTGCGGCGCTTACCTCGCGTATGGTTGCCATTGCTGCTCGAATTCGATGATGTTGTGGTTGCCACCAAAAACAGAAGCATTGTGACTGCGGGGGAAAAACAACAACAAGACGGATATTAAATTTCCCCGCATGGGAACGCCAAAGGGAGAATAACCCCATTCAGATTGGAGGAATGTGCTCATCTAGACAGAAGGAGTCACAATGGAACGATACACTCATATCCTGCTCATTCATTAGAGCTGTGCTCATAAAAAAAACAATGGTCGTGGACGACCACAAGGAGGCGCAAATGTCCAACGTTTGGAAGGGAGACTCAGCGGGGTTGCTGTTTTCATTGAGAAAACGCACGCCATGTTCAAGATTAACAACAAAAATGACTGTGACTTCCTGCCTTTTTTTTTTTCATTTAAATTGTTTGATCTTTTTATGCTGGAACAGTTTAGGATCTCTTCATGCACAAGCCACAGTTATGGAACGAACGTGTATCTCAAGTATGGCTGCAACTAACGATTATTTCAATAATCGATTAATCTGTTGTTACTTCCAGATTAATCAAGGAATGGTATTTTTAAAATTGCATTAGTGTATTTCCATTCTTTTCATCAAAAACAGGATATTATGCTCAATTGACAGTGCTGAAAATACACAAACATAAATGATGATTCCGTTATCTTAGCATGTCAGAATATACTAGGCAAAATGGCAATTTGAATCAAAAAGGCATTCATATGATTGCTTATCAAACAATTATAAATGTAACCAATTAATTGTTGACTAATCATCGCACCTCTGATCTCAAGGTATCAATGTAAAAAACCAGTACATGAGAATAACTAAGGATGTGTGGGTATTAAGCACTGATACCAGGTATCTGTATCACGCCGATACCGTCCTTATTTCTTGAAATCGAGTGATTATGAAGGATGCAGATACCAGCCACTGATACTGAAGGCAGATAGGACAAAAATTAGGTCCTCCTTGGCAGGAGTCGGTGCTACACGATTGACATCAGCGATTCATTAGTCAGAAAAACAGAAAAGTATTTTTTCAGTGGGTACTCAACAAGATCGCCCCGATTTCTAAAAAACTTAGTTGTGCTTAGTGGAGCTAGAATGGATCGGTAGCGGATGGTCCGCTGGTCACACAGACATCTGGTGCTACCTTGAAGTTAAGTCTTAGGCGGGTGGGACATAAGGCCAGAGGTTTTTTTTTTTTTTTTCGGGACTTTCCAGCGAGGTTTATGACATCATTAACAGTGGCGAAGTTCCTCAAGAGCTGGACGCGCGGGAGGGAGATGAGGGAATGGGGGGCCCGGTTCCCGCCTCCTCATCTTTCCTCATCGGAATGCCCTCATCGGTCTTTCAGCGGGGGTCCCCTCATATGTGGCATTTTCTTGATGGCACCGGGAAGCGTTATTGACCTGAAACTTCTCGCTCAGCTGGTGCTGACTCCAAATTCTTCGAGCGTCCCCTCTTCGAATCCCCCCCCCCTCCCAGCGCCCTTTTATTGGACGCTGCGGCACGGCCTGGTAGCCCATCCCAACACAAACAGCTCATTGATTATACACTTAGCCCTTCTTCTTTCTTTTTTCTTCCCAGCGCAGCTGCAGCGCACACCTGCAGCCTTGAGGTGATGCAGTGGAACACGTTGTGACTTTTTAATGCTTTCAAAACACTCTCAAGGTCCGTCGCTTTTTAAGTCTTCTCCCAAGCAGCGGCCGCAGCAGGCCCGCCTTCGATCGGAGAAGCTTAAACGTTTGCTCCTCCTATTGTTGCTGATTCATTATTAATGGCTCCAGCGTGCATGTTTTATGTATGTTTTCCTTATATCCTTTACATGGAAATTACAATTCTTCATTCTTCATTCGGGGGTTTTGGCAGTGCATAGCCTCTCCCGCCACACACCGGTAACCCCCGTTCAATTAAAAGGCATTTTCAACTGTCTGTCACTTTAGTCTCGGTGTTAAATACTGTATTTGTCACCAGTCTATCTGAAAGTCATTTCAACGTCGAGATCCGTCACCAAGCTACTGACCTAGACAATGCCAAGGTCACAGCGGTTGCCTGTCTGCCCGTCCATCCACCCCCTGACCTGTACATGGCTGAAAAGCACCCTGAGGGAGACATTTTTCCAGTTTTTCACGTTTTTACCGCTTGAGCATCCCTTGAGGACCACTTCCTTCCCTCCCGGAATGTCCCCAATATTGCTATTAATAAAGCGGCATCCTCTTCCCGCGAGCGTCTCATTTTTCAGCGCCAGGCGCCTATACAGCTCGAGCATCAAAATTGGACTTTTCTTTTTAGCGCGAGTCATCATTTAGCAGGGGTCAGAGAGTGGGCAAATGGCTACCGTGGCATTTGTGCATTGTCCTCACTCCATTTAGCACTCGGCAGCGAGTCGCCGGCCGTCGGCCGTCGTGAAAATGGGTCATGAGAGACGTTGGCTCGGGGGGAATTTGAGGCGTCTACTTTGGTACGGGAGACGGTTGTGAGGAGCGGCGCTGTCTCATAGTCGGCATGTGTCCGCGAGAGGTCACGAAAGTCAGGATTTAGCGCAAGCAATGTGCTATAAAATCTTCTAACGCTGCTAAGATTGGGTTAGGGTCAGATTGTCCCCATATAAATTGCTTCAAAACTAGAACATATATATATCAAACTTGAAAACAAGGTGTTATAAAATTTTAATTGTGATTAAGTTCTTTTTTCCTCACTCAAAAATGAAAACCCGTGGTTTATGTTCTGTATAAGGCGCAACCGGTTATAAGGCGCAGTTCACTTTTGAGGAAAATGAAGGTTCTTAGGTGTACCATATACTACGGAAAATACGGTAAGGTGCGAGGGATTACCGTATATGCTAAATTTGAAACAAAAAAAAACCTGCTAGTACAAAGCGATTAATAACTGAATCTTTTTTTTAGCCCTGAAAAACAATAGATTTGATTAAGATTGCAGTTAACATGCTGCGCGCAGCTGTGCCTTCATATTTAAAGAGCGAAAGCTAATCAAAGCCTTTTGTCCACATTCTTTGTCAAGTACAGCGGGACAACTCAACGATTCATAGCGACTCGGTACAAACACAAAAGGCGCTAATTGTTTTTTTGTCGGTGGCCTGACAAGCGATAAGGGGCGCCGGGCCGAGACGCCGCCCTGACCGAACGGGCGCTCGGCGGAGCCTTCGCAAGCGCCGCGTGCTCCCGCGGACAAGATCGCGGTTCTCGCCGGGCACAGAATTCCCTCTGTGTCCTCGTTCGCATGCGTCGGCTGGGGAATTCGGAAAGTGGGCGGCGGGTGTCGCGGAGAATGCGGGGAACTCGCAGTAAAAGGTACATTATGTCCTTTGAAAAGCCTGGAGCTGCCAGACTGTTTACCCTTAAGGACGCTTAAATCTCCGACCCGCGGTGACCTTACGTGTTTTGATTTCCTTTTAAATCGGGTTGTGAATGCTGACAAATGTGGTCGGGCGCAATACTCAGTGGCATGAGGAGCCATAAACGTTTTCAAACGCAGACCTTCTCAAATGGGGGGGGGGGGGGGGGGGGGGTGAAATTCTAATATAATGCTCTTTAATGCCATGATGGGAACAGTGTACGTAGCTTTGCAAATTAAAAGCAAATTAATTGGAACATGAAACGCATGGCCAAATTTTTTTATAGTGACTCTTTTGCAACAAATTGTATACCTTTAAGTTTTATTCTGATGCATATTGTCATGAGCCCAGAATAAAATAGATGGTTCTACAGGATCTATTTTCTGTAATTGCTGAAAAACATGCCTAGAGATACCATGACAAATGCAGTTCCAAAGTTTAATAAGTCTTATGTTTTTTGTTTGTCATCCAAAGATGCGTAGCGCTGGTTAGGGATTTCTTGGCTGATGACAGCAAGATGCCACTTGGTGGATGATTTTTTTTGCAAATTGCAGACATCCTAGCAATGTTTTGCTTTGCTTTATGAGTTTAAAAATATAAATAAATAAAAATCACTCTATTTCACTCTTATTCATCCAAAAGTGCTTTCCATTGGTTGAGGTGTACTTGGCTGAAATTTTTCAGGTTATTGGAAAATATTGCAAACAACTGTGTTATGTAGCCGTGTAAAACGGCAGTGCGGGTAATTAGCATTAGCGCGGCGCTAGTATCTAGGAAATAGCAGGATAACGTTGGTGACTGCAGGGCTCCAAAGTGGGTTAGCTAGCCCTACTGCGCTTCCTTGCACACTAGCCATTAATCAATCCCGCCTCCTTCCCAGGGGCTCGGACTCTGCGCTGGCGTTAATGACCTTGGAGACCCGCCGGCCGACGCCACGCGGTACCGACTGCGCCATACCGACTCGTCAGCTCCACCTCGGTCTGGGAAACGTGTGAGGACGCGTTCATATGATATGATCGCTGTATATGATATATGATACCTGTATCCGATACAGTATGATATATGATTATAGAAGAGATATACTTGTATGTGATAAAGTATATACGATAGAAGATATGGTATATGATGTATGCAGATTTGCATGCAACGTGTAGAATACGTCAAATACAGATGTGATATTAGCATCTGGGTCATAGTAGCTAAAAACAACTCCCAACGAGTGAAAATTTTAGTGTATTCCAAGTGACACAGCTTGTATTTGTTTTTAATAGGGTTTTTTTTTTTTTTTTTTTCCCCATTTGCAGATTTACACCCCTGCACATTACACGCACCAGATCTGCTGCCAGACCGTCATGAACACACTTACAAGCGCACGTGTCACTAATCATTCCGTTTGTGATCCATCATCCACGTGCGTGTGTGTGTTAGGGCTTAAAATACAATCTCGGATGTGTTTGACAAAAATCCTATTTCCGGTTTGAACGGAATTGAAAACATTTTTTTCCCCCCATTCACGTGTTTGGCAATGATTTTTTTTTTTGTTACAGAAGGATTAGGGCCATTGGAGGGAGAATTACTATTCTCAAAATTGGCAGTGAATGTAAAGATTTTGATCAAGTTAATGTGTTCATTTAGCTATGCCGACGATGTATCGTGACAGTCAGAACAATTACAGGCTCTTCCACTAGGTGGCGGAAGGGAAACAAACGACCTGAGTCGCAGCATATTTTTAAAGTCAAATATGCGCCTCGTCTCAATCCGAGTTGGGAAAGAGCGGGTCAGACAACCCCCACAAGAGGTTCACCCACATATCAGCAGCGTGGTATCAATTTTTCGCTTTCCAGTTCTGGCGTGCCCATTTTCAATTTTTGCGAGGAACGGGTAACGCGCGAGCTAAGGCGTGGCGGCGGCCGGGCTGCAAATTGCCAAAGTGGCGCTTTGACGCGTGTCATTCTCAGCAAGTGCGCTATTATTACCAGCAGCAGCAAACTGGTATTACTGTGTGAAAAGGCATGTGCGACGCCAGAAGCATCTATCGCTTATTTTGTTCAAGCTGTCAAAGTCAAGGTCATGCGGTGCGACGTAAAAAAAAAAAAAAAAAATGCTACAGTTCAATGGACATTGTGCTACTCCCTCTTTAGTCAGTATAATACAAATATACCATGCATACAAACTACAGCAATAAGAATCATTCTTCGCAAAAGATAAAAAATGTATGCCTGTCAGTATTGTTATATTTTCTCCCGTATTTCAAGGCACCACAAAAATGGAATGCGGAAACAATTATACATAACATAATGAGATGATGATACATTAAGGTGCTTTTCACAGCATACTAATGGTACTTTGCCGGCAATAAAATGGAGTTTTGAGAACTGCGCTGTCAATCATACACCCTCCCTTTATGTGTGGTTGCGGACGACATTTATTAATTCATACGGCGCATATGACAAGAAGGCGTAATTCAGGTTCAAGGTCGACAAAGGCAGCTCTCAAATGGCGGCCTCATATGTTTTTGGCCGATCAGGCAAAAATCAATTGATTGACAAAGTCGTCAAGAATAAAATTTTGTTTCAAGTATGGATGTGGATCTCGAATATTTAGAATGGATCATTCTGGTGTGCATCTGATTATATGAGTAATTGAACAATGACAGAGTTAGCATTTTTGAAATATCGTGTTTTGTAGAAAATATATTTTGGAAAAAATAATATACATACACAGATAGATACATGTATATTGTCTTAGATTTGTTAACAAAAAATAGACATAAGCTTAAACGTTTTTATCCAATTCTTTGATCTTTACGTCAAAGGCATTTCACATAAAAACGAAGCCACTCGGGAGCTGAAATTTCACCCAGGTGGCGAAAACATGTCAAATTTCAACAGGTCACATCCACTTAGTTCTCACACCACCAGATCACTAGCGATATTTCAAAATAACCATAATATGGCGAGGGACTGGTCCAATTAAACTATGAAAATGAGTCTTAACCAGCTTACTGGAAAAAACGTATACCGGACACTATGTTGGTCAAATACGGTGGCGTTTCTCCAAAATCACAGTATGCCTTCCTGCAGCGGCTGAAGGACGGAGCGAGATATGGAGACAGCGAGGGAGGGGAAGGAGGGAGGGCAGCGGTGGAGAAACCAGCGATAAGCGCCGCCGCCGCCGAACAAAAAGCCCCTTGATTCTTGAAGAAGAGGAGGCGGCGGCGGCGGCGTGAGGACCAGAGGGGGGACAAAGTGAAGGGCCCACGCAGTGAGGACGAGAGCCGTGTTTGACAAAACCTTCTTTTTAAGGCGCCTCGCGAAAAAATAGAAGACGGGGAAAAAAAAATAATAGCGCCACTGGCCAACTGGGAGAGTCACGTGACTTGAGGACAAACAATGGCCGTCGCCACGGCGAAAAGACACTGTGTTACGCTTCATCTCCCAGACGAACCAATTCTTATTACTTATTACTCACGGACAAAGGCGGACTTTCAACGGCGCAGAGAACATATATCGGTGATTGTGAACTTTTGATTTCACGCGCTGTCTTGGGGAAGTCGAAAAACAATTTTTAAAAAAAACAGTCAAATCAGGTTAAAGTACAAATTAGAGGACAACAATCTAGTACAAAAACAACACTAGTAAATGGGTACCAAACACAATTATGCGGAAAAAAATCGCAGTTCAAAGAGTGAAGGCTAAATAAAAGGAAATTCTCACTTTGCCCTTCAAGACCAATTTTTCAGTCTAATTTGTGATTTTTGTTTTAGCATCAAAGTTACTGTTATGCTTGAAACTCTATTCACAAAAGTCTGTTTTCTGTTATTTTGGGGGTTTTCAAAAATACGGGAAAAGGTAGACAAGCTACGCAAGGAAGTGAATCTTGTTTGGGAAAACGGTGGCAAAAACGCAAGCCAGTTTCGAGAAAATAGGAGCTGCTGATGTGGAGGCCAGTTGTACAGCAACATGTGTGTGTGTGTACGTGTGTGTGTGTGCAGCACATGCCGTCCTCCATCTGCTGTGCGAGAGACACCGTTTCCTGTCCTTTGCAGGCAACCAGAAAGCCTGGCCTTCCTGTAGCGCACTGTTGTGCTACAGGGGAAGCGGGAGTGAGATAGCCGCAAAAAAAAAAAAAAAAAAATCTTGGATAAGATACCAACGCGGCAAGATGGCATCCGTTCTCCTTCCTTCAGCGACACGCAGAGTTCCCTTTGACCTCATTTGATGATGGGAGCACATCGCGTATTCAGAAGTCGTAAAACCACAGCAAAGCCGCAAGCTAACTTGAGAAAATGAGGCCCAAATTCAACTCAAAATTCATTGATAATTACTTAATATTTAATAATGAACTTGTTTATTTCTATCTGACCACGCAAACTAATATGATGACACACTTTTGGCACGCCCAATGCTTAAATCATGGATGCATTTAGAGTTAACTACGAAAAGCACAATTAGAATTGGCAAGCTAGCAATTTGGGCGCAACAACTTAAAAAAGAAAGAAAAAAAAAAACATTTCATGCAAGTTTAAATTTGGGGCTGAGAAGAACAAAATGAGCAGGAGCAAAAATTTCGGTGATGAAAACCGAAAAACAGCCTTACCCGAGAAGGTGGGTGTTAAAGTGAGCCGAATCTGACTTCCATAGCAGCCGGGTCACATGATGCTGGAGGTCTTTTGGTGGTCACATGGTCCTCAGCCCAGGTGGGCACCAGGAAGCAGGTGATGCGGCTCTGCAGGCCCTATAAGGACGTGCACCACCTTGGTTAAGGGGAAAAAAAAAAAAATCTAATTAAGAGCAAATCAATTGGAACATGCAGCAAATTGTGGTATTGTGACTCCTTTGCGACACGTTATTTGCACTTATGTTGTTAGGTTTGTCAGTCAGATATAAAACAGATGATGTTACACGATTTTAATTTTCACATCTTGTGGAGTTGCTGCGTAAAATACGTCGAGAGGTACAACAAATTTAGTTCTAAAGTCTAATCATGACAGAGGCGGATGGCGAAAGTGTTTTTTCCATTCAAAAATGCTTTGAGATGCTTAATATTGATTTTGATACTAGTTCACAGAAAAAAGACGGAGAAACACAGGTCCAAATGAAGCTCCTCAATTCACTTCAAATGGTTTGTTTGACACCAAGATGCCACCAGATGGCTCTAATGTTGCGCACAAATCAGAGTTTTTTTGCAACTTTATGCCGTTCTAATAACGTTCTAAAAATGTTTTGCTTGTCAGTAAAAAAAATAGCATCAATAGTTCTTTGAAATCCATTATACAACTGATAATTGAACACAAACGATGGCACAAAACATGTAGACAGACAAGGAACAGCTTTGAGTCCTCACTAAAAAAATCATGTTACAAAAATTCTAAAATTTCCATTCATTTCACCGGTTTAAGAAGCACTATTTTTTTGAAGCGGAGCATTTTATGATATCAGAAATGGTTGTTTGTTTCAAAGAGAACTGCGGCGAGGAGGAGAAGAGATTGTCATTGGGAGTGGACTGTGGGCTACAGTTGCTGCATAATTATGTCGTTTGGCTCCAAGGGAGGCGTCATAAAATGGCGATGACGGTCACACGACGTAAATGCGGCGAGAAGGCGACATTCAAATTAGCCTGAAGGGTTCAACCAGTTTGTTTTTTTGTTTTCCCGCCAAAACCCAGCCATCAGCCTTCATGCTGTTGGAGGGAAAAAAAAAAAAAAGCAAAGCTAAACAATAACAAAATCATCCCAGATTTGGAGCACGTAAAGCCTTCCTCTGGCTCATTACGATCACGTTTAATTTGATCCCGGATGTCTGTCCGTATTTCCAGAACCGGTCGCCATCTGATCTATAATCCGCCCCGTCCCCTCGGGGCGAGGGGGGGGGGGGGGGGGGGTCATCAGTTATGCGCCTGGAAAACAACCAGGACATTCTAACTTTTGAAGAAAAAAAAAAAATCTTCCCTTCCTCCTTTTGCTTGATGCACCTGTCAAGAAAAAAAAAAAATGTGTCGGGGAGCGCGGCGAGTGGTCGCCATGGAGACGCACTGGCGCAGGAGAGGTGGATTACAGAGAAGGGGGCTGGGGGGCGTTCTCGCCTCTCTCTAGGCTGCGGTGATAGATGAACGTGCAAAATCTGCTGTATGCGTTTCCTCTCGGAGAAAGAGGTCAACAGGCAAAGCCTGGTTACAAAACGCAAACAAGGACATCGGGCGCAGCCCTAATGATAATTTGAATCCAATTCTATTGAGAAATCGGTCATTCGGACTAATACATTTTTTTGCCTTCTTTTACTATGAATACGCATTCCCAAATAAGTGTTACATTTTCATGTTAAGTTTTAATCGACGTTTAAACTGTGCATGGCAGCAGATTATTTCTAAAAATAGTGAGATTTTAGAGTAACGTCCTCAAATTAGGAATGCGTCCTTTGTTCAAAAGTGATCAGTAGAAACGGCAACAGTGTCACTTGAGTCCTTCCAGCGTATTTGAAAAGTCATCTGATGGCTCTTGCCAGCCTATATGGGGCGGATGAGAGCGTCTCGTCGCTAATTCTGCTAGCACCGCTAGCCGCTAACATTGGAACCGCTGCTAATTACGGACAACAGACACTGTATACTTAAATTTATCACAGTACCAATTGTTGCTCGCTAAAATGACACATTTGGGTAAGCTCGATTTGTTCAAAAGTGATCAGTAGGAACGGCAACTGTGCTATTTTCCGCCATTTCCGGTTTCTAAAGGAATTTGTTTTTTTTTGTTTGTTTTTGTTTTTAATGGAAGAATTGCACAATTATTTGTTTGGGGAACATTTTTACAAACATGGAATGGAGGGTTGAGGGAGGTCGTATCAGTAGACACTTTTACACTGTTATCCACGACAGCTCTTTCATATATTACATACGCAACTGCCTTTTCAGTACGTGCGCCCAGGAGTGACAACATCCAGTTTCGTCGGATTCTTTGCGAACCGAACAAAAGCCTAAAGGTCAGATCTTCCGTCTAGGCTCCGAAGCCTCCGTTTTCCCTAGGCTTTGCTTTCACATTTCATCCGGGATCCTAGTCTGTGATGTCAGGTCACAGCAGTGAACAAACATCTTGTTGCCGTGGCAACGCGTCCGCTCCGCAAGGTGCGGTGGGGTTTTGCGTCCGCGGTCCAAAAATGTCAAAGAGCCGTCGGCTCTGTGAGCTCCGCCGACACGGAGGTGACGCGCTTAAACGCGCGCACCTTCTTCACTCTCAGGTTGCGCTCGATCAGATTAACGTATCAAACGAAGATCTGTGAGTGCCCCCAACAAATCGGTTTATAGAGATAAGCTGTGACACACACAAACGGCCGGAGCAAGAAGAGGAAGCGCTGTCACATTTCCCCGGGGATGCGTCCAGTCGCTGAGTTCAAAAGTGGCCTTCGACCCTTGTCGTGAAACACCACCAACGGCGCCGCATCAGAAGATAAATCCCAAATGATGGCGTGAGAAGCGCAAGTACGCGTTGCTGGAAATACAATTTCGGGAAGTAAAGTGTCAAAATATTCCATAGTTTTGTACTTAGCAGGGAAGTGAGAAAAATAAAATCCACAGTGGATTCCTCACAGGGAATGAAACAACATTCAAATAGGGCTGCAACCATTGACTATTTTTAATAGCATTAGCAAGTATTGGTATCGGGCCGATACCAGGCCGTATTTCATGGTATCTATCTCGCTAGCAGTTTTACCATCATAAAAAATGACAAACCGCACACCTGGAGTCTAAAAGTACTTGTGATACTAACGCGTGTTATGGTGGACAGGATGCAGCGAAGGGAAAGGAAGTAAGAGGAAAACGACAGGAAGTGACTTTGAGAGCGACTGGATGACCTTGGAGGCAAAGCGTTGAAGATTTGGCTCATTGTTGGATGTTGTTATTGCCAGAGAGAGCACAGCTGACTATTACATCATCGCGCTCGCTCGTGAGCCACAATTGCATAAATTCCGCTGCAACCTACCGACTGGCGTTTTTTATTTCCTTGGAGGAAGTAGGAAGTACCAGGGACCGTACCGAGTACCTGCTCCGTTTGTTTTTTCATGAGAGAATTGAATTAAAACTTTTTTAATCTGATTAAAAGACCGTTAAGATAATCGTTAGCTGCAGCCCTACTGTTATTGCTTTGAACGAGAGCTATTTAATAGATTTTTTAATTGATTATTTGTATTACATTATCTTAAAACAAGTCAAGTCGTCTGAATGAATGATCCACGCATGGCAATTTTTTTTTTTTTTAATAAACTTTTTAAACCGTGAGTCCATCAAAGCAGAACTTTAGCGGTGCAAGGATTAAGCATCAGCTAGTTAGTAATCAAACTACTCCATACATACACATTTTTTTTTTTTTCATAAATTGATTGCTCATTGAGACCTATATATATTCTAACCATCAGAATTTTGGTCTATTGACAGTAAATTCTTTGAATTGGGTAGTTCTCCACGGAATATGGTGTTAAATCTAAGTACGATTTTTGCAAATATTTTAGCCGATTTTCTGACTCAAACCACAAAACGAATAATTTGTTAAAAATTGTTCACTTTTTCATTTTCCGCACCGTTTGAGAAATAGTCCCTTTTTTTTAAACACAATGAAACCATGTTTTATAAAAATAGAACAATTTTGACATTCATCGATTATCAAAACAATCGCAATAATCGTAGCACCCCTACAGTATTATTATCTTTGGAGAGGGTGACATTTTCTTCGCGGATCTCATTAGATTGCGTGGGTATCAAGAGACAGCATCCTGCTTTGTCTTCTACACATAAAAAAAGCATGTCAATAACAAAAGCCCACATGCAGCGTTCCATCTCACGATCCGATACACGGCCCCGCCCACCATCCCCATCACCCCCGACTTTGGCGTCAATGGTCTCCCCATCCTCCTCTCACACCGTTTCCCCGAGGCTTCTCTCGGCGATTGCCTACGACGCTCCAACCGCATCTGCGGAATTAATATTCACGGTGGCGCTATTCCAGGACATGTTGATAGGGGGCGGGGTCCGAGCCGTCTTAGACGGCGTTGGCGGAAGAAATAATGCGCGCCCACGCGCTGATCTTAGAAAGCCTCCTAGACGCCTGTGTGTTTATCTACCTGCCTTGCATAGACGCGCCAGAGGGCCGCTGTATTTCACACGCACCTGTGGGAAATACGGTGGGAATAACACATCATCTGAGGTGTTTTTTTTTTGTCCGCTCTCCGCCAGACAGGTCAGATGCCGTGTGAAGTCCGAGCTCTCGCACTCATCGCCTGCTGGGGGGGGGGGATTTCCCCCGCTTGCGACTTTGTCATTGTAGCAAGCTGACTCACAAGGAGGAGGACAAACACTTTGGATCACACTTTGGATTCCGATCCAACTGCACCGGGGTAGCACGAAGGCACAAAATCAAGGCGGTGTGGTTCGGGTATCCAAGAATGGCAACAACTGAAACGGGGGTTTGATTGCTAGCTAGTTAGCTGTGTTGAAAAGGAAACATTTAGACGGAGGGGGACGGCTCAGGCGGCGGTGTCTTCCTGTCATGCACGGCTACAAAAACACACACATCACACGCTTTGCTTCGCTCGGTGGCCTGGCTCCGCTGCGCGGCACGCTAAGCCAGATTAGAGGAAGGAAAAGGCTTGATAAAATGCTATATTTGGGAAATATAACCGATGTACGGATGAAATATTCAGCCAAGTACCCTCAGGCGAAAACCTGCGTCGCTGAGGACTGCACATCCGTGTAAACATTCAAAAAATAAAGGCATACAACGTTGTGCAAAAGAGTCACGATACTTCATGTTCCACTTAATTTGCTCTTAATTTGAAATGAACAACGTATTGTTCAAGTCAGCGACGTCCAACATATGTACTCAAAAGTCGGTTGT
The DNA here is from genome assembly GCF_059441005.1 of Hippichthys cyanospilos. NCBI lineage: Eukaryota > Metazoa > Chordata > Actinopteri > Syngnathiformes > Syngnathidae > Hippichthys > Hippichthys cyanospilos. The sequence goes on along the minus strand of NC_142385.1, from coordinate 15,506,397 downwards.
GGGCATTACAGCAGAAGTATCTCCACTAAGTTGCTGTCCACACACACATCTCTGAAGTTGTACAAGGAGTTTTCGTATTAGCAAGCACTACTGGTATATTTCTCTCATGTGTGTCAAAAGTCCATTCGAAAGGGGCGAGCTATTGTTAGGCCAAGGATTGCCATGGGCAGGACGCACTTTTCCAGTTTCTCCTTCGAACACAAACATGTTACAACTCGCCCGTGAGCTTTTATCCACTCCGGGCACACACTGACAACACGCAGGCACATGTTAGGCAGAAGGAAATAAAAATCTCAAACGCCTCGCTTCTCAAAGGCATCACGACAGCAGATCTACTAGCTCAAGTAAACACTGTAATCTAGCCATCAGAACCCCCCCCACACACACACAAGAAGTCCAGAAGTACTGTGGAATGCTATGCAACAGAGATTAGAGAGCAGCAGTCATTGGCTGCAGAAAATTGACGGATGGCTGACCCTCATTGATTTTCCCCGCAAAAAAAAAGCCTGAGGTGGGCTACAGGCATACTGATGATTGAGCAAATTTGGAGTATTTTTCCCTCTTTTACGATCAAAGTAAGTAAAGGCACCAATTACAAAAGAAAGAATCTCTTATGTGTTATGCATGTTTTTTGCAACTCGTTCAAAATCATACGCATAATAAGCAAGGAATTCTTAGAAATGCATCAATGAAGCAAAATGATACTTTGGGAGTCTTTAGGGTGAGAAATCAACATTGGGACATGGTTAAACGCTCCAAAAAATTGACTTTTCATCTTACGGCCTTTAATCTATGTGATGACCTTGTAATTTCGTTGCAGTTTCCAATTAGACAAGCTTCTAGACTGTGTTATATTCTCTCTTGTTATATTTTATGTGTGTGCTCATTAAGTTATTTTACGATTTTCAGGGGATGACTTTGTATTTACTATCTGTTATTAATTCACGTGGTATCGCTGTGGTCGGCTACATTTATTTCCGGGACCTCTCACAGATAATAAAGCTTGTCTTTGCGCTTGAGGAAGTTGAAAAATTGCATAAACAACCTTCGGGCACTTGAAAAGAGGAACTGTTGAATTTAGATGGCTGCTTAGGTACAGCTTCAGATATCTATTTAACACAAGCAAAATTGAGCTTTGAGGTTACCAAAAATGAAAACAAAAAAAAGGAAACCATAATCCTACTCATGCCGGAAAAAGAGAAGGAAGAAGTACAATTTATTTAATCCCACAAGTCATAAATAACGTTGCCTCACTTATCAACAAAATATTACGTTCCATCTTCAGATCACTGAACACTTCATATACTTATTCAACGTTAATACGTGCCCAATAGAAACATTTACCAAACACACATCCTCAAAAACAACACAAAAATAGTTGTGTTAAGAATAAACTAAAATAAACAAATCAACGACAAACCAACACAGATTGACTTTTGTTCCACTTTGATTCAAATCACCCTTTTCAACACAGCGGCCACATTAGCACAGATTAGCCCATGATTAAAACCTGACCCCTGGCATGAAAAAAAACTCGTGTTCATTTCCCACACACTGGGACACTGCAAGCAAACGACTAAAGAATGCAGCTAAACCTAGCCAAGTGCTAGCGTTAGCCCAGCCGCCACAGCATCCCTGTCAATCTTTTGGAAAACGGTGGCATGCTGCCGCTACCCGCCGTTGAATTAGCGACACGCGCGGTGGCGTCGACAAAACGCGTGCTGCCGGGCGCAGATAAGAGACGGTAGGTGGGCTCGGTATCGGTGGGCGTCTTGGCCGCGGCGCGCAATCTGAGCGGCGGATTACATCCCTCTTGACATAAGCCTGAAGCCAAGCCCGTTCACTTTCACAATCGCTGACAGCGACAAGAGAGACGCCATGTCGGGCCTCCTCGGGGGAGGGGGAGGAAACCGGTGGGGGGGGGGGGGACTACGGATTAGACAGTCATTAATACCCAATCTGGATTAACGGTGATCCCGAGGCCAGCTGCAGATTAGTCGCACGGCAGACGCGAGACAATGGTGCTTTTTGTTTCTGGCAAACAACAAAAGGACGACTCATTTTGAACAAGGTCAACAGTGATTATACAACTGAAGGGGGGGTGTTGAATCATCACCCCCCCCAAAAAACCCCTGTTGCCAAATCAGGTCGGATAGGACAAACCACAATCATTCACAACTGACTGCGTGAGCTAACAGATCCCTTTAGATGGCGACGTTGGATTGCAGACGAGTAGAAAATATAGATGGAGCAAACACGGAAGTCCGACATGTTGAAGCACTTAAGCAGAGTACGTTTCAGGGCTGAAACTGATAGCGAAGCCGGAAAATATTTTTTGACGCTGATTCATTTTATTTATAATGGGAAAAATTGGCGTAAAAATGAGCAAAAAAAAAAAAAACTTGAAACAAGTGAAATGCCTTCAAGCCTTTAAATGTCAGGAATGACTTAAAGTTGTCCATTACAAAGAAAACCTTCTTTACGAAAGACGGGTTATGTCGTAACCAAAGCGTCGAATATTTTGCCAGTTAGACAAGTTGCATTACGAAATAAACAATCTCTCTCTAACGAGTTAACAGAACAATTAAACAGTGTCGTAAATTTAACATCGCGTTTACTCACGGACAATTCTCGTCCAAGGCAAAACAGTAAGATTCAATAATCTGTGTCTGCGTGTAACATTTAAGTGTCAGTGTTACGGGCTGCAACACTGTATTTCGCACTTCTAAGAAAAACAATACATGAAAGTGACCAGAAGAGGGAGCTCTAACCCCGCATACAGTTCCAACATAACAAATTCTACCGCACTTCTGAATGGCAGAATACATCCGGTGTTTTTTTTCCCCCCAATGTCAGCAGTTGATATGGGAGTGATGTGCTTCTCTTGAAAGACTTTAGGCACCGTTTTTTTCCAATAGTATTTATGATATAATAATCAGCCGATAATCAGTCTATTTCTAGAACAATCGCTGCTAGTGTTTTGAACCAATCGCGTTCGATCGTCACAGGATTGCTTGGTGTTTAGCATATTTGCTGTCAGGATTTCTTTTTTTATTGTGGCTCATTTGCAATACAAACAAGAGCTCGCCACTAGCCACCAGCGATAAGATCGGAACGACGCTACGACAAGTCTGATTTCAAGTATCGACTAATGAGATTAAAGCCTTGCAAAGAACAAGTAGCTGGGGGGATTTGTTTGTATTTTGTGGGTTAGCAGAAGCTAATAAGAGTCCCGGATGAGTGACAAACTGGAAGCCTGAGGAGAAAATAGAGAAGGGGGGGGGGGGGGGGGGGGCTGTCTCGTCGCCAACAAAAAACATCAGACAATCTGCCAGTCAGATAACCGCCGCCGTGTCACTTAAATTTGAATTTATTCCATTTTTATTGCTGCAGCGTGATTCATTCCAGACGTATTCAAAAGGGGAATTAAGATCTTTTATTGCCGTGGGGTGGCGTTACACCAGACTAATTGCTCTCTGGTGAAAAGGTGGCGGCCGTTATGTGCACACGCGCGTGTCGCCGGCGCAACGGGCGACGCCGCCGCTCGGCGGGACGGCCGCGATTCCCGCACACTCTTCAAAAACGTCTCGGCGCTCTCGCATTCGGTTGAACCGCACCTCGTACGCAATTCATCTCTCACCCGCTTTCGTCTCCCGACATCTGGATTTTGGCCTGTTTTACTGCCGCTTCACCCCTCCCTTTGAAAGTCATTTCTGATTAAAAGGGCTACATAAATAAACGTGACAAGAGTCTTGTTTTATGTTTCCAAGTATCAAAGAGAAAGCTCCTTTAACAACAAAAGCCACTTAGAGCAAAACCATCTTGCCCTCGTTAAAGACACTTTAAAAGCGGGTAATTGATCCGGACGCCAGCAGAACGTTCACCTCAGCAGATTTGGGTGATATTGATGCCATCCGACAAGGACGGCGCTAAAGGTGACATGCAATGACACGGTGGCGTGATGGCATTAGAATGCGGCTAATGCTAACGCTTAACAAACAGGAAACGTGTGTTACCACAAAAATAGAACCATGTTTTTTTTTTTTTTCTCAAGGCCAATACATATCACTTGTAATCCAGGAGGCGGATAAACGATGAGATTGATTTTCTTGAAAGGGGAAAATATTCTCTGCAATTTTTTTTTTTTTAATTTCAACCCATAACTTTGCTGCAAGGTCTTTGATCTTGACCATTTTGGGGTCACTTTCTTCCACATCATTTATGGCATATTCCTGCTAATGTGATAGCTAATTGCTCGTTCCATGTTGAACTCTGAAATGTTGTTACCATCTGGGTGAAATTTCAGCTCCCTGGTGTCTTTTTTTCCCATGGTTTACCTATGATGTGAAATGCCTTTGATGTACAGAGGGTTAAAGAAGGGTTAAGATTTGTTGATTTTTTAAAGACATTACACATGTATGTATGTATAAATAGTATTGTTATATACTTTCTACACAGGTAGATGAATTCAACATTGTGATGAGACCCCAAAAGCATCACAAAGCAAAAATTAAAAACGAAACAAAGCAAACTCTAGCAGGCAGCAGCCCATAGACGCATTTAGATGCAAAGTCCCAGCATGCTTTGCGTCCAACAAAGCCGCCGGTCTTCGGATTTTTACGCACACATGTCACAGGCGCTCATGAAAGGTCCGTAAAAAGGAAGGCGCGATTACGAGCGAGGCCTTTCCTTTCTCCGGGGAGGACCGCGCATGACCAGACCATCCACTTCCTGCCGGCTTCTCTCGTTACGCCGCCTTTCATGTCACACGTCTGGACGGGATTAATAGCATGTAAACATGACAGGTAAAAAAAAAAAAAAGTATGTAATTAATGTATTGATGTCCAACTGTCAAGCATTTGAGATATTTTATTCTGATGCATTAGGAGTTCAGGGACGCTTTTTCGAAATTTGGAATCATCTGATTGCCATTTATTGTTTTGTTTTTTTTACTAAAGGGAGCAAGTTTGAATAAAATCAGGAGATTCTATTTTTGATGGGATAGACAGTGACCGAAGATTCCCATGCACCAAGGTGCCATCCGGCGTCGGAACTGTCGTCCGCTCACACCTCCATTCCCTTGTTGTCATTTCAAGTCATTATTCCAATTATCCGCCGGAGTGCCGTTGATGCTTTTTGACACGAAGCAAAGCATTCTGCGGCTTATCGCTTGCAAGCGGGAGCATGCAGGCTCGTGCTTGCCACACGGCAAAAATGTTTTCTGTTTTCTTTTTTTTTAAAGCGAGCAACTGAAGCTTCTGATTCCACTTTGATTAAAAAGAACAAGGTAGAGACACACTTTTAGGGTTCCCGCCAACAATTTCTGAAAGGCTTCTAATTCAGAGACATTTCAAGATTTTTCAGCAGCACCAGTCAGGTTGAAAGTTTTGACAGTCATATGTTACTGTATATGCAACCTCTACTCATGATCAACACAATTTTCTGATTAATATTGCATTTATGGAATATGATATGCAGTAAAATCCAAGTTTTTTTTTTGTTTGTTTTTTTTTAAATCAACGGCCATTTTGCCACTTGCTGTCGCCTGAAAATGACTTCACAGATGCGCAGGGCTCAGTTTGCGGGAATCGCATGGGCAAAAGTGGTGACAGTTGTTACCTGAGCTCTGAGAACACTGTGATGTCATTTTCAGGCAACATGTGGAAAAATTTCCGCCCGAGATGGACAACAAGGTGGATGTTTCTGCTTAAATTCATATTCCACGATATTAATCCGCATACCGTGTTTATTAGACTTGGGAGGGGGGGGGGGGGCATAAAACGTTATTGACAGATCACTTTTTACTGGACTTTATTGGGAACAATTTCCCACATTGTGTGCGGTCAGTGAACGCCTCGCCGGTGTAACTTTGAATGCGTTCGAAGCAGTTGTTTTCCCTTTTCCTGGTGACGCAGATGGAGTTCATTTCAGCATAAGTTTACAAAGTCGCGCAGCATCCGGGGTTTAAGCAAGTTTATGATCGTATGTAAATGCCCCCCCCCCCCAAAAAAAAAAATCGCAATTAATAAATGAGTCCAATGAAACACCTTTCCATGTTCTCTAACCGGGGCGCTCTTCATTTAATCAGCTGCGGACATCCTAAGTTTGACACGAGCCTCTTCGTTTTAGTAACATTACTCCGTGTGAGCAAGGATGGACTCGGACGGCGGTTCAGTCTACTCGCTTCTTTTATTGAAAATAATGCCGTAAAAACCTCAGCTAACACAAGCTGAGGTTAGCTGCAACAGGCACTAGCTGACTTCCCACGGCCGATATAAAAATGCAGGTGAGCCCCTAAAAATGTGCTACAAACGCCCTTGTTACAAACCCTTTTCAAATGTTCCTCAATCTTTATTTGAAACCATTTAATACTAAAAATACGTGTCGGTTCCTCTGGGGGAACTTGCCTGTGAGGCAAAAGTAGAAAACTCGATGATGGCAAGGATGCTGACAGCACGCCGTCGACGTCTCGGGGGGAACATGAATCAAATTAATCGGGGCACCGATGACATTAACGACAACTTTAAACACATTTCCCTTATTTCAACGCTTATCGAGCGCAAGCGTTGTCGAAACCCGTCTGGCCGTTGAAGCACGGGAAAAACATCTCGACGAAATGATGGAAATTAAATAATGCGGCTCATTTGAGCTGTAAAATTCACATTTGACGAAAGCTCCTTGAGAGCGTAACGGACAGGTGGAAGACAGAAATGAGAGGGGGACAAAAAGCTCCCCAGGAAGCGAAGGCGTGTAATGACGACGAGCAAATTGAATTAAACTCACCTGGGAGGCTTCAACATGTGTCCCCGTAGCGCAGAGTTTCTCGGAGGGACGCGGAAAAAAAAGAAGGCGAGGCGAACATGGGAGCGTTCGGCGTGGTCGCCTGTCAGCGTGGAAGGAGGAGTCAGCCGGGCAGCCAGTGCTTACTCGAGCAAACACATTTGGTCGCCATCATCCGCAAAGCGTGGGGAACGGCGACGCTCGGTGGACGCTTGGTGTACTGCAACAACAGGCGTTTACCGGCGTTTACTTCCTGGTGGGAAAGAACACGTGACAATGACGTCCAGGAACGACGTGAATTTTACCATACGCGAAACAAATTACTAGATTATATTTTAAAAATAGCGCTCTAATCCAACATTTATTGCCACGAATGTACAAAATATATAGAAAAAAAATCCAAACACGTTAAGTTAAAAATCATGCTATTCAATAAATCTGTCTGTTAAAAGTTTCTATTTTGCTCGTAAAAAGATTGGACAAAGACAATATTACGAAATTGTATGTAAAAATACACTTAAATATGCATATTTTGTTAGATAAAATTCACTTTTGTTAACTGACGGTCTCTCCGTTATTTTAATGCAGTTAGTTACATAGCGAACAATTCTGCAACAAAAAAGGTTAAAGCTTCGACTCGCAGTAGTCAAATGTGGTGGGAGATCACTTTAAATAATAAAAGTTACAAAGATTGTTCATATTCAATTTCATTGTGTACTGTACCTAATATGTGTCTTTATAAGGTACAGTGAAATATCATAATCATTTCAATGGGGAAATACAATAACTAATTCTCATAGTGTGGAAAACTGCCCTGCCAGGAAGGGCCTCCACGCCAAGGTAAATCATTCATCTCACTTGTGCTTTATGACCCTCAAAGCGGACTTGGATTCTGAGGCGGGATTTTCCCGACGCTAGGATTCCGCACGACGTACTCATAGGCGCACTTCACAGGCCATCTAGAAAACGTTCCCAGAAACACACAAGAAACTCCCAAATTTTCATTGTAGGCGAGGCCCCGAACGGGTCCGAATGGGAGGACGACGTCATAACCATGGCAACCGCATTTACGTTTCTCTGAATAATCAAAGGTCAGAGTCATAACCGGGGACGTTTTATGGCCGGCGTTTCACTCCACCCTAAAAGATAACACGCAGTCACACAACGCAATTCTTCACTTTGAGAACCGAGCGTAGGCAACATGCCGTCCAGGACCAAGACCCTGCACTTCCTGTCCAGCGCGCTGGTCACCTGCATATCGATGGGGATCCTGGGCTTCGCCATGTCCACGGCGTGGGCCACCAAGAGTATGAGGTGCGCCCGGGACGGGAGCGGCTTCTTCAACGGCTCGGCCGCAGTCACGCTGGAGCTCTTCGAAGGCAGACTGAAACGGGAGATTTGTCCCCTTTTCGGACCTCCTGTTGACTTTGCAGGTCAATATTTTTCTATAAAGAATGGATCATTCGGTATGCTAACGTAAAACAAGATGGCCGAATGAGTACCGCCAAAGCTGATGGACAAGGATAGGAGATTTTGATTTCTAATTAGAAGTGATGAAATGCTAACAAGCTAACGCTTGGTATAGTGAGATAGCGGCCACTGTATAAAAAGCGCAAAAGAAGATCAATAAAGATTTGAGATGATTTTGTCATTTCTGGTATTAGCTCTAATGTGAACTCATTAAATAGTGACATGCTAGCGGTTAATGATGCTAACAAAACCTGATCTCACTTGATGTATAGTTTCCGATGCCCCTCATTTGTGAAAAGCAGATGAAATACTAACATGCTGATAGTGGATATGCTAACAAAAAGCAAGATTGCAACTTGCCAAGAAAAAAACGATAAGCGCGATTGTTTCGCATTTCAAATGCAAATAGATCAAATGTTAACAAGCTAACAGTTGGTTTGCTAATATGTCACATGCTAGTAACCTGAGTAGAGGAAAAGGTAAGGCAAATTGACATCATGATTTGGCCTCCGCCATTTATAGATCTTGTACTAAGATGCTAACATTCGGTCCGCTAACGTTAGCAAATGTTGGCTGACATGCTACGACAGTGTTCCCAAGGTTGATGGAGAGCAAAGGCGTCCCTGTGGTGCTGCACGCCTTGACTTTGTGTCTGGTGGTTTTGTGTCTGCTGTGCTCGGCCGTCAGCGTTCTCATCTCGCTGTACAACAGCGTCAGCAACCCGTACGAGACCTACATGGGGCCCGTCGGCATCTACACCTGTAGCGCCGTCAGCGGTGAGCCACGCAGATAATCACAATTTTTTGGATTCGTAATCTTTTTTTTTAGGGCATGCAGGGACTCCTACTGCTCTGGCTTGCACATTACACCAAGAAACTGCCTTATACTTAGCTAAAGCTTTTTTTCCTTCTAATTTCGTGGGGCTACAGCACCCCCTACTGCTCTGGCATGCACTTTACACCCAGAAAGTTCATTATACTTCGCTAAAGATTTTTTCATTTTGCCTGCAGCGTGCGTGTCCGTCTTGGTGCTGGTTTTATTCGTGGTCAACTTCAGCGTGACCACAATAGCGGAGGATCTGGTGAGGAGCTTCGCCGAGAACATCCCGGTGGACCTGAAGGTCACGTCCTCCGAGATGCAACTGGGCTACTACCTGCTGATTCCGTACGCGGTGCTGACGCTGCTCGCCATCGGGCTCATCTACATGTACGACCACGCCGCCTACACGCAGCGGCGTGAACAGCAGCGGCCAACCGAGGACGCCCCCAAGGAGATCATGATGTACTAGGACCCTCCGTGATTGAGAGGATGTCGATTAACTAACTTATTTTAACCTCAAAGTACAGGATAGGGTTATGAACTGTAAATAGGGATGGGGGTGCTAGAATTTCTAATGAGAATTTGTCAAATTCTTCGTTTGTGAGGAGAATGGACAATATGTTAGCATGCTAGCTGTGGCTATGCTAATAACTGATTTGCGAATGCGCTAACAATTTTTTCACAGGACATTTGAGTCCATTACTCTTTGAAATAATGGAAATTTGAGCAATTTACCTCGTTTTTTTTCCGACAGTGGCGCCAGTCTTTCAGAATTTAATTAATAATTCGTCATTTTTAAACATTTGTGATGAGAATGGAGACTATGATCACATGCTAGCAGTGGATATGCTAATTTTACAGAGGCCATTTGAGTCCATTACTATTTGAAATATGAGCAGTTCGACCATTTTTTTTCTCTACAGTCCAAATAAGAAGAAGGTGGCCCTTTATGTCGGTATAATTCCTTTCGGAATTTTGTTGATCATTTATCGTTCTTCATCATTTGTGAGCAGAACGAACCCTATGTTAGCATGCTAGGAGTGGATACGCTAACACCCGATTCGAGAATTTTTTTTCCGGATTCCGATCAGCTCTAAAGACGTGATGGGGCTCGATTTCCGAACATGTGATCGGGGCCTTCATAGTTAGCACGCCGGCGGTGAATATGCTAACACCTGATTTGAGAATGCTAAGAGAAAGCGAGATCGACGTCCGGGTTACTTAACAAAAACAAAAAAGTGAAGGCGAGGGTTTTTCTCAGGGCAGCTGCCGGCGGTGACACGGTATCCAGATCCAAGGTGTCCCATCACTCACCTGGGTCACCCGGACCGTGTTTGGACACGTCCGTCTTTGCGCTCCTCTCGCAACGCCGGCTAACCGCCTTCAAAGAGCCTCTCGCACTTCAAGGCAGCTGCCGAGGGACTTGGCAATTTGCTTTTTCTGCCCGATATGGATTATGTTTCCGAGGATGTGCACTCGGCCGAGAGGAAACGGGAAGCGGGCCCCCGTTTGATCTGACGATCTGGCAATTAGTCATCTGTTTTGCACTGCGTTTTTTTTTTCACTCCCTTTGGTAGGAAAAAACTCAAAGATGGATACCGCCAGGGGCGTAGCGAGATATTTTTCTATGGGGTGGCCAGGGTAGTTATGCACATCATTAGATAAAATCATTCATTTAATTATACAAATTCCATTGTAAATATGCGGTTCGTGTAAATGACTGGCAGGTATCGGGGTGGCCGTTGCCACCTTTGGCCACCAGGTAGCGCCGCCCCTGGATACCGCACTGAGAAGCCGGGACAAACTACGTGCAATCATTTCAAGATGAAGTGAATTAAAGCGAGATGAATCGGGATTTTTTTGACCAATTTTTGTTTTTTCTTTTTTTTGGCGCTTGCGCATACTCATGGCTGACAACGAGGCACTCTAAAGCATCCGCAGTAGTGCAAAGTCTGGATCCACATGCTACCTGTCAAATTTGCCTTTTCCGAGACAAATTAGCTGTCAAATTTGCCTTTTCAGAGACAAATTTGCACTCTTCTGGGCCATCTTTATTCCTCTGTGTGACACGCGCGCACTTGTAGCCAACAACAAGGCGCTCTAAAGCGGCTACGCTAACCTGAAGACTTTGTCCACACACTGGCTACCACGTCAAATATTTTACAATAAAATTTCTACCCTCCTTGCATTGCTGATATTTTCTATGTGACGTGCACACTCCCAGCCAACAATGAGGCGCTCTAAACGAGGGGTTCGCAAATATTTTGGAGTTAATTTAGCGATAGGTCGATATTTGGTATTCTTACAAAAGAAGATGCACCCCTTTTTTTCTACGACCTCTATCTATATATCAGCCTCCTTAATTACAAATAATCTGCATTTTGATTGCTCTTTAGTATTTATGCCTGTTTAACAGCCGCCACGGGAGCCATTTTATCTCACACTTCATCTTCTTCTCATGTGGGTACTCAAGTGTGGCGACCCCCCCCCCCCCCAAAAAAGAGCAGCATTGAAAGCGATCCCCCTCCGTCCCGCAAACATCATTAGAATCAAATCAGAGATGGCGGCTAATCTCTTCCTCTTGGGATGCTTTTGGGATTAAATGAAGACACTCTTATGTGATGGGATTAGAGCGCCACGCTTTTTTTTTTTTGTACCTGTGAAATGCGAGCCCGCCCTCTGAAACGCACACCTCCAGCTGCGGGGCAGGTGATGGGGGTGGAGGGGGGGGGGTCGCTTATACAGAAAAACTGTGTCACTAAAAATAAAACGATAAAAACGTAACAAAATAAAAGCAATATGTTTTGCAGAGTCACTATAAGACAATTTAGCAGTGACGTTGCCTCATGTTCCAATTATTTTGCTCTTAACCTGAAAAGAAAAATGTACTGATTTTATCACGGCATTAAGAATCATAAAATGAGATTGTCTGACACCTTGTTCAACCCTCACGTAGCCCCAAGGGTACGTGTGCACCCGTTTGAAACCTCAAATGTGTGAGGTAGTATTTTTAGTCTTTGTTTACGTTTTAAAGACAGCTCCAAAAAGTACAAAAATGTTTCATTGACATTTGAACCAAATGTTTTTGAAGTGACCTCGCGCAGGTGTTCTGTTTAGGTTTCATCGGGTCGAATGGCGGCAATTGGCCTCGGTGCTTACTATGTGTGTGTGAGTGTGTGAGTGTCATCCATCACACCTGTCAATCAGCAGAGAAAGTGCTGGCCTGCCCTTTTCTCCATCCATCAGGCTTGTTGGACTCACAAAGGACAGTTGAGCGGATTCTGGTCCACTTTGAGTCCACTCTGCTGGCTGCCCTGGGTTCTTTTTTTTTTTTTTTTTCGTGTGTGTGTGTGTGTGTGTGTGCGCAGGTAAAGTGGAGAATTGGCTTCAGGTGCTTGGGAGAAGATGTTATCGCCTGTTAACAGAGGAATGACACCATAATGGAGCAGCAGGGGTGCAATTACCTTTTCACCCCCCCCCTCCCTCCGCCCCTCCCCTTTCCAGCCCTCAGTGACAAATTAAGATTAATGGCAAAGATATACAAGGTGAGCAAACCAGCATCTACCAGTGTAGGTTAGGAGAACGTAGAAGAAAAGTGGCTAGCAAAAGATCATGGGAGATGAATGATTAAATGACATCACCGTTGTGCCAAAAAGAACATGAAAGAGAAAAAGAAAAACAACAAAATCATCAAATACAACTCAGTTTTGTGGTTATTTATTTCTTGCTAACGGACTCAACAATTTTTTTTATATTAAAGAAAACTTTGATGTTAGATGTTATTGATGTTGCCCATGCAAACTTTTTAACACTGACAACAGGTGGGGCGAAAATAAGAAAAATTAGCTCATAAGAGGGCCGATCAAATTTTTGGGTTATTCATTTAGCAATATCTTGGGTTCATATGGGTTCATTTTGACCAATTTTGGTCAAAGTGAACAAGTCCCATGACATTTGGATGTTTTGGAGTGTAGATTTTTTTTCTTTCAAGAAAACTTTGCTCACCTAAAGAATTGTTGTTTTCATAAACAGTCAATTCGGGCTCAAAAAAAAAAACAAACATGATTTTTGCTGTTTCCCATGATGCAAGCTGACACCTGATAAGCACTTCCACTACTACGTGTCAGCTTGTGTCAGAAGTGCCCCCCCCTTCCCACTGATGGTTATGAATGACTTTCAGAAGCCGGACCATAAAGCTGTCAATCATTCCCCCCAAATGGACTTGGCTGGACGCGGCCAAGGCCTGCGGGGCTCCTTTAAGACTCACGAGCGTCGCTCCATCCATCAGGCCGCTACAAATCAGCGCGTGCAACTCTATCCTGAAATCGGCTTTGCCTCCTAAAGCGCCCATTTGACCTTCCGAGGCAGCACTTCCAAAACCCCCCACCCCCCCGCCCATATATATATATATATATATATATATATATATATATATATATATATATATATATATATATATATATATATATATATATATATATATATATATATATATCAGAGAAGGCCACTTCCAAGCTGAAACGGCGTTTGACCCTGAACAATGGCGGCGCCCCGCAGGGGGCGTGGAGACACGGCGTCTGAGCGCTTGAGGGGTCGCAGCTCGGCTTCAGGCCCCGCTCCACAATTAGTCAGACGCGGCGGGACCCCCGCCTCGGCTACGGCCCCCAGGTCCCGGGGGCCGCCCCCCAATCTAAAAGTCAAATGATTCTGGATCGGCGGCGTCACATGAGCTAAGCTCGCGCACGTGTCGGCGCGCGGATGAGGCTGTCGGGTGCATGCCAGAACAGCAGGTGGCGCTCACAGAGTGGGTCCACTTTCGGCCAATCACAATCATCAAGTTTTTCAGAGAAAAAGGGCATTTAATGGACATTTAAAGAGGGAAAAAAAAACTTGTGCTGGTCCGCTATAGTCCTCTTAATAGTACAAAAATGTCAAGGTGTGAAATTTTCCCGTCAATTGGGTGTAACAAATATCCTAATATTCAAAATCCTGCAATATCACAAAAAAAAAAAATCAAAGATACAAGATTTTAATTGTTGTGAAATGATGGTCTAATAAACGCATTGCCCCCTAGTGGCCTGGCATGCATATTGCAGAATTTTAAAAGGTCAAGGCAACCTGGAAATATTTTGACAAGCGCACATGAAGTCCTTTCATACGGTCTGCGATATGCCGGATGTTTTTCCGCCTCGGCGACCAATCCGGCGAGGAGAGAAACCGGATCGACGACGCCCCAGTGTTTACACGCGGCCCCTATTCTTGCGCTCGGGATCCGAAGGCGTCGCGTTACCGCGCTCCATACATCACCCTTGACACGGGGGCGCTGGGCCGGTTACAAGTCACCCCTCGTCCCCGCTGCTTGCGGGGGTAAGGCATGCGCGCGGGGAGGGAGGAAGAATGCGGCGGCAGGAAGCGCGGCGGATGAAGAGCGGGCCCCACGACAATAGAGAGGGGCCGAGGCGGAGGTCCGAGCGTCGCCCCGGGGTGAGCGAACGCCCCCCGTTCCCATCGCCCCAAATTCCCACCCCGGGCCCCGCCCCTTTGTTCCGCCATACGTCGGCTCCGGCTATTCCTACGCTAAGTGCGCGCCGTCGCTACTGACCCCCCCCGCTATACGCCCAGCCCCTGGCGTCCGAGCTTCCGTCCATCCGTCCGTCCGTCGTTGACACTGAACGGCGAGGTGAGGAGGTGACGCGCGGGGTGAAGACAGCTTTATCTGAGCCCTTCCTTCCTTCCAAAAAAAAAAAAAACCCTGCTAATGTTCATGCCTGTCTGAGAAAACTAGAAATTATATATATATATATATATATATATATATATATATATATATATATATAGTTTTTTCTTTAACTCTAGCAGCTTGTTAGGGTCAGAATTAAAAAGTTCCCGAGTACTCGAAGTCACTTAAGCGAGTGTCAAGTGATCCAGTTTCAGCCGTGATGGACTGGGAGGAGACGGACATCACTCAGGGATCCCCCAGGGAGGAAATTCCTCCAGGACTTAGTCCACTTTTTTTTTTTCCCTCTCCGGCTGATGACTTCCCAAGAATTAAGAGCCGTGACTTTTTGGAGGTTGCGCTCAAATGTGGAAGCGTGCGGCCCGAGGGCAAAAAAAAAAGCTCTGGCGCAGGTGGAATCCGCAGCTAAAAGCAAGAACTTGCATCATAATATTTATTTTTTTTAATGAGAAAAACATCATGAAGTTTATTTAGAAAAAAAAACAATGTTCATTAATGTGGGATAAATGCTCCAATTGGAAATGAACCACAAGGAATTTTTCAAGGAAACGCTTCAGATATTTGACATAAAAAATGCTCGTATTACATTCAGACATTAGTCGTATTTCTCTCATTAGTATTTCTCGCCAATAGTGTGGAAATTATAGCGTAGTATTTCAAGTCCGATTGTTACGTGAGTCGGAAATTAACGAGAAAAATATTGGAAATTTTCGGCCAAAAAAACAATAACTTGGAGTTTTCTGTTTGATATAAAGTACATGTGATCAAATTGTTTAGTTTATTAACTAAAACAAAAGGAGAGAAAAGAAAGACATTTTTCTTTTTTTTGGTTTAAAAAAATGACAAGATTATCAGAAAATTTTCAACATAAAAGCGCTAAAATTCAATTTTTACAAGCCTGAATTATTGGGAAAAACCTTATTTAGATTTTTATTAAAATTAGCAAACAAACTTTTTGGTTGAAATGACGTATAATTTTATATTATAGAAAAAGTTTTCCTAATTAAATGAGACAAATATGAAAAGTGATCTCTAAACAGTTTTAAGCCGATGGGCTAACTATTCCTTGGCGTACCGTGGCCATTTTTCTTTTTCTCGGTGACGTCAGCGCGATCGTTAAAAATCCCGTCCGACAAAGTTCCTCCAATCGGTTCCGAAATGAAAAACTCTGCGAGACGCCATAAAACCGGAGCCGTATGGGAAGGTGTTGAGTGGCGCTCATCCGCCGTGATTTATCCGCCGCGTCTTTGCTACTCGGACGCGCGCAGACGTAAAACGTCAAGTCCAGGTGAGCGTGACGGCGTGAAATACGTCGGCGCTGTCAAACTTGTAATACATCCGCGCCACCTCCCGCCGGCTTTCTGGACCGCCGCCCGATCCTTCCGATCAAAGTTTCCTCTCGCCTCGTATTTTAAGGCGGTGGCGAACGTCCGCGCCGGCCGTCGTCCACAAAAGCGTTGCAATCCTTTAAGTGTGACATAATGGCTCGGGGGAGGAATGCCCACGAGAAGATAAAAAACCATATGCCGCATCCGCGCTCCGACTCCAGCATGGCAAACGCAATTAGAAATATTCCCAAATGTTTCCGATTTCCCAAAACAAAAAATTGTATTAATCGCTCACCCGCGGAAGTAGGCGGGCCGTCGGGGACCAATGACCTTCCTGCTTCTCCTCCGCCGACGGACGTCCGTTTTCCCGACCAACCGCGGATCAGCAAACGTTTTCAAAACGCACATCACTGCTTTTGATGAAATTATAGCGAAGCGTGAGTAAAATAAAACGCCGGACTGGCGATTATAGTTTGAAGTAGCCTGAAAAAAAATGGCCGACTGACGAATGAAGAAGGAAAAAAAACAGCATTGTGCATTTTCTAGAATGTGTATCATGGGAAAAAGCGAATGTAATATTCTGGTAAAGCTGCAGAGTCTGCTGGTCAAAATGATGACGGATGGCGCAGACTCGACTTTAATTTGACGGTTTGTGATTGCGTCATTATGCGGTGCAGCGTAGCCGCCTTGTCATTATTGTTGATTGTGCTTTTCATTAAAGGTGCGCCTGAGATGAACACTTAAATATAGTGGGAGGACAGACGGAGTGGGGTTATTATCCTGTCAGCCGTACCAAGAAAAAAAATCTCATCAAGTGGTTGTTTTATGAGGTCAGAAGCAAGCAAGCTAGCTTGTAAGTAAGCTGACTTGCACGCTAATAGCGCCATCTAAATTACTGCCACCACAAGAACGCAAGTTCGCTAGCTAGCAAACTAGCATGATCACTAATGGCACTAATTGCTGACATTAGCAAGCAAGCTAGGTAGCGGGTAAGCTAGCCTGCTTGCTAATTGTTCCATCTGAATTTTTACAACCTTTATCAGGTAAGAGCTAGCTTACCCGCTACTGGCGAGCTAGCTATCTAGCTTATCATTAGGTTTTATCTGTATTAATGACAATATTAGCAAGTAAGCTAGCTTTTCAGTAAGCTAACTTACTTGCCAATTGTTCCACCTGAATTATTGCCACCAGTATCAAGAAATAGCTAGCTTACACACTAATGGCGGTGATGGTTGGTTATCATTAGCGAGCTAGCTAGCTCGAAAACTAGCTTGCTCACGAATGGTGCCATCTGAATTATTACCGCCATTAGCAAGTAGGCTACCTGGAAGAATGTGTGATGTGAAGGGTCAAAGGTCAATTATGATGCCTTGCGCGCACACACACACACACACACACACACACACACACACACACACACACACACACACCTCCAGGTGTGTTAGAAGTGAATCGGTGGCCTTGAAGTGGACTGAAGGATTAGGGGGCCAACACAAAAGGAGCATTTTAAAAGGAGGCGGTGGGGTGGGAGCGGGGGCGGGGGGGTCTGTTGAAAGGCTATCATTTGGAGACTTGAGCCCCCAGATCATCGGCAGCTTACAAGGACCTAAGGTCAAACGTTGAAGGGGACCGACCCGATCCCATGACGTCAATGCTAGTTTCGTTAGCTCGTCCTTGGGATTTTGCCACGTGCGTTAGCCTTGCGCTAACCGAGCCCCAAAAAACAAAGCTATGTTGTCGTTTGAAAAACGCAACATGTGTCTTTGTGGACCATGGATGGAAAAAGTATTTTTTTTGAGAGGGTGGGGGCAGCAGTCTGCGTCTGTCTGCCTTTTTCTGTCTGTCTATTGGTATGCATCCCTCATAATAGAGGAGCAGGTAGGGGGTCTCATTAGGGCCTGGGGGGAGTTTTGTTTTGATGGCAGGGGGTGGGGGGGTCTACGATCACACACACGCACACACAATGCGGTTTGAGAGCAGGTGAAACTCTACATTGTTGTTCAAAGTACGTAGACCTGCCCCCCCCCCATTACCTCAGCGAGCAGCTACTTCCTGTGTCATCTGTCACCACTTCCTGTCTGTGACGAGCAGGCAATGACAGCGCACAGATGTGTGCTGTCACCGCGGGAACCCCCCCCCAAAACAAAAACCTTTAATGTGTGTCTTAACAGAAAAGCGTAATTATACACAGAAAAAAAAACAAGTACGAAAAACTTTATCTTGTGTTAAATGCTTTCAAGTTGTCTTTCCAGGAGTCTGCCCCCCCCCCCCCCCCCCCCCCCCCCCCCCTCTATTTTATGAGCCTTGGATGAAACCCAATCAGGTCACGCCCATTGACGGACATTCTCCTCACCTGCCACTCAAGCATAACCCCCCCCCCCTGCCCCCCCCAGTCATAACATATATTCTCGATCTAGACCTGTTATCATGTCTTCACTTGTCCTAACGTTTACGAGCCAGAAATGGCGCACCAATGGCTACTTCCCGCTTTTGCACCATCCGCGACGTTCAGGTTACGCTAGCTGTGCCAACACCCCCAAAAATGCATCTTTCCAACTTCGGCCCCCCCGCCGAGCCGCTTTTGTGTTTGCAAATTCAATCTCTTGAGCGAGCTCAATGATCCCGCCGCCGAGACTCGTTTCCTTCACCGCGGTCGGACCTTTTTCATAAAGGAGTGTGGGGGGGGGGACAGGTACAAATGTTGCCAAAAGGTCGGCAAGAAATGGGATAGAGACAAAAAGATGAACTTGTGAACTGCGGCTTAGAGCTGGGCGGGAGGGGGGGGGGGGGGCTTAGAGGGCCGATCGGGGGTGACAGGCGGAAAATGTCTCAGTTTTACACACTTTGATGACTTACAGCCACTTGACTGGAGACATCCTGGCAGGACTTTTTTTTTCCTCCTCGGGAGGGGGGCTTTATTTGGGTGAAATATGAGAATTAAACACAAAAAAAAAAGTGAAAATGAAGACAACCGGGAAGCGGATATTTAAAAAAAGCATTTATTCAAACATCAACGTGAGTTTAAATAACACAAAAATACAAGTTCTTATAAAAATAATTAGTGTACATTTTTCTTCCTCAACAGGACAAGCGTTTTGACTCCAAAAGGCGTCATTTAAAACGTATAATGCGATCAATTAATTACGGTCAAAAGTGAAAATGTTTTTCGATCGTGTTAATCTCATTTTTAATCTCTGTTTTTATGCACTTTGCTTCTTGTGTGCGTTCAGTCCAATAAATGTCCTTGAGCGATATAGATTCTTGGTAAGAAGCGGCTCTAGTGTGGCTTACCGCATCAATGCAAAGCAGCCACGGCCAACGGTAACGACAAAGACGCTAACGTAACCAGCAATAGCTAAAGGTCTTCACCAATCCAAACTGGAGAACAACACCACATGTGAGCAAGTGTGCGACCGATAGGATAGATGATATTTTCACCAGAGTTGAAGCCTCAAAGTAATCAAATACTTGAGTATTTCATTAGCTAATGTAGTTGATTATTTTGGTATTAGCTAATTAGCTTCGTACCTAATTAGCTAAGGGTCTTGATTACCTAAAGCAATGAATTACTTTAGTCTCTGATTCATTTGGTGCCAGTCTTTACTGGAACTGGTCACTGATTGGCTGTCATTGTGTTTGGCATAACCCGATAGGCTCCTGTTGCGGTTGGGGGGCAGAAGGAAGACGTGAAAACGGAAGAGCCTGTGACAGTTGCCCGTTTGATGAATTCAACATCATAAACGGGAACGACTGCATCTTTGATACACAAGCATTCTTTGCAAAGAGCACTTCAAGTTCAGCTTACCACATCAATACGAAGCATCCGCAAATACTGTCTGCCAATTTTTTTTTAGGATTAAGAAGATGAATTAGATCAATTATAACACAAATCCTAATTGATCTCTCTGCGAATTAATCTCAACAAAAAAACACAAGCGGCAGGAGAAAATGAGATAAATTAAAGTCCCATTTTTAGCAAGCAACATCAAACTTCAGTTCCTTCCCGGCTGTAGATGAAGTTGTTGACGGTGAAGTGATTACTGAGATTGTAGTAGTTCATCCTGCTGGGGGGCGAGTAGGAGTCCGGTCCGGGCGGGCCCTCGCGGCTTTGCGGCGCGCACGCCGCCGAGTCCCGCTGCGGGGCGCCGACCGCCAGCAGCGCGTTGACGCCGGACACGAAGCCGGCGAAGCACGGGCCCCGCCCGCCCGGCGACGAGGCGAGCGGGCCGGACGCGTCCGACAGCTTGCGCCGGGACGGCGAGTCCGGCTTCTCGGCCGCGCCGCCGCCGTCGGTTCGCCTCTTGCGCTTGCGCCGGAAGTTGCCGTTGTCGAACATTTTCTCGCAGTTGGGGTCCAGAGTCCAGTAGTTGCCTTTGCCTGGGAGGGGGGGGGGAGCGTCCACAGAATTGTTATCTCCTTCAATCCCAAACGCGTATTTTTACGTCAAGACAATTACTCTTTTGTTAAATTGTTTATCTGAAGGAGGTTCTCAAAATGGCTAGTACCAAATGAAGAACCATGGCTAGTGCGAAAAGAACTAATCGATTAATTTGCCAATACTTGGTATAAAATTACTTATGTAGCAAAAGATGGTTGCAAAAGTAGCTGGTACTAAAAGAATGAAGTACTAATCAGCTCTTTTCCAAGTCAGTTGACTTTAAGTCAATCACTAAATCTACTACAGTAACTGATTGCTTTGTGTTTGATTAATTTAGTGATTTAGTATTTGAAGTAGTCGATTAGTGTAACACTGTGCGTTTTCAGATTTCTTAATTGGCTAATCACACACTTCAGTACTTACTTACGGAAAGTATCAGTATTTGAGGACTTGATTACTTTATCAAAATAATCAATGTGCACTTAGTGAATTGATTTCTTTAGTACATTATTCTTTTAGTAGCAGCCTTTTAAAGAGTCTTGTTTAAATACAGGAAAAATCATAAACAGAGCGTCGCGGACTCGTAAATAAATTGTTTTTAGCAATGGATGGGTTAAAAAAAAAAAAGAAAGTTTGAAATGCAAGTGGAAATCTAGCCGCGCGCGCTCGTCCAGAAGTTCCTAGAAAAAATGAGCGCATTTGATAAACCTCCGAATTTCACCACGCGAAAACGTCCGATTCGCACTTTGTAAGGTTGGAGCAAATGCGCGAAAGCGTGCGGCACTCACCGGGGTCATCCTCGTCCCGGGCCACCTTCTTGAAGCAGTCGTTGAGGGACAAATTGTGGCGGATGGAGTTCTGCCAGCCGGCTTTGCTCCTCTTGTAAAACGGGAAGTTTTCGGCCACGTACTGGTAGATCTGACTCAGGGTCAGCTTCCTGTCCTGCGCGTTCTGGATGGCCATGGCGATCAGCGCCGAGTACGAGTACGGGGGCCGGACCATCTTGAAGAGCTCCTGCTGGCCCGAGAGCGACAGCCAGCCCAGGTCGGGACCGGGACCGGGGCCGGGGCCGGGTCCCGGGCCGGTGCCGGGGGCGTAGCCGTAGCCGTAGCCGCAGCCGGCCATCGCCACCGGCGGGTAGGCGGAGCCCCCTCCGCCGGCGCCGGGGTAGGCCGAGGCGGGGGAGCCGTTGAGCCACAGGTAGGGGTTGGTGGGCGGGGCGGCGTAGTCGCCCAGGCCGTAGCCGGCCGGGTGCTTCTGCTGCTGGTACGCGCCGTAGTTGTCGCAGTAGGCGCCCGCGTCCGCCGTGTCGCAAACGCCGCTGAGCGGACCCGACGCTTGCTGAGCTCCGAAAGCGTTCATAATCCCGCAAAGGATCAAGAGATGAAAACCTCCCTTCGAGCGCTCCGGACTCAACTCGACCCGGCCGAGGGAGGAGTATTTATGGGCAAGGGGCGCCAGGTGGAGCCCCCGGGAGTCCCCCCCCCCCCCCACCCCCCGCGTGAAAGGGGGGTCGGTCACACCTCTTTTTCAATTTCAATGGGCGCCGATACCATCTACATTTTATGATGATACCATCTCCTTTCAAGCGCAGGAGCATCACTCACGCCTTTCTCCGTTTTTTTTTTCTCCGTTTTTTTTTCTTTTTCTTCGCTTGGAGGCCAGGCGCCAAAGTGGAGCCAATATAATTGTATCATCTTCAAAGAAATCCAAAGATTAATCACCTTCGAATACATATTAGAATGCAGTGAAAAAAAGACAATCAAGTTTCATTGAGAAACATTAAGCCCATACTTTCAAATTTGCATCGATCACAGTATTTTTAAACCGTAAAAAGTGTGCTTCGCAATTTTATTTTGCCAAGCCAGAAAACAAATTGAATATTGGGAATATGGTGCAAAAGAATGAGTAGGAAGAAGTCAAATTTCAGTAAAACAATAACATAAAAAGTAATTGATTTATTGAGGTACTAAAGTAATCACTTGATAATAATCCTTGAGTAGTAAAGTGATAATTACTTTAGCGAAAGTAATTGATTTGTTTCATAAGTATTTTGACATATTTTTTGTTAAAACAAGTAAGAAAAAAATAATAAGTACCTGGGTTTGAATGTTTGGATTTAAACTCTGTAAAAACCTGTCTGGGACTGAGCGAGCTCAAGTATTTACACATTTCTAAATACTTATAAAATGTAGTTTTAAATTGTGTTTTGCATAATGCGAGATTTCAGATAACAAAGACATTAGCTTTGCAACTTTTAAGAATTTAAAACCACGTTTTTTTTATTCATCTATTATTGTAGCAATCGCAAAATAAAATCAAACAAAAACTAGAACCAAAAACATGCATGTGGGGTATTATTTTCGCGCGTGTAACTTTGAGGTGTGTGTGGCTTGCTTTAAAAGGCGGGGCTTGGACTGGAGAGTGACAAGGTTGTTGGCCAATGAGAATGTAGCAAAAAAAAACAACAACTGTGTTTTCCCCCTGAGGGAATACTGTACTCCAAAACTACAAATTGACATTGCAAACGGAGCCCATATTAGTTCAAAGTATTACATGCTGTTGCATTGTGTGTGTGTGTGTGAGTGAGTGTGTGTGTGGGTGTGTGTGTTCAATGTTAATTGGGGCTAATGAGTCATCAGCAAACTTCACACCGGAGCGCAATAACGTGGTGACGTGTTGCCTTTTATAAGCTGTTTTGTCAACAGAAAGCGCTCACTGATGGGCGGTAAACACTAGTTAGTTCCCAACAAGCAATTTGATTGGACGAGAAGCAGCGTGAGCACCGTTGGACTTTTAAATGCGAATCAAGCTTCTTTGCTAACCGCAAATGGACCGCAGTGACACAAAAAAATCCAAAACAAAACAAAACAGTGTGCTTAAAATAACACAACACAAATAATTGGAAGTTTTCATAGTTTTATTGGGCATAACATAACAAAACACACAAAAGACAGGGAGGAAACAGGAAGTGAAGTTTTGGAATTGGGTCCTTTGGTAGCAAAAAGCTCAAGCAAACATTTCCTGTGGTTGCAGATTAGACGGGCAAAAGCATCAGGATCAATTGTGGACCAAAACTCTTGCACTTCTGCCGGGTTCCTGGGATAGCTCTCTTGAGGTCACGTCCAAAATCTCAATTGGGTTCGGGTCAGGACCTTGACTGGGCCACACCGCTGATTTGCTTCTGTGTTGGGCACTCTCGAATAGGGCAACTCTCATTTGTCCGTCGGTGATAGCGAGCTGTCCAGGCCCTGAAGAAGCAAAGCAGCCCCACGCCGCGATGCCTCCTGGAACGGGCTTCACGCTTGCGGACGGTTTTGCCGTTGGTGTGTTGCGCCATTTTTCCTCCGCGCGCGGCCTTGTGATTTGCTCCAAAACAGTGGCCTCCTTGTGGCCGTTTTCCCATACATCCCTTTTCTTGTTAGAAGTGAAGTTGCGCTCAGAAAATTCAAATTCCCAGCTGTATACCGTTCACCAGTAATTGGCAGAAAATGCTTGCATAAGTCAACACACCCCTACAACAATGGTTCTCGAATTTTGCAAACTCCATTGAATTCAATTCCATAGATGTATTTTCATGGTTTTTTTTTTAAGAGTCCTGACATCCAATCTCAGATACTAAAATGACATGAAAATGTACGAAACATGCCGGGCCCGTAGCTCAGCGCATAGATGAAAAATCAAAACTATGGCAGAGAACTAGACAATAAGACCAAAATACCCCCAACGTGCAACGCTGTATCCCATCAATTTTTTTTTATATTCTTTTTTTGTGACATTTTTCACATATGCCACGGGCTGCCAAAGTGTGTATGACGGGCCGCAAATGGCCCCCGGGCCTTAGTTTGGACACATCTGCACTGGAATATGTAAACAGTGTAAAATTGGAGTTCAAATAAGTATTATATGAGGCAAAAACCAGAAGGGGGAAGACATGTTTTGCTTGAGAAATCCATCCGCTTTGTGAATATTTATTTCGAAGTGGTATCAGTAGTGAATTTGGAGTTATTCTTAAAAAAAAAAAAAAAGAATACACACAATTACGAGGTTGCTTTGCGCACGCCAAACTTTTGACCACTAAGTCACTCTACAGCCCGTTTTTGTAGTTATAAAAATGCCTCGTGTGATCTAATAATGCGTTAATACAAACAATCAGGTAGAAAACAGCAAATAAAATCCTATATACAAACGTCTATACATACATGGTGGGACATTTATACTCGATGATGTTTTGAAGGATAAAAAGTGAAAAGGACCGCAATGAGGTATTCATTTTGTCAATGTGAGTCAGGAGTGCCAGGAATGTGGGGAACTTCAAGCGTGTGTGTGTGTGTGTGTGTGTGTCTTTGGGCTTTTTCGTGGCTTGTCCGCATCTTACTGTACAATTCCAGAATCGATGGAGGCCTGCTTGCGTGTGGTCTTAGGTGGGGGCGGTGGCGGTGTTTTGCTGGGTAGCGGCGGTGGGAAATGCTGCGCCAAAAAACACAACAAACACCCGTTAGCACGCTATAAATTAGCATCATCCTCAAAGACAAATGATGTATTGCTACCACTCAATATACGCATGAGCAGATACGTATGAGCAGGCAAATGGTCTCTCTCTCTCTTTCTTTATATATATATATATATATATATATATATATATATATATATATATATATATATATATATATATATATATACACACACACATAAATATATATATAAATATATATACCACTCAATATACGGATGAGCATATACGTATGAGCAGGCAAATGGTCTCTCTCTCTCGCTCTTTCTACATATATATACACACATACATATATATATATAAATATATATACTTACACACACATTTGCATGAACATATATGTATGAGCAGGCAAACGGTTTCTCACTAATATGCATTACTGCATGCTATTATAAGTCCTACATGTACTGTATGTATATGTTTGTACGCACCCGTTGATGCGGCGGCGGCGTGGTGGTGGCAGCGGCAGGCGAGCTTAAGTCTTGATGATCCAGCAAGTTGCCATAATCGGCCGTGCTGCCTTTGACGGGAAGCGGAGGCGGGACTTCCACCTTTTCGCCGCAGCCAACGCCGTTCAGCTCCACATCTGAATGACAAAAACGCAGCAGGACAATTTTTGCTCTGTTCGGATGTACTGTATGATGATGAATTTGTAAGCATGTTTTAAATAACGGGTAATTACTTATAAACAGAAAATACATTTAACGAAAGCTCCGCCCCCCCACCAAATAAAAAGAAAAAAAATCCAATGTAACTGACTGGAGGCAGCGTGCAGGCTGAAAGAGAGTTTGCTGCGAGGCGTGATGGGCGGCGGCGCCGGCGAGGGGGACGACAAAGACGAATTGGACGAGGAGGCGGCGGGCGGTCCCGGCGACACCGAAAGTCGGCGGTCCCCCACGATCTGGCTCAGCACTTGACTCCGGGGCCTCTGGGGCCTCAGCGGGCTGATCTGGAAAAAAAAAAAAAAGCAAAGGGATCTAAGATTGAGCAACGTAACGGCCCTCCTGAAAGACAGGACCCAAGGGGAGCGGCTCGGTACCGTCTCGGAGAGTATGACGGCCTCGGGGGGCTGCGCGGGGATTTCGGCCGTCTTCATCTCCTTGTCGAAGGCCTCCTGGTGCTTGCTGTTGCGCTTCTCCTTCTTTTTGTCCCGACGCTCGCGCTCGGGCTCGTCGCGGTCCAGCTTGTCCTGGGACTTGGTGTGCAGCTTCTTGGGGAGCAGGGGCTCCAGGGCAAAACTGCAACAGTGCGAAAAACAACCATCACCAGCCCCAAAAATATTCAGGAGCGCCTTGAGGGTGGAGATAAGTGGTTTTTGGTGAGTTACCCGTCGGATCCGGGCCTGGAGGGCGAGTTGTCCGA
The DNA here is from genome assembly GCF_059441005.1 of Hippichthys cyanospilos. Classification (NCBI taxonomy): domain Eukaryota; kingdom Metazoa; phylum Chordata; class Actinopteri; order Syngnathiformes; family Syngnathidae; genus Hippichthys; species Hippichthys cyanospilos. The sequence continues at coordinate 15,480,010 of NC_142385.1, read as the reverse complement.
GGAGACGGAGGTGACGGAGGCCACGGACAGAGGCCGCTGCGACGACGGCATGGTGAAGGAACGCACCATGGAGTGGGGGCGGGAACCGCGACGCTCGTCCGCCGCCGGCTGCACAGTGCACGTTAAAAGAAAGAAAGAAAAAAAAAAAAATCAACTGGTTGCAAAATTCAAAATAAAACAAAAAACACAGTATTTCATACTAATTAAACAGCTTTCTTATAAATATATGTCCCTAAATACACAAAAAGACATGAAGCAGCCTGTTTTGTGTGGGTATCACGCTCCACCTGAGGAGGGCGCTGTTGTCCTTTTGTATTTTGCAGGTGCCGGCAGCTACTGTAAAATGATTCCAATCGTATGAGAGCCAGCCTAAAGTGTCCACTGTTGTGTCCACATGGCTGGATAGGGCAAGATGTCCTCTACTGAGGACACTCGGACTAAAATCAAAAACCAAGAACTAGCGTGCAAATGCAAACGGCGCGACTCACCAGCGTCTTGACGCCGTACTGTTTCTCCACCTTGTCGCGCAGCTGCTTGAAGCAGGCGTCCAGCCGTTCGTGGAAAGGCCTGAGCGCCTCCGTCACCTTGTCGCCGTGGATACGCAGGCCCTCGGCCAGGTGCGGGATCTGTCGGGGAAATCCGCAAAAACACCTCGCCGTCAGCGGCAGCTCCGCCTCGCGGCGTCCTAAAGTAACTCATTCGTTTCAAGCCATTTTCGTGAAGGAAAAGGAGCTTGAATCAGACATAAAAAGACGTCCTTATCATTGAATGAGTTCAAACGGATATTTGACCTAAATATGTCGAGTTAAAATGGGGCTTTGACGTCTACAGTCGTCAATGGCAGTGAATGAGTTCATTTCTCTGGAGTCCTTTCGAATATGAAACTTCTTTTTCCTTGTATGTGCTTCATTAAAGAGATATCTGACAGTTTCTTACCCCCTAAATAATCCGCCAAATCATCAGACGTTCATTTTCCACACATTTGCAAATCAGTTTCACCGAAATTCTTTCAGCAATATTTGCAAAATACTGGTTGAATTATTCAAAAATATTTTTCCCCAAAATATTTATTTTTTTGTAGTTTTCAAAACTTTGCTTTCCTTTCTAAATAAATAAATACATGTTCTGTTATTCCCCCTCACAGTACTTGTTTGAAATGTGTGATTAATCCAATTATAAAAAAATTAAAATGTAATAAAAAATTGCTAAAACTTCAAAACTGTTTTGAAAATAATTATATATTTAAAAAATAAATAAATAAATTATATATATATATATATATATAAATAAATAAATTATATATATATATATATATATATATATATATATATATATATATATATATATATATATATTCAATTTCAATAAAAAACAAAGTGTCAAAATTAAACTAACCCAAAATATATAAAATATATATAAAATAATTTCTAAATAAATGAATAAATAAGTGTTCTATTATGATCATCCCTCGCAACATTTTGTTCTGAAAGTATTATTTAAAACATTAAAAAATGTTAATAGCATATTAATCTTACCCATATTTGACCCCAATTTCAAAACTATCAAAACATAAAAAAGTGTGCAGGGATTTCCCGCGCACCTCTCCTCCCCATGGAGCGAGGACGGCGAGGTTTCGGAAGGACGCGAGCGTCCCGTCAAAGACGAGCGGAGCGATCGGGCGCGGGGGCGGCGCGACGAGCGGGAGGACGCGGCAGGAATCCCGTCTCCAGGGATACCCGCGGACCTTCTTTTTATAGCGCGGCGGCGGCATGGCAACGCGCCGGCCGCCAACTTTGATGGGCCGCACTTCAGCGAGCAAAGTGGACGCCGCTCTTCTCTTCTCGCCCCCAAACTCGCTTCCCTCCGTATTAGCACGCCGACACTTTTTTTTTTTTTTTTTTTTTTCGCGCAATCTTAAAAAAGCCATTGAGGGCGGCTCGCACCTGCCAGGCGATGAGGTCTTTCAGCTTCTCGATCTTGTCCAGGTCTTCGGGGTGCTCCTGGGTGTATTTGTCGTTGAAAAAGGCCTGCGGGGCACAAACGCACATTCGGCAGTCAGTCAAAGGGCGAAGACCCAAAAGTCTCTCAAAATGTCCTCTTCCTCCGATTCCAAAAGGACGCGGAGTAGTCAAAGTAGCGTTGAGCGCTTGCGAGCTTTCTAGCTAGCAGAAGCGTCACTTCAGGTAACCCTAGCGGTGGATCGGGGAGCTACGTACACCCATGGCACCGATTTTGTTGGAAGACATTTATAAAATAAAACAACAATAAACAGAAATAATAAATAAAAATCAATATTGAAGCTTCAAAAAATAAATACAATACAGTAAATAAATAAAAAACACAAAAAACATTCAGAAAACCTGGACTTTAATAGATTTAAGGAAGGAATCAATAATGTAAAATAATTTAATAGTATAATAATAATAATATAATAAATATAATAATATAATATAATAATAATTATAAATAATAAAATAATTTAAAAAAATAATACAAATAGAAAATCCAAATAGAAAAAAAGATACAATCAACAATGCAAATAAAATAATTTGAATAAAATAAAAAATAAAATAAATAAAATCGAAATATCCGAGCGGAGGCGCACCTTCTCGTAGTTGGCGAAGCCCCCCATGACGGCGGGGTCCACGATGCCGTTGAGCAGCATGGAGAGGGGGTTGATGGGAAGGTTGGGGTCGCTCAGGTGCTTCTGCACCATGCTGCTGATTTTGTCGTTGGCCAGCTGCATGGTCTCCATGGCGTTCTCCAGCGGGCTGATCTCATCCTACAAACGCACATCGGATTAGGATGTTCTGGAACATTTACGGGCAGAATGAATGGTAAATTAAATCGAAGAAAAAAAAAAGTCTGCCCGTCCATACGGCTTGATCGGACACTCACGGTGCACACGGACTTGACTTCGAACCAGCGCAGGATGCCGGGCAGCTTGTAGGCCGTGCTGTACGTGGTCCTCTCGATCCACATGTTCTGAAGCCGTGGTGAAAAAAATTGGCAAGGGCTCGAATTTGAGACGTTTTTTTTGTTTGAAAACGGCTTGCTGAAAATACATTTCCCGGTTGTTATGTCATCACGGGTGTGGAAACGGAGCGGTCGTTCACTTACGGCAAACTCGTTGTCCGGGTCCTTCTCGCCTTTCCTGACCGGTCGGGAATACTGGAATTTATGGACTTCGTTTACCGTGTAGAAGCTTTGAACGGAACGCAGAGAAGAGAAAATGATTTATAGATGTTGGTTCTACATGTCAAAAATCCACCTTCACGCATTCGCTGCCAATGACGGCCAAAGACGTTCAAAACACATTTTTAACTCTGCTAGCTACAGACACCAAAAATCAATTTCAACACATTCACTGCCAAGTCAAAATTCTGGCTCGATTGACGGCTATGCATGTCAAAGAGCCAGTTTATCTAGTTAACTCGTTCACTGCCATGGACGGCTATAGACGTCGAAAATCCGTCCTAACTTATTCTCTGTCATTGACGGGTATAGACACGAACATTCGATTTTTACTAGGATAGCAGTGGATAAGTTAAGTCATTCACTGCCAACGACGGCTATAGACGTGAAAAATCCATTTGAACTCATTCACTGCTGTCAATAATCAATTTCAACTCATTCACCGCCACTGACGGCTATGGACGTCATTTTACCGAAGCCGGCGACGAAAAAGTTAACTTCATCTGTTGAACGGACTGTTAGCGCAGCAAAGCGAAGGTGGCGGCGGGCCGGTTAAAGACTCCCCTGGCAGTTGTAGTGACCGAGAGCGGGGTCAGCCAATGCTAATCGGGCGGCCCTGCAGCCGCGCGATAAAGGCTCTGGTCCAGGTGTATTTGCATAAAGGTTTCAACGAGTAAACATCCCTTTTTAATTATGCCCACCGATGCATTCGGTGGCTCGCATATCCGAGGGAATTTATACGCTTGAGCGACCCGCGTGTGCGGGTCAAGCAAACACACACACACAACGGCGATGCCAGGAAGTCCCCAACCTTCCAAAGAAAGCTCTTTTGACCCGTTTGTCACCCTAGAAGGGTACACGGGCAAATAAATGATATATCTGGAAAGTACTCACCTGGGTGGTTAATATGAGATATTACTTCATGCGGTTTGTCGAAATCTGTTTTTGACGTGCGGGATGCATACCTGAGAATTTGTTCCGCCACGGGCTTGTTCTGGAATTTGGCGGGTAAATCCAGGATGGGTTTCACCGTGAAACACTGAACGTCTTCATGCACAATATCAAGGATTGTAATAAAAGAAATATACAATAAAAATGCCCCCATCTATAGATACGTTTTATTTTGGAGGATACATTGCCCGTGGGAATTCTTGATGTCGTCACTAGGTGGCGTGGTGGTCTTCATCTTCTCGGCGTTGGGGAATTGGGTTAGGAGGCGGGCCTCAAAGTCCTCCCAGCGCTCGTACTCCTTGCCGCGGTAGATGAACATTTTGTTCTGAGGGGACACAAACGTCACTTGACCTCTGACACGGCGTCAAATTAATGGCGCTAAAGTCCGGTATAGTGATTTTAATTTTTCAAGTATTTGGCAAACGGATGGTCCAAAAAATGGCGAGTGATAGATAAATTAAGTACTATTAATTACTTTAAGTACAAAGGGATTACTTTAGCTAATTAGGTACAAAAGTAATCAACTACTTTTGGTACTAAAATGAACTTTTGGTACTAGCAATTGAGCGTATAAACTGATTAAGTCCTTGATTGGGGGGGTGGTCAAAATGACTTTTTTTTTTTTTTTTTAATTTAAAAAACTTTATTGCTTCTTATTTCCCATAGCTAAAAAAAAAAAGGTCAATTTTCAACGCCGTAAGAGGTTGTGTTGATGTTGTTTGTATAAGCAGTCCACATCAGTGGGGACACAGTCGTGAGGGGACACAAAAAAAAAAAAAAAATATATATATATATATATATACACGTTTATAATGTATACCTGTATTTATTTATTTATTGCCACAAAGGCCTAAGAAGCGATGAAGGAAAAAGAAAAAAAAAGGACTTGGGAAAGGACGTTTGAACAAAGCCCGAGATGAGACGCTCGCAAATTGCCGTCTGCGAGGACACATGAAGAAAAAATCAAAGTGCCACTCGAGAAGAATTGTTCTTCAAAGTGGACCTTCACTAACGCTTAAGGGCGCTTTTCTTTCTTTTTTTTGACTGTCGCTTGAAACGAAATCAGCAGAACTCTGGAGAAGAGCTTGAAATACGGAGGACGGGCGAGCGAGAACATCGGCTCCGGTGAGAATTCTGACATCATTGTCAAAATTCGCATTTTAAAATCATTCTTTAGTCTGTCTTTAAAGTCATACTTTCGACCAGAATTCTTAATTCTCAGTATAAAAAGAGAAAAAAACACAGGAAAAAAACACATCATGCTGTGGGGTCTTGGCAGAGTATCTCAACTGGTTTTCTCACCCGTAGGAAGGACGGGAACCCCAGGCCGTAGTAGCCCACGGCGAAGTAGTCGGGTTTGGGCCGGATCACCTTGACGATATTCTCGTAGAACTGCGCCTGCTTGCGCTGCGAACGGATGAAAGAAATCAAGATCGCCGCCGACCGAATTTGCTCAATTTTATTCCGGAACAGAGCTAGCGTACCAAGGATGCGCTAAGCTGCTCAAAATCAAACATTTCGTTCTCGTACTGCTCGGCGAGTTCCTTCCCCAGGATGATGGCTTCCTCCCACATCTGGAAGAAAAAAAAAAGGTTTTAACGGTTAAGTTATTCCATATTTGCTCTGACTGTATTGCAAGGCATTTATTTAGCAGTATAACCCGGTTTGAATCATGAAAGAGAAAGTCGCTTATGGAAGGAACAAGCTCAAGAAGAAAGGAGACACCGTGACATTGTCACAGGCCACAACGGCCTGTGGGTAGTCGTTATGTTCTTGGAAAAGAAGATATTAGCCACTGTATGAACTGATAACTGAAGGCACAGCAGCGAACAAATCTTCGCTCTCCTCGCGAGCAAAAGAATCTAAAGTTCCTTGTCTTCCTTCCTTGTGTCTTGTTTATGAAACGTTCGAGGTTGACCGAACCTGACAAGAGCAGCGAGCTAACGACGAAGGCGCGTTTTCCCGCTAACCTTGCCCTTGTCAAAGTAGTTGATAATCTGCTGGTAGAGCTGGTCCTTCAGCTGGCCTTGAGTGGCGGCCTGGTAGCCGTCCCGCTGGGTCAGGTGGGCGGCGCAGGGCTCGTCAGACCACTGGAGGAAAAAAAAAGAAGAAAGAAATAAGCGCCTTCCTGTTGATTCATCCAAACCACGCGTCTATTTGGCTGCTGCTGATTGCGGAGCGCGCCATTTCCATGCTAAAAGGCTTTTTCCTTCAAGCCGCTGCTGACCTTCAAACGCTAGCTTTGTTTCTAACAATTGAGATAAATAGAAGGCCGTGTACCTTGAGTAGTTTGGCATGCAGTAGCAGCGTATACGCCGCCTCCGTGTAGTTGTCGCACTCCTTGTGGAGGTCGCACAGCTTGTACAAATATCTAAAACACAAAGATGGATATATATCTATATTTAAATGAATTAAAAACTTCAAATTGATAATAAAATAGAAAATAAATTAATATTAATAAAGGAAAACTATTTAAAAAAATTATAAATATTATAAATAACATTGTAAGTATATACAAATAATAAATAACAAAATGATGAAATAAATTTGAACTCATTTAAAATCAAATGAAAATTAATATTGAAATTAATTTAAAAAAAAATCAATTTTAAAAAAATTCAAAAGGAAAACAACCCCAAAAAAAGTATATGAATATAAACATAAAGAGTATAAAATTACAATAAATCAAATTCCTTTACAAAATTAAAAAAGGGGGAAAAACATCATAAATACTATTTATATCTTTACAAATAGCCTTCTCATCAAAGAAGAAAGCGCTAACCTGATGTACATTTCCTCTCGATCGATCTCCTTGTAAAAGTTCTGTGGAGGAAGAGAAGAACAATCAAAACAGTTTTATTATTTTAAAAATTGCAGATTTAACAATGAGCGAAATGGTGAGAACGAGGTTTTACAAAAGTGTATATACATTCCTTTAAGTACTTGGCTTAAGGCGGCTCTAAAAATGGCAGGTAAATATTTTCGGCACTTTAGTACTAAAGTAAATGATTACATTGTGTACTAAAGTAATTGATTACCTTCAGCACTAAATTAATTGATTACTTTTGGTACCCAAGTACAAATCAATGAATTTATCAAGTACTAAAGTAAATACATTAGGCAACAAGTACTCCTGCAATCGATGACGTCAGGTACTTAAGTAATCAATTATTTTATGTACTAAAGAAACTAGACGAATCGACGACTTAGGTGACTGCAGGTACTTTATTCCTGGGATCGAACGAGTTTTAAATATGACTTTGCGTTTCTACGTAGATCTGGGCCGTTGCGACTGACCAGCACGTTGACGGTGCAGCTCATGCGGTTCTCCTTGTTCTCGTCGTGCATGATGGTGCGATAGTCCAGCAGGCGCTCCAGCAGGCGCACCACCAGGGTGACAAAGTTCTCGCCGCTTTTGGCCAAGTACTTGTGCTTCCGGCAGTGCTCCAGCAAGCTGGGGACGCCAGATCCCCCGGGACGGTTAGCCTTCGGGCGCAAACGGCGCGACGCGGCGCCGGCCACGCCCACTTACATCTTCTGGAACAGGACTTTGTACTGCTCGTCCCCGCGCCCGCCCTCCACCTCGTGGTCTAGCTTGGTAATGATCTCGTTCTCAAACTGCAGATGCGGCAAAAAAAATATGCTGTAGATCACCGGTGTCAAACTCCAGGCCCGGGGGCCAAATCTGGTCCGCTGCAATCTTTTCTGTGGTCTGTAAAAGCCACACTCAACGACAATCAAAATTTAGTCCTAAAATATGGACCAAAATACTAAATTGTCATGTTGTTGAATAACTTGAATAATAACTCAACAAACTATCATCTGAGGACAACACTTCTCAAATACAAGCAGATAATATTGGAATTAGGAACGCCATAACTACAAAAATGCCCGCGATAACGATTAGTTTGAGACCACTGGTGTAGAAGTTCATCTCTCAAGGGCAGGACTGATCCCCCCACCCCCCAGGGGGTTTACAGCAACTCCCTTCGATATCATTTCAGGTGGCCCACAGAGACCACGTGCAGCCAAGTGGTTTCCCCTCATGCAGAAAAGCTTCATTTTATGCCGTAACGAGGCAGAACATGAGGTTGCTCTGGGCGCCGCCGTTGATAATGGCGGCGCAAAACACAACACAAAATGAGATTTGCCCAATTACCAGGCAGCTCACGGCGACGCGCCGTTTATTGTACCCCCCGCGTTCCCCTAAGAGGCGGCCCCTTCCCTCCATGTGATTGCAGTGCAGTGGCGTTACCCTCCGCGTCCTCTGCAATAACAAACACTAAATACCAGCCAGGGCTGGACAAGAAATCAAGTTTATTCGAATTAGTTCGTCATTTTCAAAACGGAAAGGATTGAATGTCTGGACTGTTAAAACGTAAAATGACGTCTTTGGGATTGAACGAGTTCATTTTTTCCATTAAAATAGATAAAAATCCAAATCATAGTCAACAAAAGAAGAAAATTGAGATTCTATTTTTTGAACAAATCGCCCAGCCATTAAAGCGACAAATTCATCGCTCATTATCTAATTGTTTCGATGCTGGTCAGTCTCATGATTTCATGTTACAATTCAATGAACATCGTGCTACTCGTTGGTGGCCACCGGGGGTCAGTATAATACAGGAAAACAACAGAAAGATAAACCAAGTCATTTTTCCACAAAGCTTCATTGTTGGGCTTCAGCTGTTCATTGTTTAACATGTTACAGCTTGCGCAATATTGATGCTAGTCTCATTAGCCCGTTTATGGCGTTTTGCATGACTTTTTAGCATTAAACTAGCAAACTTGGGTTATATGACGATTCCCTTTGTGTATGTTTAATATAATTACGCTAAGCAGCTTGAAGCAAGCACACTTGGCCTCTATTTTGAAGAATGATTAGCTATCTGCTGCAGTTGTCAGACATTTTGCAAAAAATAAAAAAAATAGAAAAAGTGAGTTACCCTCTGGAAGCTGCAGGTGAAATGGAACTCGCACTGCATCATGTCGAAGAAGATGGGGATGGTGGCCTTGCGCAACTCGATCTCGGGGACCAGCGTCATTTCCAGGATGGGGCCCACCATCTCGGGGATGAATTTGATCTTGTGGGGTCCTTTAGGGGGGTTGAGGGCACACATGATTTGAGCGTACAGAATTGCGCGACATTTGCCACATTTGACAGCAGTTCAAATGATGAACCACAGGATAGGCTCAAAAGAAAAATAAAACATCAAACAAATGAAAAAAAATTACCTAAATTGTACCACATATCTCTGATCTCAAAGCCGATTTGTCGTCGCATGTCCTGGTACCTGAAGACATCATTGGAATAATAATAAAAAAAAATGCAATTGACTTCATTTCTTTATTTCAGTCAAAATATTGCAATATAAACTATTTTGAAAAACTCATGAAACCCTCATTTTCATTTGAAATGTTACAGTGTTTTGAATACAATCTTTTCTAAGTGGAATTATTTCATCATTTGTCAAGTTGAAGAGGTGCGCAGTGGACTGACTTGTGGTAAATTTTGGCCCGCTTGTCGCTGGAGAAGTTCTCCAGCTGCAGCGACTCCTGCGTGAGGAAGGCCACGGCCAGGTGGAAGTAGTTGTTCCATAGCTAAACGCAACAAAATAAACACAAAAGCGACAAAAGACGCACTTGTGAGAACACATCAAACACTGCCCACCAACAAAAACATGTAGGATTATTATTTTTTTTTTTTTTGGTAGACAACAATGAGATTATAAATCTGAAGTTAGATAACATTGTTGTCAAATTTTAAAAATGTATTCTCAGAACTTTCTGTTTCTGTATTACTAAAAATAAAATTCTACAATGCGGATAAAAGTGTATGTGCGGAAAATGAGCTGCCATCTTTTTGGGAAAATAAAGTGGTATCGGTACTTGGTATCGGAGAATAGTCAATGTAAAGTATCCAACATCCCTAATGTAAGCTATATACGGCGGTGCCTTGAGATAAGAGTGACCCAAGTTTGGACTTTTTTTTTTTTCTCGGCTAAACCCATCTGACAAGGTAGCAGCGATGTAAAATAAAAGGTTTGAGGAAGTTCATCTCTCACCTGCAGCTCAAAGTTGGTCTGATCCAGAAATTTCTTGTTGAGCACGGCGGCATACTGATTAATGGCCCGCAGGAAGACCCTGCACAGATAACAGGCGCACAAAAAGTGTTTGGTGCTCACATCTGATAAGTGTGTGCAACTTGAAAAAAAAAATGGCCAAAAAAACAAAACAAAAGCTCCATACTTATTATAATCGCATTATGTTCACCTTTACGCGGCATCAAAAGGTCACTTTCCACTCAAACTACTTTGCCTTGTAAAACAAAAGAGCCAACAGGCATTCCGAGCGGCACGTCTGGCAAACGCCGCTCCGCTAAAAAGCCCGGTGAGAAAAGGTAAAGTCAAACGGAGCGCTTTTCAACTAGAAAAAAAGAAAAAGTCTACAAGAAATAGAAAAAGTCTCTACGCTCATTACACATATGATAACCTTAAACTAAACATATAGGCACAAAATGATCCCAAAATAAACATTACTGCTCCCACAGACATGTAAACCATGCCTAATTGCCGTAATGATGAAAGATAAAACCATACAAATAAAACGACCTAAACAAAGTCATCTGCTATCAACTGCTTCAATTATAAATTTAAAGGGTTTGGGCGCTTTTTGGGGGCTATATATCTAATAATTCGCTGTAACGTGCAATTCGGAAAGCTCATAATGACCTTGAATGGGAATAAACGCCGATGCTGTCGCGCTTTCACCCACCCTCCAAAATTCCTGAGGCCAGTGGTGCCGTACATATTAAGAGTCACCTTAATCATGACTGGCAAAAGGTGAACACCTGTCACGGAACACCTCAGGATTATCCTGACCCAGTCATTTTCAGCGGTTTCATCCCCCGTCCCCAAAGGGGAGGGAAAAAAAAAAAAACATCCTACTCAGCGCTCAAGACATTTACTAGCGGTGTGCACGCCTCACTCAATTTTCTGCTGCCGTGCACATGCCAATATAGCTGATATACTTAACGGCGGGGGCTAATGCTAAAACGACTTTCCAATGGCTGCCTTCTGCCAGCGAGAAAATATTAAGACGGGATATTTGAGGTGCTCTCGGTGACGGGATGGAGACAAAAGCAAACAGGTGCCGTGCCACTCAATTGACCACTCGGCCGAAAAAAAGAAAAAAAAATTGCTTCTTCGACTCTTTTTGGGTCTAATCATGATTGACATATTTTACACTAATATATATATATATATATATATATATATACACACACATGCACACACACACACACACACACACACATAGATAAAGCATTGCTGGGTCATTTTGACCTGGGTTTTTGCTTATTTATCAAAAACGTTGCAAAACATGAAAGGAATTGCAACAATAATGCAGTCAAAAAACGTACATACTGCATACGCGCCATTTTTCATCGTCATCACTCAACATATACGTTTCACTTTCACACGGGTCAATTTGACCCGCGACATAACAAGAGGTTTAATCATTGTAGCAAGAACTTTTTGTTGTCTGCGGCATGCGCAATTTAAAAAGGAGTTTTAAGATGCGGCTCACGTCGCCAAGGTAACGGCGCGACTAAAATTACCGCGTCGGAAAGGCGCTTGGGAGTCGGCCCTCGGCATTAAGAGCCATTTGGATACAGTACGCAGGCGTCATCATTATGATAAATACGCTCAATCAATGCGCCGCTGTCGGAGAAATGGCCTCATTATCGCTGATGGATGGCGGCCATTTTGAATGCTCAATGTACGTCGGGCTGCCTCGGCGCCTTCCGTCGCCTTGCAGCCACGTATGCTAATCAACGCTAATCAGCGGATCATACTTGCTAATTGAGTTCAGAGAGCGTCTGGGATAACCATCCCCCGTCTACGGTCCTGCGCGCGAGGAAGAAAGTTGCGCGCTAGGAGATAACGGGAAGGTCGTGAGGCTTTGTTATCACTTCAATTTATGAAGGCGATTAGCGCCGTTTCAGACACATGATGAATGCGGCGTCCGACGCGCGACTTTTGCACGTCAGAAGAGTCCAAAGTCTGGCTAGCTAGTACCCTATTTTTCGCAGTATATTTTTCGCGCACCTTGAACGACTGGCCCCTTCTAAAACCGTTTTCAAATATAGGGCGCACTGCAATATAAGGCGCATAGAAAAAAAAAAAAGTCGGAAGGGCCGATTTATTCATTATTATCTACATTAAATTATTAAACGGTAAAAACCAAACAAGCAGGCAAGCACGTTGCATATACTGTAGTAATATATAAGCACATATATTGAAACTTTTTGGTTACCTTTTTAAAAAGTATAACGGGCCATGTAAAAGTGCAGTTTTTCATATATGCAATGGGCCGCCAAAAAGTGTAGGGTGGCCCGCAAATGGCCCCCGGGCCGTAGTTTGGACACCTCTGCGGTATAGCACCCATAAAAAAAGAAAAATAAATACATAAAAAGTATACGTCTGTGGTTGTCAATTTTAGCTGACGGATATAAACGTCCACGGCACTGAATGAGTTTTCTGTAAATTTGTCATGTTGTTTTCCCTCGAAAATAACGCAAAAGCTCAAGATTTTCGACAAACATCTCGATGAAGCGGCATTTATCTCCAATATTTTCCTTCCCTTCAAAAATAGCAACCTTTGCAAACGCGCCGAGTCGAATCCCGCTCGTTATTCTAATTCTAACCTAATCTGCTAATGAAAGTGTGTGGGTTGCAGCAGCTGTGAAAACACGACGGAGAACTAAAGGGGAACGTGGTGATGATGATGATGATGATGAAGAGGAGGAAAGTGAGGACGACTTTGCGCTTCGGCACATAAGCGGCAATTACATAGCGCGAGCGAGTTTGCTAACAAACCAGCCCGCCATTTAGCCGACTGGGCAAAACGGACGCACGCCCCCCAAAAAAAGATCAAATGTTGCGCAATCGCCTTCCCGTCCCAGTGAGGAAGCTTAAGCCAACGTGTGCTAATCAAGCGCAAGAGCAAACAAAGACGCGAGGACGCCGAGGGGACAATCGGATGTCGGATGAAGACGGGGTCATTTTGCACAAGGTCGATTGCTAGTCGCTACGTGAGATTTTATCGGCATTTTTGCAAGTATCGGAAATCTAATGAAACACTTTCTAATGCCGTGACAGCGAGAGTATTTTTTTCTTTTCAGACTACCCGAACTTCATGTGACAAGCGCCTCTTGAATAAACCACAGGGCTTTCTTTCGCATTTCCACCGGGGTGGCACGGGGCCAGGTCGCAATAAATAAATAAATAAATAAATAAAAAACAAGTAAGAAAAGATGGCGGGACGCATTCAGCATTCATCATTCATGCGACTGTTTACTGGCTGCTCATCTGATTGCCTGCTGTTGACTTTATTTGCATGGAGGGGTCGGGGGAAGGAAGAAAGGGGGGGGGGCGCTACGCTAACCCACTTTTGACTCCTGTTCCTTAGCAACGTCAGCGTCGGGACGGCAAAGGCCACAGCGGCGCGCCACTTACTTGTTTTGCATCATGTTCATTATGACCCAATCGGAAGGGTAGACGTTCTTCCCGATCAGGTCCTTGAACATGATAAACGTCTCCATCAGGAAGTCCTGCAAAAACACACTCACGCTTAAGCAGATTGACGTGACTTAGATGATTTCGTACGGTTTATTATTGAATGAATTCAACGAAACGCTCAATTTTAAAACTGGCAGTTTGGAAATGAGCTCAATCGTGAAACCGAGAAATTGGATTTGATTTTTAAGTAAAACGTTCAACTCTTTTAAATACAGTTAAAGTATTACGACTTTTCAAGAATTTTGCAATATGAAGGTCCAGGCTAAGCCGATCATCCAAGTAGATGAAAGTGTCATAAGTTGGCCGCGAGCGTCACCCGGTGATTTTGGGGCATCAACACAAAAATGTCTACTGCGCCCCGTTTGCGAGTTGCCGTTGAAAGGCTGAATGCAAAATGCGTGATAAAACCTCGGGTTTTCGATATGCCCAACATTGACAATATGTCCAATTTTAATGGCAGTAAATGAGCCCGACTTGGGCTAAATTTGACACCTACGGAGTTTGCAGGCATTTAGAAGGGATGACAGCATGGCATATTGAAAGTCGTACAATATTTTAGCCTCTGAATGTTTTTTTTGGGTTGTTTTTCCTTTGATATTACACGTCAAAAAAATTAAAAAGTCCAAATTGGGTCAAAATTTTCCCCAGGGGTTAATATGGCACAATTTGTTCATTTTAGCACGCTCCATCTAGTTCGACCTGGTGAGCCTGGAAGAGTGCTCCTCCCTTCTTAGGTTTTCTTATTTTCCCCACATGGGGTTTTTGAGTTTTTCCTTTCTCTTTTGGGCGCTTTTTTCAGGGGATGCCATTGTGTATTTGTGATGTTCTGTATGATTTCTTTTTCGCCTGTGAAGCCCTTTTAGACTGTGCTGATTCAGGGCTGTACTGGAAAAAAAAATACCTTGCAGCGTCCTTTCAGACTTGACTATTTGAGGCTTTTTTGAGTCAATTCATGGCACACGTTCCCCCCAAAAAGTATGGGAAAGCCTTGAAAATGACCATTTAGTTGGAACCAAGACAAACAAGGACAAGAAAAAGCAAGCAATTTCAAAGTCTTAAAGTCTGGGGTGCATCTTTCAGGGATTTCAGGTGACGTGTTTGGAAGGAGAGGAAAAAAAAAAAAACCGGGCGAGGGAGCTGCAGTCAGCTTTGAAATGTGGCTATGGCTGCGAGAGGAACAATCAATCTGCGCGAGGATTTTAGCTTCTTCCCGCCGGCGATTGTTCGTCTTGCCAACGGCCTCGCGGGAGAGCGCAGTCAAGGTCGCAGAGTTTGCCCTCCTTGCTCAACTTACATTATGGGAAGATATTATTATATCATTATATACAATATTATTCTATTATTTGATTATGTGTGGCATTCTGGAAAACAATAAACATTACACTTTTTGTTACAAACTCATCCGGCCCCCCCAAATCTGACAGACCGTTTTTCATTAAAAAGGAATAAATTCATTGATTACACATTTCAAACACTTGCAAATTTAGTTTGCGGTCATGCCAAGTGCTTCCTGTATGATGTCCTTGCTAAAGTGCTAATGATGTGCTAACAGCGCTAACGTCAGACATGACAAAGTGGTATGTTACTTATGTGTTTTTACGTGTATATGTACAATATTAGTCGTTGCCAATTTTATGTTTGTTTGTTCTATGGTGTAAATTGGTGGAAGGAAGTGTAGGTGAAACAAGATGAAAAGTGGAAGACCACAGTAAACATCAATGCAAAAAAAACCTATCGTCTCGTTTGTGGGCAAGCCGGCATATTAATAAATGACAAAAGTGCATCCCAAACTGGAACAAATACGGTCGACACCACACGTTGTGATAACGTATTACGATTCAGTCTTGTTGGCGTCGGCGTCTCGTGTCTCATATGCTAACAATGTCGCCTTTTGTACCCTGATTTTTCTCTCCTTTCTAGAGACGTTTCGCGAGCTGAATTTTTCATTACAAGAGTCGATCGGAAGTACTGCGGCGGTTCCGCCGTATCTATTTTCTTTTGGGGAGACGTGCGCCTAAAATTGCAAAAATACGCGCCGGCACTCACCACCACGTCGCTCCTGATCTTGCCGAAGGTGTTGATGAGATGCGCGTAGTGGTAGTCGTCCATCTGCCTCAAGGTGGCGGTCATGCTCGCCACGAAGCTCCCCTGCGCGACAACAACCAGCACAAGAAGTTGGTGGAGTCCAAAAGCGGCTTGATTGGCCGGGAGTTTGGAAGCGCCGCGGCGTGCCCCGTCTCATTAACCCGCCGGCCTCCCCTCGCCTCGGCTGATTAGAAAAGCCCGCCATGTCCCGTAAGGACCGCCTTAGCCGGCTCGGGTTAGCATCGCTGCGCGGCGCAGATAGGCGGCCGAGACCAGGGGTGGCGTTGCGATGCCCGTCACGTGGCGGCCGGGACCGGGGGAACGCTTCAATTCGCGCTTGAGTGCTGACCGCTACTTTTTGGAAAAGGAACTCCAAAAACAACGAATCCGTTGCAGCGCTTTCGGTGCCAAAATCTGCTTAAAAGCTATCAAGAGTGAGAAAAGAACAGCAGAAAATTGCAATTCTACTCATAAGACGGTCCAGGGATTTTTCGCTAACCCGGCCTTAGCTTCTCAATATTTTGCCAAGCGCCCCCCAGGAAAGAGACCCCCCCCCCCCCCCCCCCCCCATTTGATCTGCTGAATATAAATAAGATTATTTATAAAAATGGTATAAGTATACCTAAACCTTCATCCTTTTTAACATTACATAAACAACAAGGCAAAAAACTTTCAACTTTTGATTATTTTTTATAGCGTTCGCACAGGTACAGCTTAGTCTGAAACTGAAAAAAATAAGCGTGTAACCGTGTAAAAAAAAGGCAAATCAAGTCTTAAAGTAGGATTTTCACTGTCGTAAAAGCAGACGGATGAGCCCTTGGGCCCGTCTGATCCATTGCGGCATCCCTGGAATATTTGCCGTCACACCTCGCATCGCTATTCTGCACGCAACGCCTGAACATCTGGCGCGGCATGTGCTCCTGTTCTGCGTTTAGATCTTAATTGTGGTGGGGTGACAGCTTCAGGATACTTTTCCTTGGCAGGCTTTTTCTCTGGGAGAAAAAAAAGCGGCGCGTCGGTCCGCTCGCTGGCGCGCTCGCCAGGTCCCTCACCTCCGTTTAATTTGCCATCAGGATTTGCCAGCTGATCCCGGCGCCTCCAGCGGCAATTAGGGTTGTTTGCTCACTGGCGAATCAGTCACGGGCCGCACATAACATGCATGAAATCAAAAGTGAGATTGGCCGGCGCATGGCCGTTAGCTTAAGTGGCTTATGGCCAGCCCTGCGTCGAGGCTTAGCGCCTGCTACACGTGCTAACCGGGATCTTATCGTACGGATGGATTTTCAGCTGAAGGGAAGAGGAGCGCTTGCGCTAGACACCCTGTTGCTGTTTTCAAGAGCGCCTAGCGAGGGGACTCGTGTAGCGGGCTTTGAAGTTCGCGCCGCTTTTATTAACGCGGCTAATGCGCTCGAAATAACAGCCGGCCCTTTGTGCCGGCGATACGCTTTGGATCCGGCGGTTCGGTGAAGAAAATGAAGATGCGACCGCTTGTCGTCATCAAACAAGTCTTTGATTGGTGTTTTTCCAATCGGCGCCATGCATATCCCCGACTTCGCCAAGAGGAATAGCAAACTGGCTCCGCAGACTATATATGGTCATACCTCCAAGAACTCCCCCCACACAACTTTGGATTTAGAGAATCGTGCCAACTCACGTACCTAACCAACTACCGTATTTTCTGCAGCATAAGACGCACTTTGAATGAATGATCCATCTGAAAAATTGTTTTCATACATAGGGCGCACCGCATTATAAGGCGCATAGAATAGAAGCTGCAGTAGTGGCTGGGGTTGTGTCATTCTGAACCAAGCATTATTTATTTTCCCAAACCACGGAGGGCCACGACATAAGGAGGAAAGAGACGCACGCGGTTCCGGAGCCGCCGGTTGCCGACCCATCCGTCAACATTCCAAGTCAATCATCTAATGGCCGCCCATCGAGCTGGAGCGTTTATCTAGTTGATTTCTCCCGTCGAGCGACAATAAAGCAAAGCCGAGCGCTGACATCTATCACCGTATCCTGAGAGGCTCAATATTGCGCATGTACATTTTGTGCTCCAGGGGGCAAAATTGGGCAGATTGTTAGCAGGAAAAAAAAAAGAAAAAAGGTGATTACAGAAAAAAGTCAATCTCCGGGAGAATTCATCCCACTTTTGCATGAAAAAAAAAAAAAAAAGATGTTGAGCTTGACCCAAAAAGCCTCCACTGTTTTTAAGGCTTTAATTACGCCTGCAGGGAGATGGTACGCTGGTCTCCAGAGAGTCTTCTCGGGAAGACAAATCTGACGATGTGGCAGGAAGAAAGATGAAGACTTGTTTCTTCTCGAAGCTTCGAATTGCAAATAGATATGGATCTGTGTTCTCCACGAGGACTAGATTTGGGGAAAAAGAAACTGTCACGATTAGACCAGAGTATATTAGTGCTCCACAAGAGGATTTGGTACTTATGTAGGTATCCCCCCCCAAAAAAATTGTGAATTACCGTAATACCCCAAATATAAGATGCACTTGTGTATCGGACACACCCTTGATTTTAGGGTTCTGGTACTTCGAATTTTCTTGTGTACGTACCCGTAAACTATACAGTATTTGTTGCGGGTTAAGTGTGTTTCAGATTTCCCAGATTGTGAGGCGTCAGTAAACGCGTCACGACACAGCATGAGTTAATTATGCCTTAAATACCCAGAGTTGACAACAATCAGTGTTTCGCCAAGTTTATGATTGTGCGTATTTGCCAAAAGACCGCAATTAATAAATGGGTCAAATGGATTTCCGTGTTCTGTAACAGGGGCATTCTTAATTGAACCAACTGAAGACATTATAACCTTTACAATATCCTCAGATTTAGGAACATTCCTGCGTGTGAACAAGGATGGATTCAGACGTTGGTTCAGTCTGCTCGCTTCTTTTTTTGAAACTAATGCCATAAAGCTGCGAGTGAGTCATATTTGGGGAGTTAGGGTATTTATTGGACGCTCCAACTGGCAAAGTACAGTTTTCAAAGCACGACTCGAAAGCACTTTCCTTAGCGGCGATGCGTCGTAGCCTCTCCCCGGCATTCATTATTCGCCAGCGAGCGCGGCGCAAAAAAGATGTTAATGACCGCTGCTCAGCCAGCGGAGCAGATTGTACGGACGGAGGGCGCGGCGGTTATGTCAATAACGTGTTGTCAGGTCACGCCGGGCCAAATGGCCGGGGCTATTTGTTACCGCCTCGTAATTAAGGTTGAGGGACAAGTGACCTTTGGCGAAGCTACCCTAGCGAAAAACAAAGTCTTGTCATAAAAGCGGAGATCTCCCCATCTCCTGCACGCCGAAGCGCTCTCCCGCTCGACATTCCGGACCGCGAAGCGCCGTACGGCGCGCATGGATGCACCGGGGAAATCTCCGAGGGCCCGTTTGATATGAAGCCAAGCGATGAGCGCGGGGCTGCTAAAATACGGCGGAGACAGAAGTTGTCTCGGACGCCGATCTCGGTCTCGGCGGCTCTGTAAATGACTAAGCGGGCGATCCATAAATCAATTTACAATCCCGGCCGAGCTTCTAGCAGGAAGGTGCGGAGGTTCCTCTGACCCCGCGGCTCCGCGCGCGCCGGGCGACAAGGACATCGAAGAAGATCCCCCGAGGGCTCGGCTCCGAGCTAATGAAATCAATAACGGAAGAGAGAGGAGTCACTCCGGCGGTTTATCCCGCTGAGAAACGCTTTGCTTACACAAGCGCATCGCTGAGCGCAAACTCGTAAAAAAAGAAAACGCAGAGGCTTTTCTTTTCCTCCGCTCTGACAATCGTATCTCGGGTGGGGGCGGGCCCTGAGACAAAAAGCCATTAACCCTGTCCCTGATTGGATATCCCCAAGGTCGAGCGCTCGGAGCAAACGCGAAGCCGCTTCGGAGTCAAAGCCGAAGCCGCGATCAATAACGAGGCGGATCGGAATTGAAAAAAATGTCAGCGCGTCTGCTTTAATCCACGAAGGGAACGCGATGGGGTGTCAACGGGCATATCGGAGGAAAGCTTTGCAGACGTTTGGCTAACTTGGGAGAAAAGATTGGTTTCGAAATGAACAGTGAAGAAACCAATTAGCTACACTAACCAAAAGAATATGTGTGCAATGTTTCAACGAATTGATTACCAAATCAATCGATTATGGGGTTAGAAAACTCAAAAACCAAATGCGCCCAGATATTCTCAGATTCCTTGTCCTTTAGCATGATTGTATTGAATTGAAATAAGAAATTTGCAAAAAAAAAACAAAAAAACAAACAAAACAATGATTTGACCATTTACTCACATTAAGGACCAAAACCAGAAATCAAATCACAAAAAAGTTGTTTCTACTACGTCAATTTGAACAAATATCTTCATTTATGTCTGAGAGGGAAACGAACATCTTTTTGAACAATCATATTAATCAATTAATAAGACAAAAAAACGATTATTAAATGAATTGTTAATTGTAGTCCTAACACAGGGGTGTCTTACTATGGGCCACATTGTAGTTCTAGTTTCTGTCAGAGGGCAAATCTTTTTTAAATGCTTTAGTAAAACACGCACCAAGTTTTGAAATCAGAGGCCGGCAAAAACTGATTGTGAATTAAAAAATGCTTGTATTTTCTCCACAGATTTTTAAAAGTTAAAGACAACTTGCAAATTTGCGATTTTAGCCAGACATCAGCAATTTCGGGCCACAAAAAATGATGTGGAGGGCCGGATCTGGCCCCCGGGCTTTGAGTTTGACACCCTTGTCCTAACACAAAAGATCTAAAAAAAAAAAAAACTAATTAACCAATATTATAACGAACCAAAATACAAGCGTGCCAAATAACTAACCAAGTAATTTTTGTCTTCATGTTCGGGACTAGCAAATATTGAGTTGATATTCCCATTACATTGCATTATATTGCAATTTTTGGGAACCAACCCAAAAGGTTCTCTCACACACACTAACTCTTATGGATTGCTAACGTGTGAGAAGTCTCAGCCGTCTCTCACATATCCACTGTACAACATTGTAGCGCACACACAGTCAGGGAGCTGCGGCTCATTAGCATGCTACCTAAGGCTTGGAAGGGCTTCCCTGCAAAAATACCAGGGTGAGATGGCGGGGGCGGGCCAAAACATCCGACTGGCTCTGCGCAATTACTTTGACATCACACGCGCGGCAAAAAGTCCGCCACAAATGAGGTTAGGTGGCGCGTATCCAGTGACGCAAGTGATGCCAAGATGTCAAGAGTAATGCCGGTCCAAATGGCGCGCGGCTAATCGGGAAAAAAAAAAAAAAAGAAGCAAAAGACCTTGTGCTGTAATTGGCGGGTAAAATTTGAGTAAAACTCCTGGCGTGGTAATAGCGGCGATAGCGCCGCCCACCTTCACAGTTCAAATGATATGTGAAGACGTTTTGCTGAATTTGATTGGATTCTTTTATAAGCGGACCACAAATAAAAGCGCACAGTCACAAAAGCCCAAAGTCTTACTTTTGCGCGACCTTGCGTCCCGCCCTCCTCCCCCCGCTCTCTTTATCTCGCCCACCTCTCTCACTTCCTCTCTCTCACCCTACCTCGCAGACTCAGACGCTCGCACGCAGAAACGAGAACGCCACAGAGCGAGGAGCAGCGGCGGCGGCGGCGGCGGCGGGGGAAGCGCCATGGGGATTTTCTACCCGTAAAGACGTTGCGCCGACGCATGTGCGCGTGCGGTAGAGCGAGCGGGAACTCCTGCTGGCGTCGTCACGCCGACGGGAAAAAAAAGGAATCCAGGGGGGATTAGAGGACGGCGCACCGCAGGACGCCGATGTGCGGCGACGACTCCCGTTTCAAGCGTATGCGCGTCCGCCTCAACTTCTGTCATGACGTAGTCCTTCTACCGCCCATCGGCGGGCATGCGAGGGCCACAAGCGGGAAATCGGCTTTTTCCCCTCGGCGCCGCACGACCGACTGAGGTGAGTCTCCGTGTGAGAAAAAAAAAAAGTCTAGTTGAAGAATCTCGAGAACCCGAGAGATGCGATTGACCGCCTCGCGTCCAAGGATGGTGGGTTTGAATCCCGCTTGGTTTCACTTGGGGTTTCCTCCCTGTTGTTCGTGACTGAAACCAGTTCTAAGGATTTTTGGTAGAACAAAGGACGCCAAATCATAATTTGAAGGTCAGGACTCAGAACGGTGATGATTTGCTCTTTTTTGGATGTACTGAAGAGAGCTCTGGAAACTGTTTTGCAAATTCCCAATGTCCTCCCCGAGGGAAATCCCAATCGGTCTCAAAGCGCTTTCGTTTAGTCTGTTTAGAGAAACTTGACAAACTCGCCGACTGACAAACTGAGTTACTAGTCGAAGAAAGAACGATTGAGGTGACAGACCAAGCAACTGAAAATCCGTGCGGTTAAAAAAAAAAACAAATCAAATGACAAACCATTGGACGCAACAAGAAACTAGCAAAACGATCACCCACCCGACTTACCCATCACAACTAAACAACCAATGGACGTACGGGAAAACCCGCCAACCAACACAGTGATTGCACAAGTAACTGCGGTAGCTATCAAATAACAAACCAGAAAACTAAATTGCTCATCAAAATAACAAACAAAAACAACTGGCAGGCCTACAACTGATCAAGCGTCTGACTTAGTAAACCAATAGGAACAGGATGACTCATCAAACTAGCATCTAACTTGATTTACCAGTACAATAATCATTGGTTCTCAAAGTAAGGTCCGCGGACCCCCGAGGGTTGAAATGAGTTCTTCCTGTTCATTTTATTTTACATTAAAAAGTGAAAGTATTCATGACTATACAATAAAGCAGACAATTCAACCAGAAGAGCATATTTTTAAAAAAAAAGTCATTATTTTGAAATATGTCAAAATGCATTGCGTCTACAATTGCTTGCTAAGGAGGCCATGAAGCCAGCAAAGCTAAAGCCGCATTTTATTTGATATTTAATGCTGTTTTTTTTAACTAAATTATTGGCAGTTACCTGTTGGGGGAGACTGAGTTGTGGGTGTTCGTTTGGATACTTTACCTAAATCTCATTGGTTGGTTGATGAATACGCGGACATACGTGGAAAGTTGGGCTAACGAAGGTCCGATTAGCACAGGTGTCAAACTCATGGCCCGGGGACCAGATCCGGCCCGCCACATTATTTTATGTGGCCCACAAATGACTAATTATGACTTCAAATTTCTGCCTAAAATCGCAAATTTTCCATGTTTTCTTCAACTATTACACATTTTTTGTTACCCAAACCCCTTTTGAACAGTTGTTAGCGGCCTCTGTTTTCAAAATGTGTCAAATTAATTTCATTTCACATTCCCATTGGCCCTCCGATAAAAACTACAACGTGGCCCATAATTACAATGAGTTTGACACCCATGGATTAGAGGTCCTGCTAGAAAAGTGGATGAATCTGAATTTTGTCGCAACGCTCCTGTTGGCAAAACGGCCACGAGCCTTAACGCACGCTAATATAGATTATTGGACCGGCCCAACTGTACAGACGGAGAACAACAGGCGCGTGAAGGCTTCGGACCGAGACTTGCCGACAAGCCTTCGTGATTATTATCGCGTGCTGACACGCGCCGTACGTGGATCCAAAATTGTAGAGTAGCGGATGAAAATAGGACGTCTGCCCGTTTCCAGATGACACGTCACCATTTGTCTGTCACTCCGGACGGAGTCTATCTTTAACCTCCCGCTTGGCTCTCAAGAGGGTCCAGCACGGTGACCCGCGGCTAGTCCGACATCCCTTCCGCTTTGTCAAGAGAAAACCAAGAGGATGACTCAGAAAGGTTAGAGCCAGCTTAGTGCGAAACGGCCTCTCCGGGAAGACTTTTAAGATTTTGGAGTTTGATGGCCACCGCACATGATTGGTTCAGTTCGGGTGCTCGGTTTTTGCGTCTGACCAAGACCGGCCGGTAAACGACGGGAGCCGATCTTTTACCTCATGTGGCTTTTGAGGTATGGAACCTCCCGTAATTCCCCAGAAATGAGACGCGCCCTTAATTTTGGGGTCAAATTTGGTATCTTTTAAGTCACCGTGTATAAGACGCACCAACACTTTGGCGACAATGTCAAAACTACAGCAAAACAGAATAAATCTCATCTTTAAATTCTCATCCATAAATGATACATTTTTTGCGCGTCAAGAACAGGCAACAACGGCCTTTATCAGCCACACGTTTTTCCAAGTCGTAACCAGGCAAGAATTTTCAAGTTTTCACAGGAATTTAGGGGTACGTTAGAATCTAAGCAATGGCTGTTACGGACACTTTCGGACGATTTGCCTGTTTACTACCGGCAGAAAGCGTCCGCTGTTCCCAGTAAAGAGTCATGTGTGTTTCAGATTTCCCACATTGTGAGCGGCCATCAAACGCCTCGCTAGTGTAAGTGAATGCGCTCGAAGTAGCTGTTTTTCCTTTCCCTCGCGATGCGGCTGAGTTAATTTTGCCATAATTATGTAAGTTGCGCGGCATCCGTGTTTCACCGTTTATGATTGTGTGTATATGCCAGAAAGTCCGCAGTTACTAAAGGCAAAATGGAATATTTTTGCATGTTCTGTAATCGGCGCACTCTTAATTGAATCAGCTGGAGACATCAGAACTTTTACATTATCCTCTTCGTTTGAGGAATATTGCTGTGTGAACAAAGACGGACTCGGACGGCGGTTCGGTCTGCTCGCTTCTTTTAGTGAAAATAATGCCGTAACCTCAGCAACTACCGACGAATTTGATAGTCGACGTCAATTCCCCAACCCCAAAACAATATCCGAGCAATTGTCACTTGCTGACATTTTAAATGAGTGGATCAAATTCTATCAGCGGCCTGAACATGAATGTCCAGCTTTGGACGAGTTCTATCTGAACGGGACCAATGAACAAATCCCGGCTCAACCGTTATGCTCATTTACAGGGAGTAACATGTGAAAGCAGCTCGGTATAATTGATTTCGCCACAAAGGAGCAGGCGGCGAGCTCTCCGTTATCCGCGCGTCCCACTTCTGACGCTACGTCAGAAAGCGGAAAATCCTTAGGTCAACTCCGACGCTCCCATCAAAACATGCGCATTACTCGCGGGAGAGCAAGTCGTAAAAAAGCCGGCTCAGAAGAGCTTAAACTAATTAAAAATGAATATTCTCCGCAAACACTAATTTGAAGCAAGCTGGAATGATTCAAACCGGCGATTGGTGTGAAGCGTGCCTCCACATACGCGCAGCCAGATTAAACATTAACGAGGGGAAGACCCACACTGAGCAAGATCTGAATCATCCTCCGCCATACTCCTCCTCTTCATCCCGTCCCACTGCGTGCTTTTCACGCGTTTGCTGGCGGAAGCCGGCCTTCGCCGCGAGCTTTGGAGACGGGGAACAGAGAGAAGGAAGAAAGATACCGCCTCGAAATCCACGGAAAACGCGAGGGAGCGAGGTGATGCAACGCCTTGCGATTTGTAGGGCGGCCTCCGCGCCGCGAGATGCCATCTCCGCAGCTGCGCGGACGGATTAGATGGCGCACGGGGGATTTCCCCAAAGAGGAAGAGCGGCAGCGCACCCGGGTTCGAGCGAAAGCACGCAACGGAGGAAACTAAAGGGAGTGGGAAAAGAAAAGAAAATTCCACTCCAGGGGGAGTAAGTCAGGATTTTTTGGCACCAAAGGCAGGAGTGTCGTCGAGGGACGGAAGTTTCTGCGGTAACGCATACAAGCGGAGGACTGTAAACATCATTGGAGTCTATGTATAGAAATCCTGTCATTTCAAGTGACTGCAAGCGTCTCGGCCTCCAATTCAAAAGTCTTCCGGGTCGGGATAATGACAGTCTTGGCCAGTGTGGTCTTGACCGGTGGTCCCCAACCACCGGTCCGCGGATCAACTGGTACCGGCACCCGAAATAATGTTTTGGAGATGATTTAGTTTAACAGTTCATGCGTTTGTGCTTGATCTTTGTTTTTTTGGCGCCGCCTCTGGCCGCTGTTGATATTACAGACATAGTGAGAAGGATGATGTGGTTTTTAGATTGGACCCCGCCATACGAAATGAATCCCTTCCGGAGCGGGCGATAGAAACCTATGGAAGTTAGCTAATGCGTGCGAAACCCCAGGTAAAAACATCAAAATTTTAAATACATATAAAAAAAAAATAATAGAGTAAGTACCACTTATATAATATACAAGTATACAATTAAATAACATGAATAAAAAATACATAAAGGAAAAGTGAAATTTTATTTACCTTTGCTCCACCAAGTGGATGCATAACGCAACCCTAGCCAGTACTGTAGCTTCTATTCTATGCGCCTTACAATGCAGTGCACCCTGGATATGTAAACACTTTAAAAATAGTCCATTCATTGCAGCTGCGCCTTATAATCCAGTGCGCAAAATATGATATATTAATAAAACAAAAACAAAAAAAAAACACTTGGCAGAGGGAGTTGCAGGGACGTCAATCATTGCCAGCAAATCCTGTCGACTGCTTTCAACAGGCATGCAAATGATCCTTGTCTGATTTGAAGCATTTAGCGGGAATGTGAAAAAAAAAAAGGTGACTGACATTTGCAGTTTGTCCTTCAAACACTTTTGTTATCTGGTCCTCGACGCAGCACAGAAAAAAAGGTCTTAAAGATGCTGCCTGGCAACAGCTGAGCGACAACTGCCAGAAAGACAATCCTTTCAAATCCTGTGATTTCCAGCCGCCTTTTAATCTTGAGGGTATTAAGCCGGCGTTAAACTCGCAAAGGATTTGCCGTAGCGCCGCTCGGCCGCCGATGCCTCGACGCTGACCTTTGCAGTCAATCACTCGGGCCGGAGCGCGGCGGCGTGTTACGTCGCCGAGGTTCCATCAGTGGCTGTAAAACACTCGGGCCGGCCGTGCTGGCTGTCAGAGCGCACCCCCCCACCGCGGATAATCGGCGTCACGTTGACCTTTACATACGGTTACTCTTCCGTGCGCACAGAGTACCCCAGGGGAAAAAAAAATCAATAGTAAGTACGACTTATACATGTATATAATTAAATGACATAAATAAAAGAATATATAAAGGAAAAACGACATTTTATTTACCTTTGGAGTGACTTGACTTGAGCTACTTAGGGACACTGACGGCCAAGTTTGAATTTTGTCATTTTTGTTGATGCCATAAAAATGCCCTAACAAGGGAACGAAAAAGCTCTTCGTAACGTGAGAAAAAAACACGTAAACTAGGGACGCCGTAACATGGGGGTCCACTGTACATTGTTCTTGTAATTAACACGGTATTAAATTGATCAATTACCGGCCAACTGGTTTTTAAAGCGGGTTCACTACTACAAAGACCTCGATCTTTGCGTAATTTCAGCATAGTATTTTTCCAATACCTATATTGTATTTTGGAGCTAGGTACTCTGTACTCATTTCATGGGGTTTTTGTTATTGCGGTCGATTCAGAAAAAGTCCTCAAATTCCGGCTTATAGGAAAGACTTTGGGGTATTCTATTGGCTGTCAAATTTGACGCGAGCATCATGAAAGGGTTTGGAGGCGGATCAAAGATGTTTCAAAACACTCGTAAGCATTTGTAATTATGAGCTCAGCGCCGAGCGGGGAAAGGATCGAGACAAACCAAGAGCTGATAAAGAAGGATTAGAGCCAACGTCCATCACGCCGCCGCTACGCTCATTTGTTCAGGCAGCCTCGCGGCTGTAATTGTTGCGGAAGCAGAGTGGGAACTCCTCCTCGGCGGATGGAGGCATCTTTATCTGGCTTTATTGCGGGAGCAACATCCATCAAACGGCCAACGACCAGGACTCGCGCCTCCGTTCCCGACCGGGGGAGGGCTGCCGGACGGTTTCTCCACTCGGAAACGCCTATGAATCTCTTCCTTCATCACAACAAGAGACATTTTGGTCAAGTTCAGACCTTGGGGAGTTGAGTTGTTAAGAGCTTGGTGTTTTATGGCGCCTCAGCAAATTTTCCCGCCATGATCAACCCAACCACAACGATGAAAACTCAAAAGCACATCAGCTGCGTATACGTGCTTCATATTTGGTAGCAATCGCAGAAGATTTGAGGGAGGGGTTTGTTTTCGAAGGTCCGCTGAATCACCAGCCTTCGGTCAAGGCTTTTTTGTGGCTTTTTACAATGTGCAAAACCACACATTTCATTTTTGTAAGAAAGCATACACCACGACCTAATCACAGGGGGGGGGACAGTAAGGGATTTGTAACTGGGACCAATCCCAAAGATGAAAAAAGGGGCAGACAGAAAATGCATCCAAACCGAAGAGCTGTTTAGTTACACATCGATGTCCCCCCCTCCTCGTGAGTAAAAGCCCCTTGTCTTCTTTCTTGTGCGTTTTTTTATTAAATATTCTAGGATGACCGAAGCTGAGACTATTACTTATAGTCAAATTGAATTTTTGTCCAGCTCTTTTGCTTGTTTTGAGTCCAAGATTTTGAGAAATTCTTTGCACGGCTTCTCCTACATTGACATGTACAGCCACATTTTCCAGCGCTTAATTAATTCCGCGCTTTTTGCGATGCACACAACATTAATGAATTTTCCCTTTCGATGGAGCGCGAGAGATAAGACAAAATTAGTCCGGGGTTTAAAAAAAAAACAAAAAAAACAGTCAATCCCCCCCGGGGCTGTAAACGCCGAGCGCTGGCATTTCAACCATTTACGAGTTTACCCGCAGCGACGACTGTCACGAGCAAAACCGCTGAGTCAGGAACGGGCCCTTTATTTGGATTCAAGGTGCGTCGCGTTAAATTAGCATGTGCCCGCGGCACAAAAACCATTTGCATTATGCAGTAATTAATTGTTTGACTGTGTTACTCTGGACCGTCTTTGCTGAGGATTTATAAAGAATCTGCAGCCACTCTGTAAAGGACTGATGTCCCGAGAGGTGCCCCCCTTACTCCCCCAATAAAAAAAAAAAAAGGTGGAGACATGTTGCGTGATGAGTCATGCAGTTTCTGTAAGAGCCCGAGGAGGAGGGGGGCTCACAAATCAAGAGAACAAGGATGTATAGGTCGAGAGCCCAGAGTGATGCCAAAACGTCAAAAAAAAACGATCAAAAGCAAAAGCAGCGCGTGATGCTAGCATGCGCGCTAGGGCGTCGGCGCACGCTGACTGGGTTCATATTTAATTATCCGATTACTTCCAGCCGGGGGGCATTTCAAATTGCGCTTGTATATCATCTCCAACGTCGCGACTGGCTTTTCAGGATGGCGGTGACCTCCTTTGGAAAGGGGGGGGGAATGTTCCGCACTCAACAAACGTAGACAGCGACGGGCCGCGAGAGACAAACACCACAGTCTCGGGAAGGGCCGGGCTATAAATGGAATACATTTGCTTCATTTGTCGTTTTAAAAGCGACAATTTGCAGATGATGCTAAGCCTATGAATATCTTTTTTTTTCTTGCACACGATATGAACGTTACGTTTAGGTTAAAAGTGACTTAAAATCAGTACACGTAATTGATGTCCGAACACTGTGCATGGATTTATTTTTGAATAAGTCAAACTTTTCCTAAATAAACATTTTGAGTTTGTTGTGTAAAGTGGTAATTGTCCAGAATAAACAGTCCAAACGGCAAACATCGATGCAGATTTTTTTGGGCTGGTCTCATAATCGCCGAGCCCTAGTTTGGGGTCTTCACATTTTCCCCACGTTTTCCGTAATTGGATTCCTCCCGTGTTTACACCGACGGGTGCCGTGGCCCCGAATGCTCCAGACCGGATTTACTGAAGCGGAAACTCTCTAGATTCTATGTACAAATAGTCAACTTCCCACATGGGACAAGAAAAGATTGCCGCAACAAAACGGAGAATGTGGAGAAGTCTTTACGCCAGAAAAATCTTCGGCGGAGACGGCGGACATGTGGCACAGAATCGCTAAAGAGCATCTCTTGTGACCCGTGGATAAAATTGTTAAGATAGACAAAGAAGATGGCTCCCCGCTCATGCATAATTCAATACTAAATAGCCGGAGAGCTAATGCGGCGATTGGGGGGGGCGGCACCAAACCTTTCCTTCTGTGGCCGGCAGGTAAATAAACAGAGCGCTTTGAAATGGGTCGCCTTTTTCCTGTTGACAGAGCGCCGCGGCAACGCAAGATAAGCCGAGGGGAAATAATTGCCCCGTCTGATTCAACATCTATATGAGATTGCCGAGTGTTTGCTTGTTGTAAATCAGACGGCGAGAAATTATACTGTGTTTGTGTCGAGCGGCGAGAGTTAAGGAGCCTGCGGGAAGTGAAATTATGGCCTTCTTTTCAGGTTGGTCAAATGTTTGCGCTGTCTTGGCAGGTACGGCAAATCTGATTCGCCATTCGCAAATCGCAATATCACCTACTTGCCAATTTGCGGGGAAAGCAAGGTGGTAAACTTCTCAAAGTGGGGCAAGGAAAGTTCCGCATTGCTATCAGCTGGAGGAAAAAAAAAATCATATTTTTAACAGTTACAACAGTGATTGCTCAACTGAAACCACGGTGTCCTTCCTCACTACAAATGTAATACCAAGAGCGGTCAGAGGCGGCGCCAAAAAACTAAGATTGAGACAAACAAAGCACAAATGCATGAACTGTTAAAGGATAAACTTAATCAGGTCCAAAACATCATTATTGGGGGGGGGGGGGGGGGCTCATGCAGCCCGGTACCAGTTGATCCACATACCTGGACCGGACCACGGACGTGGTAAAGTACTACAAAAAACGAGTAATTCTTTTTGAGAGGCTGAAATCAGAGGATTTGTACAATTTTAAGATAAAAATAGCTGTCGATCATTATTTGATCGATGGATTGTCAATCGATTAATTTTGACGGCGAGAAATGGTTATCCTCGGGAGTTTCTGGGTAAAATACACCACGAGAGCCCGCTGCAAAATGCTAAAAATGCTTCACGGTTGAAAATATACTGTATATCACAGGTGATACATCATCAGCATTTG
Source organism: Hippichthys cyanospilos (assembly GCF_059441005.1). Lineage (NCBI taxonomy): Eukaryota > Metazoa > Chordata > Actinopteri > Syngnathiformes > Syngnathidae > Hippichthys > Hippichthys cyanospilos. The sequence goes on along the minus strand of NC_142385.1, from coordinate 15,449,296 downwards.
CTGATAAAAGGTAGAGGCATGACGCCATTGTGAGTCGAGGCGGTACTTGTACCGTAGTAGACATACGCAGCGGGGAACGTCAGGAAAAAAAAAAAACAGGCACAACGGAAACAAGCATTAAGTGGATTGTATGACCCAATGGATTAAAGAGCAGGAAAAAATGCATTCTCAGGTTTCACGGAGAACGGGATTAGAGAGAAACCCCGACGGATTATTCACAGCGAGTGCCTCAACATTTTGGTAGTACCAAAGGCTCAGGAGTTTTCGTTTAATTTTCTTATGAAGATGTCCTAGAGACGTTTTGTGCCATTCAAGTTTATTTTTGATGAATACTTTATTCTATGACAAGCCTGAACAACATATGAGCTCCGTAGAAAAAAAATACATTTAAATGCCTCTTGTTAGAATATTTCCCTCGGCGTCGTTTGTATGCTGTGACAATGAGGCGCTCTATGATGGCCATGAAAGCACAAAAACTCGTTTTTTTTTGTGTTTATCTATCTTTATAGTCCACTCTCCTGCCTTGTCTCAATGACACGCGCACACTCGTGGCAAATGACGAGGCACTACAAATGTGGTTGAATAAACCGCACAACTCTGTTTTATGTCTATTTTTTCATCCTTGTTAAGGGCTACTCGGCTAAAAAGAATTTCGTTGATGTTGAGAAGATTTTTGCCGTAATTATGCAAGCATACCCCCCGTTGCTTTATGACTAAGCCTACTCATTAGAGGCAAATGACTCCCCGTCTTTCTCCGCGCCACTTAGGAACCATGGTGAGCAAGGAGGGCGGCAGATGCATGCTCACCAACTCCGAGTCCGAATCGGAGGCGGCGGCGGCGGCGGCGGCGGCGACGGCGCCTTTGCCCTCCGCCTCGCTAGCGCTGCAAGTCAAGTATTCTCTGGACGCCAGCCGCCAGGTGAGGAAACGCAACAAGGCCCTGCAGGTGCGATTCAAGGATATCTGCGAGGCGCAGAACGAGCAGAGGGAGGCGGAGTTTGCCCAGGGCGGGAACCCGCTCTCGTACAAAGCGGCGTACCGCAAGTACATGACCGTTCCCGCCCGCCGGTCCATTCCCAACGTCACCCGCAGCACCGGGGTTCAAACGTCCCCGGACCTGAAGAAGCGCTACCAGACGTTCCCCTTCGAGCGCAAGAAAGGGCACGCGCTCAAGCACGCGGCGGCCGCGGAAACGTACGCGGGTCAGAACAACGGCTTCGCCGTGGAAGTGAAGCCGGCCCCGCGCCGCCATTTTGACGACGACGCGGAGGGGGAGGGCGCCTGCGGGGGGAGCGGGGTTTGGAGGACCAAAGCGTTGCTCCATACCAATGAGCGCGCGGCCTTGACGGGGCGGCACGCCGCCCCCGACGGCCCGCGCGAGGACGCGCCGCCGCCGAGCCGCGCCGCCGACTCGGACTACCAGATCTGCGGCGTGACATCCGGCGCGGGATTACCGCAGAGCCATCGGGACCGGGACTTGACCCGTTCGCGAACCCTGCCCGACAGGGCCTCCAAAGTGACGGGGCCCATCGCGTGGAACTCCCTCACGCAAGTGGAATGCCTGGACAGTCCGTCGGCCCGGCACAAGCGCAAAAAAAGCCTGCAGCTCAACGGGCTACAGAGCGAGACCCTGCCGCGCGTGGGCCGAGGCTGCGGCGCGCGAGCCCCGCGCCACCTCGCCGACGAGCCCCCGCGGGAGGCCTGTAAGCAAATCGTGCCTATGAATCGGGACGGGGACGTTAAAGAACAGCTTCAAGCTATGGAAAACCTCATCAGCTCCAGCCAGGAGACCATCAAGGTGCTGCTCGGGGTGATACAAGAACTGGAGAAGGGGGAGGCCCACAGAGAAGGGTAAGTGGCGCCGCCATAAGCTTCACAGTTTGCTCGTGATGGACGAACGAAACTTTAAAAGACTTTATGTGATATGAGATTCATGCTTTTCCCACGATTTTTGCATTAATCCTTAATTGCATTCATCCATTAATGGCAACTCGCTAACAGGGCACAGTAGAAATTTTGTGTTGACACCCCAATACCACTGGGTGGCGCAAGCGGACAATTTATTACGTTTGCAGCCTTTCAGTGACTTTGATGATTGGCATAGCCTGGACTCCCATCATGCAAAAGTCTTCAAAAATCATGATACTCTATAATATAGATTTCAATTTCAGCTTCATAGATTTATAACTATACAGCATGGTTACTTTTGCTATTATCGCATTTTTGCCATTTTTGTACATAAAGCCCCCCATTTTGAGGGGTTGAAAATAAATATATATTAATGAATTCATAAATTAAATGTCAAAAATCGTTATGTTTCTTGAGGTTAAACTCGTCTGTTGTTATACGCAGTTTAGTATCATTTTCCCCATCATTAATCCAAGCGACAAATAATCCTCCATTCCCCCAGTTGTTGTAGCTAATATTATCTTTCTAAATGCTGGCTGTCACTCGGAGGTGCACGTGGCGTTCCAGCCAAACAGTCTTTGCGAAAAACCCATTTGTTGCTCAATGGCTACCGGATTTATAAACGAACGCAGATAGCATCGCGGCCGCTAGAAAACGGAGGATTGTTTATCGCAAAGGAGGCCAACAAAATGGCCAATTTGACGAGAGCGTGGCGAGGGCCCGGGCAATCAGACGCGTCTGGTTTCGGACCGCCGTACCATCGCTCATCTGGGAGACCCCTTTAATTTTGTCAGACAAAAAGGGTAAACGCCATTTCATCCGGCCATCGATCTCCGCGCGCAATTGTCAACACTTAGCGACGCCCGCGCTGTTAACGCCGAGTAAAAATACTTTTGCTCCGGATTAGCTAGACAAAAAACACCTTCTAAGAACATCATAAGAAGTGGCCACGGGCTACAGGTGAGCCGTGAGTATAATTCAATCTGACGGAAAACTGACTGGCCTGAGGTTACGTAACGCAAGCGCTTCCTAAATGTTGCCCTATTTCAGAATCTGCCATCAACTAAAAAAAGAAAAGAAAAAAAAAAACACAGACCATTCTCCTAAGTTCTAATAAGACAAATGGCGTCCACGCCTACACGACCTCCCGCACGGTGACCTTTAAAGGTAGGAAAATCAGGGTGCTAAATATACGGCTAATGGCACCTTTGCTTTCTGTCTCCCACTAGGGAAGCCGGCTAAACACCTTATTTTGTCTTATTAGCGCTGCGTGAGACGGGGTGAAATGGGCATTTGCGTGGAATTTGATGCAACCTGATCGCTGATCTTTCAAAGGAAAAAAAAAAGAAGCTTGGCTTTGCATGGCTCACCCAACTGTCGTTAAGAGGGCCATAATGTCATTTTATTCAGATAACGCAACAAGCAGCTTTCAATAAAGTGTCTGCTTCTGTAAAAATAACTCAAGGACCAAGAATTATAGCATACGTTGTGTTCCCATGACGATGACGAAACACGAATTCTAGGAAAACAAAAACAAGAACGTGGCATCGTTGAAGCTATCTGGATAACGTTTGGAAAAATGGGACACTTCTAATGAAAAAAAAATCAAAATGAGATAAAAAAAAAAGACTCTTTTTTATAGCTTTTATAGCTTTATATATATTATTATTATTATTATTGGATAGGAATGAAAGCTACCTTGCTTTTTTGTATGGGTATCTGTGACTAACCAAGAATGGAGCACTTGGACTAAAACGAAAAAGCGGTACTGAAAATCCCAATATTTATATTGACATATGTTCAAGCAAGAACCAAATCCAAAGCAATGAAGTGACGCCGTTTACAGGCATCTTAGTCCTCGCAATCGTTTAGAAACCAGACAATCTTCTCCGCTGTCCGGTTTTAGGTAATGTTAACATGTCGGTAGCGGTGGTGCTCATTTGTCAGGCTGCGGCGGCCATGCTAATGACCGCTATCATGTAACAGTCTGTTGTGTCGTAAATCAGAAGCCGATTTGAAACACGCCGGCGAATGTGGGAAGAAGATACAGTACGTTAAATATCCTTATATTGACCGAGTCAAAGTCGAGTCAGAGTCAAGGAGATCCGAGTCCGAATGCAAGTCCAGATGAGATCAGGTGCGAACCTGAATACAGGAAAATACTATTTTCGCCACCAGAAAAGTCGCTAAATAATCCTAATTTTGTTATTTGTCAAATAGACCCACGTCATCATCAAAGAGCTCAATTATTTAGTCACTACGTATTCGGCAGCAACCCGTTTGGGGGAAATTGATTGGGGAAAGGGGTCGCTGACCCCAAAAAGTTTGAGAACCCCAGCTCCAGAGACCCGGAAGTGCGTACACAAGAAATGAAAAAGTCACTTTTTCAAAATAGGTCGCCTTCAACAAACGCTCCAAAATATCGCCCCGCATCACCCCCGCTCATCCCGTTGTCGAGCGCCACGGCGTTAATAACCGCGCTGGCATCCGCACCTCCGATATATCTGTCAGAGCATATGGCGGGGAAAGGGTGAGATAAGGAGCGGGGAATTTACGATAGGTGTTTAATTTGTCTTTTTTTTGACTGGCGCAGCAGCTTTTGGAGAGGGGATGATTAGGAGACATGAGCTAAGTGTGAATGCTAACACATCCGTCGGACGCGGTAATAAAGCGGCAAAAGATGATGGGGTCATCAAACAGCAATGTCAAACATTCCATTTAGGAGTTTTGAGATACGGCCCGCCCCGCACGCACGCACGCACGCACAAAACGGAGGTAAAGTCCTTCTGCGGTGCTCAAGACAGAATATTACATCTGCTCTGAGTGAAACATCCCATTAAACCCACATAAAATGGGAGCTATCTTTGCGGCTGGGTATGAGTGCGAGAAGCAATAGAAGTGCTTTGTTCCCTCAGGAGGAAATGAGCCTGCGGTGTACTCAAAGGGGGCTCATTCCTATCAAAGATGTTCTTTACGAGGCCTAAAACACAGGAAAATTGGACTTGGGGGTTGCGGACGGGAGTCTCCTTCGCTGGTATAGCTGAAGATTGGCACTCACCTTCAAATACACCCGCCCAGCACATTTGCTTATATTTTGAGGGGCGCTTGTGTCCACTTTTACATGCCGGTTCCTCTAAATGACCAAACTTTGGAGCCCGGCAATTCAGGAGCATCCATCCACCTGGGACAGCGCTTCTAGAACTATATTTACTGGAGTACCTCTTGACGTACTTTAGTGAAGAACTCCAGGATATAGATGTTTAAAAAGCCTGGAAATTTGGGGGCATTCATCCATTTAGGATATCTTTAAAAAAATTTGAAAACCGGGCCATTGCGCTGCAAATAAACTCCGACCGATCGAAAGGGTTGTTCACGCTCAATTGCTCGCGCATCTTGATCGGCGACCAAGACTTGGATCGTGCAAACATAAAGTCAAAGTAGTATAATAGCAACCGGGGCTTGGTAAACACCGGCCTGACATTTAAGCCCCGGCTAGTAATAAAAAGATTAAGTGAATTAAGTGTACAAAAATAATTAGCTGGCGTGCCCTTCAGAGTCGGGTGTAATCGTGAGCTAATGCCATCAAATGCGGCGGTCGGGCTTTGATGAAGCTAGCTCTTAGCGCGGCCCGCAGAGTCACCTCCAATCCCGATCGGCGTAGCGCGACTAATGCCCGCCACCCCCCGACCGACGCCGGCTTGCCGGACGCTCAGCTGGGCGGCGGCGCTCGCCGCTAACGAGCGGGGGACGTACACCGGCGAAGAAGCGGGAGCGGCTTAACAAGGCCTGTAATTATTACACGTTCGCCACTCTCATCTTCCTCCCTCCCTCCCCCCCCCGCAGGCTCTCCTATCGCACCGGACAGGACACGGCCAACTGCGACACGTGCCGGAACAGCGCCTGCATTATTTACAGGTCAGTGGCGCAATCCGTTCCTCCTCGGGGGAAGAAGAGCGGCCGTGGAAGTGACAGGACCTTGGAGGGAAGACTGGAGCATTAAGCTAAAGATACGGGTCGGGGTTAGGGGCTATGGTCAGGGATCGGGTTTTGGGGTTTGTGTCAATCAACGTCAGTATCTCATTTGAGAGGTGAGACAGCGGCAAAAAACAAAAGAAAAAAAGCTGGTCTTTGCACCATTTTTCAGACACGCACATTTTGGACATTATAAAATCTTTCCCCCTAGGTTCCTTCATATACCCCCAGACGTACACGTACTCCCAATTGAGAAGATGATATAACTCTCGCGATTGGTATCCAGGCGCATCTCGGTCTGGCGCAACGCCACCATCTCTGCGGCAGAGTTTTTGATGGCATACTCACAAACATCTATCCAACAAATAATAAAAATGTCAGAGTAAGATTTTGATAAGGGTTAGACACAATCGGGCCATCTGTATTGAGTTTCGCACCATACCGGGCTCAAGTTTGGACTCCAGAATAATGGGGAAAAAAATGGTGAGGATTAAAGAGTGCAGCGGCTGAGAGGCGATCGATGAAGCTAGTTTTAGTGGACACAGCTGTTTCACACAGTCAGCTTTTTGACTCCAAAAAGTCATTTCAATCGTCTTTTCTTCCCTTTTGCAATAAGCCCCCAACTGAACAGACTCGTTTGAAAACAATAAAGGTTTAAATAGGAGGAGTTCAGGGTTAGGTGTCGTTCTAGTGGCACTGATGGAAAAATGTACATAGGTTATGTCATTTATACATTTATGAAGCATTTATTGAACAATCGCTATTTGCTCAGGTTGTTGTAAGAAGTAGAGGGGAGGACAGCCGTGTGCAAGAAGATAGAAAAGAGGAACAAAAACTGGTTGGAGTGTGGAAGATCCCCAACTGGGAAGGAGGGTGCAATTATTTGGACGGCGTTGAATTATTACTTGGTGTCATTTTGTAACCCCACCCCGATTGAAAATAATCAAGGTGTGTTTGGAACGGGTGGGTTTTAAATGCAACATGAGTTTCAGGTTGTGTTTATTTAATTTTTTTTCGTCGCCAGTCTCTCTTATTGATAATTGATCAGGCGCTGGATGGTTGGGATAGGCTTAGGGCTGAAAGTTAGGGCTAGGGGTTTGGTTTAAGGAACTCAGGCTCGGGGTTAGGTTTGTGGTAGTTTTAGTGATGGAGACCAGGGTTAGGAGTTTGATGAAGGAGCTCAGTTGAAGGGTTAAGGGCTTCCCAACTGAAATGTGCGGGGTCACGTGGCTTTTGCGCGTGCGAATTGGGCGAATTACGCTAAAATCGCACTTTCCCGGAGGCGAGCAAAGTTTGAACGCATCGGCGCGGCAAGGAGACACCAGTGGGATTACAACGCCGATGTCAAAGACGCAGAAATAACTTTGGACGAGTTAGCGACACGGAAGCTGTTATTCAAAGAGTCAGCGCAGCGTTTCATGTGAAATGTGTGCGATTTCGGCCCAGGGAAGCAAAGTCGCGCTTCCCTCCGGTGCTCTTACTCTTCATTTCTGCACTGTCTGCTTGAGTAAAGACAGACTGGGAGTCTCTGGAGAACATCGCTAACCTTTACTGTGGGCGCAAATGACAAATTCCCATTACAAACTTGAGCAAGTGGATACTGAGGGTTTTCTTTGATATTCTTGGCAGCGAGGAATGCGGCAATTGATTTATACGAGCCGGTCTTTTATGTCTGACCGTTACTCAAGATGGTAAAAGATGGCGAGTAACGCGCGATTCGATATCACCATATTCCGCCAACAATGGCGATGACTGATATGACCGGGCGGCAGTAAACAGAAAAATATCGCAATTGCTGTCCAAACGGTTTTTGTCACCAATCAACTTTCATCTGCGCTACTTAAGTTTTATAAGGCAAGTGTTGGCGTTTGAAATATGACGCTAATTTTGACATGTTGGAATTTTGGCCTACCTGAATTTGGTGGATGTTTTTAGTGGAAACTTGTAAGCAAAAGAGAAAGGAGGGTTCAAGGGCGAATTCTGAGAAACAATGGTGCGATACCGCAATATATTCCGTTGTTTCCCCACACAAGAAGCTTACGTTTTTCTGGCTTTGACGGCAAAGTGTTACTGAGAAGTCTGATGTCAATTTGACTTCTTTCGCAATAAACCAATTCACCATTACTAGAAGGATCTATTCGGATTAGCTGCGGCGGGGTTAAAAACAACACTTCCTTAATCTGCCACAAGCATTTCAAACACTTCCTTTGCAGAATAACAAAATTCCAAATGAAAGGCGACTTTCTAGAAAATCTACCCGGGTTCTTCTGCTTTTCCAGAGAATACCGCCGATTGGACACAGGCTCAAATATAGCAAAAGCATTGATGCAAGGCGGAGGATTAAAAGGCAATCTAATTACCTCCGTCTCCGTGAAAGCTACCTCTCTGGAGGTGGAAGAACACAGGAAGAGGGAGGAAGCCCAGCCAGGTTAGGAGGCAGATCCATGACGGGAAAACAAAGTGTGCGTGGGTAGAAGAGCTGTCAAATAGTCATTGCCGTGAATCATATTGTAGTTGGGCTAAATCCGATTGTGTCGCATCCTTTTACTACCGGGGTAATGTAACGTCTATTGAATTGTATCATCGTTTGGATAAGCCGCATCGCGGCGTAATTGGATCCGTACGGATTGCGATCGGAGTCGATCAAACCGTGTCGTTATTGGAGTGAATCGCGTTTCAATTGGGTTGGATCAAAGACTTTCCCGCGGCGTGTCACAAGCCCGGCGGTCTGTTTACAAAGCAAGAGCTTCTTTGAGCCTTATCCATCTGTCACATGCTGACTTCGAGATAGGCCGGAACGAAGGCTTTTCCCTCCTCCGATAAGAAAAGGTGCGCCCGTACGGCCTTTTGCAACCGGAAAGTCCGAATTCAAGTCGTAAATTCACACAAGAATATTCAGAACCAACTACGCTCATACAAAATGTTTTGAGGTCGGGACTAGGACAATCCAAGTGCGATAAATCTGACCTTCCATTTTCCTGGAATGCGGCATTTGAGTCTGCGATCCGAGTTGAAACCATTTTAAGGGTCCGAATACGGTTAATGCGGTTGTTGCGTCGACCGTGAGCGTTCACGGGGTGGAAAATCCGTAGACTTCCCTAACGCGCATTTAAAAACGCGCGTTAATGTAACCCTATTACTTATCCGTAACATGCTTTGGTCAGGACAATTCATTAAGAAGACTATTTCAACACGCGCAGAGAAAAAAAAAGGACGCCACACGCCCTCCACATAATCAATATATCAAAAAGCAGAACGGCGGCGAGGCATCCGAGTCGGAGGACTTCAAGCGGAATACGCAAACGCACGCGGGCGCCCTTGCCAGGTTCAACTTTCCTCCTTTTGAAGATTCCCGAGGCATATCGCCGGAATGCGTTATCGCCCGCGTGCGGCGCGGACCACGGGAAGGGAGCGGGCACTTTTCACACAAACGCGCGCGCCTTTGAATGCGAATGGGCGAGAACGAGGATGAAAAGATTAGCGCCATCCGTGGCGGAACGTCGGGTGATGTCATGCGTCAAGGTGCGGATGGGGGAGGAGAAGGGAAATAGAGAGCTTGAACGCAAAGTCAATGAGCCAGATGAGAAGATTTGAAACTGCCGTGATGGAATTTTTCCGTGCGATGATTGGGACGATATTGCTTTATTTATTTGTTTTCTGGGTGAAGAACCTACTGTACTTGTCTGTCATGGAGATCTCGGATAAATTGTGCATGTAACAAATTTTGATGGGCAGCTTCAGTCATTATCAGTGCGACGTCTTTTTTAAGATGAACAAAACTAATCCTCAATCCGTCTTTCCGCCAATGCTTTTTATTTTAGGTTTCAGAATACGAGGATAGCGCAATTATTGGCGCAGATATTTGGCATTTTCATAAATATCGGCATCTGCTTTTTTTTTTCCAACCTGCTGGCCAACAATAAATCAATTTCAAAAGTGTTCTTAAGCCATTTCATTGTTTAAAATTTTAGCTCGCATTCTAAAACAGGTATAACTTTTAAACAGCAACTTTGGATTCAATATTCTTTTTTATAATACTGTCCAAAATAGTACAAACACAAAATCACTATTCGTCATAAAAAAATAACATTACTATCAGTCATTCAACATTTCAGGCTGTTCATTTGTTTAAAAAAAAAAGCTTTTTTTAATACTTAGCATTCCAAAATCACCTGTTTGCGGGCCAGAACCGGCCCGCGGGCCGTATGTTTGACACCCTGATCTAAGAGATGGTGCAGCTTTTGTTTGAAGCTTCAGTAGATTTTTTTTCGTGTCGAAAACTACAGGGAAATATTGACTTGTGAAAGTTTTCATTGAACTTTTTAAGAAATTCTGATGTACCTGGAAACTTCCTGAACATGAGAGTTTCAGGGCGAATAAACTGCTCTCATGTGACATTAAAGTAAATGCATTTATACGAGCACACACGCAGCAAAGACTAACATTCTTATTGATGTCATCCGACGCGTCCGAGGGTTGCCAAATGACTCACCTGCTACTTTTAATAAATCGCTACCCGACACCAGCAAGAGGCAGGCGGGGACTAAGAGCAATTCTATGCAAATTTCCCGACTGGCCGCAGAGTATGAATGTAAATAGCCGCCGGTGAATTAATTAATACGAAAATAGCAGTTTTCTAAATGAGCTTAAATGGACTTTTCCGTCCGCGCGGAGAAATAATAACTGGTAGGCGCGGACGGAGAGCAACAACAGTCTCGACTGTATTATGGGGCTTACTCCGAAGAGCAAGGAAAAGCCTATTATGCCGATAGTGCTGGTGTGTGAGTCGGTACATATGTGATCCTCCAAGAAAAAAAAAAAAAAAACGGAAAACGGCAGAAATGGATGAGAAAGTGCCCCTCGGAGCTTTGGCACAAACGCAATTAAGGCTTTGTTAGCGATGAAAGGGCCACACGAAATACTTTTGCGGCAATAGGTGCGAATCCTCATTAGCCCCTTGACAAACACACCGCGTCCATGATGGCGCCAGACCCAAACGGGGCGCTAATTTCAGCTCCGGGTTCGAACTTGGATTTCTGCGTCAGTAACCTTTACCGGGCTGCAATCAAAATACAAATTGTAGGAATTAAAGCAGTGAGCTGCAGGAAATGGGCCTGCGCTTTGAATCCCCCCCTTAACTATTAACTCATTCACTGCCAATGACGGCTATAGGCGTCCATTTTTCCTAGGCTGGCATTGATTGAGTTAATTACTCTACTATACATCGTAGACATGTGTAAAAGAATAAGAATGTATTACTTACTGCAAATAAGAATTTTAGCGCGAGAACATTCAAGTCATTCATTGCCAATGACGGCTCTGGACGTCTATTTTTCCTCGGCTGGCCTTGGAATGAATTAATCAAAAGTGGGTCTTAAATTTGGGGAATTATGGTACATTTATTTGGACATTGTTTGCTCAGTAGACACAATTTCTCTGGCCACGTTATCTCATTGAAAACGATTGTTACTCACGTATTTGGTCAGGGTGTGTTAAAATGGTAAATGTAAGGAATGTTAAAGGTACAAAAGATAACTGCATGCAGGTACTTGTAGAAGCAGGTGGACTACTTTTCTTTAGAGAGTGGAAGGTACCAGAACGCTTAAGTTGAGCAACCCTGCCTAAGAATGGCGGATGGATTTCTTTTTGCCTTGCTTAAAAAATCAGACACGGATTGCGCAGGACTTAGTTTTAAGGTTTTTGTTTTGTTTTCTTTATCCGAAGTTGCTTTGCAGGGGTACTTCGAATAATTCGATGGTGCACCTAAAGTTGGACGGAAGCGGCTCCGTCTCACCCTGACCTTAGCGAGGATAATCGGTATAGAAAACGGATGAACGGACGGACGTTCCAAATGATCTAGCGTTATCGATCCACCCGTGAGTGCATAAATTCTCCTTATCGTCAAGCGTTTCCTTAATAGGTCTCCCATTAGCTTTACAGTCACCAGACACATTCCAAGGATACAAACTTAGTCCAACTTTGCCCCCATTGATTTCTAGACCCTGTAATTAAGCCCATGTGATTTATTGTTAATTGCTGCGGTGGGCTCGGCCTTGAGTTGAAAAACACCTGAGTCTAGAAAAACGCAAAGTGCAGAGGGGTTAGCCTAGCACTTGTAGGAAGTCATCCATTTTGGTTCCACGTAGATATTTTAGGCTCATTTTCATCATTTCCGGGGTTACTTTTTTTCTTTACTCCTGCTAGAGCGTTTCAACATAGATCATACTAGAAAACAGGTGTCAAACTCCGGTCCTGGAGGGCCTGTATCCTGCACGTTTTCCAACCTTCTCTCTCAGATACGGCCGATTCAGAAAATTAGGCTCATTTTCAAGAGTGGTATCCGTTCATTTTTCACACTATGAGATTCGATATTTTAAAGTGTGAAATACAGAGCAAAACGACAGTTACGTATGTAACAGCGGTTCTATGAGCCCCGGAGGACCGCCAGAGGCGGTGCTAAAAGCACGGAAATAAGCCTTCGCGCAAGCGCAAGACGAGAATGCATACCAACAAAAACGTCATGTATATGACACCGGGGACATATAAAAGGCATAGTCACCCGGCAGTCTGTCCCTCAGAACCTACTCGCGCGAACAACGCAGAGACAGGGAGTCCGAGTGACAAGTAACTCTGGCGGTCCTCCGGGGCTCATAGAACCGCTGTTACATACGTAACTGTCGTTCTATTTCGCCCCTCCAGACCGCCAGAGGCGGTGCTAAAAGCACGGAATGACGAATATCAGCGAAGTCACGAGGAGACCATGGTACTCACCTCAACCTCACATAGACGCCCCTGAGGATCCCAGGACCACAGACAGAGAGTGGGGGACTGTAACATCCATACAGTAGAATCTGGCAAAAGTGCCCGGTGATGACCAGGAAGCAGCAGCACAAACATCCTCCAAGGGAACCCCTTTCAGCACAGCCCAAGAAGTTGCGACACTCCTAGTAGAATGGGCGCGGATTCCCGAAGGCAAGGGGAGTTCCAATTCCCCGTAAGCATGCGTGATAACGTCTACGATCCAGTGAGACAAACGCTGCTTGGAGAGCTGGGAGCCTAAGGAAGGACCTCCGTACGAAACGAAAAGCTGAGACGACCTACGAAGCGATGCCGTAGTCTCCACATAACAACGCAGTGCCCTTACAGGGCATAAGAGGCCGGCGGAGACCCCATCATCCCCAGGCGGGGGTACAAAACGATTGATGAGCAGAGGCTTGTTGACGTAGGAAGATGATCGCACCTTCGGAACGAAAGTGGCATTCGGCCACAGGGTGACTGCGCCTCCATCAGGGTGCCACCTGATGCAGGAAGGGCTGACAGACAGGGCATGCAATTCCCCAACTCGTTTGGCTGAGACAATTGCAAGCAAAAATGCAGTCTTTAGAGAGACCCACTTGAGAGGCACCTCACCCAGGGGTTCATAAGGAGGCCGGCACAAGGAGTCAAGCACCACGTGCAGGTCCCAGGTAGGCGTGCGCGGCGCACTGTAGGGTCGGATACGGCGGGCCCCTTTCATGAATGAAGAAACAAGCGGGTGGCGTCCCAACGAATCGCCATCAACCGACGAGTGACGGGCCGCAATAGCAGCCACATAAACCTTCAACGTGGAAGGTGAGCGACCCTTATCCAAGAGAGACTGCAGAAATTCCAAGACAACAGGAACAGGGCAAGTCACTGGGTCCGTGGCAAGCTTCGTGCACCACGACACAAATAACTTCCATCTGTTGTTATACAACAACCGTGTGGAAGGCGCCCTGGCGTTGACAATAGTGCGCCTGACTGAATCAGAGCAGCAGCTCAGCAACGGTTCGGGCCCCTCAGAGGCCACACACACAGGCGAAGACGATGAGGGTGGGGATGCCAAACCTGCCCCTCTCGCTGGGACAACAGATCCAATCGGGCTGGAAGATGCCAAGGGTCGGCAAAGCACAGGCTGTGGAGGAGAGGGAACCACGTCCGTGCCGGCCAAAAGGGGGCCACCAGCAACAGGGTGTGGCCCTCCTGAAGGACCCTTCGGAGAACCATCCACAACAGGGGAAGGGGAGGGAAGGCGTACAGGAGGCAAAACGGCCAAGGATGCGCCAGGGCATCCTGCCCCAGTGGGCTGTTGACCTCCATCAGGGAGAACCAAAGGCGACAGTGAGTCGACTCTTGCGTGGCAAAGAGGTCGACCTCCGCCTGACCGAACCGATCCCATATAGCCAGCACAATCTCCGGATGCAGACGCCACTCTCCCGGCGCTGGAACTCCGCGAGACAACGAGTCTGCAACCTGATTCAGGACCCCCGGCAGATAGGCTGCCCGCAGACTGGCTAGGTGGGCGGCCGCCCATTGAAGAAGGTCGCGTGCGACCAGCAGTAGCCTGATGGATCTGGTACCGCCCTGATGATTGATGTGGAAAACTGTCGAGGTATTGTCTGACCGCACCAGGACGTGCCGATCCCGAAGGAACGGCAGGAAGTGGATGAGTGCCAGATGCACCGCACGAAGTTCCAGGACATTGATGTGCTCTGCGGCATCCGCCGACGACCAATGTCCCTGAGCGAACCTGTGTTGCCAAACGGCGCCCCAGCCGGAGAGACTGGCATCTGTGCAAACCACTTCCCGGCGAGACGGCACCACTCCCAGCCTCACGCCCGTGGCCAAAAAAGCACGCCGGCGCCATGGGGCCAATGCGAGAAGACAGCGACGTGACACCATTAGGCACCGGTGCCGATGTCTCTTGGCATCCAAGCGGAAGCCGTTCAACCACATCTGTAGGGGACGAAGGTGTAGGAGCCCCAGAGGAACCACCGCAGTGAGAGACGTCAACTTGCCCAGTAGACGTAAAAATTGTCCGAAAGGGATGTGCCTGTTTAGGCGAAAACCCTCCAGAACACGCACAACGTCGTCCACTCTCTGAATTGAAGGACGGGCCAGCATGGTCACGGAGTCCAGTGACACTCCAAGAAAGGTGGTTTGTTGTGAAGGAACCAGAGTAGACTTTGACAGGTTCACCCTGATCCCCAACCGAGACACGTGCCGAAGCAGCACGGTAGTATCCCTGATTACCTGTGCACGAGACTGCGCGCAGATCAGCCAGTCGTCCAGGTACGGGAGAACTTTCATGCCCTTTGCCTGCAGAGGAGCAAGGGCCGCCTTCACGAAGCGAGTGAACACTCTTGGTGAGAGTGAGAGGCCGAACGGAAGCACCCGGAACTGCCAGTGGGCGCCTCTGTAAGCAAAGCGCAGAAAACGTCTGTGATGAGGCGCGATGGGGACATGAAAGTAAGCGTCTGTCAGATCGACTGACGTGAACCATTCGCCAAGACTGACCGACCGCAATACTTCGGAGGTCGTTAGCATGCGAAACGGTAACCTCTTGAGGTAACGATTGAGCCCCCTCAAGTCCAAAATCGGACGAAAACCACCTGTCTTCTTTGGAACCAGGAAGTAAGGGGAATAAAAACCCCAGCTGAGGCTTGGATGGAAAACAGGCTCGATGGCCCCCTTGACCAGAAGAGTAGTAAGTTCCTGATCGAGGGCCAAGGCCTTCGCCGGGTCGGCGATATAAGTCTCCCTGACCCGACTTTGTATGGGGGGCCGGCGCCGGAACTGCAACCTGTACCCCTGGGACAGGGTGGAAAGCACCCAGGGGTCTGACCCCAGAGCAGCCCACAGCCTGAGCTGCTGAGGGGAAAAATACCCGACGGCCGGCCCCAACACCTCAGTCCCGCGACCCACGGAGTCGCGGGGCCTTGGGGGGGCGAGGCGGAGGGGCAACTGCCCGTGGTCTACCGTCAGGCAGCCGGAGGCCAGAGCGAAAACCACCAGTGGTACGAACGCCACCCGCAGCAGGCACACGTGCCGAAGAGCGAGCGTCCGCAGCAGCATACCGTCTGGTAAGACGTAGAGAGCTGGCGCCCCCATACATTTGGCTACGAGACGGAACACGGAAATGAGGCCCAGAGGCGGGAAAACGAAGAGGCCCAGAAACGGCTGAAGCTCTATCACGATCCGAGAGCTGTACACGGGCTTCCCGGACCCTTAATGATCGTTCTAGTGTCTCCACCGCACCAGAACCGAAAAATGTCCCAGGGACAACAGGAAAGTCCCTCAGAGTACGCTTGGAGGACTCAGTCAAAGAGGACTGAGACAACCACAAAAGGCGGCGCGAACGCACCAAGTAGGACATCGCTCGCCCGTGGTCTCTTGTCATAAGGGCAAATGCATGCAGACATGCCTCGCCAAACGACACAACCGACTCCGTATCACCCTTCCGCGCCACCGACATGGCAGCGAACAACAGGTGCGAAACAGAGTTGCCAATGCGAGCCGAGCGCGCACATGCATTATAGGCCCTTGTAATCAGGTCATCCACCATGCGACATTGTACGTTAGGACAACGCCGCGTTCTACGAGCGAGCTCATCTGGCGACAAGAGCAAGGAAGCGACATCCTCCTCCACAGCAGGCATGCGATCTAACCCAGCGTTAGCAGCATCCTGCAAGGCTGCCAGCGTCCGACCCTCAGAAGTAAGCCGGGCAAATGCACTCGTATCGGCCCAACAGGACAGCAAAAGTTCTAAATAATGGCCACACTGCGGAACAACGAAGGCAACAGAAGGGCGGCCACGTCGGAAAAAGGGATTAGTTCGGGGAGACTGGGGACAAGGAATGTCCACCTGTAGCTCCCGCAAGGCAGCGCACAAAAGGGACACAAGCGAGTCTGCATCACCCAAGACAGTGAGGGACGAACCTCTATCAGAAGGAGGGGAACCAACAGTAGAGTCCCTAGAATCGAACTCAGACCCACGGAAGCATGAGTCTGAAGCAGAGATAGAAATGGCATCAACATCCTTGTAAAAGTCCGGTGCAACAGCGCCATGGAAAGAAGACGGCTCACCGGAAGCTAGGGCACTCGGCTGGAGGCGCTCCTGCAACAGTGCCGACATCCCTTCCAATTGAGAACGCAAATATGCAACCTCCTCCTCTAATCCAGAGGCCCATTGCTGACCTGTAGCGTGATCACGCTTAGAGGGAGCAGGTGGAGCTACATTGGCAGAGCGGCGTTTCACGCCACGTCTACGAACGGGCGGCAAGGATACTGCCAGCGCGATAGGAGCAGTCACGGACTTAGTCTCGTTGGACTCTAACGGACCGGTCACCTCATCCCCGGCCACGCTCACCTCTGTGTCAGCGTGCGCCGAGTCACGGCAACGCAAACAGCGTCCATCCCGTGAGTCCGCCAGCACAACGCGACAGCCACAACTGGAGCACAGCACAGGGCCCTCCATAAGACCGATAAATTACGACAAGGCAAGAGCTGGTGCGGAACGCAACCGCTGCGAGCCGGAGACACTGGCCGAGAGCGTAGGCGAGACGCCGGCGATCGGCGAGAGGAACACGGCGCAAAACCACAACGGGTGCGTAACGCAGCCGGTACAGCGGGAGCCGGGCAATAGCCACTAGCCAAGTTCGCGTGCGAAACGCAAGCGACACGGCTCAGGCTGAAAAGGGGTAAAGACGGTTAACTGATGCAGTTGCAGGCGGGTAACTAGGCACACAAACTTCACAGACAGGCAAAGACATAGCACGACTTTATGGCGAGCACGCACACGTCAGGCCGTGAACACCATGAAAGTCACCCGCCACCAAGTGTTAGCGCTCTAAGTATCAACAATAAGGAAACGGCTTCGAAATTCACCAAAAGAACACCGAAAACTCACAAAACAACGCAACTCACCCCGCGCAGCAAGTTCCAGCAAACGTTGCGCCAACCAGACAAGGATAAAACCAACACTATTGTCGCAGCCACCGGAGGGCGGACAGTAAACCGCAGCCCCGACTGACACAGTCAACGGGCTACAAGCGACGAAAGGCAATAATAAGGAAATAATAAGGAAACCGCAAAAACGCGGTACTCGTATGGCATGCAAACCGACGCGCGAGAAGGTTCTGAGGGACAGACTGCCGGGTGACTATGCCTTTTATATGTCCCCGGTGTCATATACATGACGTTTTTGTTGGTATGCATTCTCGTCTTGCGCTTGCGCGAAGGCTTATTTCCGTGCTTTTAGCACCGCCTCTGGCGGTCTGGAGGGGCGAAATAGAACTGAATATTAGTTCCCCCAAGGAGGGTTCCAGGAGCTATGGAGTTCAAACATTTGTAATGCCTACACAGACTAAAAACTTCATTGGAATTAAAGACTATAAACCCGAGACGCAGTTTAGGCTAAAATTGAAACGGGTAACTAAAGTATGAAGCACCAAGTTGGCAAGAATGCTTATTCCAGACTGGCAGAATTCCTCTTTTGCTTTCCAGCGTGGAGCTGGACTTCAAGCAGCAGGAGGACAAGCTGCAGCCCCTGATGAAACGGCTGTGCCCCTCGAGCGCCTCCCCCTTCCCAGCCCTGCCGTACCCCCACGAGGCCTTCACGTCCACGCCCAAGCGCAAGTCCAAAGCAGAGTCTAAGAAGCACGCCCGCTGGAGACTGTGGTTCATGTGAACGTCGCGCAGAGTTATTTGGGAAGCCATTCTCCTCAAACTGGCACCGGGGGTGATTAGCCATTCCCGGTTGGGCTCACGAGGGGACGGCGTGGAATTGCAAAGCACAACAAACCCAGTTCAGGATCTACTTTTTCCGGACCATTTTCAACAACTGTTCATACCGAAAACAAGAAACGGATGATCGATTTGACCCATCTTTAAAAGGTCATCTTGGCTTCAAACTGACTTTGAAGGAGATGTATATAAAAAGAATATTGTTAGAGGACACTTATTTTCTTAATGGCATTTTTGGACATCAAAGGACATTTTATCTACAGCCGTATAAAAAAGACTTTCAAGTTTTAGCCGAATATATTTATAAGTTCACCTTTATTGCGACTAAGCCACTGTCATCTTGTACATTTCAAACTCTAATATATATATATATATATATATATATATATATATATATATATATATATATATATATATATATATGAGAGATTTTTTTTCTCTCTTCCCCAGCCCTGATAATAATAAATACTGTTAAAGGATAAGAGCAAATACTTGTAAAAGTGATTGTATTGCAGCAGTAAACCGAGCCAGAATTGAATGTACAGTGTAGCCTTGCTTTTTTTTTTTTTTTTTTTTTTTTTTTTTGCAAGATTTAAGTTTTTAAAAAAAGAAAGAACAACATTTTTCGGCAAACTGTTGCGGTTTCTTTAAGATGAAGAAAAAAAAAAAAAACCTTCCATCCCAACTAAGGGCCTGTTAGAAAACTAAAAGTGTAACTGTATGCCAAAAATTTGGTTTGGACACAAAAACTCGAGCTGTCACCATATTTTTTTTTTTTTTCACAGAATAAATGAGTCTATAAAATATTTCTTCGATTAATCGCATAATATCACAAAATATAACTCTTCATTATAGTGTGTTAGAGAGATTTTTTGAAAAGTTGATTTGAGGATTTTTAAACATAAAATGCTAATTCTCTCAGTAAATTCTAGAACACATAGAAGTTCTATTATTCTATTATAAATATACATTTCAAATATGTGTCTTCATTTTGTAAAAATGAAAAATCAACAGTTTGTCTCTTCATTCCTTTTTTTCCTCTTTAAGAAACAAGAAAAATCAAATGTTTGTCACAGGAAGACACAGGAAACAGAGGAAACGGTGAACCCTTTGAAAAGTTGACAAACTAATATAATACTGTTTTATTTTTGACAGTTTTCACCTAACATCATTGTGCAAACTTGGCACAGTAAAAAAATCTAAATATGTCAATCAAATAAACATCAATTTTTGACTCCACGGAGGGCTCAGAGATGATAAACATTTATAGCCAAGTGAAAATGTTATTCCTAAAAATACATTTCTACAATTATAACACATTTTATCAAATAGGGCTTGTTTTTTTTTTTGTTTTTTTTTACAAATAGGCATAGCTAATATGTATCAAACAAAATAAATGTATTGATAGGATTGTCGAGTCACTTGCAAAGCCAAAAAAAAAAAAAAAAAAAAAGACAGGAAGCGCAATGGCAATTTGACGTGAACTTTACGGGACACTTCCTGTTTCGTCCGCTGGTTTAACAATAGCACCGAGAGAAACCTACACTACATATTTATCTGTATCTTGCAAAAGTGCCATTGATTTACTATGTGCAATACTGTGTATTTTATACTGTTTTTAGAAAACATATAAATAAATGAACGATTTAATATGCAAATGACGACAAATAAAAGCAGATACCTTGAGAGTTGATTTATTTTTACCGAGCTTTTGCTTTGTCCTGCACTTGAAATCGTGTTGCAACGTGATTTAGCATTTTTAGCTAATATTCTTCTTCTAGGGTTCAATCATAGGTATTGATTTATTTATATATTTCAGAGTTAAGGTAAGGGAAGGTCAAAAAACAAACAAGTGAAGTATTTACAAACTACTGGAACGATAAAGCGCCCGCTCAGCATTCTGCCACTTTTGCAAAACATCCATTTCACCATTTAGCTCCTTTTCAAATCGTCGATTTTTAAAAGGAACATAATAAGGCTCCTCAACCTTTTTTGAAGTGATGAATACAGGTTAGGGCCTTGAATTAGAATAAGAAGAAGAAAAGAGGACACTCCAAGATTGAACGCAGGAGAGCAACTGATTACGATGCAGCGCCATTTCTCGCTATGCTTCTTGGCTGTGCAGCACTTCAGCGGCAACGAGAAAAAGGCAGAGAGGCAGACATCTAAAAACGCTGGATTTTTTATTTTTTTTTTTCTGAAAAGGCGGCAGCGCCTGCTGTCAGGCAGCAAACAACAAACAGGATTGTCAATCCAGGAGGGTGACGTACTCAAATAACAGCTCGACGTGACACTTGGAATCACTGCTCTTTAGTAACGCAAAAATGGGAGTAAAACTAGCTGTCCAAGTGGCGTTGTGTTCTAAGTTGTCACTCTCAGACAGGAACCTCATTTATCCAAATATGATCAAATTCAACAAACTACATTAACTCTCGGGAGGGACGTATGATACCACATTTTTCAGACCGGATAACAGTATGGCACAGGTCAAAATTGGACGAAAAACATCCTCTAAGAGCCAGCCTATTTATTTGTGTCCGCAGTTTTTTGTGAATTGCATCTCACCCGAACTCGAGACAAGATTGGAAAGGCCACGATGTCCTCTACTGAGGACACTAGGACTTATTAAGATGGGTCCAATGAGTCAAAAGATATAGACCAAAAACAAATGTACAAATAACAAATAAATAGACATATAATGTTTATATGTCCTCAGGAGGACATATAAACTTTTAAGCACTTGCACAAAGAAAATACCTGAAAAAATGACGTTAAAAAAAAAAACACTAATATCCAGCAGAAGAATCTCCGGGACCCGCTTCATCAAAATTCCGAGCGAGCGCCGGGAAAAACGGCGGAGGAAGCGGAGTAGAACGCTAATGCATAAATCCAAATGGAAGAGGCTGCCACTCAGCGGGACAAGGTCAGCGGCCGGGCTGCCGCCGGCGCCGCAGGAGGTGACCGCCACGCTTCCTGTCAGGCCTCGGCAAAAATTTCACTTCACCGATTATGAAATGTTTCTGCGAGCGGCTTCAAAGGCGCTACTGCTTGATTTGAAAAGGCAATACGTTTTGGCCGGGATCTCGGCCACTTTCACACCTGTACCTCACTTTCTCCGCGCCGATTTTTTTTAATGGCTCCCGTAGATGAAAGAACGTGCCCGCCGACACTAACGACCGTCCTGTCGGCTTGGAAACTGTTCCGACGGCCCCAGCGAATACTATAAAACAATTACTAATAAAAGATATCAGATAAAAAAGAAAAGCAACAAGCGGTGACATTTCTGCTAGCTACGACAAGCTAACCGCAGCAACAAATGTTCGTGTTATGCAGGAAGCGCGCCACTAACTTCAAAACGAACCTTAACTTCCCGAATCGCATACGGACAGCAATGCCTTGAGACACTTTTATTTTGGGGTAGTTAGGAACAGCAAGTGGCGGCGTAACGTCAACCACGCTATATTGATACAAGATACTAGCAGCGCTATCGACGAGCAGCGCTCATATCATCTGATGTCAAGGATTCGGGTAAAAGTTGCCGTTCCTACTGATCACTTTTCACTTATTTAAATGAGCTGTTTTAGCTCGTAAAAATTGTAACTGTGGTTTTGACCACTCGTTTTATAGATAGTTGTATAAAATCTCACTGTTTCAGGAGTAAACTTTCTGCAATGGACAGTTTAAAATGATTTAAAAAAAAATGCATTAAGCTGCATGACCGTGGTTATGATGTCGATTGGCATTATGGAGCAAACGGTGAAACATTTGTCTAAAATCTCATTTCGAGAGAAAAATTGCGGCTGTGCAGAGGTCGAAATGAAATTTTAAAAATGTATTTAAATAAATACATGATTACTCATTCAGTACAAGCCTATTTGAGACCCGACTCAATCCCAACACAAACAATGCCAACGTTTGTTTGGTATAACCTTGTTAAGGGATGGCTGGCTCAGTTCAAATCATAGATCAAATTTTGAGATTTGACTTAAGGCTCAGCCATATCAAGCATTCACAAGTACGCGTTGAATATATATTCTGGCCTTTTACGGCGCCGGCCGGGATCACGGGCAGGTTTCAAAGGAGCGCGCTGCAAAAAAAAGAGCGATTTCGCCCAGCCCGCCCGCGTGAGAGCTGATTGCCTTTCCGCCGGATCAAAAGGGGCCCGACGGTAAAGGTTACAACAACAAGACGTCATCCGCTTGGTTTAGCGGCGCGGCCGTATTAGGATGCAAAGTGCCTCATTTAAAGCCACGATATTACAAACGCGGCCTTTTGTGTCCCTCGCTCAATGCGCCGAGTTTGCCTAATTAACGCGGCCACTTCATGGCGCTCCCGACGAGCGAGGAAATGAAGCGGGCCGCCCGACAATGGCGTTATCGCCTAATATTTGCACAACGCCGACGACCATCTTGGACGGGAATGAATGAGAAAGGAAAGCTGGGAGAAGACACGCGAGCGGGGGTCCGAGGCCGCCTCCGCGGTCTGGAGGCGGCGTTTTATGCAGAGACGCTGCCAGTGCGTCTCAATGCATCCGTACAATGAAAATGGCACACAAACAACTCGTTTCTGCGCTGTTAATTCACAACAACAAAGCTGCAACCTTCAAACTTTGACTCATTCAATCCGTTTACTTTTTTCCCGGAAATTCGGTCCCAGGTACTGCTGTATGGAACATATATATTAGCCAATCGATAATTAATAGATGAATATTTTTATTTTTGTTAAGTATTCGGAGCCGTTACCAATATAAAAGCAAATATGAAAACTGTAAAAAGGTCTTATAAATAGTTTAAAAAGGGCTTCTGATACTACAAAAAATGCGCCAAAAAAAACTCTGGTAGGACTGCGTCTATGGATTACGTTTAGCGTTGATGTGCATAAAAGGAGATTTTGCATAATCAATAGATAATAAGCGTGAGGTCCAAGTAATGGCTGAATAATGTTTTAAGTTTATGAACGTGTGATCTGAGACAAAGTTAGGACTCAAGGAAAAAATTGTTTACACTAAGTCTTGCATCATTTGTGCAAAATGTAAAACCTTTTCTGGTAGAAAAAAATATTTCACATACCTTATTACAAGACCTTTCATATTTATCCATGGCTGAAAAATGTAGAGCAGGTCTTGCCTGACAATTTTTAAAAAGTGTAATAGCTGCCATTTTGCCCTTGATGCAAGTATTATTTGTGTCCATCATCTGTAACATTGAAGGTGCGTGGCTTTAAAAGGCGGGGCCTGGCCGGGTGAGCGACGTGGACGTAATCGAATAAGACTGCCGAATCGTCATGGTAAAAACAGGCTAATGAAATGACACGGTTGACATTTTAGAGGGCGCTTAATTACCTTGTCACTTAACCCCAACTTAGCTTCAGTGGCCATAAAATGATCTCATTTTCATTATCCGTCCTTGTAAAAAAGTGGAACAAGTCACCGTAGCTGTATTTAAGCGTGTCGTAAAAGTACCACTGAGTTTCTTCAAAGACATTTTCCGTCATAAATTTAATTATTTAACATCAAACGCTCTCAGGCTGAGATTGCGAACGGACTCACGATGTGAGGCGAGTCTCGGCTCATGGAGATGACGGTTCTGTTGACGGTCCGAAGAAGCTTCTCCATGATGATCTGCACGTGCCACTGGGTGGGACCCTGAGCGTGGGTGACCAACGAAATATTTCAATTCACTCGCTAACGCACATCTGCGCTCTCAAAAGTTAAGAAATCGAAGCGCGTTTCGGTTTTCCCGCATTGTGAGCGGTCAGTGAACGCCTCGCCACCGTAATGCCGTTTCAACAGACGTCCTTTCACGTCAATGGCACTCAAAGCATTTGGGAAGACGTCGGCATAGTAAATAAGCGGCGGGGGCATGGAGTCAACAGTTGTCTCACCACGTCCTTCCTGTAGAGAACCTCCAGGATGTCGCTGAGCAGCTGGCAGCAGGCCTTGGGCTCCTCGCGCCTCTCCAGGTGGAACTTGAGCTGCTCCGTCATCAGCGGCAGGAGGATCTCCCGGCAATCTGCGGGGAGGGCGAAACAGTTGCCGACGGCGGTCAGCGGGGGCGCCCTCCAATGGATTCCTCCTGCCGGCTCGGAATGCAAACCATGCATTCTCCAGACAAATTGGACAGATTGCAAACGCGGCGACAGGTGTGACGCCATTCCCTTGCGCACAGCTGCTCCACGCAACAGCAACATCGCTTACATGCGGTGTCAATGGGGATTCAAGATACTACAATTTGGTAAATTCGTCCTTCCCATTGTGCGTTTATGACGGGAAATTCCACTGGCAACATTTCGCACCAGCGATAGACCAATTATCGCTCGGGCTTATCGACGTCTGTATTTGGGATTTTTACGAATATCGGCGTTTTTAAAAACTATGATGTATCATAATCATAAAGTTAACTTCAGGAAACGTTCTTTAAATTATCAGGAAAATTTGAAGTTAAAACAAAGTAAAAAGTGAATTTTGAAGATATTTGTTGTTTTGAAATTTGGGAGAGCACTATATTAGACTAACAATTAATCGACAACAAAATTAATTGCTGGATGTATTTGATCAAAAAAAAGAGTATTAGAGTATTAATAATCAATATTACCCCTTGGAAAAAAAAAAGCTATGTCAGTCTATCATTGTTTGGCACTCCTCCATTTCATACCACGGAGACAACAAGTGTAAAATCCGACTTTTATTGGTAACATAAAGAGCTTTTAAGACTACGGGGACAAAAAAACCTGCAGCATGGATTTGTGTTCTATTTTTATTGCTGCGTTGCTGAGACAAGGCAGGGAAAAGAGCCCCCTGGCCGATGGGCTTTTTAGCGACCTGGCCCGCGGACATGCGCTGTGACCTATTCCATTAGCGCACCTGCAGCGCGCGCGCGTTCCGTACCGTGATGGGTAAAGAGATCGCTGTGCACGATGTCGATCAGACAGTCCAGCTTCTGCTTCACCAGGCGGCCCGGCGGAACCTTTAGGATGAACTCGGTGAACAGCTTGCTGCGGAAATGAGACGGGAGAAAAAGGTCATCGGTTACGGCGCCCCAAGTTTAATACGGAAGGTGACCGCCCAAAATAAGATTTTACTCCATCAATAAAGTGATTACCTACGACTTCATTATGTGATTACCTACGACTAAATCTCAAACTATAAGCCACTATTTTTTTCTCATGCTTTGAACGCTGCAGCTCATAGTCCGGTGTGGTTAAGCTGCTGTTTTTGTTCCTGCCACCAGAGGGCAATTTTTCGGGTAAACAAAGGGAGACAGAAGAAGGTGCTATCAAAATGTTCGATTCTGAGTTTGAACCGCTGCCCACTAGGGGGCACTCCATTAGGAAATGCAAACAGGGATGTTACTGTTATGTTGGTACAGTATTCTAACAATTTGAGTGTGTCGGAGTAATGTTGAAAACAGGTTGGTGGTGTTCTTATTGTTCTCATATTTGTATAGTGTTCAACTACTGGAATATTTTTCATAACCTCACTTTACATTTAATAAAAGGTATTAACATTCTCTCACATTTTTGTGTCATAAGACTTAAGGGCAAAAAAAAAAAAAATCATTCAAAGAGCAAGGCTGCAGAAGGGGAATAGCATTAGAGCAAGAATGCTATAATATTGTATTTTCTATTCTACTATTATTTCTTAGAATGTTTCCAAATATTTGTATAGTTTTCCAAAAACGGGAGAAATGTCTTCAAAACGGTGCCTTTTCAGCAACATTCCTAGCTCTAAAATGGCGTACAATTTATCATAGAATGAGTCTTGCTTTATTTGAGGAGCAGGTGGTCAGACTCCAAATAGTGTGTACTATTTACAAAAAGCTGCCTGCTGATTGACTGGAGTATTTATTTCCCAGGTCTGTGACTGGGGCGAGCGCGGCCCAAATATTTGCAGAGCTGAACGCAGCTTTATTGGCTCAATTGGGGTGGAGGGAAAGTAAACGACGGAGCGAAATGGAAAGGCCGACGGAATCCATGCTTGACTTTAGATTTGACGGCGACTGGATTTAGTTTCTTACCTGAGTTCCTTTGGATCAAACACCAGCTTGACGTCATTGACAATGGTGGGAATGTACTTGAGAGCGGTACCCTGGAAGGTGGGGGGGGAGACAATTGTCAATCGCCACGTGAAACAAAACATTATCCTCAACCTCAACGGTTTGCTGCGCAAAATGAAAAGATATAGACATGCATAAACGTGAGATAAATACCTTGAGGAGCAGCTAAAGGGCAAAAAGCCGAGAAGAGCGGCAGTTGACGGGACAGTCAAGGTTGAGACGAGGAAAGAACACAGAAACAGAAGATCCAAACAAAGAGTATGCCGGGATGAAACATACGCACATCTGACAAGTGTGGACTGCACATACTGGAAAGCCCCAAAATCTTTATTTATTTTATTCATCCGCACAACATTTTCATACTTTAGCTCTGCATCCGATAAAGAGTATCACTAGATCAAGTCTCTTCTAATGTTGACATTGCTACTTTTTACCGCTGAAAATGGCTAAATAAGTTGAATATTTCTTTATGAAACGGTCCAGGAAGACATCTAGACAGACAGCATGAAAAGACATATTTGCAGACTGACATTAGCAAATTCACCTATTAGCATCATTTTTCACCGTAATTGTCTGCATGTCTTCCCTTTCTGCTCACAAATCGTCGCAAATTTAAATTTACAGCAGATAGCAGAGTCACTTAGAGTAGTCAAGCGAAACTCTTTTTCGTTTGTGCAGCACGCGAGAAGACGGCTTCCTAGGAATACTCAAGCCGGAGGACTTGAGGAGAAACGCGGCTCGACAGCGCTTTGCCACACTCGGCTCGTATGTGCAGTCCTTCCGTGAAGCGCAGACAGAGAAGACAGTAAAGCAAACACGTCTGAAGATGAAGGGAAAAAAGTAAGCAGAAGGAAGGCAAAGAATGTCAAAGGAGCCGGCCTATACCTTGACCATGCCCGTATTCTCCGAGTTGCTGTTCATCATGTCGTTGAAGGAGTTGAAAAGGTGCCTGAGAGACTCCATGAAGTCGGCCTCGCCTTTGTTCTCGTAAAGCCTGGGGGGAGAGCACAGCTAGCGGTTAGCCTCCATTTTGAGGCGGGTCCTTGGATTGACCCTGACGTACTGGTTGAAGAGGACCCGCGAGCGCACGATGAACTTGAAGATGTACTCCAGGGCCTTCATGGCCTTCAGCAGCTGCTCCGTCAGCTTCTCGGCATTGTCCACGTAGTTCTTCAGGACCTTGGTCAGCTTCCTGCCGGGACACAGGCGCCGCGTCATCGGCGCCGAGCGCAAACGCCGCTCGCTGGCGATGAAATCCCGCTCACGTGTAGGCTAAGGTGGCGCTAAAGTGCTTGCGGATGTACGTCTCCAAAACCGGGTTGAAGTGCTGGAATTTGCGATCGGCGATGAGCCCGATTATAAATACCTGAGCAGAAAAATAAAACAAAAGATAGTTAGGGCAGCTGGTTTAACCTCCAAATGATCTCATTCATTAAAATTATGGGTGCTATCTACTGGTGATTGTTCATCTGTAAGGTTGGTTCCGAGACTGACATTCACAATGGAGTAGGGCTAGACAATAAATCAAAATTAAATAAATAAACAAACAAATACTTCGGACTGAATGCATAAAGGCTTGCTCACTCACCAAGGCGTCAAAGACCAGTGTGTCGAAGGTGTCGCTGTCCGAGTTCTCCATCATGATGTTGAAGAGGGCGTCCAATGTGTCTTGCAAGAACTGGAAAGGACAAAATAGCTCTGGCTTGTGAACAGAATTTGAAACTCCACCACTCACAAGAAGTGTAGCCAGATTAGGACGATTATCTGCGCCGATATTGACGAATATCAGCAAAAACCTTTCCAAATCTGATCCAAAGCTGATCATCCATGTTAAACTATTACCTTATGGGAACTATGCATTAAAATTTTCAAGTAAGTTTATAAAAGATTCGGTTGCATCTTTTGTTTTTGTTTGAAATTAAAGCCTGGCATCACCTTGCAGCCCCCCCAGGTTAGTTAGTTAGGTTAGAAGCTCTAGTTAAAGGTCGGGTTATTATTTTTTTTTTTTCCAAATTTTGACATAAATATCTTCAATTAGAGTGGCTTTATCAGTCTCCTTGACAACCAATGATCAGTATCAGTATTGGCCCTGAAGACATCAGTCTATCTTTAGTTAGAAACCTTAAACCAGACCTGGATCGCTAAGTGAAAGTGGCTGGAAACCCAAACCAGGATTCTAGCGTACTTTGTCACACTTCTGTGACGCAAATGTCATAACCAAACAAAGCCAGCTTTTTTTTTTTCCTTGACAGCGAACCCATCTGGTGTAACATAAAGATGACGAATGACATCAGGGCCCGGCGTGTTTATCTGTCATACGGAGAGGCAGACAAGTGAGATGTATCGGCTGGCTTTGCTGAAATGTTTACTAATATCAACAAACACACGCGCACTCAGAACGCGCGAGAATCAGAAGTCTGCCCATCGCACACACACATTAATCTTCTGGAACGTAATTACCAATTACAGTGCCAAAAATGGACCCGATCACACCTGTGTGTGCATTGAGTACGGTTAGGCGGGCTGACCTTGACCACCTCGCCGCCTTCCACCTTCATGAGCTGCCGCAGGTTCTGCTGGAGAAGGCTGGTGTTGGAGCGCCACTTCAGCAAGCCCAGGAGGTCCACTGGGAAAACAAAGCAATAAAACAGGGATCATTCCAGCACAAGGAGGGGGCGGGGGCATCCGTGTGAACTCAAGTGAACAAACTCTACTTTGCACCGAATTACACAAGCTGGGCGAGTCCTCCTCTCGTCACCAACAGGTGGGCTGTGATTGGTCTTTACTCAAGCCTTGAGTGATGTCAATTTTAGTTGACAACAAAATATGAACTTTCGACTGCCGAAAAGAGCTAAATGTTTGGTGTCCCTTTAAGAAGAAAAAAATTGAAAGGAAGGAAAAGGAAGAACGATGGGTAAGTGGTGAAGTTGGAAATTAAGGAGGGATGGCCGGAAGAAAGAATCTGAGGTAGGAAGAGAGGAATTATTAGTGGCAGTAAGGAAGGGAGGACGGAGAGAAAGAAGGGATAAGGAAGGAAAGAAAAGGAGGGAAGGAGGCAAGAAAAAATGCAAGGAAGGAAGTGAGGGCTGGAGAAAGGAAGGAAGAAAGAACGAAGAAAGAAAATGAGGGCGAGAGGAAGGATGTAAAGACCGAATGAAGGAGGGAAGGAAAGAAGGAGGAGGAAGAGAGCGGGAGGGAGGAACAAAGGTCGAAGGGAAGGAAGAAGAAGATAAGGAGGGAGTGAAGGAAAGCAGTGAAGGAGGCGGCTGACCGTTCTGCGTGAGCTTGGTGGAGCAGACCAAAGTGGAGATCTGGAAGGAGTCCTTGCTGACGGCGCAGTTGCCCAGATTGTGGGCGCCCTTGCCCGTGGCCGAGTAGCCCTTCTCCTCCAGTTCCGGCTTGGTGGCCGGCAGGTTGAGGTACAAGGACGAGTCCTCCAGACGCTTGGCTTCCGCCTAAAAGAAACCGCGTTTGAACTTAGCGTAATGCCTTTGGTCGGCCAAATTGAATTTGACGGGGATTATCGGGAGCGGGCGCCCCGACTTACCTTGTAGACGGTGAGATCGTGCTCGCCGTCCCTCAGGGTGGTCCCGTCGTACCGCATCAGCTTCACAAAAGACAAGGCGAAGATCTTCTCCGATTTGTCCTTTGCTGAAAGGGAAAACCAAAAAAAAGAACACACAAAAGCCATGAAGAGATCTTCAGCTTGAAGAAATTGTTTTTGTCGCCGTGGGACAGATATTTAGCGACGTTGATACTAAGATGTAAGCATGAGATTTTTTTTTTTTTTTTAATGAGGAAAAAAAAAGAAAAAAGTAGCATTTATTTTAGATTTTTTTTTAAGTTGTGTTAAAAACAAAATCCCACATTTTTTCCCACATTTTTTTTAAATGAAGGGGAAAATATATATATATATATATGTCAGTGGAAAAAATGGAGGAAAATCATTGTACATCAATAAAAATCAAGTGATTTTTTTTATTCATAAATAGCTATATTTTTTTTTGAAGAAAACAATTTTGAAAACTCTTTGAGCTGCTGTTCGTGCAGATTTTCTGCCATCTCCCGCAATGCCGTCCCGAACTTTGGGACGCCGCGTAAACAAGCGTCAGACTTGGTCGCCACTCGCGGATTTACGCGAGGGGCGGGCGTGATTCACGGCCGGTGCGGCGGGTATTCTATCTGCATAAATTGCGTTTGCCCCTAGCAGTGAATAACGTCCGGGCCGGCTGCCAGCGTGAGGCGAAGGAGTTCATTTCAGGCGACATTTCCTTTTGTGGGACAATCAAAGTTACATTTGCGCTGCCTTCTTACTTGAAGTTGCCCTGTCACTTTAGATTTATGGTTACTTTGCCGCGCCGCATATTTTAGTGCAGCGGGGCTACCGCCGGCACAAACACCGAGGTGTATTTGGAAAAGGGGGGAAAAATTAAAGGAGCATGCATTGTCGACTGTACTTAAGCTAACGAACCGATTTTTATTTTTCAATTTCATAAAAACAACGGTGGTTTCGTTTCTTTTGTCGGATGATTTGCAAAAAGGAAAAGCTTTGATTTTGAAACCGAAGGAAGATTTCACAGGGCTGCAGCTCATTCGAAAGACGGCTTGAAAAGAACGAAAACGGGAACGAGTACTCACAGTCCTGCGACGAGCGGTGGCGAAAGGTGAAGCGCAAGTGGCTCCGGTTCACGTCTTCGATGGGAATTGCCACCTGAATCCACACAGCGATTTTCTCAACAAACGCCGCATAACGTATTTGTATAGTGCTATAACAAAGAAACGACCTTAATAGTTTCAAACCAGCGCGGCTGCTTGACTTGGTAGTAGATGACCGACTTGTACTCGCTGATCCCGTCGTCTCCGGCACCGGGGAAGATAACATTCTGCAAGATACAGATCAACAAAAAAAAACGATATCTAGAATTAAATTCCACTCTTTGGCGTGTAAAACAATCATTCAAGTTTACTGCATTCAAAATTAAATCCTTTCATTCAGTACATGAACAAAAAAAGCTAATTATAATTCATATATATACATATACTGTATATATTACAGTATACATGTTTTTGTGATTGTCGGGAGCGCAGAGCAAACTTGCAGCGTAGTACACTAAGATCGCCGGCCGCAAATACGCGTCATCAAAATGGCCGCACGTTCATCACTCACTTTCATTGGCACCTGTTTAATAAAAAGCACTCCGCCGGCGGGGATGTCAGCCCCTGCGAGTCCCCGCGCTTAAGCACCTGCCTGCAAATCTCCCGAAAGCCTGGCGGATTTGTTGGATAAATGAGAAATTAATTATTGAAGGTGGTCAGCGTGCATATGGAAAGTGGGCGGCAAACGGCCCGACGGCGGCTGCCGCAGTTTTGCGCCAGGCCGCCAAGCTGTCCCAACGTTAACGGCTTCTGACAAGCGGCAATTTTAAGGAATAACGGGGCCCCCGGTTTCCTCCGAAACGAGTCCAACGCCACTGGGGGGCACGCAACTCACTTTTAAAAGTCGGTGGAATTCGCGACAGCCAAAAAGGAAAAAAAACAAAAAGGAATTTTGCCACAGGTGAGGAAAAGGTTGCGGTAAATACGTCAGGATGATGAGAAGCCGCTCGCCTGCATCACAAAACCTTCTGGCCACAGAAGGAGCAGGAGAAAGAAAATAAAAATCCACAGGCGGCAAAACAAATGAAGAATCGGGAGGTGAGACTGGCTAGCTTGAGGCGCTGGAACGGAGCGCCCCACCTTGGCCTTTTCTATTGCATTGAATTCAGATTGTTTTGCTGACATTCCCTTTAAGTGCAGCTCTACCTAGTGGCTGAATAACGCAACACCAGCCACTACTGCAACTTCTATTCTATGTGCCTTATAATGTGGTGCGCCTTATATATGATGACAGTCTTAAAATAGGCCATTCATTGAAAGTGCAGCTTTAGTGTGGAAAATACAGTAAATGGACTTGTTTTAAGTAATGCTTTGTTATCTTAGGTCCTCAAATTGATTTACACTGGCCACTCATTTAAATGAAGTAAAAGTTGTCACCCAATGTTCCTGCCCACATTGTACTGTACTGCTTCCACGCTCCCTATTAGCCTGTGCGGTACACGAGGTGTCGTCCCAGCAAGGGTCAGCAATAATTAAACATCCGGCGCAAGGAAAAAAAAATGGCCGGCCATTGGCTGCAGTCTCAAAGGGGCACTAAAGCCTAATTAGGACACGAGACATTGACAGCGGCAGATGATTAAACAATAACCTGCGTGTGTATGCAAATTTGGGATGGAACCATGAGTCCGTAAGGAGCAGAACGTCTTTGGGGGCACGGAAACGCCGCTGACCAAAATAGAACAATACATGCGCTTTGTTTGCGGGACAAGAGCCTTTTATTACAATAACGATAAGGATAGATTGTCGCATCTTTGGTGTGGTACCTCGAGTTTTTTGCCATCCTCGTCGTACACGGACATGGTGACCTCCACATTTTTGGGGGTGGTCTTGCTCCCTTTGTCAAAATCTCCCTGGACCAGGGTCAGGTAGATGTCATTTCGCACGTCACCTAGCGGAAAGCAAAAACTGATCGGGATGGTTGATAGAAAAGATTTTTTTAAAAAATGTCTACACACCCATGTCGGGTGTTCAAACTTTCTAACAAAGTCTGCCATCTTAATGCAAGCACATCCGTGAAACGCCATAGATGGGCTAAAGAAATTTACATCGATATCATATACACACCACACAGCAGTTTGAGGTGAGCAAAAAAGAATGAAGAAGATTCGGCCATAGAGGAAAGAACGTTGGTCCAACCTGGCATGATGATTTCCGGGAAGCCCATCTTGCGAGCCACGGCCGTGGAACGGTCCACCAAGTGAGGGAAGTCCTTGCGGATCTGGTGAATGTCGCCGGGGAGCCGTTTGAGGGTGACCCACAGGCCTAGTGAATATGAAAAACAAAATTTGCTTTTACTCAAGTATTTTTTGAGAGGGGTAACATCATCGCTGAGGGATCGACTCCACGAGCGTGTTTTTCTTTATCTTGGGCTTTTTGTTCCCCTCCGTAACAGCGCCTGAAGCTTTTACTGTGATCGAGCTCATGTTGTAAAGGAGACTTGCTGGGAGTCTTTTGATGTGCTCCGTTTATCCAGAAAGGCCTTTGGAGGCGCTGACATCTTGCATGTTCTTCCTTCCCGTGTCAAATCTATGATTGCTCTTAGCAGAAGAGCGGTGTGTCTTAATTAGCAGAGGAATTCCGTTACCATGGAGATGCATGGGAGTTTATTTCATGTACAAGGACAGCGCCGATGCTTGACAAGGAACGGTAAGTGCTTTTTCTTTCCGGCAACATTCGATTATTTTTAAATAATGAACACCTGGAATTTGACTTGGATTTTTTTTTATTTTTTGTGAAAAGTTTTGTTCAAAGTAGTATCGAACATCCCTAGTTTTAAAGTGAGCTCTTTTCAGCCATCAGATTTTTAAAAACGGCCAAACGGTATCCGTCAAAATACCGAATATCGGCTCCGATAATCGGTTCAATAATCCTCAAAGGTGCTTACCTTG
Organism: Hippichthys cyanospilos; assembly: GCF_059441005.1. Lineage (NCBI taxonomy): Eukaryota > Metazoa > Chordata > Actinopteri > Syngnathiformes > Syngnathidae > Hippichthys > Hippichthys cyanospilos. The sequence goes on along the minus strand of NC_142385.1, from coordinate 15,415,275 downwards.
ACCTTTGTGGTTGACCTCTTTGGCCGTGATGACTTTGTTGATAACCGTCTGCAGGAAGTCGCTCTCGCCGGCCACCCTGAGCGACGGGGAAAAAAAATGAAAATAAACGGGAGAATGACCATGAACGACACACACAAGGCCGCTCGTTAGCGGCGAGGCAGAAACGATCATTTCGGAAACGGCGTCCAGTTGGCTTCGGTCGGTCTTCGCAGATGGAAACTTTCTGGGCTATGAAAAAAAAAACTAGCATGCGCATCATGTAGTCGTCATTTGGCGCGGCGTTTGAGCGGCAGATGTGATGGCGATGCTGAGAGAAACGGCAAAGTGCGGAAAGGGAGGCGCCGCGCAATGTCAGACAAACAAAATGTGCTACTTCAAATCTTTGGGGCAAAATCTGGCGACGCATAATTGCCAATCAGGAAAATGACGTCCCTCGCCACATATTGGAGCGCTAATAGTACAAAAACGAGTCTTTATGATTGTTGACAAAGGAGCTTTGTTTGTGGATGTTAATGACTTTTGCTTTTTATGTGATGAGAAGATTGCACTTTTATCAGTTACAATGCACACCCCAAAAAGGGATTTGATGTCATTTCACTCTTTTATTTGACACATATTTAGTATGTGTAATCATTCTAAATCAATTTAACCTTAATTAAATTTTACTATAGGCGTCGCAATACAGCATTTTCACTTCCTGTACAATATCGATATTGCAGCCTACTGTCCGATACCCCAAATATGAATAATAACATGCTTGTGTTTCTTTTTTTTTTTAGGATGAAATATTAGAAAAGTGCTGTGCTTGTATATTACTGCTAATATCGGATATTTTGGATATAGCCCAAGATAATCCAATACTATTTTTAGTGTTTTCTTTTTCCCGATATTTTGTCTCTTCATCATTTAAAGCACCTGCTTGTTGTCAGGCTGTAATGACCATAATTTATGCGGACGGATGAAAATTCCGGGTCACCTGTTGGCCCCGTCGAAGCCTTTGCAATTATGCGGAAAATGGCGTTAAGCAAAAGGTTACTCCGCCTGTCTGCTGGAGTGGCAGCCTGTTAATGAGATTGCCTTAATTGAGTCAGCGGGGGGACGGAGGAACGCACGCCTCTTAAGGTCCGCGCTAATCAGGTGTCAAGGACTGGAGGGCAAACGGACGAAGACGGGCCGCGGAAGCATTGCGTCGCGCGCTTACGGCTGGAAGGGGATAAAGTGCTGCTTGTCTTCGTCGTCCATTTTGCCCGTGATGATGTCAGTGACGTCCATGACTGCGGGGAGGCAACAAGGAGAGCATTATTGTCGGAGACACAAAAACGTCCTCGGTTCCAATCGCGCCCATTTACACATACGGTAATCGAAAGTTGAATAATTCATTCAACCAAATTCATTGGCTTTTTTTAAGGTGGGCCAGACCTGCCACGCCGAAGGGTCTCCTCAGGCCCGACGTCAGCTTCTTAGTGTTGTTGTCGCGCAGCTCCATGCGGCCCACTCGCACGATCTGACACACGAAACTAATCTTCTCGCGCTTGAGGTCTTCGCTGCCCAAATCCTGAAGCGAGCACATTGTCAAGCAATAAGACCACAAAAAAACATGGCAGTGCACGCACGTCAATTCACTTGCAATGAATAACATTTTGGCAGTGTCAAACTAAAAGAAAGTATTACACGTTTATTGCCTCGCAGAGATAAAGTCAATTTAGCTTAATGCTAACAACGATGAAAAACCGCATCAGTGGGCTGTGTTGCAATGACATAATACTCGAAGAAAATGGTTCCCAACAGGGGTACATAAAGTCACTTCAGGAGCTTCATGAGATTTTAAGAGTCTTTCTGCAGCAATTAGCTAATCTAGTATAATGTGTTGTAATGTCGTGACAGGAGCAGCTTGCTTTGATTTTCAAATTAAGAGCAAATTAAAGGGAATATGAAGCAACTTATTACTCGAAAGCTTTCATTTGGGACGTTTTAAATGGACTATGATATCTGTTTTAATGCTTTTTAATGTCGCAGCAGGAAAAGCACATTTTACTTTTCGAGTGAATAGCGAACAAATTGGAACATGATGGAGGAACTTTGTTGCAAAAATATTACACAAGAGCTACATGATTAAAAACAGGTTGAGAAACACGACTCTAAGCGACATATATAGGGAGGAAAATGGTGCAATAACATGCAAAAAGATGAATACTTAATGTCATATATTCTTAATCCTCTGCAAAGAATGACTAATATTACAGCTGAGCAAATAACTGATGCAAAAAGGAAGGGGGGGGGACTTACGGTGAAGACGGCACGCAAGTTGTGAAGCTGGTCGATGTCCTTCACCAGACCCGAGCTGGACCACTTCACCAGGTAGTTCTCGCTGCCAGAGAGAAAATAAATCCATAAATAAATATTCCAGGACTCTCTGACACAGCAGTTCCTCGTAGAGGGCCCGACCTGATGAACTTGGACTCCACCGGGTCGTAGAGCGACATGAGCACCTCGGCGTCCTCTCCGATCTTGCACACCACGTTTTTGAGCGTGACGAAAAGGGCGAACGCCGGCGTAGAGGCGAACTTGGCCTGCCGGCTCAGGTCTATGTTCTGCCTCTGGGACTGGAAGGTGGGAAAATATTCGAATACGGAAGTTTCTTTCAAATGTTATCAAACGGATGGTTTTTATTCTTCTAATTTTTGTGATCCGGAAGGCGTTTCAAAAGAGCGGCCCATACTGGTATCAGCTGTCATTACGAGTCGGGGTTAACCTTTTCCTCTTGGATGCGGTCCTCGATTTGCTTGGAGGCCGTCTCGTGCGCACGAAACAGGTTGATGGTGCTCGTGAGCTCCGGGTCCAGAATGTTTCCATCTTTATCTCGAACCACCAGGTCCAGATCCAAGTACCTGGAAGAAAAAACATCGGTTCCAATGACTACCGGACATTCCGAGCACTTTTTCAAGTCACATCTTCAAACGTTATTGCAAGAGCTTAAATGGTTTTCTTCATTCTTGAATAATGAGTAAATCCTTACTTGTTGCCATAGTCGATCTTGGACGTGACTTTCTGTTTGAGCTCGGAGAGTTCGTCCTGCGGCAGCGTGCCCGACAGGATTTGGGAACGCCATTCGATCAGGTCGTAGATCATATCCCGCACCGAGTTGAACATCTCTCGTCTGTCTCCCTGAGTAGGTGAAAACTTGAGTCGGTCAGCGTACGTAGAGGTGAGATTGGCTGACGTACAAACGAAACTTGGCACTTACCACGTACAAGTCCCGCCATATTGAAGCCCACTCCCGCAGCGTGGTGGTGACTTCCTGTACCAGCGGCAGCTCGGTCGGAACCACCGTTTCCTTTTGCCTGCGGTGCAAACGGGATGATTTACTCTTGACACGTCGCAAGGCACATCTTGTACAAATATATTACAGTAGCAATTTTACAGCTAATATTACTGTAGCATTTTCAACGCTTTTACTGCCAGCCCAGTGAAAATGGATCTTTGACGTCTATAGCCGTCAATGGGAGAGAATGAGTCAAAGGAGAAGTCAAAAATGCTCAGGCGTCCGACTGAAAATGACATCAAAGATACCAACCAATCACAGCTCACATGTTTTTTTGGAGTTTAGCCATGTGACTTTCTCAAGCTGAGCTGCGATTGGTCGTTACCTTGAACAACAGCGATTTCCTTTTCAGTTATCAGCAAGTGACAAAATGGCCACCCGCCGAGCTATATTATTTTGTTAGATAATTCATATTCCACAAACAGAATTTCCATCATAATACTTAGTTGATTTTTTTTTTTATCAATCACCAATGATACTTTAATATTCATCACGTATTCCAATCAGGAATAAGGATTAGTCGAAAGCAAATCTCGGTATCGATTTCAAAGCTCTTTCATCTCCTTGCCCGACAGGAGAGCAGCATAACGCGGAACGGCAGCCGCAGTCTGTTGAAGTACTGACCCGCTGCCCTCGACCGTGGCTTCTTTTAGGTGGATGTAGCAGGCGGGAAAGATGCCCTGCCGGAGTGGAACACGAGTCAGACGGGTCGATGCGAAACATGTCGGGGTCAAGAACCGGGTCGGAACTTGACTGTGTTAACCAGACGCTCACCTTTCTGGATTTTCTCCTCAGCCTATGCCCTCTGTACCAGTCTGAAAAAGGAAGTGAGAGGGGAAAATAAATGCAGGGTAGGTATGGGAAAGAATACATTCATGACAGGGCTTTTTTGTTTGTTTGGTAAATATAGACGTAGTCAAAATCGACATATAATTGGCACTAATTAATTCTTTCAGTGCCAGGCGATATCGAGTGCTTTCACTCATCTTTCAAGGTCGACGGGATATTGTGTGCTATGTAAACGTGGGTGGTATCGTATAAAAGATTTGAGTTCCATTGCTTACTTAGCACTACAAGTATGTAATGTGTGCGTTGTACGTATGGCAACACTGCCATCCGGTGGTCACAGGTATCACTACAGTGCCCAATTGGCTTAATATTAGATAGGCACTAGTCAAGGGTGTCGGCTACCCTCCATAAAAAAATGTATTTGAAGAGAATGGTGTCATTTCTTATTTTAAAAGACGAGAATTCTCGTCCATGGCACTAAAAGAGTTAAATATACCATGATTTTTACCCGTTCGGCCCACATGAGAATAGATTTTCCTCCATCTGACCCCTGAACTACAGCATAGTTTAAAATGTGATTTTTTTTTTTTTTTTCCAGATTTTGAGGATGGGCTCCGCCCCATTTTCCTTGCCGGTATGAGATAAAGGTAGCGTTAGCTAAGATGCTTACGTTCATGCGTCTCCAGTATGTGCACGGTGTCTCCAATCTGCAGCGACAGCTCCTCCTCTCCGCGGGCATCGTAGTTGTAGATTGCTGAAACAGACCAGAGGGATTTTTATGGAGAGCGGCAAGCGGCGCCCGTTTACTACTTCCCGCCCACGTTAGGGCCCGGCGCCACCGTCGGTGTCATCGTCAACAGGCGGCGGGCGGCAAAGACCAAAACACTGGAGGCGGTGTGAAACCGAGCGGAATTCCTTTTGCTTTGAGGCCACTTTAATAAAAAATGCGCCGTTGGTCACGACGGAGCTTAACGGGCCGTGACACGGGCGACGTGTCGGAAGCTCGAGCTAACGGGCGCCGCTGCTTGCCGGTGATTGATGACCACCTTCGCCTCTAATGCGATTTCTTTTATTTGCTCCAAATATTGCCGAGGTTTTCCTGGGGACAAACAAGTTGTCAGTCGATAAGCTTCAAGCGCTGGTCAGGAATCAAATCTAACGGTGCCTTGAGATACAAGTGACCTGACTTAGGAGCTTTTCCCAAGTACAAGAAGTCAGTCGGAGGTTGTTGTTGTTTTTTTTTTTTTTAAACTGTTGTTTAAAGCTTAATTTGATCATATTTCAGTGATGTGATTCTCAACCTTTTTCTCAGCCTTCAATGTGTGACATATTTTTTCAGTCAAGAAGCGCTTATGCCATAGGTCTGATTATTACACCTTGGAACTTGCAAATCAAAATTTGTTACACAAATTTTAATTGTAAAAAAACACATTTATAAGTGAAATACAGATGAAAAATTGAAGAATTTATAAGGCAATTACTTTTTTTCCTCAAAAATGAAAACCTGTGGTTTATGCGATGTAAAAGGTGCAACGGATTAGCTTTTGAGAAAATTGAAGGCTTTTAGGTGTGCCTCAGTGTGTAAACTACAATACTATGACAACTTGTGATAAAGGTTGCCTCGTGTTCCAATCAATTTGCTCTTAAATTGAAAAAAAATTGCAAAACCCAGTTAAAATCGCAAGTAGCCCCTGAAGTGCTTTCAGGTACCCCCATTTGAAAACACTTTTCAAGCACAAGTCCTAAAATGCGCTAGTGGCGCATTTCAATTCGCCTTGCGTGTCAGTCTGCCATCAATAAATACACGCCAATGTTTTGTGGCCCTCAAAACAATCCAACGCGGTCAGAGAATCCACCAGAGCCGCATGCTGACGTGTGAACAAAGACCCGCGCTCCCCGCGGGAAATGCACGCAGTTTGTTGCAAGTACACAAAAGGTGACGTGGGGCGAGGGCCGCAAAACAAACAACAAAAACTGCAAGGCGGTTTTGTCACTTTACAGCGAGGCGCGCTCCGTTATGCCATGGCTAATGGCAGGAAATGCCTGTGTGTTTATTTTTAAGTGGGCCACTTGCTGTTGAAATGTCCCATCATCTAGGAAAATAAAATCCAGTGGAAAATATTCAGACACAAATACTGAAAACCTTTTTCATTTTGTGTTTTTAAGAGTCCAGACATTTAAACCTAGATTCTCAATTGTATCATTTATATAATTTTTTGCAAATATTTTGTGCCGTGTGGGTCACATCATTTTGCTGTATTTTATTTTATCAGTATACATTAATGGTGTTGTCGATTTTAATTTTCGATCAGAGCGTTACTTTCAATAAGCAATTAGATAACTAATCATTAGCATTGGAGTTTAGCATTTAAGATAGCGATGAGTGTATTAGCATGCTAGCTTTGTGTAGTGCACCATTCAGTGCAAAAACTTGAAATCATAAATAGCATTTCGTGGAATACCCCTTTAAATTCTCTTTAAGATAACTAACCATGAGCATTGGAGTTTAGCATTTAAGATAGCGATGACTGTATTAGCATGCTAGCCACTTTTGCAAAATCTGATGATTTAGCTCCTTTTCAAATCTTCGATTTCCATCATGACAAATGAATCAATTAGATTTGCCCAACTGTTGAGTGTGGCAACTTGCTAACACTCTTCCAAACACGGGCTAAAAATGCGCGCCGCTTTCCGAGATGGGGTTGGAGGAGCGGCCGGACGGGTCGTTAGCAGACGCGGCTCTTACGTAAGGACCTCGCAGAGCGCCATCAGATGCCATCGGTGGTGGACACCCGCCCCCTCCACAATTATCCAAACGAGGCAGCGACTGATTGTAATTCCTCACTTTGGGCTCAACTATAAATCGGGCTAATCCATGCCGTCGCCGATAACGCGGCCATTACCAGGCCTTGATGAAGAAAGCTGGAGCGCCATCAATAGCGGCGCCAGCGACCGACTCTGCCTGCTGCGTTTGTCTCAATTTCATCAGCAGAGCTCCAGCATCTCTCCGTATTTTTCGCACAAAGGCAAACCGGATTATAAGGCGCGCTGCCAGCTTTTGGGTGCGCCTTACACTCAGTATCATCTCATTTTTAGAGACAAGTTTTGATCAGCAAGTGGATCGGGAAATCTTTTAATATATACTGTATACAAAAATTGTTTTGTACTTTGCAAAACTGTTATATTTTTGCCTGTTTTCTGAAATTATGGGACTATCCTCTTTTTTTTTCCTCATGTCAATCGGATTGCAACGAGCACCTGCTTTTACGAATCAACAAATAAATGAATAATAAAAACGGATCCTTTTTTTTATTTTCTGGGGTTTATTTGTTGCAGAATGGATGAGTCACTGTGAAAGACTTGCAAAGCCGACTGTTTCAAGCGCAAAGGTTTGCACTGCAAGATGCTCAAAACACACAGGAAGTTAAGCGGGGGGTTTGCAAACAATTGTCCTAAGAGGTTATGTACCGCAAGCACTGATGTGACCGATTTTTTTCAGCCGACGCACATCATATCGTTTGCCAAAATTCTTCATCCATTGTTCATCTTCCTGCGCAACATCATGCTTCCTTCTTCCTTTAATGGAAGCTCTGCATCCATTGTCGTGTTTTTAATATCTGGAGTGGCATTTCCTCCGCGCTTGTGTCACCGGGAAGATTTTCTCCCACTCTTGCTATACTCGCTCATTTTCGCCCAATCGGGCGGGCGTTACGGCTACTTTTCGTAAAACGTCTTCAAGGGGTCGTTGTTTATTATTGTCTCAAGAGGAGAGGGCGCCGATTTCCTGTTGAGATTTGCGTGACTGCAAATGAGCGGCCTTGAGCTGCACACCGCAAGCGCTCAATAAGCACCATCAGCAAAAGACTCCAAAGTCATTTGCTTCCCCGCCGCCTCCGCGTACGAGTTTGACGGCGAGCGGCCGCAAACAAGCGGGGGCGCTGTTGATTCGGTCACATTTCCGCCTCATAACCCGGAAACGTATCAGCAAATCCAACTGAATGCTTTTTAATCCATTGACGAGAACAGTATATTTGTTTTTTTCTAATTAAGAGCAAATGAATTGGAACATGAAGCAATTTACTGGTAAACTGTGTTGTAGTGACTCCTTTGAAAAACATTGTACCTTTATAAACGAAGTTCAGAATTTTAACAAATCAAACACAAACGGCAGAGCGCTCAATTTTACGTCTTTTTTTTCATCCAAAAATATTGCGCTCATCAGGGGATACTCGGCTGAAAAAAATGTAAATATTTCATCGAGAGTACATCACTGAAAAACGCTTGAGAACCACAGGTCTAGACCGTATTAATACAAGGGGTGTCCCGATCAGATAATGCTATCAGGTTTTCGTTCGATATCAGCGCCCAAAAAATTTATCTTTGTTCGAAGTCTCTTTTAACATTTTATTAAAACGTTTTTAAAGGAGGCGTGCTATCATTTCGAATCAAAATCAGTATCAGATGGTACTCCAACCTGCATTATCTGTATCACATAAGTAGTATTGAAACAGCCGTAATTAAAATTCTGCGTCTGTCACAAGAATGATTTTTCTCGCCATCCAATTCAGTTAACGCCAGCAGTTTAATGTCGCGAAACCTTCTGGCAAATCTCTTTTAAGTCTTGGCTGAGGAGCGCTGAGCGATTGCGCAAGACATGGGAGGTTGTAAAGCAAGGTGACGGATGTTAGCCATGTTGGAATTTAATGGAAAAGCGCTCCCGGCGTTGAGGGCCGTACCGCCATCCGGGCCATCATCAAGTATTTAACCGGGCGCGAGCGCTCACATTAATACACCAAATGGCCTTTTCGTCAAAACGCCGGCCGCGCCCAAAAGTTACGAGGTCAATTTCACTTCGGCGCCGACTGACACCTTCATTAGAAATCCCGGAACGAAAGGGCGGGGGGAACGAAAAAAACACGGCACGAATGCAACAATAACAAGGACTTAAGTTGACGTTGACGTTATTTACGACCCCAATTGCCCGAGAGATGCTGAGCCCCTTGATTCTCCAATAAATATGAGGCAAGCTATTTTCAGAGAGCTTAGGAGACTTTGATAACAAGCGCCGAGAGACCATCTTGAAGCCGAGCGCTTGTGAGATTAGCTTCTGCTGCGCTGATGATGGGTCGTCCCGTGTCCGAGGCCCCGTCGCCCGCCCGCCCGCCAGCGAGATTAAAGCGCTACTTGGGAAAAGTTCGGAAACTTTCGTAAACTTTGCCAGCTGGCGTGTGGCCTAAATCGTCTGTTTACTCGCACGTTTTCTGAAAGCAGCAAAAGAAAAACAGAAATGTTTTCTTCCCATATGACGACAATTTGAACAAATTCGTAGCTGAGCAGTTGCTAGCGCTTTTACTGAAAGGTATGTGCCAGAATTGTCAAACTTTCGAAAAGATGGCTTCCTTCAGTAGCTTGTCGAGTTTTGCAAATTTTACGAAACTTTACAAAAAGCAAAAAGAAAGTTTTCTTCCCCGGTGACAAGATTTTGGACAAAACCGTATATAACCAGTAGCTACCGCTTTAACCGAAAGTGATTTGCCGTCATTGTTCAACTTTTTAAAAGCTGGCTGCTTCTGGCGGTTTGTTGAGTTTGCCAAACTTTACGAAAACCAGAATTTTTGTTGTTTTTTTTTTTTCCCCGGTGACGGCATTTAAAACAAACTTGCACCCAACCAGTAGCTAGCGTGTTTACTGAAAAGTACGTGGCAACATTTTTCAACTTTTTAAGTGATAGCTTTTTGCGAATTTCACGAAACTTCACAAAAACCAGAAAAAAACGTTTTCTTCCCCAGTGACAACATTTTGAACAAAGTTGTAGCTTATATCGGAGCTAACACTTTTACAGAAAGATAAGTGCCGTAACTGTTAAAATTTTAAAAGCTAGCTAGCTACCTTTGACTGCTTCTTGAGTTTTGCAACATTACAAAACTTCACGAAAACCAGAAAAAAAATGTTTTCTTCCCCAGTGACGACCTTTTGTACAAACTCTGCTAACAGTAGCTTGCGCTTTTACCGTAACTTTTTCATTATTTTTTTTAATTAACAATTACAATAAACCGGTGTTGAACTCATCAAGAAACTTGCTTTTGCAAAGGAAGCGTGCAACGATTTCCACAAAAGTAGCGTCAATGTTGTCCAGGAATTTTATCAACACAGAAACCAACCTGCGCTTTTCCAAGGTGACATTTTTTCCTCAGTTATTGCCCAGGAATATCCAAAAAGAAAGTGTCAGGCGAGACTAAGAGGGAAAATCCCGCTTTCACGCCACTAGCTGCCTAATACGAGTTGACAGTCCGGCGCCTCTGCATTATTATGGTGGCCGAGTCCCGTCTTAATTATGTAATGGTGCCGGTCGACGTGGCTAACCTGCGTTTCACACCGCCATCCAGCACGCCATTGGGCCATCTGTCCTACAGGCAAAGAAAGCGCGGCGGGGTCACCTCGGCAGACAAAGCCGAGTCTTTTTGGATCAATACCGCCGGGGGAGCCGAGGGGGTGCGTTATACGCCGTCATTCAGGTTCCTATGCAACGTTTGCAGCCTTTGTGTTAAATTAAGCCCCTTTCACACTATATTTGATTCTGACAGTGTTATGACTGTGAGCAAAATGATCATGGGATCACTGTAATAAAATTACAGCATCATTCTTTTTCCAATTGATCGCAATCTAATTTGGTTTTGAACAAAAAAAAAGAATAATCGGTTCATTAAGAAATATGTACTATAGTTTGGAACAAAAATAAATAGGTATAATAAAAACAATAAGTACATTAAACACCTCGATGCATGCCATGAAGGTAAATAAATAAATAAATGGCAATTGCCATCAAATTATTCTCAAACTCGCGGCTTGTTGAAGCAACTCTGCAAGCACTAATGCGGGAGTGTCTCGCTTATTTTAGCTCAAGGGACAAATTTATGCCGTTTATATGTAGATTTTTGCAGTGAAATAACCCTCTATACATCCCAACACAACATTTTTTCCTGCATAAAACGAACCGAAATTTTTAATGTTAGTTGTTTACATTTGTTCAGAACAGTGTGATGCGATGAAGGGCACGCGTCACGTCTTTCACAAGAATCGGGTCAACGCCGGTGATTGAAGACACATGGTTGGAATTTTTGCAGTCAGATTTTAATTGCTCCCATATTTGGCAGCCTCCTACATCCAGCATTGTTTATCTTGGGTGAAGGGTGACTAGGGATTTATGGGGAAAAAAAAAAAAAAGAAAGACGGCTGGGATGCGTCAGCAGCTGGATCGTCAGTACCGCGGACAAGCGCAAACGCACATCGCAAAAGCTAATCCGGTCATTGACAACATGAACGACGGAACAACTAAACCTGACTGAAGTTGTTTTGTTTTTGTTTTTCCCCCCAAAGAAAATTTCCGACTTAGAAGCAGTCCTTCTTAAATAGTGGGGCATTTTTGACCCGAGGGAAGGGCAAAAGGCTTTGTTTTGGCTGTGTGAAGTGTAATTGCACATCCATGGCAACAGGGGGTGCAGTTGTGCTCTAATTGGTCAAAGCTCCTGTGTTAATGTTCCAGACCGATTTAGATTCATTATTAATTGATTTTTTTTTCCACTGCTTGATGAAATTATATGATAATTTTCCTGAATTGCTATTGTTGTTGCTGTTGGTGATGCATTTTAAATCCTTTGTAGGACTCAGATTAGTTGACAAATCCAAATAAACTGTAACATTAATATTTGTAATCACTGTGGCAGTTGGGAGGGGTGTTTTTTTTTCTTAATGAGGGAGTTGCAAAATGTAATTGAGAAGAACTGCTCAAAAGGAAGAAGCTTTGAAAGAAAAAAGCGCGAGGTAATCTACAATAAGAAAAGTTCATAAATCACAGTTGTCAAACTAAAGGCCCAAGGGCCAAATCCGGCATGCCCCATCATTTTATGTGGCCCGCGAAATGCTGATCTGACTTTGATTTTCTTTAACTTTTAAAGTTTGTGGGGGAAATAAAAAAAATTATTTTGTTCCCAATCTGTCTTTTGAACAGATTTCACCAGCCTTTGATTTCAAATTTAGGTAAGCGTGTGACTTGAAAAGCGTTTGGCTTTGCAGTCATTCCGGCCCTCTGCCAAAAACTATAATTACAATGTTGCCCACAATAAAAAGGAGTTTGACACCCCTGTATAAAAAAACGCGATAAAGTGAATCCGCGATGAACGAAGCGCGATGTAGCGAGGAAGCGCCGTCCCCGGTTGAGCGAACGATCGAACCAGACCGCATAAGTACAAACGACGTGCAGTAAAGAAATCGGAAAAGGGTGAAAAAGTTCGGAAGCGGAGCGAACCGGAGGCCCCTCGGCCCGCGGGTCTTCCCCGCACAGGAAACGGCGACCTAGGCGCGCCTCGAAACAATTCCCAGCGTCTTCCCCGCCGCGGAAAAACGAGCACACTTGTGGAATTAGCGCTTGAAAAGTCGCTGGCAACTTTCAAGCCAGAAAGACGCTCACGCGGTCCAAGGAGAAGCCGGAGAGTGTCGGTTCCGGTTCGGCTTCGCGGTCCCTTCCCAAACTTGTTTCAATCTGAGAGCTAAGCGACGCTAACGATGGAGTTGCCGCTTTGGGCTTTTTGGCTTACCGACGCCGTACTTTTCCTTCTTGGTGGGCACCCAGCGAGACATCCTCCGAACCTCCTGGCCCGCTTTCCAACGGGCCGCGCAGGCGAGAGCTCGTCGCTCGCAAAACGCCGGACTTTTGCTTCACTTTCGGACGAGAGTTGAGCAGCTACTCCGGGTAGCCATGTTTTTTTTTTTTTTTTTTTTTTTTTTTGCCCGCTGCTGAATGGAGGCTCCGCCAGGGGGAACCACGGGAACTTTCGGTCTTTCATTTTTTTCTTCATCCGAAATAGCAAAGCGTGGAATTTGATGGGAGATGTCTTAATTATTATTTTTTTATTATTAAAGCATCACACATCACTCGTCTTTTACTTCTTCCAAGCAGAAAGTGATTTGGGCATGACATTTTTGAATAGGCAGATTTGTGGGCCACCATTTTTTAAAACATTATTATTATTATTATGATTCATTTCAAACATGAACAAAATGAACCTTTCCAGAAAAATAAATATGCCCTAAAATGTAAATACATATATTTTTTTACGTTTTTAACATGATGCGTATTGATTAAAGTTCTTTGTTTTGGTCCGCTAGCTACACTATTATCACTATTATTTTGTAAACCTATTTTTACGTTTTTAACATGATGCGTATGAGCAAATGATATTTGCTTTGGGCTACAATCTACACGTGAATATTATTGTTAATAATAATAATTAAAGTACAATTTAAAAAACTGTATCAATCGATTTTGTTGTCACTAGGCAGATTTTATAACATGCAGTGGTGACTTTTTGGACGCCTCGAATCAACTTAGTAATGTTTATATTGTGATGTTTTTATATTTACACGTATCAATATTCAACCATTAATGTGTCCGTTCTAACATATACCAGCATATATCGTCATCATAAACACGACATGAAATCACATTTTAGCAAGCCAGTAATAAAATTGCTTGGATTTATATACTGAAATTTGTCACTTGTTACTAGGCAGAATCAGCACGTGCCTAATTTTGGCCATTATTTTTTTTTTTCAATTAATAATCCTGTAAATGCAATGAAATTTTCTACCACCGCCTAAAGTTTCACAACAATGATCACGAGGCATAAAAACCTTCTACTCTTGGTTGATTAGAAACATATAAAACAAAACTGTCCAGTTTTAAGGTACCCCACTAGCGTTGCTTTGGTGTTTATGCTCACATTATTCTCTCATACCTTATGAGGGCCTTCTCAGTTATGCACCTCCCGTCTCCCCCACACCCCAGATGGCGAATGTTTTTTTTTGGGGTGATTTTATTTCGTCGTAAAACAATATACAAGCTTTATGCACTGTTGCGAAGAGACAAAACATGCAAAGGCTACAGCTTTACGGAGCTTAATATAATAGAGGAGATTAATTAAAGCAGTAAAGTATACCCATACCACCAAAAGTCATTATAAAATGAACCTATACAGAACGTGTCTATAAAAGAGGCAATTTAGGGCTGTTTTACTGTTATATTATTTGATGTTACATAGTTATTGGGGCAATGAGAGGCGTTTTTTTATATTAGGTTTATGGCGTACAATGACAAATGTTTTTTAACAACAAGCTTAATAATTTGCTCTGTCCCATTCTGGAAACAGGTCAACTAGGTCAAAAAGTGGCAGCCACAACTTGGGTTATTCATTTAACGCAAAATGTCTGTTCAAATGAATATAAACCCAATTTGTTTGTTTTGTTGAGTTACTGATATCTGTGGACTCTGTGTAGCTGGCATTAAAAGTTATTGTAAAAACCTTTAAGAAATTTTAGTATGTCCTGATGTTTCCCAACATCTACAAGAGAATCCTTGTTTTACTCTGTTCCTAGGAATCGTTGTTTATTATTTTTCCCACACGGAACAAATAATTTACTTTCTGTACATGCCCGAGGGGTCATGAAAAATAATCTCGTTCATTAGTGCCCCCTGAAAATAAATAAATAAATAAATAGCCCCCACGTTAAGAATCACCTTTCAACACAAAAGTCAATCATCACACAAATATGTCAAGATTTCTGAAATGTAAACAAAAGATGATCTTTTTGGTTGGGTCATTTTGGTCATCTTTCCGAGGCTTCGTAGTGAAAAAGGAGGCTTAAAAGCTATTTCACCGCTGCCAGCAGTTTTGAAAATTCGTCGCCCATGTTCCGCTATCGCAATTTAAGGAGAACCGAAATCACTTTAAAAGTCATTTGTGAAACACAAAGATTCAATTAAGCAAATCAAATTTTCTAGTTTTTTTTTTTTGTGTGTGTGTGGTTTTTTTTTTAAGACAAACATGACGGCATGCATCATCATGTATATGCTTGTTGACTCTTCCGCCAGCCTTTGCGAGAGTCACATGGTCCAGACAGAAGCTCCAGGACAAACCCGTCTCGGCGTCATCTGCAGATCACAAGATCTGGGACGAGCTCAAATGGGGGGATTGATCACGGAAGAGGGGTGGGTGCGAGCTTTATTTTGCTCTAAGAAGTCCCCAAATGACATTGATATTCCTACCAGAGATGTTATCTTAATACGGCATCCGTCTACTCAAACGCTCTATGGCACCACATTTTGACGATTGAAAAAAAGTTAAAAAAAAAGAAGTCTTTTGGTTTGTTCTACAATCAACAAGCGTTTGTTTTTTTTTGCTGAAACTGCCCCCCTTCTTGTATCTTCCAGTCTCCCTCCCTTGTGCTCAGTAAGTCTTTTGTTAGGCTGAGCATCCCTCACACTGCTACATTCCATGACTGGAGACAGCGCCCTGTGGCACCTCGTTTGTTGAAGACTATGTACACGGAACATCCAAAGTCAGGAGGGCCCATTTTCGGTAAGTATCGGTATCCGCGGTTGACACGGGGTCGGCTTGATCAAGAGTGTCCTCCGGTGTAAACGTCTTTGATCGCAGCCTGAAACCGGAGATCCGCCAAGTGGTTACCCGAGCCGCCGGAGGTGGGATGAGTCTCCGAAGACCAGCTGCTCACCCGCCGACGGGCTGGAGGGGATCCGGAGATGAGTCCCGCTGGGAGACCCGGAGCTCCAAGGGGGGCAGCTTCTCCCGCGGGTCTCCCCGGACCCCTCGGCCTCACAGCGCCGTCGAGGGCAGACAGCTGGACGGTTGGATTCAGCAACTTCAGAGAATGCAGGGCGACGGCGACCGGGCCGATAGAGAAGCGAGCGATCGGAACTGGAGACCGTACAGGACCCCCTCCTTCAGCGGGGTCTCGTCCTCCTACGGTAACATGACGGGGAGTTGTCCGGGCAGCCGGGAGTCCCTGCAAAGTGAGTTCTTTGTCCCCGTGGGGCGCAGGGGGAGTCTGGAAAGGGTTCATATCTCACAGACGCCAAAGAAGGAGCAGTCCCAACTCAGTTATGTCGCGCCGGTGAAAACCGGGTGGCTTCCCATTCAAAGACGCGTGATGAAGGCGGAGGATTCGCAGGACCAAAGACAAATTGTTTCGCCACACCCCGCGGTCCAGGTAAGACTGAATCAAAGCTTCCATAGCCCTTTTTCTCCAGTGTCATCACACCTAATGTTGAAGTCAAGACCTCACGAATCGCGATCGAGACTAGAGAGTATCAAGCTCTAGACAAGTCCAAAACTGTTATGTTCTGGGTGGGGTTTGTTGCGGTTAGGTGTCGAGGTTTTCTGTAACTCTCAAAGACAACATTTACCCAGATAGTTTCTATGTCTGTACCCTTGACTTGGGAACGTACCTGCACGTTTTTGGTCCGTGCAAAAGTACAATTAGATCAGTCCGATAATTTGTCCAATTTTGCTGAGAGAAAGGTAGCCATGTTTCTGACCGTGGACTGTCCGAATAGGATTGCAGTTCACCAGTTTCTGGCTATGTAAAACAGTCTTTGTGGCGGTTGGAGCTACCTTGATTCAAGAGTATTACTAAACCGTCTTTTTACGCACATCTTTGTAAGGACTCAGCTCCGCTTTTCCCAAGGATTTGCCACTGTAATCTAGGGCTTTGTGACTCTTCGGTCTTCAAATCTCAAGGTAAAACTACAAAGTGGAGACTTTAAAAAAAGAGAGAGAGAGAATGCCACAGAGAGCTTTTAGTCATGAAGTGTCAAAGGCCCATGGCGGCATCGCATCCTTTTGATAAGAGCTTTACTGTGCATTATTTCTAAAGGTTTACAACAAGCATGAGAGTTTGAGTTTGTGGTCCTGAGAAAAAGATAGGTCATGTGCGGCAAAGTCCTTAGGAGCATTACTCAGGCAGTCACAGAGCTTTAATGAGCATTGACTTATTCTGCTCTCGGAAAACAATTCGGGTATAACCCTACGGATGTTTACCTCCACCAAGGTCCATTTTTGGATTCTAACACCCCACGACAATTTCTTCCCAGGTAAAACTGAAGCAGCCCATCACGCCGACGATTCTGAAGAGTCGAGGAACAGTCAGCCTGCACCAAGGTTTGCGCTGGTCCCGAGTTCCGCACGTTAGCCGCATCTGAAAGCGCGAGGTATTTCGAGGCCGAGCTAGCACGCAGGTTATCCGCGTCATCAGAAGATTGATGGCCGCCTCTTTTCAGTAATACTCCGGACCAACCGGACTGGATGATGAAAAATAATAAAGTTCATTTGGAGAGCAGCTGCCGCCACTCTGGCGGGATTGTACTTGATGGCAAAGAGCCTCTATTAGCCTGGAAAAAGTGAGAAAAAGGGATAGAGGCCCAAGATAAGACGAGATGTAGACTGATTGGAGAGGGAGCCGTCCCCCGCCCCGCTAATCTTCGAGCGCTGGCTCACTTTTATCCCAGGTGTGATCCCCCAACCCCGTCCTTGTTTAGGCATCGATTATCCCGTCCAGACCCCAGAGCCGCTTGCGGGAATCAAAGCGATCCATCCTCCGCAGCTGGAAACGCGCATATAAGCGCAGTTGAAAGAAGCCGAAAGATAATCAATAGTCGGGTCAATCACAGGATTTGCCTTCTCAAAACTACTCGATTACGTACACAACGTCGGCCCGTCTGTCATATGAACTGCGTTGCCATCTGATTATGACCCGGCGCTGCTTACTTTAGCCCTGAAAGAGGAAAAGCATATGCACATAGTTCTTGACGTGGAATCGTAAGACATGACAACTTTTAATTGCATTTAGCACATTTTCCAAAAATGTAAAGCACGCACACTCACTTTCTTGCAACATTTAGTTTGTGGATTTTAGCTTTTTGTCAAGTACGAGTCAGGCTAACCCGCTTAACGAAGTCATTGAAAGGCTAGCAAATGCTAGCGCCCCCTGGTGGTTTTGGGGTGTCAACGCAAAAACTGCTATTGCACCCTGTTCGCAAGTTGCAGTTGAAAGGATGAATGCAAAAATTGGGGAAAACGCAGGTTCAAATGTTGGCTTTGCAATATGTCCAAAATGGACAATATTTCCAATTTTCAATGGCAGTAAATGAGCCCGACATAGGCTGAATTTGACATCTGCAGATTATGCGTTGAAAATCCGTTTGTTCGTCTATAACTTAAAAGGCATCTCTGCGGCATAAGCCTGTTTTTGTCAAAACACATCAAAAACATTAACCCGAATGAGCACTTTGAACAATGCCTTTGGGTGTTCGGCCATCAAAAGTTGAAATGGCCTGATGGTACTGAGCGAACGAAGCCAAAAAGGACAGGGCTTCCTCTTTGCCGGCCAATTTTCACTTTAGCTAACGCTTAACAGGCCATCAGCATGAGCACTACATTGGGAGGACGGCAGCTAACGTCGCCGGAGGCAGGACGAGATTATTCAGGGGACACAAATTAGCCTACTGCCCCCCGCCCCCCTTTTTTTGGGTGTTGTTTTGTTGCCGAGACACAAATGAGACATGGGGTGAATCAGATGGAATGCGGCGAGGCAGCATCTGTGAAAACACATTATTTGTGTTTTTTCTTGCTGCAATCACATTTTGCAAAAAGTGGGGCCATTTTCAAAACTTGTCTCCTGCGGAAATGAGAACGGCTGCCGATCATCTCCAAAGCGTTCGCGGGCCAGGCGGGGATGCGGGGGTTAGCCCCGCCCCGTCGCCATGGCAACAGCAGAAGTATTTTTTTTAATTTTGGGTCCATGGACTCTACCTACTTCTAGGGGTGTTTTTTTTTCTTCCAAGAACTGACACACTTCACTGCCATTGACGGCTATAGTCGTCAAGTTGATCAAATTGATCTTTCACGTCAATTGCTGTGAATGAGTATGTATTATGACGATAACGTGTAGCCCCAAATACCAGAGATTTACAAAAAGAAGTCTATTTTCAAGAAAAATGAATAAAAGATGAATATAAATATTTAAGGAGAAGTCAACCCCAAAGTTCTGTTCTATACACCCACATTAGTCTAAATAGGCCATTGTGATTAATTCTGTATTTATGGATATATAATTTAACTCTTGTGCGTTATTTTGACCATTTTTAGGTCTTTTTTTCCCTAGATCATTCTCGCAGTATTTTATCCTAAATTTGGCACACACGTGGTAGCGCTCATGCCATGTTATTACTGTTTTTATTGCCTACTTTATTATTTGCTCTATTGTGTGGAATGTTAGTCTGCTTGTGGAAATGAAAAGAATAAAAAAAATCATTGAGTAGTGTTAATATGCATATAAACATAAAACTCTTGAATCGTGAATGTCACACTTTGACGGATTGTCACCATCCGGGTGAAATTTCAGCTCCCTAGTGACTTCTTTCAATGCTTTCCCTTTCACGTGAAATGCCTTAGATGTAAAGATCAAAGGTTGGGATAAAATACCACAAAAGGGTGTATACGGCTCTTTCCCCCCATTTATCCATGTGAGATTTATGTGCAGATTTTAATTGGCTACTTTTTCAAACGTCTTGCTAACACTTTATCGCCAACCCAGCCAGTTGCTCGCACGCCAGTGTGAGAAACGCTACCCTCAAGAGTGCCCCTTCTGCATTCATTTTCCATCGGGATCATGCATTATTGACAGTGTCAACAATGTCGGTGCGAGTGTGAGGGACGCCAAACACGTGTGTGTGCCCGTGTGTGTGCGCGTAAGACAGACTGGGAAGAGTACATGTGGTGACGGCTTGTTTTGCCTTGCTACATTTTGCCGTAGATGGCCAAGCGGCGAGGAGTCAGCGCAGGACGTGGCAGGCTCCCGAGCGCTCACCTCCCGTCATCAAACAGGTACCAGACACACGTGCGTGTGTGCGCACGTGCGCACTTTTTAGTTTTTGTTTAGTTTTTGTGCGAAACGACAAGACAACATCGTCGTCCGATAGACATTAAAATATCAGAAGTGCTCCCAAAACTATGCTTTTCAGGACCCCCTAAATCATACATTGTGTTTTATACGTAAGAAAGTAGACTTGAATTCCAAAAAATGTCCCGTTCCAATAGTTGCGTCAATATGAAAAAATTTCATGCTTGTTTTGCACAAGAACCCCCCCCCACACACACACACACACACACACACAAATGGGTCGTTATTTTTACAAGTTGACACAAATTGACAGGGTTAACCTGGCCTAAGTCATGCATTGTTTTTTGCGCCTTGTCCCCATATAAATTGCTTCAAAATTGGAGCATAAACATTAAAAATCCAATCCTTGAGGGCTGGTTTCCTGTATATCTTTGAAGTTACTCTCTCAAACACACCTGATCCAAATGATTCTAATGATTTTCAAGCTCCTGCTTAGCTTGCTAATAACCGGAACATTTAAATCAGGTGTGTTGGGGAGAAACACCTGGAAAACATGCAGAATACCGGCCCTCGAGGACTGGAGTTTGACAACTGATTTTATGTGTGTAAAATACAGCATTTTGAAATTCTAGAAGCCATTTAAAGCGCTGTATAGAGATTTCGATGCCAGCCATGCAAACTAGTGCATTAGTTTTTGAGAACATTCTCGTCACAAGTGGGACACAAATATGAAATAGCACCTGTAATGCAGTGCATCATTATGTCTTTGGCGCTTGATGTATGGCATCAGAAGACACTTTTTTTTTTTTTGCTTGGGGGCCTCTTTATGGAGGTTGGAGTCTCATTGTCATTCCGGAAGGAGACGTCGCAGACGTCACGGGCCCGGCGGCGCGTGCGTGGCTGCCGGCGCATTGACCGTGTCCAGCCCAGAGTCATCTGACTGCGGAAGGAACAGAAAGACCCCCCCAAGGAAAGCGAGTCGAGGCAGCTGACCCGCTATTTAAAAACCCGGTCACACTCGCAAGACCTCACGCTTAATCCATTAAAACAGCGCTTCTCCAATGGGGGTACGAGTGGAAATTGGAACGGGGTTTCTGCAAGTCTCAGCGAAACTCCTGTCATGTTTTTTAATGTCCTGACTGGAACAGTGCATTTTTCAAGCTAAGAGCAAATTAATTGGAAGATGTTTGAAGTGTTTGTTTTTTTTTCCCCTTCAAAACAAAAGTCCATTAGAGTGTGGGGCGTTTTAGAAGTAATAAGTACATTCTACTGTCTCAAAAATGGACTGATCCATTACATAGGTCAACATGATCCACTTGATGGCTTGCTTTGCACAGTGCAGCCCTCCCAAAAATTGGATTGTGTAAAACAAACCAACACAAAAATTTTACTTAAACTGGTTCATTTTTTTTACCCAATTTTGTTATTTTTGGCCCAAATCGAAATGTAACATAAGTACTGCACTGACAGGAATATTACATTTTATTCTTTTCAAATTAAGAGCAAATTTATTGGAACATATTTGAAAGTTTTTTTTCCTTCAAAAATGTGTTGTTTAGTGGGCAAGGGAGTTAATAGGGAAAAAGTACACTTTCTGACATTCTGCACAATACAACTCTTCCAAACATTGGATCATTATGTGCAAAGCAACTCAAAAAATTTGGTTAAGCTAACCCAAGGAAAGCATTGGTCAATTACAACTATTTTTACTGTCTAATTTTGACCTGAATTGGGTTATTTTTGGCCCAAATTAAATGTAACCGTTTTAATGCCCTGACAGGAACAGTACATTGTGCTCTTCAAATTAAGAGCAAATGAATTGGAAAATGTTCAAATTGTTTTCTTCCCCCAAAAATATGTTGGTTAGGGGGGAGTCAAGGCTGAAGCTGACTCCTCATACCCCCAATCTCATCTCCAGGCGTCTGACAAACAAAGCTATCCTGCTAATGAGCAGAAGAAGCCTGGAATCTGGAAAGTACTGAGAAGAGGCTGGAACAGTCACAGGCTGTCAGGCGCAGACACTCGATTGGGTCAACCCAAGACGGAGATCCACTGTGACCCGCATAGGGCATCTCCTCTGCTTAGAAAAACCGGAGCGGTAGAGCCTTCACAGAGTCCTCTGAGAACTTTCGCTAAATTTGTGCAACACGGGGCCTACGGTTCTCCTGGTATGTAGACAGCGTTCTGGTTCCACATTTTCGAAAATGTAAGAAACAGTGATTAAGGGCAACTTTGGTTCTGTACTTAGACTCCCATGAGGAACCAAGCAGAATTGAAGAACCGCCACAACGTAGACCTCCAGAAACCTTTCCTGAGGTGCCCCATCCCCGGCAAAGGGCGAGTGGCGGTCCGCCCCTGACGCCCCCCCTCCAGCCGTACCGACGCCACAGCTTGGAAGGGTCTCACATCCAGACCACGTCCACGCCCACCACCCTCATCCCTCGCGCTAAAGTGGGCTTCTCATCCATCACCATCTCCAGCCGCAAAGTGGGTCGCTCGGCCAGTTTCGCCGCGTCCGACCGGACCCCCGAGCCCATGGACCCCAGGAGGGCCACCATCGTCAAAGTGACCGAGCAGAGGACGACCGTCAGCTCCGCGCCATGGATCCCCCCCAAAAAAGCCGCCATCATCAAAGTGACCCAGCATCAGGAGAGGATCTACGGCCCGGGAAAGGAAAATGGGACGCGGGCGTCCATCCTAGTTGGACCTCCGGTGCAAAATGGTAAGCCGGTTTCCGCTGAGCTCCCTGGGCAGGAACCCAAGAGAGCGGCCGTCAGGAAATTGAGCTTGGGGCTCCCTCGGGAGACCTTTCGGGAAGCAGCGAAGAACGACCAGCAGGGGGCGTTTACCACCAGGTGGAGCTCCACTCCATGCCTCACCCTCATTCAAACGCCGGGTAGGTTGGACATCCATAATCGGGTCGAAAAAGGACTGATCCATAATTGGTTCAAAAATGGACTGACCCAACTTGGTTGTAATTTTTTTGTTGTTGTTTTTAGCCAACATTATGAATCCGTTCTAGCCGATGCATCGCTCCCGCTTGGAGCACAAGCGGAAATCCGAGCGTCCTTAACTGACCAACAATAGCTCTCCCTCATGTCATTTTACAAAATCCAAACATTGCGATGCGAAGGTCCCGGCCGGCGTCCTCGTTAGTCAGCATGACGTCCTCGCGCTAACAAATCTGTTTGATTATGCAAACGGAGCCAGCGTGCTGCTCGTTGACGACGCGCACTGAATAAATCGTCTTTGGTGGTGTCGTCAGCTGTGGCTAAAAAGCAGCCCGACGCAAGGGAGACATATTGTATCATTTGGCCCATTATGCAAACAAAGCGGAATTTGAAGAATTAAAAATGTCGTACGGAAGTTGATATTTTATAACTAATGACAAACGAGTAACTGAAGTTAGTTTAAATTTGGCAAAAAAAGGCAGCTAAAAAGAAGACATTTAGGAGCTGAAATTTCACCCTGATGTGAAAGTTCAATGTTCAGCGAGCACTTAGTCATCACAATAGTCCGGAGTGTGCCGTTTCTGCTAGAATGATGTGAAAGAAAATGACCTTATGCAAGATTTGGACCATTTTGGGTCCTATTAGTTAAGGGATGGATGATTAAAATAAATAAAAAATTAAAAAAGGCCAAAAATGGCCACAAAGTAGCTGAAAGATTTTATTCGATTTGAATTTCCTTGCAATGTAGAGCCTCACCAGTCTCCAGAGGAGGTCCTGGCGTTAAACGCGGCCGCCATCATCGCAAACATCAAACTTCAAAGGCAGCTGAGTAAGAAGACAGCATCACCCTGCCGATCGGAGGGGGATTCCGCCGCCTCCCCCCGGGGAAATTCAGGTGCGATTATTACTCTTCAAATGCAATCATCCCCCCCCCCCCCCCCCCCCTCCCGCCCCCTTATTAAACATCGATCTAGGTCACAATGAGCGCAAATGTTGCAAGCGCGGCGCTTTCCCTTCCGCAGCCGCCGCCTTTGATTGAATTGTCCTCCGACGAAAGTGACGACAATGCCGTTGTCTCTGGATCCGCAGCGGCGGGAGACGGGGGAGCTGGCGCAAACGCCGAGGGCCGCGTCCCCGACCGGGACGGGCCCCGCCATCGATCGGCGACGGGCGCTCCCGACCTGGAAAAACCGCGGCGCGCTATTTCTCTGCAGGTGACGAACTCGGAAAACATGTTGAATGTCATTTTGGCGGTAATGTGGAACTGCCGATGCGCTCGAATGGCTTTGCCGGTCAAAAATGTTGGGCGGGTTTAGATTTTCAGGGGTCCTCTGTGGACTGCGTCCCCCGGCATTTTTGTTTTCCCACAAGGACAAAAGTATGACGTGGTTGCGTGCAGGAAGCGCTGCGGAAGTCCAAACCGAGCTTCATCGCTCGCTCGCGGGAGCGCGTGCGCAAGATGGAGAGGAGGGCCCAGGAGAGAAGGGAAGGCTCCGCAAGCGGGGGCCCCCAAAGTCAAAGCTTCACCGCTCGCCCACAACGGGGACCTCAACAACACGCCCGCCCCGCAAATGGTAAGACCACTTGTAAATTGTCCTCAAAATCAACGTTGATGAACACTTAATGGCTCATTCACTTTTGTCTGCAAGGAACAGCAATAAAATCCCTGGGTCACTTTGACCCGGGGCGTATTTAGCCACCCAAATGTGTCTTGAATGTGTAAAATCCAAATTTACTATGTTGCTTTAAACATTGATTTATGTTCATTTTGAAAGAAGGGCAACAATGTCTCTGGGTCAATATGACCCGGAGGGCTGCGTGTTTATCCAAGGGTCAAAAACTCCATTTTTTTTTTGGTATTTTCTTTGGGGTGTGGAACCCACTCACAAAGTAACAAAGTAAATACTTAATTTTAGACGTGTGTTACCTTTGTTTCTCTGGAATAATAATAAATATCTGGGTCAATTTGACCCGGAGGACTGCGTGTTTATCCAAGGGTCAAAAACTCAGTTTTTTTTTTTGGTATTTTCTTTGGGGTGTGGAACCCACTCACAAAGTAACAAAGTAAATACTTAATTTTAGACGTGTGTTACCTTTGTTTCTCTGGAATAATAATAAATATCTGGGTCAATTTGACCCGGAGGACTGCGTGTTTATCCAAGGGTCAAAAACTCAGTTTTTTTTTTTGGTATTTTCTTTGGGGTGTGGAACCCACTCACAAAATAACAAAGTAAATACTTCATTTATACAGGTGTGCTACCTTTGTTTCTCTGGAATAATAATAAATATCTGGGTCAATTTGACCCGGAGGGATGTGTGTTTATCCAGAAGAATCAAAACCTCATTTTTTTTTCATTCGAAATCATGTGTGGTTATCCCATAATTTTAGAAAATATTTTTTGTGTAATCCTGCTAGTAACTATATATGTAATAATATATAATAAATAATAATAATAATAATAAATAATATTTATGTGTGAAACGGTTATAAAGAAAAGCATAATTTTGTTAAACATACCTTGTTCTTCATGCTACGGTGTTCAATTATTCTCTTCCTTCCTTAGTGAAAATGGTTTGAGGTTATCTGAAAAAAAAGAAACATCATGCGTTTACCTGTTTTTATATAATTCACATATTGTTTATTTTTATACAAGAAAACATTGAGGCGCTGCTAAGCATTTCCAGTGAAAATGCGCATGCTGCCCTCTTGCGGCCATAGTAGAATACTACAACCTAACGATTTCAATGTGGAAAAAAAAAGTTTCATGCATTTCAACAGTAGTTTTCTA
Organism: Hippichthys cyanospilos; assembly: GCF_059441005.1. Taxonomy (NCBI): domain Eukaryota; kingdom Metazoa; phylum Chordata; class Actinopteri; order Syngnathiformes; family Syngnathidae; genus Hippichthys; species Hippichthys cyanospilos. Next base: position 15,389,671 of record NC_142385.1, on the reverse strand, counting down.
GAATACGCAACATGACTATTTAAAGATGTTTTTATTGTAAAACATCACACTATGAATACATACACGTTTTTTTGTGATTTCTAGATAATCTACTGAAATCCAGAGAAGGCGCCAAGGAACTCAAAATAAATCGGTCAGTCATGTGTGTGACTACGCGTTAAATATGAAGAAATATTATATCGAGCAAAATGTTTTTCTTTATGCCAGGCCCTTAATAGACGCGAAAAAGCGAAAAGAGGAAGAGAAGAAGAAAAAGAAGAAGGAGGCCTGTTTGACCAATAGACAGCGGGTGGAGCTTTTTAAAAAGGTAACAAAACTTCGCACACTTTTGTTGTTGTTTGTTTTGTATTTTCTATCCAACCCTTTTGTCTATTTGTGGATATGACACAGTTCTAATATTTTCGTTGTTTTCAATTCTTTTTTTCTGACTATTTCCCAATCCAGGACTGTATTTGATTTGCATTCTAAAGTTTTTGCTTTGTAGCGGCGCGAAACCAGTATTGTCCACTAGAGGGTAGTGTTGCCTCACATTTGTCAAAATTTAAATCCACACAAGCCGGTTTTTGTTCGACGAAACAATGCGCCTATTTTCGAGGTTGTAATTAATTTTCGAGTCTGCTTAGTGTCGCAGCAGCTTTCATGAATCATAAACAGTCAATCATATTTATGTGTTTTGACCTCCTGCCCTGCACTTCCCGTCCTTCCACTGTGAACTTTGTCTAATGGTGTCCTCAGCGGGACAAAAGTGTCCATTATAGTGGTTATGAATGTGTTGAGAGTTGCTTTCAATATTTTCAAGAAACATTCGCAAATTTCTCGCCCTTATTGGACTTTTAAAGATGTTTCTGTTTTTCTAGAAACTGTTGGATCAGATTCTACACAGGAGCAACAGCTGAATGACAACTGAGGGGAAATTGCAACAGATGCAACTAACTGTATTTGTGATATTAAAGTATTGATAATTATTCAAAAGATTGATTTATTTGTTGTATGGAAAATGATCAAATCACAATGAGGTTGGTACAGTTATTCATTTTTTAATGCTAGACCAGTAAACATTATAAAATGCCAAACAGGCTAACGACTAGCATCCACATTGTGGTGTTTTATATTTAGATTAGTCCACAAATGGTGCAGCAACTCAAATATACACACAACAATACTCACAGGTATATATTCTTTATCCTCTGAAACTAGCTCTATATTGCATCTTCTTACGTCTCAATGACACTTTCCTCAAGTGGCCAAATTGTGCACATCAGAAATAGCAGCACAAAACGCAATTGAATTGACGTAAAAAGGAAAAAAAAAAGAAAAATAAAACTCGCTCCAAAACATTTTGCAGTAGTGCCAAGTTATGAAGCGCCAAGATGGCCGAATGTGACCTCGTTGCCACGTTTTAATGAAGAGCGGCCGGCTTGAATGGCGTCTTTGTCCCATCGCACACTACCCATTTATTACACGGCTCAGCCAAAGTGCATGAATATGTTTCTGCAAGTAGAAACGCCATTTTAATTTATACAAGTATCAGAAAAGTCAATTTAATGCTTTGCAATGCTGTAACAGGGCCAGGATCTTTTTCTTTTCAAATTGAGAGCAAATAGATTGGAACACAAAGCACCTGTTGCTAAAGTGTGTTCTAATGACTCTTTTGCAACACATTGGCACAGCCTTTAGGTTTTTTAGTGCAAAATTTTACAGCAAATGATATATATGTAGTGAATACAATACCACTATAATTTGTATTAAAAGTTAATCAAATTAATCACAGTCATTTTTTTCCATCAAAAAATGCTTTGCATCGTTTAATGCCGTTTAATGCATTGTTTAACATATTTGTGATTTCTTATGTAAGTCTTTAATGATTTTTTTTTTCTTATCGGTTTGCGTTTTGGAGGATCGCTCCCCTTTGTTTGGCGACAGACACGCCCCTGCGCCTCGGTGGGTGGGCTTTAGGACCATGCGGGCTTCGCCTCGCACATGGTCAGTCACTGGCAAGACGAAACACTTCTGCCTCTTCTCCTGCTTTTTCCTCGACCTTTCTTCCGTTCTTCTTTCCATTTGTTGTCATTTTCGTCTTCCGGTTTTTTCCTCCCACCCACCCCCGCGCGCGAGCTTATCTCCGGCAATGGCTCGCCATCCACGGGATTCCCCTTGCAACTTGATCGCGCCTCGTCACGTCATCGGACTCGCACGCTGCCGCTGAGGAAGAGGATGAGGATGCTGATGAAGATGAGGATGAAGATGAGGCTGGAGCCGCACTGATCGCAGTCGGGCAGGCGGCGCCATGGCCGGAGGCAACTTGGCCATTTGGACGGCGCTTCTGGCGTGCGCGTGCGTGAGCGCGCGTCACCCCGCGGGAGGTGAGTTCGAGCTATGGAACTTCATCGAAGCACTTTAAACGGTTTGGATAACAACTTCAAAGTTGTGGAATAACTCAAGATAATATTGTGGATCCGTTTATTAGAAAACAATAAGGAACAAAATCTTTATCGTCAAGAGGGGAAAGAATACATTGAACAGATTATACAATAATTTTTTATAGTTTTTAAAGTTTTGCAATTCATTAAAAAAAAACACCCTCCTACAGTATTGTGTCCATTTTTGGGACACATTCGCAGTATTTCAGCCAAGGGATGGCATATTCCTAGTAGTAGTCATGTCATGTTCAGCTTTGACCACCAAGGTGGCCACCAGGGTGAAATTTCAGCTCCCTAATATCTTTTATTAATGATTTCCATTTGATGTGAAATGCATTGATGTAAAGATCAAAGGATTGGACAAAATACCGCACAAGTTTTACTGCAAAATCAATGTTGTCCATTAATTTGATCGTCGATTACTTGTCGATTAATCGATTAATTTTGACAGCTCTAATGCGGAACTTAGTTGAAAATATTAATGAATTTTATTTTTCTGTTGCCACTGTGTGGGTGAAACTTCAGCTCCCGTGTGTGAGGACATTTTGAAGGTGAGGACACTTATTTTTGAGGGGGTCAAGACCTGCTTTGGGAGAACAGCTTTGAAGTGGGTTTGGGTTGAGGTTAGGGTTAGGCAATCCTTTCTGATGGTTAAGTTTATAGGCTAAAAAATGCATTATTTCTATGGATGTCCTCACATGTGCACTTATACAAATGTGTGTGTGTGTGTGTCCTATCATAGTGAGGACATTTTGGAGAAGTGAGGACACTTAAGAAGGTCCTCACAAGTCTGGATCTCTTTTTGAGGGTCAAGACTTGGTTTTAGCGAATAGAATTGAACTGGGTTGAGGTTAGGGATCGGCGATCCTTTCCGATGGTTAAGATTAGGGGCTAAAAAAAATGCATGTTGTAAATGGATGTCCTCACAAGTACAGTCGTACAAACGTGTGTACCGACTTAGCAAGGACATTTTGAGGAAGTGAGAACCGATTTGAGTTTTCTGCCGATAGTGTGGGGACATTTCGGAGAAATGAGGGCATCTAGGTTGGTCCTCATTTGTTTTGTGGGTTCAACTTGCTTTTAGGAACAGCTTTGAATTGGGTTTGGGTCGAGGTTATAGATAGGCAATCGTCTCAGATTTCTGGTTAAGGAAATGCGTGATGTCAAAGGATGTCCTCACAAGTACAGCTGTACTGCCGTGTGAGTGTGTGTGTGATAAGTATGCTCTCACATCTTTAGACCGCGTGCCACTCTTGCATTTGACGAATCCAGGGAGTTAATTAAGAGGCAGGCAACAAGGGCAAGCGTGCGTCTTCATTTATTGATCAAGACTTGCTAGTTTGGCCTTGATGGTGCCTCGTCGTCTTGGTCTGGATTCCCCGGGGCGCTCGCTCCCTTCCTCTTCTTTCCTTGTTTGGTTTTTGTTTACCTGCCCCTGTGGATCCCACCGAGGGCGTGCACTATTCATTCATTACGAGCCTACGCGCTCAAACGTTGCCATTCGGAAGATTTTTTTTTTTTTTTTTTTGAGCGGATTCTCGAACGCAATTGAGTGTTTTTTTTTTTTTCTTACAAGTAATAACACAGAATAGGGCTTTGGAAGTCTTGCTTGGATGATATTTTTGTGGAATGATTGACAGGTTGAGTGAGCAACTGATAACCGTCCCTGCCTTTGACTGATACTTCCGAACCGATTGTCAATCAAGTGTTCGATTCAAAAACTCAGTCCCCGACTGACTTGCAAGTGAGACGCCCACATAAGGACTGTCCTACTAACCGACTGACCAAACTCTACAGAACAGGATTAAGGCCAGTGAAAAAAGCTATTCTTTATAGCTAGCTAGTTCTCTTTCCAGCTTGCTAGTTCTCTTCCTATCTATCTATCTATCTATCTATCTATCTATCTATCTATCTATCTATCTATCTATCTATCTATCTATCTATCTATCTATCTATCTATCTATCTAGCTAGCTAGCTAGCTAGCTAGCTATCTATCTATCTATCTATCTATCTATCTATCTATCTATCTATCTATCTATCTATCTATCTAGCTAGCTATCTATCTAGCTAGCTATCTATCTATCTAGCTATCTATCTAGCTACCTAGCTACTAATAAAGTCAGATACAGCTAGTTAGCTAGCTAGCTAGCTGTATCTGACTTTATTCCCAGAGGTCAAAGTAGTAGAATTTTCAGAAGTGAGAATTCTCCCTCTAAAGTAAGCATTTTGACCAAAAGAAAAAAAGAAAGCTAAGAAAAGTGAGAATTCTGACTTTACTCAGACTAGCTAGCTAGCTATCTGTCTCTATAACTAGCCGCATTCCCAGAAGTCAAAAGTCTCAGAAGTCAGAATCGTCACCTAAAAATCCTTTAAAGGATTTTGTGCAAAAGAAAAAATAATTCTCACGAGTGTGAGAATTCTGACTTTACTCTGAGTCTTCTCACTTTAAAGTCAGAACGCTGACTCAGAAGACGGACAAGATTAATTTTGGACGGGCTCCAGCGAGTCCGAACCACGAGATGGATTTTTCCAAGGTATTTCTCGGAGTCATTATCGTCCCTCAGGGGGAAATTGCGGCAACATTAATCCAGAGGCGGTGATTGACAAGCATATCCCGGCGCTAACAAATGATGCTAATTCAAAGAGGAGCTTGATGGATGATCGGCTTTCTCAAACGACCTTTGCGGGCAAAAACAATGAACTCCCATTGACTTGGCCATTTATTTTCCCTCTGTCATGAATCATTGTACACAAGTTGCTATCATTGCAGAGTAAAAAAAAACACATCACCTGAAAATATCAGGAAACACATTTCCTTGAGCATGATTCGTTTACAAAGTGACAAAGAACTTATTCATATTTTAGAGGGATTTATTTCTATTATATATTTACACATTATATATATATATGTATAAACATATAAACATATATGTATAAACGTATAAACATATAAATAAACGTCTTTGGGACTGAATGAGTCCAAATTCTGTGACCATGTTTGCTAGGCTTATGACATTGCACGGCTAACTGAGGAGTCCATGTCATTTCGACAAATGTAGAGCTTTGGTATTGCCATCGCTGTGACCTTTCTTTGAATGGAATCAAGGGACAGGCTTGCAGCGCCAAACGTTCCCGAATCAGCCGTGAATTTCTCAAAGCGTGCAACAACTAGCGCTGATTTATTTAGCTAATATCAAAGGCAACAAGGTGTCTCTGTGTACAGCGGCGCAATAAAAGGGAGCTTATCGTGTCCGGGGCTCGGCTTTATTTGCGCCTTGATTTTATGGAAGGTGTAAACAAGACCCGGGATTCCTCCCTTTATTTATTTATTTTTTTCACGCTTAATACTTTGCGCAGACCAACAAATGGACACACTAACTGTTTTTGCCACTGGAAAGCTCAGAATGAGACGAGCCCCTCCCGGATGAGATGATGGAGTATTCTACCGCTAATGATGCCACCCTGAGAGAGCAAGGGGTGTTTTCTTTTTTTTTTTCTTTTTTCTGGAACAAAGCTGAGCTGGGGGTTCGGTTATTAATGCCGGATAATAAGCAGACTCAGCAATTAAGCGGGGTGAGTCACCGGAGACAAAAAACTGGGAGCGCATGACGCCGTTGACCCCATGGAGCTCTGGCTTATTAACGAAGGAGGGGAAAAAAATGGCGGCAGACCTGTCGGACCCTTGATTCCATTTGCCTTGAAGCATTTAGATCAGATCTCATTAAAATAGGCGTGATTCTTCAGGACTATTTCGGTCTCGATCAACCGGACTTAAAAACGTCTTGAGGTTAAGGTAGAAATGGACTCTGCAAAAGCCTTATGAAGAATTCATCTCCAGAAACTTTTTGAAGAAGTTTAGAGCTTCGTATCAGTTGTTCTTACCTTTTGCTTAGCTCGCAACAAGACTCGTGAGTCAACATGTCTCAAAAGATTCATCTCCGATCCCCTAAAAACAGAATTCTTTGTATTAGGACATGACTCGTGCAGTATACCTCACAACGCAACCGAGTCGTATCGAGATTCGGATGGAAATGATGATGATGTATTAATACCTCACTTTTCCAAAAGCCGTAGTTATTCCTTACTTGGAAAAAAATGGTAAGAATTGTTTACAGAGGATCGTGGATTTGGCTCTTACCTTTTGTCTTAAGCAACCCTTCCATCCAAAACCAACGAATATTGATTGTTTCAACATTGGGACAGGAGCCTAGAACTAACTTCAAACTTTTCAATTCTGATTCTTTCTAGCTAGCTAGCAAGCAAACCTGCTTTCTTCCTCACTAGTTACCTTGAGTTTGTTCTTGCTAGCCAGCTATCTTTCTTTCTAGCTAGCTAGCTAGCTACTATACACTTTTTTTCTAGCTAGCTAGCAAGGTACCTATAAAGTTTCTTCAAAAATCAATGATTTTGTTTGATTTTAGACAATTGTTTTGTTCCTTATTATTTACTCCAAGTTGGGGGCAGCTGTGAGCGATATTACCTGACTGACTTTGATCATTTCTGAAAGTTTGAAGAAGAGCGCACGTTCCGTTCTTCCCTCAAACTTGTCAGCTGAGGATAAACCCCAACAAATACATCCAGAGAGCGCAGCCAAGTTACACGTCAAAAGTCCCGCCGGCTGTCACAAAACAACCCCCCCCAACTGCTATTTTGACAGAATGTGATGCTTGGAAGACGAGGGAGAGCAAACGGTCAAATTGGTGTGTTTGAGCGGCAACAAATGATTGCTAGCTCCCTCTTGGAACTTGTTTTTTTTTTTTTTCAAACATCTCCCCTACTGCGAGGAGATTATTACCACTTGAGACCTCTCTTGTGTCGGACTCTCGTCAGAGTACATCTGCCTTTTTAAGTAGGATGCCAGCTGTTTATGAATTACGTTTGAGGACAACCAATTCCAGCCTTTGTTAGGCCCCCTCAAAGCCGTCGCAACATACACATCGAAAGTCGGAGACAGAAAAGCCTGTTTGCAACAAAACTAATCCCTGTAACGCATCTTGTAGGCTGCTGTTGGGACTGCAGCGCAAACTGAAAAAAAAAAATTGGTTTTGGACTCTGGGTTCCCTGTGTGCATGTGCTGGTACATTATTTTTCATGCACACCGAATTTCCTAACAGCACAGTCCTGACGTTTTGAACAGCTGGAGTGACCCAGCGCATGCTTTGGGCATATTATCAAATACACCCTTTAAATCTAGCTATCATTTTCGCTAGCTCGCTATCTTTTATTTGTTCTAGAGATAAATACTTTCTAGCTAATTAGCTGTCCTTTATTCTTACTAGCTATCTAGTTTTCTATCTAACCAGCCATACTTTTAACTAATTAGCTAGTCATCTTTTTCGCTGGCCTTTGAGCTAGCTATCTTTCTTTCTAGCTGACTGGCGATCTATCTTTCTCGCAAGCTATCTTTTCAGCTAACCATCTTCCTTCTAGCTACAGTAACTAGTTAGCTATCATTCAGGATAACTTGCTAAAAATCTTTTTATCTTGTTAGTGAGCTAGCTATCTTTCTCTTCAGCTAGCTAGACATCTTTCTCGCTAACTAGCTAGCAGTCTTTTTCGTTAGCTAGCTAGTTGTCGCTCTTTGTTGCCAACGGGCTGGCTATGTTTCTTTCTTTCTGGTTTATTAATCGTTTTAATTTCTTTCTCGCTAGCTATCTCTACCCACCTCCCTACCTACCCACTCTGAGTCTAATCTAAATATCAAAGCTATGTATATATGATTTTTTACATCTGATGGATTCTTTTCTTTCACGCAGAAAACGTTGCCGTTCAGCACAGACCCAGCAGCAAGCAGAAACACTACGAGACCACGATCCCGCTTCAGCTCGTCGGCCAAGACTGGAAACCCATGCACCGGCTCCAATCTCAGGTCAGACCAGAAGCATCCCGTAAGCCGTTCACTACGCTTCAACCAATATCAATCTGCGGTACGCTCAACTCATCCAAATTCCATTTTCGGCAAATAAATGTCAAACGTTGGGATGGAGTCCTGCTCCATTGTCACACACTTCCACACACACGCACTGAGTGCTATCAGCGCCTCATTCCCGGTCAACCGTGACAAGAAGAAGTGCTCTGGGTTAAGTCATCCATCACCCCCTTATCGTCCCTGTGCGGCCCCCCCCCCCCCCCCCCGTCGCGTCAGAGTCCAGTGTCGTCAAGCGGAAGTGCAAGCGGGACGCCGGAGATTCCGGACTCAATCCTTGCACAAGCTGTGTTGCAAGATGTTTGCGGCGTGATTTATTCAAACGCGCGCTCCCGCTTACCTCCTTGCCAGAAGACTGATGGTGTCGTTTGTTTATTTTTGGAGGGGAGGGGTCCCCCAAATAAAAGACTCGCCGTTCAATCTCAGAAATGGATCTTTGCTGTCTATAGTCGTCAATTGCAATGAATTGGAAAGGTACTTATAGGGACACTTTTGCGGAGACGCCAGGGATACATATTTTGACTAATATGCTCCTAAGTGCCAGCCTATTCATTTGCGTCCACTGATGCGCCCATTTTCTCTCAGACAGCAAAGTTATTTGAATCCAAGCCAGACATGATCGGAAAGGCCAGGTTGTCCTCCACAATGGACACAAGGGCTTGAATGAGTCAAAATATATAGACCAAAAACAAATGTCCACTGCAGTGGACGCAAATTTGACTTCTATAGCTGTCAATGACAGTAATTCATTGTTTTTTGAAGACACGACACATAAATGTTAGCCTATTTCTGGTACCAGGTTTCACTATTTGCAAATATTCCTTCAAAATAAAATCTGCTTTTCCCAACTCATTGTCATCGTCTGTTCGCAGAGTCACCCGGCGTCGTTGAAGCTGCTGATTGAGGCGGAAGGTCAACAGCTGCTTTTGATACTGCACAAAAATGAGTAAGTTGCTAACTACCTCCAGCTTTTAGCATCGCTAATCGCAGTTGCTTGAAAGTTCCAGAAAAATGGCCATTTTTGGGCAAATTTCAGGAAGTGAAATGGACTGCGGTTCCCTTTTCCTGGCAAAATTAGCATCCCGTCCCAACGATGTTGCTAGCAAGCGTTTTTAGCTAGCAAGTAGGAGGGGTGGCTGTAGTCTGCGTTGCCCGACTCTCTGAACTTTTCTCGGAATAAAAATGACCAGAAAACGAGTCTGCGGCTTTCATTCAAAGATTTTTGCCCCCCCCCGCAGCTGCCGAAGTTGTCTGTGTTTGGACATCTGGAGTTCATCAGTGGCGCAGAGCCGAGCCGCCGGCGCACCAGAGAAGCTCCTAATAATGTCGGCGCAGCAGGTTCGCGCTGGGGCTCGCGAACGAAGCAACACTCCCCATTTGATAGTTCGGCCAATCAGAAAGCCAAAAAAAAGTCATTTTAGGATTAAAAATAAAACAAAGTGTCTGTGGTTGCGAAATTCCAGGAAACCTTCTATGGGAACTACTCATAGTTTATGGAAATAACCAAGAATTTATGAGAGAATAATAGAAATAAACTTGAAGTTAGCGCTTCTTGCTAGCTTGCTATCAAGCTAGAAAACCAACGCAGATGTAGGAAAAAAGGAGTGAGGTTCATATGCAACATCGCATCACTTGGATTAGGTATTTCAAAATATTATTTGTAGGGGGGGGGGGAACATGCTAACTTTTGAACCTCACTTCCTTCACTTTAAACCGCTGCGTGTTCCAAAATTCCAGGAAACCTTCGATGGGAACTATTAAGCGTTTATGCTAATGATCGAGAATTTACGAGAGAATAGAAACTTAACGTTAGCGCTTCGTTCTCGCTAGCTAGCTAGAAAATCGATCTAGTGAAAAGGAGCCAGGCTCCTCGAGCTTGTTCATGACAACGTATGAATTCAAAATAATCGGTAGTATTTGTACGTATTTGCATGCTACCCCCGTATCCTGGAGTAATGTAAATGTTTTATGAAAAATAAACACATGCAGATTGGTTGAGGCGCTAATAGGTGAAGCTCGCCCCATTCTCTTTGGTGGATTTCTTTTTGGAAGCAAATATGGACCGTTTCAAAAGAGTCCCGACGTATTTGCTCTTTAAATGCATGCACAAGACGGTATTTCCATGCTAATGCAACCGGGCGAGGGAACCGAACTCGATTTCAGCGAGGTGAGTTGAGACACACTGGAAGTATCTGGCATTTGTTTCTTGACATTTGCAAAGTGTTTGCCGGGCGTCTGCCCCTTGACATTAAGACGGACGGCGCTTGAGGATTTGAGCGGGCAGAAAGGCCGCGCGCCGCCTGGAGCTAGCGCGCCAACCTGCGCAAAGTGCCCCTAAAAAAAAAAAAAAAAAAACGGCTGCCCAAAGGAGAACATTTCCAGCGCATTCATGAGTATTTTGCACATTTTTAAAACACGTATTAGTAACTTTGGGGTTATGACATCATTTGCAATTTTTTGCCACGTTTTTGGCATTATTTGTTTTCATTTTTGTCAGAGTCATTAGTATAAAACAAATTGCATTAAAAAGCTGCTTTCTAAGTATTTTTTTAAGAAATATTTTATTCGTTTTCGCTTTTGTTAAATAATGCATCGGCGTTTTGAAGTAACTGATTGACATGAATGATTTTGCATACGCGCTTAAATTTAAAAAGGAAAAAAAAAGAAATAATTTAAAACCATTAAAATTACGGTATGTATTTATATCATTTTAAAACAACTTCAAACGTGTTGCTCTTTTTCAATACTAAGCACAACATCAGTATTAATCACAAAACATTAATAGTATTAAGTCACAAAACATTGAAAGTTTTTCTTCGATTGAAAAATTCAGCTCATTTTTATCCTTTACCAAATGATCTCAAGCGCAGGCAGGCAGCTGGATTGTTTGGCCTTGGCGGAGGTCATGTTTTAGCTTCTCAAATGGCTTCCAGTCGCTGAGTGCAAAGCGCGGGCTTTTGGCGGCAGACCTTCGGGCGGTGTGTTCCGTGTTCTTCTGCCTTGTTTGCTTTCGGAATGGGCTGCCATTTTTTTTTTTTTTGTGGACCCGAGGACACTGCGGCCATCTGCTTTTTGTCTTTTTGCTCGCTGTCAGATAAGCAGACGCTCCGTTTGACCTTTTGCCTGCATGAACTCGGAATAGCCAGCGTCCCGAAACCGCCCCGACCTCACGATTTCATTCCGCAAGCGCTTTTTATTTCGGTGACAGGAGCAGTGCATTTTACTTTTCAAATTAAGAGCAAATCAATTGGAGCATAAAGCAAACTTTTTTTGCCCCCTCCATTTGCTGGTAGTATGGTACCTGGCTTATAAAATATTTCCCAGGAGGGTAGCTGCGTTGTTGAAAAAAAAGGTTGTCAGTGCTATGCTGCCATCTTGTGCCAGCTTTACGCAATGTTAAAATATGACTTCAATCTTTGCCCGTGTCCTTAATTAAGATCTTACGATAGCCAAAGAAGTGTTAGCATGTGTTAGCGCTGTATCATTATTAGCCGAGTGGCACTCTTTTATGTAATTCCTTCAAAGGCTTTTTGAGGGCTAAGGCGCTCTTTTGAATCAGGTGCCGAGAAACTCCAATTATTTTGATGCTCAGAGCGGCGCTCGCTTAACAGGGTGGCCGATTAATTAGACCTTGGGTTTGAGAATGGCAGCTTTGGTGGAAAATATTTCAAGTTGGGACTGTTTTGGTCTGTCGTTGGCCTTCAAGTTTGGGCTTCAGAAGTTCATTGAAAAAAAAAAAATAGGTTCGCATTGATCCAAACAGTCTTTTAATCTACAAGAGTTATTTTTTTCCCATTCCTCAGATTTCCACAAGTCATCTTTATTCTTCATTTCTGATAGAAAAGTTTGACTGATTTATGTGATTGTTTTGTTGACATTGCCTTTGGCGCGGCTCCAGCCCCTACTGTAGCTTCTATTCTATGCGCCTTATAATGCGGTGCGCCTTATATATGAAAGCACTTTTCAAATAGGCCGTTCAATGATGGAGTGCCTTATAATCTTGTAGCGATTTGTGAACAACCGGTCCAGTATATATTTTGGCGTGCAGAACTGGAAGTTTATTCCTAGCCTTGAGCTTTTAACAAAAGCTCGCATTGATTGACAAGTCATTTTTATCTTCACCTTTTTTTTTTTTTGCCGTATATCTAGAAAGTATTCCCGCAGCATCGCTTGTCCCCTGAATAACCCTGACAAAAACCTCACGGCCGTTTTTTGATTTTCACCATGATGTGCTTTTTTTTTTTCTCTCTCTCTCTTGAAAGCACTTTTGCTAACTTTGAAGCGAGCGCTTTTTTCCCCCCAAAGATCGACGCCATTCTCCCATTGCATCATTTTACCCGATGCGGACACTCCGAGCCACGTACTTTTTCAGTTGCTAACGTAGCTAGCTTGTCCAAATCACTTCTGACTTTTAAAAGGGAACATGATTGGGCTTTTCTCATGTTTTGCTAGCGTTTTACCCTAACTTGATGACAAGTCGGGTCCGCGAGGTCAGAGTCATTGCCCCCAACACTTGACCCGGTTTTGAAACGAAATGAGTCGAACGGGCCGAGTTGCGCGCGGATAACCCGCCGATCGAAAAAGTGAATCACGCGCCCTTGTATGGCCGCTACCAGACCCGCGTGTGTGTTTACCTCACTATATCATCTTAGGGTGTATTTGTTGCGGCTCCCCATTCCAATTATTTAATCCTTTTGTTGAGGGGGAGGTATTCATCACCGCCCGGCCTGTAATTGGGATCCTTCGAGTCATCCGTCGTGCTGAGATGACACCTAATTGATTTCCAGGGGCATGCCCGGGCTCCGCCGCATCAATCTTGAGGTGAATGTCAGTGCCATAATCGCGAAGACTCCGATGCTAATGGCTATCGCATCTGACCGTCTCGCAGTTCGCCGCGCCGGGTTAAGAATAATAACGAGGGCGTCCTAGTAAATGGGGCTCGGCGGCTTCTGAATCGGACGGGATTTTTCAGGTTTTTTACATGATATGCTCGAGTCACCGTTCGGAATGTTTCGGGCCGGTTGAATTAGTTTGCGCGAGCCCGAGGGTGGTCTCGGGTAGAGCGATTCACTCGGTCCTTGACCACTTGCCAGGGGTTGTCTCAGTTTATTTGGTGGAGCTCCAAAAGTGGTCTCGGTTGAATTGCATCACGATATCATCTTGGGGTGGAATTGAAGTCGAATTGAAGTCCGAGTCAAGTTCGGAGCCAAGACAAGACATAACAAAGGTCTGAATCCAAATCGAGTCGGTCACAAAGGTTGGAGGTCCGAGTCACAGAGGACGAGTTTTACATCAAGTCAGTCACAAAAGGTCCGAGTCCTAATCAAGTTTGGGTCAGAAAGGTCCAAGTCCGTGTCAAGTCAGTCACAAACGGAGTCCGGGTCACAAAAGTTGGAATCCAGGTCGAGTCAGAGTCACAGAGGTCAGAGTTTTACATCAAGTCAGTCACAAAAGGTCCGAGTCCTAATCAAGTTTGGGTCAGAAAGGTCCAAGTCCGTGTCAAGTCAGTCACAAACAGAGTCCGGGTCACAAAGGTTGGAATCCAGGTCGAGTCCGAGTCACAGAGGTCAGAGTTTTACATCAAGTCAGTCACAAAAGGTCCGAGTCCTAATCAAGTTTGGGTCAGAAAGGTCCAAGTCCCCGTCAAGTCAGTCACAAACAGAGTCCGGGTCTCAAAGGTTTGAGTCCAGGTCAAATGGGAATCGCAAAGGCCGGAGTTCAAATCAATTCAGTCACAAAACTCTTGATCCAAGTCCAGTCAAAGTCAAAGAGGTTAGAGTCTGGGTCAAGTCCGCTAGTCGCAGGTGCAAGTCAAAGTTCAAGTCCAAACGAGATCAAGAATAACCCTTAAAACACCTTGTCGGTTAAGGGCTTACTCTGTGACGGTTCCAGCCAGTCAAGCAAATTTTGTACAGCCCTGCACGCCAGAAGATCTTTGAACTCGCTGATTTAGCCCACGGCGTTTTCCCCCAAATTCCGTCGGACCAAACTATCTCATCCAAACCGACCTAAGGATTCACTTGATAGACCGAAGCGATGCTTCCAAAACCACCTTGGACAGATGGAGTTGCTTTGGAGCTATTCGGAGCGGGTCTGTTTTGGACTTTCTTGGGAAGCGTACACACAGCCCAAAGCAACGACTTCTGGCAGGTGTGGACTAATTAAAGGGGTTCAAGAGAATACTTCTTAGATCATCTCCGCCATCTGCCCGTAAATAACTGTCAGGTGGGCACCGCGGAATGCTGGGAGTTACAGAAGGCGTGAGGATCAGGGACATGGCTGGGAAAGGTCCGTTCCACTTGGCGCCCACGTCAAACTTGGCAGCCAGCAAGACTGGATCCCTTCCCGTGCTTCTGGAAAAATCATTCAATCCCGGACCGGTTTTTACTCTCTTTTCTGACGGGGTCACCATTCACAACTCCTTTTTTTCCCCGCCAGCCAAGTCGGAACATTATTAAAAGCACGTTGCCTCGTGAATCTCCCGGATGGCTTTTATTGCGCTAATTGGCCTTCCAAGATTGCCTTTTATGGGTCGCATAACTCTTTAAATGATTTCATCCGCTCCACATATTTCCATTTGATCCGCGCCAGAACTTTCACGCGCTCGACGCCCTCCCGCATTTGTCACAATTACCTCGGAAAACGTCGCGGAGAAGTTCCCGGGGTTTCGCGCCGTCCGGATCTAACGAGACACCGGAAAGTCTACGGCGCGGCGGCTTCCGAGAAGAGTAATGGCGGCGGTGCCGTTAATGCGCAAAAAAGGTCAATTAACAAAAGTCGGAGCGGCTTTATTGTGAGGGATTACTCGGCCTTTTGTCCGTTCCGGTTATGGAAGCGGCGGGCAAAGCGGCGGGAAGGGATGAACTCCCGATTCCCGATCCCACGTCCTTTTGTTTGTCTCTCGTCTTCTCTAATATCTTCCCCCGAGCTCCGGATCCGCCTTAAGCTACCTGCCGGTTCCCCGGGGGTAACCCTTGTTTTCTTTTGACTCGCCTCGGATTTTCTCCGCATAAGCGCTAGCTGTTGTGTATTCCAAAATAATAGATCCCCCCAAAAAAAAGTCCCGAAGCACTTTGAACTCTTCAATCCGCTGACAAAGTGCTTTATGGCAGAAGGTCCTTTTGTGTCTGGAAGCAGGAGTCGGCAATTTTTGCTCTTCTCAAGTCAGCGTTTGGGGAGACAATTGCAACCAAATGTGAGCGGAAAAGAAAAGTACTGTCATTCCTGCTATTTTCTATGTTACTGTGTACAAGACGCAGCAACCGTTTGGCAGCAATGTCAAAATGATAGCCAAACCCAATAAAACCCATCTTCCTAAATTCTTCATTTTCTTTTGAGTTCATATCGATTTTTTTTTCCTCACGCCGCAGCTCGAGTTCTGTTTGCCGATTACAAATAGTTTGTGATCATTCAAATTGTTAAAAATACTTTCAAATGCTCTTTTTAAGAACTAGCAGGTTAGCTAGGTGTGTTAGCATGGTTCTACCAGTTACAAAAGCAATACAACTGTTGACCAATTGTTTCCGATCATTCAAATAGTTAAAAATATTCATAAATACTAGATTCTTTTTGAGAATGAGTATGTTAGGTGTGTTAACGCGGTGCTAGCTCCTTCGTATTGTTACAAAGACGTTTTAGAATGTTAGCTCTGGATGTTAGCATGGTGCAAGCTCATTACACACATTACATATATTGACCAATTTTTGCCAGTTTAGCTGGTTAGCTTAACATGTTAGATTAGTACTTTTTTATACAGAAATCTTCTTGAGCATCACGTCGGCTAGCGGATCCCCAAAATGTGCCAAAAACAACAAGAAAAATTAGCCTTCAGGTTCCATTGATTGTGTTGATCGGCAGCGTTGTCAAGATTATAAAAGTTTAAATGCATCTCCGCTCACCTCGGGGTCGTTTTATTGATTGTGAAATGATGACTTTTTTTTTTTGTTCTTTTTCGCTTTGCTCTGTTTCAATTTACGTACCCTCGAAGCAGCGCCGCGCTCTTAAAATGCATCTGAAGAGATCTTCCTTACAGGGAATTGATTTTTGTGGATGGCTGATCATTTCTCGTCTTTATTTTTCATTCAGGGGTCTGTTTGCAGGAGACTATAAAGAAACACATTACCTACATGATGGGACCGCAGTTACAAACTCGCACAACTCCACGGTATGCTGCTTTTTTGGATCCATGCTTTTTTTTTTTTTTTTTTTGCCATATTTAGTCACATTACATTACAAGTGACCGCTTGGGTCATTTCAAGAAAAAAGCGAATAAAGATGAACTCGTTCACTGCCATTGACGGCTATATACGTCAGATGCAGTTTTACTGACAAAAACATCGACCAAAAACATTCATTCTTGAGATGTTATTCTCAAGAAATACAATACAGGGCTCCCACATTTATCTGTAGCCCAATTGAAATTTGTAGTGGTTGATTTTTTTTTTTTTCATTGATTATTTATACGTTTTATAAATTATTCGTTTTTAAATACAGTACATCAATTTTTCATGTACTATAACTTCCAAATCATGTTCTTTTATTTATTTTATATTATTTTAACTAATATTTAATATACTTTTTTTTTCCATTTGTGAAGTAGCAGTTATTTTATGTTTTGTTTTTAATATATATTGTAAATTATACATGAATTTATTTGTCTTTACATATTTTATACATTATATAATTATATATTATATATATATAGTAATATATTTTTTCATTGACTATATTTTTTAAACCATGTTTTTATTCGTTATGTAATTTTTTTCTTTTTATTTGAATATTAAAAGCAGTAGCAGTTGATTTATTTAATGTATATGTTTACTGTATATGTTTTTGTTCATTTAATTATACATTTTATATATTTTATACATTACATAAATTAGTTATATCATATATTTTTAACATGTGTTGTATTTTTCATTTACGATGATTTTTTAAAAAATATTTTTGTATTATTTATTTGCTATTGTGCATTTTTTAACTATTAATTACTATACATTTTTTTGGGTATTATTTTTTTTTTTTTGGGGGGGGGGGATCTTAACTTCCCGTTCTCACAAAATTCGTGTTTGATGAGTCTGGAGAAAATAAAGTCAGATGAGGTCAGGGACGCGACTGGCAGTAATTTTTGGGGGGGCGCTTTAACGCATTCATAATGGATACGCTTAAAAAAAAAAAAAAAAACATTAGGTAAAGTGGAAGTGTTGAATCGCAGACTAAGTGTGCCTGAAAAGTCAAAGAAGATGAAATATTCACGAGCTCTTCTTGTTCTGGTTAAAACCCACATTTCAAACAGAGCTGCGGCCAAACGTGCTTCAAGTTGGTCTTCCTTACGTCGTCGGCTTGAAAATGTTCAAATTGCGACTGCCACGTGCGTCCTTCAAATTCTGAAGAAGATCGCTCTTAATGGGCCGGAACAATTTGCATTCATTCTACTTTTTTTTTCCACCAGCGTCGGATGTCTCAGTTGGTCAAAAACATTCCGGGTCTGAATAAGGATTGACGCATTTCTTTCGTCTCGAGCGCTTTGATGCACTTTAAGCTTTTTTTTTTTTCCGATTCCGAATAAGCTGTAACCTGTCCGAAAGGTCACGTTAACATGAGCTGAAAGATGATGTTCTTCATGTTCAGGCTCACTGCTACTACCACGGCCGCGTGGAGCGTCATCCCGACTCGGACGTCAGCCTCAGCACCTGCCGCTCCGCGCTAAGGTCGGTGAGGCAAAAAAAAACAAAAAACTGGGTCAAAGTGACCCCAATATTGGGCGACTCCTTTTGTGACCCATTCTATGGGCTATTCTATGTAACTTGTTCCCATTAACAGATCATTTAAAATTCATGCAAAGCTGTGATTGGCTATGATGTCATAATCATTCTACAAACAGTGGGGTCAAATTTTGGGTCCAAACAAGTGCCCCAATACTTGGTTGTCCTACAAAATGAGCCATTTTTTGGAGGCTGATTTGTGCAACAACCCAAAAAGTTGCCTTGTTCTTTAACCAATTGTTTTTGAGTGGGACACATTTTATTTTATTTATTTTTATTGGGTGGGGTTCTCCCACGTTTTCCATAGAGTGAATGTTTTATGGAGAATTTTGAGGGCGCAACTGCTCTTTTCCAAATGCATTTTAACGTGTGTGAATTATACAAAATGTTGGGCTATTGATCATCAAAAAAAAAAAAAAAGGAATCAACTGAACAGTAAAGAAATATCGGTCGCTGACCGCGTAAAGTCTACTTTTGTCCGAATGCTCAAGAATGAGCGGCGTGCGCGTGTTGGTGCGTGCCAGGGGTTTGATATCCGTGGACGGCAAATGGTACGTAGTGGAACCGGCCGGCGGCGCCGCCCGCGGAACTCACTGGATCTACCCGACGCAAGAAGCGGGCTCGCCGAGCGGAACCTGCCGCCATCCTGTCAACGCCTCCCGCCCTGCGGCGCCGCCTGACCGCAGCCCCTTCCGATCCTTCGGCGCCAGGGTGAGCTTGTCAAAAAAATTTCATACCCTCTGTGGATTTTTTTTCTTCTTCACCAATGCATTTGAAGTGGCATTTTTTTGGACAACTCCAGAAAATAGATCATAAAACAACATTTAAAAACTGCGTCACAAATGACAACGCACGTTCATGTAATACTTACATTTTGGAAAAGGAGTTGCTATACGACAGAATTTAGCTGTAAGCTGATTCATTTTCCAATTCATTTGCTCTTAGTTAGAAAAGAAAAATGTACTGCTTCCGCCACGGAATTGCAAAGCATTCAATTCGATATGGTCATCTGACATGCAAAAACTGTGTCAAAATCTCGTACTGTATTTTTTTCAACAATTCCAGAAAATTGATTGTGCAACATCATCAGTTTATTTTTTGGTATTTGTGGTTCATCTGCTGGAAAGCGTGTCATTAATGCCAATGGCTGTCCGTATAACATTTAATAAAACAAAAAGGCATAAAACTTTTCCAAGGAGCCACTAAAGCAATGACCTGCTTCATGTTCCAATTAATCCGCCTTTCATTTTAAAATAAACATATACTACTCCTGTTCCTTTATTTTTTTTAACGTTCCAACCATTTTCCAATTTTTTACAACTTCTCTTTCATTTTTCGCAGACTTACTTTTTTTTTGAAGTGACTAAATATGCGAAACATAAAAATGAAATAAGATACCTGAACGGTACCCGGCGGAAAATCCTTCATTGTAGATACTGCAAATTATTCAAGAGAACGTCTTTTATATTTTATCACGCCGTCGCTCGGTTGAATTATTTATCCGTCTTTCCGTCGGATATAATGGCGACCATTAGCATTACGCGGCGCAGACAGCTAGCTTGGACAAAAAGCGCTAAACGGCGGCCGCCGGCTTGCAGCGAGCCAAAAGTTGCGCCTGATCGATGGCGACGCGCGGGAAACGAGCGCGATCCCGATCCGCGCTTCACTCAAAGTCGGGGACTTTCCGGCCCCCCTTTGCTAAATCATTCGGCGGATGCTAGCACATTTGTCGGGAAGGGCGCCAAACATATGGCTCGATTTTCCATTTTTCTTACGGCATATGAAAACAATGACGCGAGCGCCGTTCCGCGCAGGAGGTAACAATAAATCGCATTATTTTCCGGCGGTTGGACGCACGTCACCACGAGCCCACTCCGAGGTCGATTGAGGCTAGCTAGCTTCAACTCCAAAGGCCAAACATTCCATCCCAGGTGCTTATTTGTTTTTTTTTTTTTTCCCGAAGGGAGGGTCTAAAAATGACTGGCGTTAAATTAAGTATGAAAGTCATCGTTTCATTTTTGTGCTGTAAGAAAATAGTGTCTTTTTGATAAGCCGCAGGACTTCTTTGATAAGCCGCGCTTGCTTGAGGCTCCTGAGATAAGCTGGCTACAAAAAAAAAAAAAAAAAACACTCATCCTGAATATGTCACTCTTGCAGTTATTTGGCTGGGCCCTTCCCTTTTTGACGGGCGCGTTACAAAAGATATGAAAATATACATGATCAAAATGGAAGACGAACGCGACCTGAGGGACGACAAACCCGAATCCCGGCCCGTCTCCTTTCCGCGCAAACAAATGGATGCTTATTGGAACGAGCGCTATGAGACGGGTCCCCCGCCCCGCCCTGCGCCGCGCGCGCGCGCGCGGCTCCCTTTGGGAACTTTGAGATGTGGCGGCTTGTAATTTGGAGCGTGCGTGCCCGTGGCGGCTTATGGAAAAGGCGTGTGGCTGATAAGACGCGCTGCTGGCTGGCGGGATCAAAAGGCTCCGGCTTGGGCCCGCTCCAGAACGCTCGGCCAATAAGAAGCCGGCATCCAAAGCTGTACCCCTGTTGGCGTGGTATACATACTGTATAATACATATATACTGTACACATATATATATATATATATATATATATATATATATATATATATATGTGTGTGTGTGTATGTATATGTTGCAATGAAGCTAGCTAGCCAGCTAGCTAATTTTTTCCCACATTGCAGCACAAGCGGCACATCCAGAGCACCACCAAATACGTGGAGCTGATCATCGTGGCCGACAACCGGGAGGTAAGCGCCGCGCGCCGGCGCCGCGCCTCGCTTTTACTTTAACGGCGCGCCGGCCTCAGTTCCAGAAGCAAGGCAAGGACGTGGAGAAGGTCAAGCAGCGCCTGGCCGAGATGGCCAATTACGTGGACAAGGTAAAGGCGTCCCGCCCGGTCCCGACCCGTCCCGTCCCGACCCGACCCGTCCCGTCCCGTCCCGTCCCGACGTCTCCATTTTGCGATTGCGGGCGATCAGTTCTACAGGGCCCTGAATATCCGCGTGGCCCTGGTGGGCCTGGAGGTGTGGAGCGACGCCGACAAGTGTCCGGTCACGCAGGACCCCTTCGCCACCCTGCACGAGTTCCTGGACTGGAGAAAAGTCAAGCTTCTGCCTCGCAAGCCCCACGATAACGCCCAGCTCATTAGGTGCACCTCGTTATTACCTCCGCCAAGGCTTTGAGTGCCGTTCTTATTTCATGCACACAGCTTTTTTTTTTTTTTCAAAAATTACAGCAGGTAATCAAGGTATCAAGTATTTGTGGATTTTCACAGCTCCAATACTAAGCTAATTGTAGCGTTTTGCACAGTTAGAAATAAGTTGCTTCATATTCCAGTTTATTTGCTCTTAATTTGAAAAGAAAAACGCATTGTTCCTGTCACATCATGAAACAAAAAAAAAAAAGATTAAATAATATGCGACCGACTTAAAATCGAACTCCCCATTTTAGAACAGCTCGCGTCGGACATGACTTGGATCGAAAGTTTTATCGGTTCGATGATCAATCGTTTTCTGTCCTCAGCGGGGTGTACTTCCAAGGCACCACTATCGGCATGGCGCCCATCATGAGCATGTGCACGGCCGAGCAGTCCGGAGGCATCGTCATGGTAACGTCTGCTTTTGTTTTTTTTGCACCAGTCGAGTTGTGCTCACGTTCTACACTACGGATGCACAGATGACGGATTTCTTATTTTTATGAGGTTTTACCAAGGATGGGTGAGCACTGATACCAAGTACCGCATTAGCCGGTATTGTTTGCTTGAAATAAGGCCCGATACCAAAATAATCACCCATCCTTAATCAAAAGAATCAGCGGTATCGGTACTTGGTACTGTAACTACGAGTATCGAAGAAGAGCCATTTAAGAGTAGGGCCGCAACAATGAACCGATATGGCCAACCGGCGCCGCATCTTTGCCGGCCCACGTCGCGGCTGACCTTTGCCCCCTTCTCAGGATCATTCGGACAACCCGCTGGGCGCCGCCGTCACGCTGGCCCACGAGCTGGGCCACAACTTCGGCATGAACCACGACACGCCCGAGCGGGGCTGCGGTTGCCGGGCCGCGGCCGAGCGCGGCGGCTGCATCATGACGCCTTCCACCGGGTGAGCCGACGCCTACAATGACGTACGCCCGATGCGATCAACGGATAGAGAAGAACCTCCCGAGGTGTTTTTAATAACAAACGGCGTCAAGCACAAAGGGCGGCGCCGCGTCTCGCGCTTCTCCCAGCGGAGATGACGCCATCAAAAGTGAAAAGCGAGCGGCGTATTTCATCAGACGTCCACGCGACGCCCCGAGCCCGCATTTGACCTCGGACGTCAAAATTGGAACAAAAAAAATATACATTCGATTGATACCTACAGAAACCCTATGAAAAAGTTACGTGTGCCTCTGAAGTACCTTTGCATACCACTAGGG
Organism: Hippichthys cyanospilos; assembly: GCF_059441005.1. Lineage (NCBI taxonomy): Eukaryota > Metazoa > Chordata > Actinopteri > Syngnathiformes > Syngnathidae > Hippichthys > Hippichthys cyanospilos. The sequence continues at coordinate 15,367,112 of NC_142385.1, read as the reverse complement.
GGAGTTGGGCCCATATTTGAGAACCTTTGCACTAGCGCAAAAAGACATGACATCGCGTTAGCAAACGAATGACTATTAACATGTAACGGAGGACAGTTTCCAGAAAAAAAACATATATATACTGTATATATATATATATATATATATATATATATATATATATATATATATACACACACACACTATGGCACAGTTGCAGATGAGCAACAGTAAAATGTTGACAAAGGACTGCGCGCTAATCCTGGTGGCCTTTGAAAGAAATTCAACTGCGGGGGGGTGAGCAAGTGTCGGCAACAAGGAAGCGATAGCAGAATTGTGCGCGCGGACGAATGAATGCATTAATCCCGGATTAAAATGGGCACGCTCCAACACGAAGCAATAACGGCTTATTTGCAGCACAAACAAATGTCAATATTGACGTCTTATTCGAACGCGATTTATTCCTTCTATGTTTAGCCGTATTTTGAGAGCTGACAACATCGCCGACTTCAAATATTCAAAAGCGGCTAACTTGCTGCGGGAAAAGAAAAGCGGAACAAGACGTTTTTCAGGGGCGCTTAAGTATTTATCGGTCGCCACGGAGAAATTTTTCCGACATTAAACTTGCATGTGTGTCAAAGAATAGACTGACTGCGAATAAGAAAGGAGTGGATGGATGGGAGCAGATTTGTGCCTTTTTATTCTCATTGGAAAAAAAATATATTTTTTTTATTTTATTCCCAAAATAATTAAGCAAATCTTTGACTTAAGTCATTCATACCGCAAAATAGTGTGTGTAAAAAATATATATGTACACGGTGTATGTGTGTGTGTGTGTATATATATATATACATATATATATATATATATATATATATATATATATATATATATATATTTGCGTCCCCCCAGGTACCCCTTCCCTACCGTGTTCAGCAGCTGCAGCAAGAAGGACCTGGCGGCCAGCCTGGACAAGGGCGTGGGCATGTGTCTCTTCAACATGCCCGAGCTCAAGGTGCTCTACGGCGGACGCAAGTGCGGCAACGGCTACGTGGAGGAGGACGAGGAGTGCGACTGCGGAGAGCCAGAGGTGAAAAAAAAAAAAAGACAATTAAGATATAGTGCGAAATACTAATAAGTACCTGAGATGTAAATGTCTGGACTTGAGGATCGAATGAGCTATAACGCATGTTCATGTTCCGATTCATTTGCTCCCAGTTTGAAAATATTAATGCACTGATCCCATCACGCCATTCAACTCATGAAATTTGATTGGCCAATGCCAACAAAAAAAGCCCCCTGAAGTACCATTTCCTAGCACTAGGGAGAGCTGAACCCCCACAAACGGACATGACACATGATTGTGTGATAAATGTGCCATGTCGACCTTTGATGTGGGAGAAATTTCAGCTCCCTGGCGTCTTCAATGCTTGATGTAAAAATTAAAGGATTGTGCACAATACCGCACAGTCGTTAAATATACGTTCTGCGTGACTTATATTTGTAAAAAATATCGCTGCATTGTCTTTGTTTTTGCATTTAAAACAAAAAAACCGCAATGGTTATTGCACAAAGAAAGGCATGAAATGCAGAAAAAGAGAAGTGAGTGGCAAATGCGGCGTGTGCGCAGGAATGCATGAACCGTTGCTGCAACGCCAGCACGTGCACCCTGAAGGCGGACGCCGTGTGCGCCCACGGCCAGTGCTGCCACGACTGTCAGGTAGGAAGCGAGCTCCCCCGAGGCCGGAAAATCCGCCGCTCACCCCCCCCCCCCCCTCCCCCTCCCCCTCCCCGCTCGGCAGCTGAAGCCGGCGGGAACGCCGTGCCGGCGGGCGGGCAACTCGTGCGACCTGCCCGAGTTCTGCACGGGCGCCGGCCCCCACTGCCCCGCCAACGTCTACCTGCACGACGGGCACGCCTGCGGCGCCGACGGCTACTGCTACAACGGCGTGTGCCAGACGCACGAGCAGCAGTGCGTCACGCTGTGGGGGCAAGGTGAGGGCGCAGGGGGCGGCGCCGCCCCCGACGCTTCCGACGCTTCCGCTAATGACTTTTGCGGGCGGGTGGGGGGGCAGGCGCCAAGGCGGCGCCCGGCATCTGCTTCCAGAGAGTCAACTCGGCGGGCGATCCCTACGGCAACTGCGGCAAAGACGCCAAAGGATCCTTTGCCAAATGCGACGCACGGTAAAGGCGGGGGCGGGGACAATTTCAGCCCAGCTGTTATTTTCAACCCAAATTGGGTTATTTTTTTACCTCTGTGTATTTTTTTTTTCATTCGTCTAACAGTTGAGTCAAAGATAACTGCAGTCAAAAAATAACCCAAATTGGGTAAAAAAAAAAAAAAATTGACTCCATTTTCGGAGTAAAACAAATGACTTCCAATATTGGCTTGCTACCTTTTGAACCAGTTTAATCAACATTTTTTACACTCTTCGAGTTGGGTCAAAAACACCCCAAATTTTGTCCAAAATGAAATGACAATTTTTGGGGTTAAGCAAATAACTTATTAGTGGGTAAACATACATATATTAGGCAAAAAATGACCCCAACTGGTTGGAAAAAAACAAACTGACGTTCGGTCCCCCTTTGACCCGGTTTAGGTTATTTTTGCATTCCCATTTTTGCGTACGCTAAAGTGGCTAGACGCCAACTCGTCCATCAACCTCGCGTCCGCTTTTGCAGGGACGCCCAATGCGGCAAAATCCAGTGCCAGGGGGGCGCCACCCGCCCCGTCATCGGCACCAACGCCGTCTCCATCGAAACCAACATCCCCCTGCGGGAGGGCGGCAGGATCCTGTGCCGCGGCACGCACGTCTACTTGGGCGACGACATGCCCGACCCGGGCCTGGTGCTGACGGGGACCAAGTGCGGCGACGGAATGGTACGCCCCCCCCCCCCCCCGCCATCGGTTTGTCCGCGGTTGGAAAGGCTCCCATTTGCGCGCTCCTTTAGATGTGCCTGAATCGGCGGTGCCAGAACATCAGCGTGTTCGGCGTGCAGAAGTGCGTCTCCAAGTGCAACGGCCGAGGGGTGAGTCCGCCGTGCCCCCCCCTCGTTTATTGTTTGCCAAGGGGACGTCCGGGGCGTCTTTACTCGAGGGCGCACCTCCAGCTTTTCCCCTGGGGCGTCATTAAGGAGCCGCACCATCAATCATCCGGGACGCCCACTCAATTAGGCGGAATGGCTTCACTTATGATTAGCGCCAGGAGCTATTCATCAGAGTCTTGGGGGTTCATCCCCCCCCTCCACAAAATACAAGCAAAAAACAAAAAAATGTCTACTTGGGAAAAGGTGACCCACAAATACAATCTGGTGCACCATTATAGCTTTTTCATCGTCAAAAAGCTACTATGAAGCAGATGTACTCAAATGGGGGGGTTACGTGAAGTCTGTGTTTCTGCAGGTGACTGAATGCTAATTAATGTTGTGACACAGTCGAGTTTAATTTTCAAACTAAGAGCAAATTAATTAGAACATGAAGCGCCTAATTGCTAAATACGTGTTGTAATGCGTTATTCTTTGCAAAACGCCGTACGCCTTTAATTTGTTGAGTCGTACATGGATGCGCATCATCATAAATCAACATCATGACAGAAAGGTTTTCTTTTCAATTGAAGAGCAAACTAACTGAAACAAAGGACGCTTCTTGTTTTTTTTTTTTATCTAAAGATATCCTGCGCTAGTCAATATTTCACAACATTAAAAATAAAGGTTGAGGAGCAGGGTTTTAAAGCGGTGTTGTTAAACATGTTCTGACCCATGAACAGGTTTAATCCGGCTCGCGAGATGATTTTGCAATGTATAGAAATGAGCTGAATTTATTTTCATGAGAAACTTCAAATGTATTATGATTAATAGTCGTGTTAAATTTTTATGATTAATAGCTGGGAATCAACTTTTTTTTTTGGAACCAGGTTTGTAACAATAACAAAAACTGCCACTGCGAGGCGCACCGCGCACCTCCTTTCTGCGACGCGTCCGGTCTCGGGGGCAGCGTGGACAGCGGTCCCGTCCGACTGGCAGGTAAGCTCGCCAAAATGTCGCCTTTATCTGGCGCGGGTCACTTTAAGCTGCGTTTTTGTCCCCTGAGGGACAGATGGCGTCCATGTGACGCTGGGCGTCCTGGCGGTGCTGCTCACCGTGGCGAGCGCCGGCGCGGTGCTGTGCGTCAAGCGGAAAAGTCTCCGAAGGGTGTTCGACAACAAGGAGGACCCGACCGATAAGCTCAGGTTTTTTTTTTCGAAATGCGTATAAACACATGAGATTGAATGCCTCAAAAAACATAAAAAGACGTATTTGGGATTGATTGAGTTCACCAAAATACTTGTTTTTCATTCGGTATTTTTTTTTTTTTTTTTTTGCCCAGGTCCGTAAGCGCCTCAACGGGTACGGCATCCACTCCCAAGCGGCACGAGCCCGCGAGTAAGCCGTCGCCGTCCCGACCGGCGCCGCCTCTGCCCCACAGCGCCACCATCTTTAAGGTTCGTAATGTCATAGCGACATTCTTTTTTTCCCCCAACTTTTTGGGTCATTCAATTCACATAGAAAACAAGTAAAAAAAAAAAAAAAAAAAAACAACTTTAACAAGTTGGGTTTCGTGGTGTTGGTGTTTCGTACAAAATGCATTTTTAAAATGGGTTGTTATGTGGGTTATTCTATTTGTCGGGTTATTCATTTCTCCCAAAAATGTTGACATTTCGGCTCGGTTCTCGGGAAGCCTCGCCTGGACGGCGGGCCTTCCAAAACCGGGTTTTCTTCCTACCTGGATGTGAAGGGGTCTTGGTGTTCATCGCAGCTCCCGCCGGCGCCGGCGCCGTACCCGTCGCACAGCCTGCGCCGCCTGCCCCAGTGCCAGCCGCTCTCGCTTAGCGTGTCCCTGGCCGGAGCGCCCTCGCCGCCGCCGCCTCCTCAACATCAACACCCTCGCGTCCACGTGGCCGTGGCCAGGACGGCGGTGGCGTTCGGCAGGGCGCCGCGCCTCAACGCCCGAAGCGCGGTGAGCATCTAGAAAAAAATTCAAACGTTATAATGTAAATAAGTTGTTAAACAATTGGATTATTTTTAAGATAAGTAATTTATCAATTGATTCAAAACATATTTCAGATTGTTTAGTTAACGCGTATCTCGTTAATGCGTATAGTGTATTATTTATGTAATTTTGAAGTATAAGAATGTAAATACAATATGACTGATTTTTTTAAAATCTGCATTCATCCTTCTAAAAAAAAAAAGTAATAATAATCTTGGTTTGTGATGAACAATCCAGTTAATTTCTGGACAATGTTTTACATCACTAATAGAATAATAAATATCCTCGTATTAGCCAAGCGCGCCCTCTTGTGGATATTCTTTGCTATTGTTACTCTCGGTTCAGGAGACAGAGCGGCCCGGCCCCCCTCAGAAGCCCCTGCCCGCCGACCCCCGGACCTCTCGCGCCGCAGCCGGACCCAGACCCCAACCCAAAGCCCTGCGCCCCCTCCCGGCAAAGTAAGTTCCCCCAAAACACCCTCCTCTTCTTAATTCCACATAATAATGGAACGGTGCTAACATGCACAACGTTGTTAAGTCTTCCGTGAAACAGTGTGTAGCTTTTTTTTTGTTTTAATCAAAATTAGTTTGGATTCCCAAACTCACAAATTTGTAGATTTTTGGGGACCAAGCTATTGGATACATGCAAAGGAAAAAACCCTTTTTTTTTCAACTTGATAAAAAAAAAAAAAATCAATTCAGTGCTCCTTTTCGTGCCATCCAAACTACCAACAATACGAGTTCAAATTTCACCATAAAATTATAATCCAACTCGCCAACGTTCTTTGTCGCCATCTTGCGGCACATTGTGGCAATTGCAACCCTTCTTGTCGGCAAATGTATCTTTTATTTGTTTGCAATTCGAAGCGTGACCAAGCAGCAGCCCGCCACTCCGAACAAGCCCCGCGCGGTGGCCAGCGTCAAGTACAGCAGATGACGTCATTGCCGCGGCGACGGCGGAATGGTTTGCACTTAGGACCGCTTTCAAAATGGCGGCCGTGATGCGCCTCCTCGGTGCTATGAGTTCAGGTACACGCAAGTGAACTATTTATCTGACCCTTATTTATTTGTGGCGACTCCGTGCACTGTGCCTGACACTTTTGTTTTTTTTTACAAGAGCTAAGAATTACAGCCATTGCTGTCTTGTTGTTGTTGTTTTTTTTTAAATAGAGCATTTTTGAAACATTTTGCAAAATTTGGGGGGATTCGGAAAAGGTTACTTGTGAATTGTATCAACTTGGATTCTTTTTTTTAATATGTTTCTTGCGTGCAATGCTAAACTTTGAACTTGAAGCCAGCGAAGGACTGCTCTGCTTTTCACTTCAACACTTTGTGAAATATCTTTGATTATCTCAAATATACTGCATTAGTTTTGTCATTTCTTATTGTTGTTTCGGCGGTGAAATCACACCCCCAAAAATAGACATAAATGAAGGTTTTTTTTTTTTTTTAACTTTTGATACTTGTAACCATGCACTACTTTTTTTTCAAAACAAAAAAAAATCTGTGCGCTGAGTGTTGTGTTACAGGTGAACACGTTTTTCTAAGCCAAATGTTTGATACATCTTACGTGCAGTAAACAGTCTAAAGTGTACTTCCTGTCCATGTGCATTATTTGGTGCGCTTTTATGATTTTTACACTATTCATTTGTGGTTTATTAATCCTCTGAATATATTTGAAAAACTTCTCGTTTCAGATTCATTCCAAAATAAAAGCATGACAGTCGTAATTTTAACTTTTATAAGAAATTTTACATCGATGTTTGAAGTCGATATTTGTTGTATATTTCTTTAAGTATTTTGAAATTGAAGACAGCCCTGGAAAGGTGCCGTTTATTTGATTTAGCTGTTTATGGGGTTCTTTTAGAGTAAAATGAACATTTTTTTAATTTCATAAACTACTGATAAATTTTAAATGCGTTTGTCAATTTATTAATTAGAAAAATGGTTAAGGTTTTAAAATATAAACGGTTGAAATGCAGCATTCTAATAATTGAACTTTCCACAATACGTATTTGGTTTAAATGCATTCATATTTCGCGACGTTAGTTTTTACAAGAGAAAACACTTGCGACGCGCGGGGGTGGGGCGTTCAGGTCAATCGGGACAGTTGGCTATCCAGTGCAGTTAGGAGGACAGGGCACTTTGCTCACGTCATCTTGTAACTGACATTTCGGACTCGCACCTAAACGCACCATGAGTGGCAACGAGAACTCCGCGAACGAGGTCCAAAAGAAGGTCCAAAGTGAGCCCGAGAGGGTTCCGCTTTGCTTCGGGGACGAGTTGGAGCTCAACCGCTTCGACGGTTTACCTTTGTCGTCGCGGTACTACGAGCTGCTGGCCGAGAGGAGGACGCTGCCCGCGTGGGCTCTCCGGCGACGGTTCGACGATGCTCTCGCCCGCGCGCAGCTGCTGCTCGTGTGCGCGCACGCCGACGCCGGCCGGAGCACGCAGGTGAGTGGACGCACCTGCTTAACGGATGTGACGTCACGTTTAACAACCGCTTCAAGATATCGGACATTGAAATGAAGTTTGTTTCGTCATCTATCTAACGGCGTAAATTACTTCATGAATGAGATTTGAAGTTATCTTGACGAGGTTTTAAAATCGCCATGATGCAATTTTGTCATCATCATGAGATTTGGAATTCATAACTAGATTTCAAGTCCTCAGGATGACATTTAAAGTCACGCTTTCTCGACAACATGCGAAGTTGTCATGCGATTTGATGTTATGAGATTTAGTCATGAGATTTGAAGTCGTCATGACAAGATTTAAAGTTGTCACGATGAGTTTTCAAGTTGTTATAAGACAAGTTTTTGTCCTTAATCCTACAGATCCCACAGTGGTGCGCAGAGTTCTGTCTTTGTGTCCGGTACCGTTACGGCACGGTGGTCTGCACGCAAGCTGAGGGACGGCGGGCCGTGGACTTGGCCTTGCGCGTGGCCGACGAAATGGACGTGAACGTCGGCCACGAGGTGGGCTACAGCGTCGGCCGGGAGACGTGCTGCGGCTCCGACACCGTTCTCAGGTGGGTTGCGTCGTACGGTTGGATTCTGAAGTACCAAAGTAGGATCTTGGAGGGCGCCGCCCCTGCCAAAACATCATACCGTCTTCTCAGGTTCTGCACCGACGACGTCTTGCTCAGAGAGATGATGTCCGACCCTTTTCTGGAGCACTACGGCGCGATCGTCATCGACCAGGCCCACCAGAGGACGGTGAGCACCGACCTCCTGCTGGGCCTTCTGAAGGACATCCTGGCGCATAGGCCCGAACTCCGGGTGGTGGTCCTCGCCGCGCCGCCCCTCGCGGACGGCCTTCGGAATCACTTCCGCAAAGCGCCCATCCTCACCCTGGAGTCGTCGAGTCTACCCGAGGTGGTGCACAGCGGGGGCGCGAAAGACTACTTCTACTCCGCTCTGAGGCTGGTTCTGGAGATCCATCGCTCCAAGGAGGATGGTGATGTCATCGTGTTTTTGGCATCAGAGGAAGTACGTTTTTGCTCCACAAAACGTACTTGGAAGGTGTCAAACTCTGGTCCTTGAGGGCCGGTATTAATCCTGTTTTCAAAGTTTCTCTACCTAATACACCTGATTCTAATGATAAGCTCATCACCAAGCGCCACAGGACCTTGAAACTCATCCTAATCATTTGAATATGAAAGAGAAGGATCAAAATCATGCAGGATACCGGCCCTCAAGGACTGGAATTTCACATCTTACGGCGCCTTTGGAAGTCAAAAGTTGTGACTTCTTCCACAGGAGATCCACTGTGCCCACAGCATCCTGCGGAAAGAAGGAACCAGACTAGGAGCACACCTAGGCCAGATGGCGCCCGTGGTCCTGGGCGCCGGCAGGGGCGGACTCGCACCGCGACCAAATGAGCGTGGGACCTGCGGAAAAACCAGGAGAGTTTTCCTCACCGCCCGACACGGAGAGGACATGTGGCGGCTCATCGACACTGTCAAATTTGTCGTCGACTGTGGAGTCCAGAAGGCAACGGTGACCCCTCTTCTGACCTCCGTTAAGTTTTTTTTTTTAGTTGGCGGAATTAAGCCCCGTGTCGCCATGTTTCCAGGTGTACAATCCGAGAATCAGAGCAAACTCCGAGGCGCTTCAGTCCATCGGTCGCTGTCAGGCAGAACTTCGGAGACGACTGTGCGGACCAGAAGGTACGAAGTATCGACCCTTAGAATATCGTCTATTAGAAAAACAAATCCGCCCCGGTGTTTGGGGATTGCAAACCCGGCCCGGGGTCCTGACTTTTCCATCCCGGATTGAATTTCTTTCGCAGGTAAATGTTTCCGTCTATACCCGGAGGACGGGCGACTCCCTGCGACTAGAACGGCGCAGATCCTGGAGTCCAACATCACGGCCGTGGTTCTCTTCCTGAAGAGGATGGAGATCGGGGGCTTGGGCCGATGCCGGTTCATCGAGCGGCCCGGTGAGCCCGGCGGGAAAATGCTGAGTAACTGTCTGCAAAAAAAAAAAAAAAAAAATGGAGGTCTGGTTCCCACGGACGTGGTGTGTTTGCGCTAAGTTTATTTGGGCCCGTTGAGGCGTAACTGAGCCGATCCGACGCCAGCCGGCGGCCCGGCATTGTTGGACGCGAGGGCCAAAAGGGGGACAGCTCGTTAGTGGTTACGCAAGCTTTCTTTCTCGTTAGGAAACAATGAGGAAGTGGTTACGCTTGGCGATTGGTCGGTTACCTGACTTGCAAACACCAAACGCTCGTAAACAGCACAACAGAAAAGTATGCAAGAGGATTAGGTCCAGTGAAGAATGTAAAAGGTTGACGGAATTCTGACTTTTTACGGGTCGGATTTCTGACTGTCAAAATTCTCACTTTAAAGTGAAAATCACGACTTTCGGGATTATCACCTAATGGTCAGAATTCGAACGGCATTATTTTCAAAATTCTCAATCGAGTGAATTCTCATAGTCAGAACTTTAGTGCAAAATCAAAGAATTCTGACTTTATAGTCAAAATTCTTACTTTATTCGGTTTAATGGTTACTGAGTGGTCAGATTTCTTTAAGAATTCTGATGGTTATCATTCATTTAAACTACAAATCTGACTTTATCCTCAGAATTCTCACTTTTATAGTCTATTCATTCAGCTTAATGATGCTTGAGAAGTCAGAATTCTGACTTTTGTGTGAAATCTGACATCCTCAGCATTGACTTTATACCAAGAATTCTGACTTAATTCACAGATTTCTGATTTCAGTCAAATTTCTTACATTCTTCAATTGAATGAATCCTGAAATGTCTCACCATGAAGTCAGAATTCTGACTTTTCACATTTCAAGGTATCTCCGCTTTACCTTCTTTTATTCTGACTTTAAAGTGCCGAATCTGATAAAAGTGAGAATCTTGCTAACTTTCAGAAGAAGGCCTCGCTCCTTTTTGTGATTCCCGGTGTCCTTTCCGGGCGCAGATCCCGAGAATCTCATGCAGGCCTTGGAGGAGTTGGACTACCTGGCCGCTCTGGACGACGACGGCAACCTCTCGGAGATGGGCGTGGTCATGTCGGAAATCCCCCTGGAGCCTCAGCTGGCCAAAGCGCTGCTGGCCTCCTGCGAGTTCGACTGCGTCAGCGAGATGCTGACCGTGGCGGCCATGCTTTCGGGTGCCTTCCCGTTTCGACTGGCGAAACGCTCATTTGATTGTTGTGGTTTGCTTCCTGTTGCGGTTCGCTTACGGCCACTCCTCACTCACGTGTTGCATTCAAGGACCTCCAGGTTTTAGCGAACCGTATTACTGGTTTCTTCTTTCCTTCATTAGCTTGCGTCTTTTTCATTTCTTAAGCTCCCACCTGCTTCTTGGAGCCGCCCACCGGATTATGCCACGAGGCCTTGCGGTGTCATAGGAAATTCCAGCACCGTGATGGTGACCACTTCACCCTCATAAACGTCTTCAATGCCTTCAAGAGAAGCCAGAAGGATCCATGTAAGTCACCATGTCAGAAGTGCATTTCTTGGGGCTTGATTTTGTTTTCGGAGAGATTTTCCTTCAATTTTGCACTGTAGGTTTCCGTGCCGAAAAATGGTGCCGGGACAATTTCCTGGACTGTTCGGCTCTCCGGACCGCAGAAAGCATCAGGGCGGAGCTGACCGACACGTTGAATCGGATCGAGCTGCCGGTCTCGGAACCGGCGTTTGGCAGCGGGGAAAACGCAGCCAATCTGAAGCGAGCCCTGCTGGCGGGTTTCTTCATGCAGGTGCGTGGTCCAGCTCAAAAGATGATATTGTGAAACATACAAAAAAAAAAATCATAGAACTGCTACACTAGCGTTCTCGTTAGCATCAGTAGCTAGCTTCTTCGCGCTACTGCTCAGCGCAGGTAAAATCCTTGGTGGAGAGTCGCAATGGGCGGAGGTCATCATCTGGACCAGGCATTAGGTTTTGGTCCGTGTTGGATTATAAACAATCAATCTTGGGTTTCTTTTTCACTTTTTTTTTTTTACAGTTCAGCAGGTTAATGTCTTCTGGTATTTATTCATATAGTAAATTTGCACAAATCATCTTATTGATAAGAAATTAAGAATAAAGTTTGACTGACTTGTTTTGTTGACATTCCCTTTAGCGTAGCCCCATCTAGTGGATGCATAACGCAAGCCCAGCCACTACTGTAGCTTCTATTCTATGCGCCTTGTAATACAGCGCACCCTATCTATAAAAAGTTGAAAAATAGGCCCTTCGTTGGAGGCGCGCTTTATAATCCCATGCGGATTATAGTACGGTACAGTTGAACACGTGTTTGATACCCCCGCTGTCACCTATCTCAAGGTGGCTCGGGATGTGGACGGCTCGGGAAATTACCTTATCCTGGCGCACAAGCACGTGGCCCATCTGCACCCGTCGTCCGTTTACGGGCCGCGCTTCGACAAGCCGGGCCCGCCCGAGTGGGTGCTGTTCCACGAGTACACGCTGGCGGAAAACAACTGCGTGAGGATCGTCACCCAGATTTCCCCGCATGCGTGAGTCTCCGGGATTGGATCCCATTTTTCCGTCACACGCTTAGTTTGCTTAGTTTGCGGGTTTCTTTCCCTGTTGTAGCTTCACTCAAACGGCTCCGGGCTTCTACTTTTACAACTTGCCCCAGAGCGAGAGCAAAGACATCCTGCGGGACATCTTGGACCCAAACGCCACCGGAACTCTTTGTAAGGAGCGCAGAGGCAGAAACCACGCTGACGAGAACGGAGGCGGCAGCAGCGGCGCGCCGTCGACCGATCGCTGCGTCGTCCAATGAGGCGGGGATACATTCAAATGCTCATGCGGTCCTGCAAAAGTCAGAAGACTTAACAGCAACGGTAGGCTGTCAATTTATAGTTATCGTTTGGCACAACTGTGACATTAAATAAGCCTAATAATGTTTAAACTATCGTCCCAAAGCGGCTGCTGTGCTCAGTAAAGTGTTAAAGTTGCCACGTTGTGCGAATGGCTAATGCTAACTCGTCACTAAAAATTCAAGGCGACCTGCAGTTAGCGTGTTCTCCTTGATGAGAGTACTAATGTGGCTAATGCTAACATGGCTAGCACGGAGGAAAGACCAAATGTATACGAGGCAGCAAAATTGTCAGACAAAATATTTCATTTCAAATCTGTGTAAAACACGATTCCTTGACTTTAATTGAACCCAGGGCAAGTCAACCCCGATAAGCATTCAACAATTTGATGTTGTTTAGGGGAAAAAAAAAGTTTACAAAAAAAACTGTATAGCAAAGGTGGCAAAGTCCGATCAATGTTTCCCTTCATACAACGCGCCGTTGGTTGAAGGGAAATATTGAAAACAGGCTGGATGGCTGTTCTCGAGGACCGGACTTTTTTTTGGCCACGCCCGGTTTAATTTTCAACAAATCAGTCCTGTAGATTTAACCTCATCTGGGACCGTTTTGTCAACATGATTTTTAAACCATATAGTACTGTGTAGAAAAAAACTATACTTAAATTTATATGTGAAATTTTCTGAAAAGCTCAATAACATCGTTGGTATAATAAACAATTGCAGAGTACTTACAAGTTTCCTGCAAACCTGCCGTGTAGTTATTCCCGTTGCATTAAATATTTGCAATACCGATAATAACGGCTGTCCATTCTTTCCGCGAAGTGAGAAATTCCTCCCGTCGTTTATTCTGCGACGGGTCATCAGACGGTCAGATGTTCTTTAAGTTTGTCCATGACGGCGGGTATCCGCTCCACCGGGATCAACATGACCGTGCGGAAGGGCTTCATGGGAACGTCGCTGAAGGACCAGCGTCCGCTCAGGCACGAGTCGGCCTCGTCCTGCACCGAGAAGTGGAAGGCGAAGGCCGCTTGCTGCCAAAAGAAATTCCAAATATGAAAATAGGAAGCGCCGAAGGTCAAGGCAAGACTGCGGCGGTCACCTCGTAGAAGAACTCCTCCTCGGCGTTGATGAAGACGTATTGGTCGTTGGAGTCGGGGCCTTTGAGGGCGAGGCTATTGGCGGCCTGCTTGCAGGTCTTGCTGATCATCAGCCAGTAGTGGTACTTGGCCACGGGCTTGTTGGTCCGCTCGGCTTCGGCGAGCTCGTCCCTGTCGAAATTGAGCTCAGTTTTCTACTACCGCCCCTCAAAAAATGTCAAGCAACTCACTGTAGCTGCCTGTGCAGCGGCAGGGCGATCTGCGGCGGCACGTTGATAAAGCGTTCGCTCAGCAGGAACCCGACGGGCTTGGCGGCATCGCCGAGCATCTGCTGCAGCTGCTGGGCGGCGACGCAGCCCGAGCTTTTCTCGCACTTGTCCAGCAACAGCTCTTTCAGCTCCTCAAAACACTGCACGCCCTGCACGCCGCCACACGAGGCCCGTCCGTCTGGATCGCCGAGACGTGACCGCTGCGCGTTTTACCTTATGTTCCGTGAAGTTCAGCATGGTGACGAAACCAAACACTTCATCCGGATCGTCGTCGTCGCTGTCTTCTGGCACTTCGGCTTGCTTGGGAAGAAAAATAACGTTTTATTTCACAAAACTGATTTCAAAATATGATTCATGAGAGTATAAAATACAAAAAAGATTTAAGTTCAATAGAATGGTAACTAGAATGTTATTTAGTGCATGAAATAACATTTGTAAGAATACAAATGAGTTAAATTAAGTTTTAAGTACATAATAATGTAGACCGTGTGTTATCTTAGAAGGGAAAACGCTATAATGGGTTTAATATAAGTATATCATTTGAAGTATTGGATTTGACGTTTGAAATAATGTTTAGTGCATAGAATTACATTTGTAAGAATACGTATGTAAATTTTAAGGACTGAAAAATAAATACAATCGTAAAACAATAATTGCATCCGATAAATATTTTTATTTGAAAATGAAATATTGCTTTTATTGACCGATTTCATTTTAAACTAGCAGTAAAGCATGGACCCACCTTGATGACACTTCCCACGTGTTTCTGCTGGATGATGATGTCAGTCATCTCTAACGTGTCGACCGGAGCCTTCAGGAATAACTAAGAACGCAACATAGGTAAAACACATGTAGTCAATTTTCAAAAATTTATTAAAAAATATTCCAACATAAACTGACACAACCCACCTGTTGCAACAGCTTCCGGATGCCACTGAAGTCGTTAAGCGAGCATGCGTGCGCTTCGAAGTCCACTGTAACCTCCTAAAAAGGAAATACATCTGATTATGTTAAAAACTCTGCAGATTGCACCGAATAATAAATCAGATGAAACACTAGGCTAACGTCATACAATGTTGTTAGCGTTAGCAAGCTAGCGAGGCCGAGCATCGCTTCGTTCACCCGAGTGTCAAATGTCATCCGAACCTCGTCAATCTCCACTTCGAACGATTCGCTGGAGGAATCGTCGCCTTCCCCCAGACTCTCGTCCGAACTGTCGTCGCTTTCCTGGGGGTTTTTCCCCAGACCGAGCGCCCTCTTTTTAGCCGACGAAGACATGCTGCAAACATGCGCCGAGTGTGTTAGGAATCGGAGGAGGGGCGCCGTAAACCACACAGGAAGCGGAGGTTGGGTGGGTTGGAAAATAAAAGCCTAAATACTTGTACAACGTACATCCGCCACTTTTTTCTTGTGACGATCGGGCAGCGTAACCAATGACAGTAACGCGATCATGTTTGAAACACACGTTTTCTAGACGTCCGGAAAAAAAGACAAGTTTGTTGTAGTTTTTTATTATATGTTGATTAATAAATATTCTGAAAAAGCAAACCCGAGAAGCGACAACATGGGGTGGGCGTGGCAACAGTATCGTAAATTGCGTAGGCGCCATTTTGGTTCTACATAAGTTTCGCGATTTCAGCGGAAACTTGCTTACGCGGACGCCATTTTGGCTCAAACTAAAAGCGGTCCCGTTGACTTGCCGTAGTTACGTCAGAGTTTGACGGGCGACTCCGATGAAACTAATCATGAAGGGGTGACATTTATTTCAAACTGCGTTTAATCCACAATGTTTAGTCACACGTTGGTTCTTGACTCAATAAAACAAGACGTACAATTAATTTGAGTAATTAATATCTCAACACGTAAGTCGTGCTTGGGAGGAGTACGTTAGGTCAAAATGAAAATCTCTGCAAACCCCCCTGAGTTTTCTACATGCACTCAGCCGTGTGATCAAGCTAGCAAATTTTGTTGGATTTTTAATAACAACGTTGTTATTGCAGCGATCCTGTAACGCAAACGTCATGATACATCACGGGTAATGCAAGTAAGAGGATTCTCATAGTTGTATTTTCTGATTTAATAAATAATTTGTGAGTGAATGAGATCCAGAAACATCTTACACCCAAGTTGTTATCAGCAAAGTGTCAGCTGTTGGGTGTAGTTGAGTTTTTCTATGCATTCACGCCCTCTTTGGTTCACATTTCACTGGCTTCTTGACTGCGGCTTCATTTGACTATATGATAAAAAACGAGTGCTTTTAGGATATTTAATTTTTACAGTTTTTGTCAAGATGAACGTGCTGCTTCTGAAAGAGTCAAGAGATGGAGACCAAGGGCCCGATCCTTACATCCAGGTAGAGGCACGAAAATAAAATAAACCCATGTTATTTTGACATATTTTAATGTTTGGCTGACCATTGTTTCCAATCCTGCAGGAGATGACGTCACGCGGCCTGCAAGCAACCCTTCTACCTGTGCTATCATTTAAGTTCGTTTCACTTAACTCCTTGTCTGACAAGGTAACCACTAACTTGCCTTTTTTCTCAGATTGTATTTTTAAATTCAATCATTTAAAAAATCTTCCTCAAAGCTTTTCCAAGCAGAAAAGCACGGTGGCCTCATATTTACAAGCCCCCGAGCAGTGGAAGCAGTGAAGATGTGCTTAGAGGACAAACGAGAAGGTGAGACAAGATGACCCTGCCCTCTTTGAAGAAAAAAAAGTTTGCCCTGAAAAGGCGTGCAAAACAAAACAATGCAACAACTAGTGTAGTAAAACGAAACGTCTGTGTCTTTTTCCACAGAATGGGAGTGCACGGCACAAAACAAGTGGAACGCAAAGTCTGTTTACGTGGTGGGGAAGGCCACGGCCGCCTTGGGTAAAGTCACCTGCCGCCGGCATGAACATGCGAGGTGCCGTTAGCACAAGTGACAACTTGCTGTGATGTACTTTTTAAATTGTTCCTGAGCAGGTGCTTGCGCCTTCCTGAAGTGTGTCACACCTTTTGTTATTTTTTACGGCCTATAGACTCTTGCATAATGTTTGTACACAAGGGTAGTAGGAAGTACCATACGTCCCCAACTATATGACACAGTAAAAATGAAGGCCAAAAGTAGGGGGGCGTCCTATAAACGGTAACTTTAAAATGTATAGAACATGGAAAGGTATTCCATTTGACTCATTTAGTCATTGCAGTCTTTTGGCATATGCACGCAATCATAAACTTGATGGAACACGGATGATGCGCAACTTTGGATATTTATGGAAAGATGAACTTGAGCTGCGGCGAAAAGAAAAGGAAAAACAACTGATGCTTATTTTTTATTTCCCCTTCAGTTCGCCGTCTTGGTTTGAACCCGCACGGTGAGGACACGGGGACGGCGGAGGTCCTGTCGCGTGTCATCATTGAACGTACGTTGTTGTGTTTTCTCTGTATTTTAACATTATGATTGAAGTGTTCAAAAACCAGCACAAGCCATTTTTGAATCGAAATTAAAACATACTTAAAGCTTCGGAACTGCATTTGTAATGATATTTCTATGTGTATTTTATTCAGCAACTCGAAGTAGATTACGTAACATCTTTTGTATTTCTGGCTCCCTAGACAAAAAAATAACCAATGATTGACATAATCCAGGGATATTCGTACACCCATTTGCGAACTGCTGGATTAATTCGAGTTACAACATGGGAAGATGACACGTGTGGATTCATATGAAAGGAAAATCTGTCATTGGCCAAGTTGCCTTAATTAGAAGTACTGCATTGCAAATGAGCACATTTCCTTTTCTGTGTAGGAGAGGACACCAGTATCCCCCCACTTTTCTTCCCCTGCGGCTCTATCAAAAGAGAAGTTCTACCTACGGCTTTGAGGCAGAATGGTAAAATGTTCTTTAAGTTAAAAATGGATATATATAATTCAAGCGTCGAAACCTACTCCCTTAATTACAGTGAAACATGCAAGACGTGACTTTGTTTAAAGTTTTCCAATTGGGCGTAAAGAAAATAAGAGTCGATCCCTTAATTGTATTTATTTACTGTAATACTATATCGAATGACTGTTATCACTCCCTGGCTTGTCCACTAGGGGTCCCTCTCGAGACATTGACCGTCTATCAAACGGCGGTGCATCCTGACGTGGAGAACAATCTTGCAGAGTATTTTGCAGCGCAGGTCAACTTAACTCACATTATTTACATATAAACTCTCAATGCACCGACTGCATTTTGTACATTGTCACCCTCAGGGCCCCCCGGCTTGCGTAGCCTTCTTCAGCCCGTCGGGAGTCAACTTCTGCCTGCAGGCCTTGTGCAGGCTGGCCGGCGAGCGGCTAGCTCAAATTAAGGCATGTCTGTATGCCTGATAACCATGCACAATTTCATCCATCAGCGAAGAGTCAAATAATCATTCACGTACCCTGTTGTGTGCAGTTTGCCGCCATCGGGCCCACCACGCGGGACGCAATGCAGGCTGCGGGTCTGAGCGTTAGCTGCACCGCCGAGAAGCCCACGGCGCAGCACCTGGCGGAGGCCATAAGCAAAGCGCTACAATGATCATTTACCTTGAGCACTCAAACGTGTTAACTGGACACTGTACAGTAGCTTATGACGAGTGTATATTTGAAATTCTACTTTCTAATTTTGTATCTATGTTCTATTTATTCACACAATGAAATCAAAAGCCATGGCACATACGGATATTATTGCACTGGATATGGTGATGTTGTTATGTGCGGTCTTCTCAATAAAATATAATACTTCAGTGTTCAACGTGGGTGTTCTTCAAAGTGCATTGAAAACCAGCGAAGCGTTTTCTAACACGTCGACACTATTTCAAGCTCAAGACGAGCGGCGTTTGTTTTTCACACAACGTTGCGGGATGCCCTTTCCGTCCGAGCGACCACACCTGTGCCGCCTGGTCCTATAAAGCCGCGCAGCCGACAGGTTTCCTTTTTAGCTGACAGCGGACACGAAACGAAACCACGATGCTGACTTCAATCCAGCTGATCACTTTTTTGCTTCTCTGGACGAGCAACGGCGAGCAACTTTTCCACCATCGCGATCACTCTGATTTGCAGCTGTTCAACGCCCAGCACGCTCAGACCATAACGGACAAGTACACAGCAGAGGTGAATTTAGATGAAATTTGGGACAAAATAAGATCTTAGGATTTAGTAGTTACGTGACAATGATTCATCCCTGTGCGGTCCAGCTATTCCTTTCCAGATACGGCTTCATGAAACCGGTGAGGTGGGAGGAGACGCGGGACATGGACGAGAATCCCGACTACAATGAGGCTTTTCTCGACGAGCTCCAAGCCAGCATCCAGGAGTGGACCTCGGTGCCTCATTCCAGGGACAGTTCTCCTCCAGGGGGGGAGAACCAAGCGTTTACGGCAGCACTTAAAGACTTCCAGAGACTGTCCGGCCTGCCGGCGACGGGTATGCTGGACGACGCCACAAGGGAGGTCATGAACAAGCCGAGATGTGGCGTTCCGGACAAGGAAATGGACCAGGAGGCAGAAGGCTCCGCGGAGGTGTTCGGTCCTGAATTTGAACTTGAGGAGAGTCTCGCCTTGGATGCTGACAACAGCACCAGTTTGGATCCTTTTAACGAGACTGATAGCAACCACGCAACAAACGACACGCCGCCTGGAATTGCTAATGAGACCGAAATAAGCCTTTTGAATGTTAATGACACAGAAAGTGCCCTCTCTGACACCAACAGTACCGAATTGGGCTCGGACTTCACACCGAAAAACAGTTCCCGGGACGAAGGGTCGGCGAAAAAGCGCTCCAGCCCAGCAGTGGCACGCAGGAAACGCCACCTGGCCGCCCTGGTGTCCGAGCGCAGGCGCAACAAGCGGGACTTGGGCGAGGTGGGACACATGGCCTTCAGCAAGAACATCTTGAAGTGGCGGCTGATGGGCGAAGGTTACAGCAACCAGCTGTCCATCGAGGAGCAACGCTACATCTTCAGGCTGGCCTTCAGGATGTGGAGTGAGGTGTCGCCGCTGCAGTTTATGGAAGACAACCGCTCACCGTTGGAGGACATTGACATCAGGCTGGGCTTTGGCACAGGTATGGCAAAATGACAAGATGGATTATAGCGAAAAATGTGACTTGCACTGGAAGATTTACCAGTTTTGGATCCAAATTTAAGACAGCTGTCCATCTAGGATTTTGGGGTTCCAACAAGTGCCAGATGTTTTATCTTTGGGGGGGGGCGTAAGGACATCTGAGCGGCCTCCAAAAACAAACATTCGGAAACATACTATCAAATAAACCCCCATTTTCATATTGAAGAAAATGTTTGTGTACAAAAATCTATAAGTGTATGGATAGGGCTGATGCCACCCAACATGAGGATGGGGGTTGAAAGTAAGAATTCATTCATATTTGATTACGTAATGACTCTTTCAAAGTTGAATTGTAAAAGTTGGGGTTAATCCGCCAGGTCAATTGTCTGGAGTGGAACCTGGGGGTATAAGCATTCAGGGTTGGCAACCACCAGTGGTTTCAACATGCATTTCTTTCGTTGTTAAAAAGTCAGGCGATGACATTTTCCGCCATCTAGGAAGACATCTCGGTTGCAATCAGAGGTTCGATGGCAGCGGTCAAGAGTTTGCCCACGCCTGGTTCCTGGGGGACATCCACTTTGACGACGACGAGCATTTTACTGCCCCCAATACGGGTAATGGAATCAGCCTCCTTAAGGTGAGAGATCCCCGAGTCGCAATGTTTGTTTTGGGTTTTATTCTAGGTGCAAGTATTTGTGTTTTTTAGGTGGCGGTTCATGAGATTGGACATGTCTTAGGGCTGCCGCACATCTACAGACCTGGATCCATCATGCAGCCCAGCTATCTGCCCCAGGAGGCTGGCTTTGAAATGAGCTGGATGGACAGGAAAGCCATCCAGAACCTCTATGGTGAGCAATGTCCAGATTTTGAAGGGGCGGGGGAAGTCCTCGCTTCAAAGACAGTTTTTGGCAGGGGCCTGCAAGGGCCGCTTCGACACCGTGTTCGACTGGATCCGACGAGAGAGAACCCCCCGCGGCCAGTTGGTGGTCCGCTTCAACACCTACTTCATGAGGGAGGGAAGCTACTGGCTGTATGAGAACCGGAACAACCGAACGCGATACGGCGACCCGGTGCCGCTGCAGAGTGGCTGGCGAGGGCTCCCCGCGGATGGCGTGGACGCCTACGTTCACGTTTGGTCCCGGAAACGAGACGCCGTTTACTTCTTTAAAGGTAGGATTCCATTTCGTCCCCCGATAGACTGAAACTTTTTAAAGCAGTTTGACCTCGTTTACATCCAAATCCACAGTCTGTTATGTCAGATTGAATGGAAATAATGGGATTCTCAAGACAACATATCTTTGTCCTACTTGTAACATATCCATGAGTTTGACCGTCTCCCTAATGGACAGGATCCGGAAGCCTTGCAATCTGCAGGACTTTTAAAGCACGTTTTCCAGATACCCCACATTTATAATGTGGATTCTCAGCCAGCCCAAGAGATTTTGGTTCCACATGGATATATCCTAGGCACACTGCAATTTTGTATACGGTTCAGTTTTGGATGTCTCCTGTTATGAAAGGCACCCAGTTCTGGAGGTACGACAGCGAAAATGACAGGGTCTTCAGACAGGACCCAGAGGGCCACCGCTACCCCAGGAAGATCTCCGAGGGTTTCCCGGGAATCTCAGGTCCGATTGACACGGCCGTTTATGACCGAAGGGACTCGTGCATTTACTTCTTCAAAAACAGTCTTGTAAGGATGTTATCCAACATTAACCCATTCACTACCGTGGACGACAATAGACGTCAAAGATCAATTTTTACCGGGCCGGCAGTGAATACGTTCTTACGTCTTTCAACAGGTTTATGCATTCAGCGTGGAGTCCCAAAGTCTGGCGCCGGGTTTTCCCAAACCCATCCGTGAGGTGTTCCCGCCGGTGTCCGGCGACGACCACCCGGGCGGAAGCATCGACGCGGCCTATTTCTCATACGCTCACAATGCCGTGTTCCTCTTCAAGGATTGGCGTTTCTGGCAGGTGGCGAGCGTCCGCGATCGCCGCCGGCGCCCTTTCCTGCCGCGTAACGGCCTGCTGCCGCACAAAGAAGTGGACCAGCACTGGTTCGACATCTGCAATGTCCACCCTACCGCACTCAGGCTGACTAGATAAAGAGCTCCATGGATTTTGCGAGAAAAGAGCATAGATGACAAAAACAACCATTTTGTTGACTACAATAGAATCAAGTCTTCGAGGTATGGAAAGGAAATGTAATTACCCATTCTTACGGTTGACTTCTCAATAGTATCGAACAAAATATTGTCCTGTAATTTAAATTAAAAGTGATTGAAAAAGGAGCAGCTGCTATTCTTTGCGCTGTTTCAATTTCAACCTCATCACACCGGCGCGGCACAACACAAACAAGACATTGATTGGGCAATCAATACCTACCTGGAGCACTTATTCACTCAGCTGGTTTTGAAGGGGCGCGGGGGTGGCGGGGCGGATGGAGCGCCCCAGTGGGAGGCAAATCACCGGCCCAACGCTGCCGTTGAGCAGGGGCATCCGCCAATAACTGCTAGGAGAAATCAATTGTAAGAAAATGAAGCAAATGTCAGCGGAAGATTGTGCACCGTGATGTGTACTCTGTCACATTCCAACCTACTGATGTCCAGTGTCTCAAAATCCACATTGTGTTAGTCATTTGTGCCATTGGAGTGTAGAGAGCCATAAACGTCTCTTTCGGAAATGTCCAAAAATGTTTTCGGGTAGTTGGAAAATATTTATATATCCTCCTGAGACCCATCTTATAAATTTGTGTACACGGCTGTTAGAGCAAAGCGAATTGCATCCAAATTGCATGAGACATACATTATGGAAAGGCGAGGATGTCCTCTACTGAGCACATGAGGATTTACCAAATACATATGTCTACTACAGTCGATGCAAATGAATAGGCTGGGTCTCAGGACGATATAAATTTATATATAGTTTAATGGTATATCGTATAGTAACTTACGGAGGTGAACGCACTCCAATTGCAAACCAAAAAAAAATGCAAATACATTTAACTCTTATGCAGTATTTTGTCCAATTCTTTGATCACCATATTGTAGGCATTTAACATCATAGGGAAAGCATTGAAAGAAGACACTAGGAGCTGAAATTTCACCCAGAGATTGACATGTCAATCAAAAGTAGAAATAGTAATCATAAAAAAATAAGAAAGAGAGATTATAGGTTTCCCCTTTTAACTCTTTCTTTTTCAATCATTTGTCACTAGGGATTTCACTGACATGTTTTGTTCTAAATTTAAACCCTGTGCCCACCGTAATCGCAATCCAAACGTGACAAAATTGTCAAGGTCAGTCGTTGCAGAGAAAAAAAAAACAGCAGAGGGAGCTCTCGATCCACAGTATGGCAAATTATCAGAATAAGTCATTTTTTCCTCAGTCAAAAAGTTGACACAGGAACAATGATTGCCTTGTCTGATTTTATGCAACATTTAAAGTATTTTTGCCTTTCAGGAAAAATGACAAGTTAGCATTAGCATCAGTGTGCAGAAGCTGCCAGAGATTCCAGTTGGGCCATCGTGCGAGAGCAGCCTTTATGTTCTGTTCAAAGAATACGGGAAGCGGATCAGGCGTACACATAAAACACACTCGTGTGTTTGTTTCTTTTGGAGTTTGTGGATGAAAGGAAGCACAAGAGTGAGCGAAGCCTCCATAGCCTGCCGTTTCAATTCACACTCAAGCGCTTAAAAGCATCATCAAATCGTCGTGCAGCTTGTTGAGCGCCATTCATCAACTGTACCCGTTAATTCCTGTTTATTTGACAAGATGACTTTTTTCAACCCTTTTTAGATGGCTTTTGAAGTTCAAAGTGTGTTCTTGGTGGTGTGCGCTTTATGCTCAGACGCAGGTGTCAAACTCAAGGTCCGGGAGCTAAATCTGGCCCGCCACAACATTTTATGCGGCCTGTGAAATGCTAATTTAGAGCTTTTCAACATCTCCAAACAGCCTTTTTTTCTCATCTTTCCAGCAAAGGGTGTTGCGTAAACACTCCCCTAAAAAAAATTGTGCGCCGCACCTCTGTGTATACATGGAAAGACAATTGTCAGTCAGAGTGCACATGAGCTACTGTGCATTGTTGTGGTCATTGCGCTCTCAGACAGCAGCCATCATTACCGACTGGACCGGCACTCACATGAGCATCATTATCAATGCGGCGGGTTCAACAAAGACTAATTTGTCTGGGGTTTGTTTATCTGCGCAAGCAGAGTCTGCCGTGGCGCTGGTGGGGAGGGGTGTGCGCGCACACACACACACACACACACACACACACTCGCCAGTATGCGCGGTCCTCTCATGCTTCCACACAGGTGCGGCGTCTGCGCTTCTAGTCTGCACATGAAAGGCTGTCAGGTAGCTTCATCTCCACTTCACTCAAAGGAGACTTTGTATTATTCATGTACAAAGTAAATGGCCAGAGGAACAAAACATATCACCTATTTTGTTAGATGTAATTCGCAGGAACAGCAGGTGGCGCTGCATTTATTTACCAGCTAATTTCAGTGGCAAGTGATAAACCTGTTGTGTTTGGGGGTTACTCATGTGGAGAGCGGTGGGTTTCAATTAGTGGTGAGGATGATGGAGATGTGGGTGCGAAAAGTTGTGACATAATAATCGACACTTTAAAGTGAGGATTCTGAGAACGATATACGGTAACGACGCTAAAAGACGTGGGGAAGGTCGGCGTGTATTTTCTCTTGCGCAGGCGGAAGGGGAGGTGTAAGGGAGTTGCGATCACTCCTGTCTTGCTCCCGTCATCATAAGTTCACTTGAAGCGGTTTTCATCTGCATGGGCGCGACCCGTGCAAGAGCGCAGAATCAGTGCGGGATGCTTAGAAATGCATCAGTGAAGGAAAATATCACTTTGGGAGTGTTTAAGGTGAGAAATCAACTTTGGAACATGGATAAAAGTTCCAAAAGGTGACTTTTCATGTTACGGCACCTTTAATAAAATATTTGGTTGAATTCAGCAAAACGGGATAGCTTCGGACAAACTATAGCTTGACCTACATTTCAGTACCGTAGCAAAAGAGCACGTCTACAACAGGGTCAAGGACACTAGTCACTCCATCGTGCTAACGTTATCTGAGTTTCCACATTTATTTCTGGATCAGCCAACTAGTTTCCCCAGTTCTCCTGCTAGGGTCAGATGACAGAAGGGTTGGGTTATTCAGAGCTATTGCCACCTGGAAGAACATGTGGTGTCATGATAAAAAGGTCTGCGCAATCCACCCTTCCATTTCCATACCGCCGACCGATGACCAACCGAGAATCCAAAAAGAATTCACGCAAGCAGTGTTTTTAACGCTCCGAGGTTTTTTTCTCATTCGCGGCCTCGCTTCGTCTGCCAGCCGAGCGTTGAATGATTAAAGGAATTATCAGACCAGGAGATCCAAAAGCCCCTCAGAAATGTGTCATGCCCCTGAGCAAAGCATTGTCAGAAAAAAAATGCCTCATACGCTTGCATTCCCGAGCCGCGTCCCGCCCACGAGGAGCTTTAATGACGCCACCGACGGCAAGCGAGCGTTGACTGGCGGAAAACAGCGGGACGCCACGCACGTCAAGTAAATTTAGCATTCCGTCCCCAAATGCCGCGCTTCTATTTTCTTCCCGCCGCCGGTTTGCAATGTCGCCAGATTCCGGGCGATCCGTTTTGCACAAAGAATGTGACTGACGCAACATTAATCTCCCGCACAAAACAGACGCCTTGGCACGAGCGCGGCCCGGCGAGGTGGCGACGTCGCTCCCGATTTCTCAGCGCCCCGTCACCCGGCTGTTCCGCTCCCCGCAAAAAAAATCTTTAGAGCCAACAAACAAAAAATCCAAAAAGCGGGAGGAGGGGGGGGTTGGAACTTTCTAGAGAACTCTTTTAGCAATATGCCATGGCCTACATGGGAGTGAGCCAGAGTGCAAATCCCAAGTAAGATTCCTGCCTGCTTTTGGAGAATGCACTTAATGGAGATTGGGCGGGGATTAGGGGGTAAAATGGGTCCTGAGGAATTCAAGTACCTTGGCTCAGAAGAAAATCTTTCGCCATTTGTTTCTGCCTCATCTACCAGTTTATTTGGAGTACAATGTCAGGAAGAAGTCCAGCAAACAAGAAATCTTCAAGCTGTGCATGACAGGAACGTGTCACCAAGTTCAAAATAAACCTACACCTAACAAATGAACAATAATGCTTTGGTACACTTTTATTTTGAAGGAGACCCCCGCGGCGTGTTGTGCTGTCACGACTGAATTGACTCATGACAGACGGCAACAGTACTACCTTGACCTGAATTCAAG
This sequence comes from Hippichthys cyanospilos, assembly GCF_059441005.1. NCBI lineage: Eukaryota > Metazoa > Chordata > Actinopteri > Syngnathiformes > Syngnathidae > Hippichthys > Hippichthys cyanospilos. Next base: position 15,341,083 of record NC_142385.1, on the reverse strand, counting down.
TTCATTGTCTTCTTTTTGTATTCAGAATTGTGCGTTAATCAGGCAAAATATACGCATTTTTTTAACCCGAACACAGGACTTTTTTTTTTTTACTTTTGTCAATGTTAAAAGGTCACAGTTTTAGGTATGCTTATACAATTTTTATAGATGTCATTTATGGTCAAAGTGGCAAGTGGGGGTGAAGGCGAAATGTTTTCTCTTTCTATGGGGGGCTTTGCAAAATATAACCGAGAAGCACTGCTTTAAGGTAATTACTGTAAGTAAGATTACGGCCCATAAAAAATGCACATCTGTGCGACAAAACTTGTTTTTGTGGCTGACAGATCAATGATCTTTGAATGGTGTCGAATAACTGGTGAAATCACATTTTTAAGTTACCTTTTATAAGATGCAAGCATACTTTTGGACTTAATTTTTTGGGGGAAAAAAAAAAGTGAGGAATTAAGGTACAACAACGTTGTTTAATCGCCAGTCACATTTTGGGCATGAATCATGCGGTCCCACAGGCTGGGGTAGCAAAGAAGCGTTTGGAAAAATGTACTCAAAATGAGACCAGAGAAACTGAGTAGAGGGATTAAAGTGAGCCAGCGTTTTTGGGATTGAGGTGAAAAAAACAAAAAAAAACGATGATGTCATCAATTAATTGACGTTGACTCCACTAGGATGGTCACTTTAGCATCTACTGCAAATATTCAGAAGTCATTCTGCCCGTAATGTCCTTCATGGTGAAAAGCATGCATAATTCAATCCAGCGCTTTGACATAAGAGAGCAGGGGCACATATCGGGGCAGAAATCAAACCACGTCTGACAGTGACGCGCAAAACGCTCCTCGGCTGACATTCCGGATTTCGGAAAACTCTTGGCGTGGATGCTTACCCCGCTGCGCGTTAGGACAGAATAAAGCAAATAAAGTTGCCGTTGCAGCAGCGTTTCATCACGCATCGCACCATGCAAATGTGTTACATGACACTTTCCATTTGCAAAGAGGGAGGGAACGCGGCCAAAGCGTGGAAGGAATTTTTTTCACGGAAATTTTTTAGCGCCATACGCCCGTTTGCCTGGGGGGGTGGGGGGGGGGGGGGGCACTAAGGGTGGGCTCAGTCTGGTGCGGGGAAAACAACAAGGCAAACCATAATGTCTTCATACACTTGGGGCGGGCGACCTGCTGTTACTTTTTGTTACGCGCTCGCCGGACACTTGATTAGATACACCTATGCGATCTACGTATGCATTTATCTTTGATTGGATAAAAACTTCATATGGTGTATCGACACAAAACGCCGCTTCTCTGATTTTAAAATCCGTTGAAATGACATAGCTAGCGCAAACGGCTCAGGAGACGATGATTTGGTTGAACCTCTTTGCGAGCTACAGTATATCCGCGGCCCGCGGGCCCTATGTTTCACACCCATGCTTTAAAGTAAGAATGATCACTTTAAAGCTAGGATTCTGAAAGCACCGTTAACGCCAGAATTTTGAGAACGAAGTCAGATTTCTGAAGCCAGAATTCTCACTTTGAAGTCTGAATTCGGGCTTTGAAGTGACAATCGTGAGGTTAAAGTCGACCCGTATCATCGCCTCGCCTGACTCTAAAGTGAGAATTTTGAGAGTAAAGTTAAAATTCCGCAATCAAAGCCGGAATCCTGACATTTTTTTTTTTTCCCTTCGCTAATCCTAATCCTCTTCTATAAATTGCAACCGCGGTCACGGAACAAATGCAACGTGTGAGTCAAGGTATTATCGTATATACTGTTAGAAGCTATAAAAGCCGTTTCTTCAAAAATGCAATAGGTGTTGTGGTGTTGACAGCGCCTCTCGCGCAGGCGACCGTGCGTGTCCCCGCCCACCCCCAGACTCACAGCTGCCACTCAAAATGACAACCACAAAGCCCCCTTGTCTGCGCCAGAGGTCAAGGTTCACGGTGCGGCGTGGCGGGAGACGACTAGGCCAATTAGCAGCCGCGTCGGCCAGGGCGGGGGTGGGGATACGTCGTGTTTATTAGCTACTTAGCACGCGGCTAAATGCTACATAATGCATGAGGCTGCACAATGCTTAATTACATCGACGTGATTGGGATTCCTCATTCCGGTGTTTGATGGTGGCTCCCTGGGGAGGACGTGTAATTACAGACTTGTTTTCATTTAGACCAGCCTGCAATGTGGAGTCAGTGTTTGTCAACGGCACACCTACTCCTTTTGACGGTGAGACCAAAGGAAAAACAATGCAAAGACCCCGATAGTTGTCGACGTATTTTTGCTTCACTTCAACGGACATTGTGCACCTTGACTACCTTGGGGCAATATAAAATAATTTGGCTATTTGTGGGGACGGTGAAAAATACAGAGAAAGTCACAGAATTATTAGTGGCTCTTCGCAGAGGATAAGGAATACGGTAAGTATTCCCACCTATGGACTACATGTGTTGTGTGCACTATCCCCTGTCAAAAGGGTTCTAACATTAATATAGGCATGTTAAACATTAGCCATTCTACGATGTAAATCAGTGTTTGCAAGCATTGAGCTAAGCGGACCTGTATAGAGTAGGAAAAATTGTTTCCTAATTCAACTAGATTTGCTTGAAGCTGAATTGTGAAATTCTGAAACAGAACGTGGAATGTCGGTCCTATTGAAAACGAATGGGAACATGTCAACTATTAAATTGTGGGAAAAGTGTAAATATTTGGAGGGAGAAAAAGAGCAGCCCTTTTGGTGTGATTTTTTTTTTAGAGTGGGTGGAGTTTGGATCAGTGAAAATCTGATGTATTACGCGGAAGTGGAAACTGGACAAAAAACTGAGGAGAATGAAAATAAATGGTATTAAAGAATTTACGCAATTACAAACTTTTTGAGGTCAAGTACTGGTCGATTTCCCAGATTTTTCCTTTTGGAAAACCCAAGTATATATACTGCACGAACTAAAAGATCTGCTAATTATCCACGAATGAGGTGCGAGGTTGCCGTGAGCACTTTGACTGCTGGCCTGTTGACTTTGAAATCGATTCTGCAAGATCGACACTTGGCGCTTTGCGGTCAGAGGATGACATTGTTAGTTTAAGTATACCGAATATTGTGACGCTTAAGTGATGCTTAAAGTGATGCAAAAAGTTCGAAGAAAAAAAAAAAAAGACCCCATTTGTCTTTAATGGGCAAGCGGAGGAAAGCTTCCGTTCCCATTCCTGACTGCATCGGCGGCACATGACGGACACGCTAATTGACTTTTTTTATGGCCCAATCTTTAGCGCCGTAATGAAGTCGGGACTGTTATGTTTCTCTCATTACCTTTTCATTAAAGATATGACCAGGAAATGGTTGTTGCCATAGCGATGCTCCGCCACCACCAGCGGATATAAGAGCTCGCATTGTTTACTCTTCTCGCAAAATGACCAAAGCTTCTTTTCTAGATGACATCGCTTTTCTTTGCTCCTGGGAGATGTCTCGATTTGCTTTTAGAAATCGTTTCATATTTATCACATGCTTATTTCTGTCTGATAACAGGGTGGCCATTTGATGCAAATAAGTAACTAAATGTGGTTTCAAGCTTGCCTGCCGGGCAATTACAGTTGAGCGCTAAGAAATTCTGCCTAGCAACTAACGGCGGACAAAAGAAAAAAAAAACATGCGCAGCTTGATATATGATAAAACACTTAAGAGTATTCTCTCTGATAGCAAGGCAACCATTTTGGACCCTAAAGTAACCAAATATGCTTCTCAGCTTGCTAAGAGCTACTTGAGTCTATGATGAGATGCCCTTTTTATTTATTTCCCTTCAAATGAGACAATCTCATCATATAATGAGCCCCCCTTTATTTATTTATTTTCGCTTAATGGCCTGCAACGCCATAAAACCCGTGCGTCTTGTTCACAGTTTGACGCCGATGTCCATCTGCGTGCGCCTGAAACATTCTGTTAACGCCAGGGAGGGAAATTAAATGGAGAAGTTAGCAGATGCCGTCGTTTGGAGAAATGTCTCCGGCGTAGCGAGAGAAAGAGCGTAAGACACGTTCGCGTATTACCACGTGAAAAAAAAAAACAATTACTCCAAAATGAGTCAATATTTGCTCAGTGGAGAACACGTGTAAATGAGCTTGATGCCACACAACTGCGATGGGGGCGGGGCGGGGGGGAAGAAATGCTGATGAGAGGCTTGTAAAGGGCGGCCTTTCAAAACTTACCCGCCGTTTTGGCTCCAAATGCGAACGCTGTTTGAAGGTCTTTTCATTTGCATCCTAATGCCGCGCCCTTGTTGCCATTAATTTACAGCACCGTGATGCAGGGGGGAACGGTTCATCCTTAAGACTGCCGAGGGAGCAAAAACATAATAACGTTAGTACTCCGACGCACATGAATAATGCCGATAAAACATGCAAGTCAAACCGAGGGCCAAATCAGGTTCAGGCGCTGTATTATGAACGGATATACTTTTTTATTTAAAGGCAAAGAAAAAATAGTCACATTTCTAATAGAAAATTGCACTTGTCACAAGGCCATTACAGCATCCGTTGACATTTTTTGTGTATTTTGGGGACGTTATACACCACGTGAAATACTCGTGAATTATTTTTCCTAATCAAAGCAAAAATATCAATTTTAAGGATTTGTATGCACTGCTCTGCCACATTGTACTGGGGATATTTTGCATTAAATGAGCCAAAAAATGTACGGATTTATGCAGAAATAAAGCATGTTCAACAGAAGGCCAATTCATGTTGAGGATGGGTATTATTAATGATTAGCCAACATTTTTAAGTTATAGTTCTAATGCTAAGATGCACAAGCATTTCTATGTTTATTTTAGTCCCTTTTTTACCTCTCCAAAATGTGACTACTTTCAGATTTTCAATTGACAGCCGTAAGGGACTGTGTGTGATTTCATTATTAGTCCCACTCGGACTAGCTTAGTATGTACCATGAGCACCTTTTACCCCCGGGTGGCACCGGTTAATTACTTCAGTTCATTACCAGCCGAGCTGTCGCAAAGGAAAAAAAAAAAAAAAAAAAACGCACACAGGGTGTCGGATTTGCTGCTTGTTTACGCTGTGGAATTATTGCAGCGCCTGGAAGTGGAATGATTACACACAAAAATGTTGAGGCGCTGAGTTATTATCCTCTGAATTGATTAAAGGGACTGTTCAAGCAAAAAAAAAAAAAATATAATCTCCTTGTACAGTAATCCCAGCATGTTGTCTCGCCTTGAAGATATTTGTACCTCCACACTAATATGATTGAAGCTGCAGGAAGCTACTAATGAGTTGACAGACAGCTTGTTTTGGGGATTGTTTAAACTAAACTTTTTCACAATGGCTACACATGCACAGAGTGTGCGCCCCCCCCTCCAAAAACAAGATTATTCAATAGTGTAACGCGATACAATTCAAGAATGGGACAAGTGGGACGACTCCATTTGGTTCGATTCAGCGGAACTGTTTCAATTCAATATGGAACGGCTGTAGATTTTGGCATTGTAACAACAGTGGTTCTCAAGGTTTTTTTCAATGATGTATCCCCTGTAAATTATTTCTTTGCAGACAAGTACGCCATATAATTACCCCCCAAACATATCTGGTTCATTCAACTTTGAAACTACATTTGTAGTATTTCATTCAGCAACTCTGGAAGATAGGTCGGTTTTATTCCCGGCTTGAAAAACTGCAAAGGAGTCTCTAAAACGCAGTTTAGCAATGCGTTCCTTCAAGTTCCAATTAATTTGCTCTTAATTTGGAAATAAAAATGTTCTGTTTCTAAATCTGCATCAAAAAGTATGACATTCTATTCATTGATACCTGCAAAAACCCTGTTAAAATCTCACGAACCCCCTAAAGCAGTGGTTCTCAAAGTATGGCCCGTAAAATAATTTGGGTTATTAATAAAAATATGCATTTTGGTAAATTTAATTTTGTGTTAAATGGTAAATTGATTGATGACTCTTCAGGAAAGCAATTCAATCAATCAATCAATCAATTCAACCTGTTTCATATATTTTTTAAAATGTCATAATTTTGAAATTTGTCGTAATCCACGTCGTCATCAAAGCGCTGGATTATTCGGCAGCAACCCGTTTGGGGAAAATTGGCCCAGTTTGTTAGGACGAAGCATGCAATTTGCAATATCATCTAATGATGCATTCTAATTTTGCATCCGAGGCAGTGCGAATCGGCCCAACTTCGTTTTATATGGCCACCTTGTTGACCCTCGAGTTTGCGGTTTACGACGTTTTGCTACTTTTTTTTTTACCGCAGCCGCGCCGACCGAGCCCTACCTATGCGTGGGCGAGATAGAAACTCAAGACAAAGGTCATGCTCGATGTTTACATTGTGTACATGTGGCATCCCACGCAGTTTCTCTCTCTCCAGCTGACACTTGAACCTCCCCCCAAAGCTCCCACTGGTTGAACTATACCATATATTTAACAGTGGGGAGGGGGGGGGGGGTTCTTTTAATAGCGTAACACGCATATCCATTCCTTTCAGCGCCTTTTCCAAGTACAGCCAATACAATTTAATCCCATTTGCCAGGCAATTTAAATTCATCCAATTTCACAGATTACCACTTTGTGCCACCTCTCGCATCTTGACATGAAAGCCGCCCTTTGCTTTCCTTCATACGTCGGCTTACTTCCTTCGCATGGTTGCCACGGTGACCGAGCGTCACGATGAAGCTGGGGGAGATGCCCCTCATTGGCTTGCGCGTCGCAGCGTCGGGTAGATTGACTTTTCTCCTACCTCACAAAGTGGTCCGATCGAGACCAGATGCGTTAATGAGGGGCGAGGGCATGTCAATGTGTTTCCACACGGAGAACTACAAATCCTCAAGCCGGCAAACGGTTACTGCGGAATGGGATTCCGCCATCACATCATTAGATCAGTGTGACATTTAGGAGAAATCAACTCTGTTTTTTTTCATATTTGTAGTGACCCAACTAGTCTAAAACTGCATTCGCACTGAGGTTACTTTTGTGGAATATGAATTACGCAACAAAATAAACTCAGTTTTAGCATCTGAGGGGGTGGCCATTTTGCCACTGGGTGTCAACTGAAAATGACATCACAGTTTCTCAGAGCTCAGATAATTGCTAATCACATCTCAGCTTGCGAATGTCTCATGACCAAACTCAGAAAGCAGCTGAGCCATGATTGGTCATTACAAAATGGCTGCCCCCTGAGATGGATAAAAACAGCTGCATTTTGCTGTTTAGCTCATATTATACAAACGCAAAATGACTGTATTTTCCGCACTATAAGGCGCACCTTCAATGAATGGCCTATTTTATAACTGTTTTGATGTTTAGGGCGCACCGCATTATAAGGCGCATAGAATAGAAGCTACAGTAGTGGCTGGAGTTGCGTTATCAATCCACTAGATGGAGCTGCGCTAAAGAAAATGTCAAAAAACAATCAGATACATCAGTGAAAGTAATAGTATATAAACGGCCATTTGCAGCATTTGGAAACCAAGATGGAACCATATAGAGACCGGCCTTCCCCTCAAAAGAACTTGTAACGTTGACGCAATATGATTGTGATAATGCATTCTCTACTAGTCTACATTTTTTCCTGTGATTTAATTATGAATGCATTGATTTTTTTTTCCATGGTGGCTCTTCTTTAGGAAACACTGGCCTTTTTTTTCCACTTGCCTCATTGTATTCCGGTGCAGCCTTTACCCAGCACCGCATCAGGGATTAAAAAGTCATGGAATGTGGCTGGAATGCACAATAAGAGTGTTCCGTCCCTCCTCCCGCTTTACCGTCTGTTTTTGCTGTGTAAAACACTTGAATGGGAGCATTTTCTCACTCTCTCTTTTTTTTTTTTTTGCAGAGGATACGATGCGTCAGCAGAATCTCGACTACGACGTGAGGAAGCCTGACAGTGCAGCAGTCTTGTGTCACTGTCAATTCCCCTTAGTATGGAATGAAGAGAAATTAAATGAAAGAATAGCCAGTGATAGAGTTGTGGCAGTATTCCGCGTCACTGAATTGTGGATAAATGAAACATACATGGAATAGAGCAGGGGTTCTCAAACCTTTTGGAGTCAGGGACGCCTTTTAGAAAGCAAATTTTCCAAGAACCGCTGAAGTTTACAAAATAAAAACTGCAAACTGGTTCAATGTCCCGCAAACATGCTGTTGCCAATTATTTAGTCGATAAAAGCATTATAAAATAAATTTAGCTTCGCTGGCTTCGTCGCCTCTTTAGCAGACCATTGTAGACGCGAAACGCATTTCGACAAACTGAAAACGAACTGGTTATTAGGCGCCACTACAAATAGAGGTGACATCATGACTTGATTAATCGAGAACTATCTGCTAATCAAATGAATCTAGGATTATTTTGGATTAATCATTTAATGACCTAAACTTAGCCCCCCTCCTATTGAATGCGGCTTCCGGTCTGCTCTTGATCGGAACGCTTTTCAAATTCGTCAGGTGTCAAACTTCACACCGCCGCACGGGTGACGGACGGGAGGGAAGGGAAACGTGGAGAAAGCGGTGAAAAAGTAACGCGGACGGTTTTAATTTAGCAACTCCTACCTCCCTCGAGCGAGCCTGATGATGTCTGCTTGGCAGCGCAAAAAAAGTTATTAATGGCGCAATAACAAGTCAGCAAGCCCGGGCTTGGTGTATCCTCGCACGCGGTAATGATTTTTCCACGCACGGGCTGAAGGCTGGCGTCCATTTTTCAACCCGTCCTCCATTTAGTTTGTTTTTAACGCAGTGATGGAGCAAGTGGCTTCAATGTTATATTTCATTGTTGTTGTTTTTTTAACGCGTTTTGAAAACTTAAACTTGGATACGTCGCTCGGTTGGGTTCTATTTTACGTGTAAGGAATGTCAACGCCTATCGGATTATCTGCAGGATTTTGTGTTGTGGAGGCAAAATGGAACCCTGACTTACACATTTGTAAAATGACCATTTTTGCTTCTCACATCAACTTGTCTAACTGAAATTAGCAACGTGGAATGTTTTCTGTTTGCGTTTTCCATGTTCTTTTGCCCACACTGCCTTTCCCACCAATAATCGTCCACCGGCGGAAGTGAAATCAAGTGTCTGCGTCTGAAATGTGACACTACATCATTTTAAAAAGCTATATAACTTTAAACCGGTATCACAAAACTGCCCCCCATAACTCCCATTTTTCCCCCAACCGAAAATCTCAATTTCTCCAGAACGATTCATCCAATTTTCAAAATTCTTTCTGAATTGTATTCAGGTTGAAGTGTCTTTCAAAACCGTATCATGTACAGGAACTCATTGAGTGCCATCGACGACTTTTGACGTCGAAGATCGATTTGAACTGGGTCTAAGTGAGGGATATAGAAGTCAAAGATCCATTTAATCCTGGCTGGAAGTGAGTAAGTAATAAGTAGTCCATGATTCAAACATTTCTACAGTCTGTCTTGACACTCTCTATGTTTTCATAGAGTTTAGCAGCCTAGAATTTGTTAATGCCCCGATATCCTCGCCTTCCTCCATTTCTCCTGTTTTAACACATAGAAATACTACGTCAACTTCTGTTGACCCGTTTGTACGTGAATTTCGCTGACATCATCTAGTGATAGCGTATCAGGAGCTCGCTCGCAACACGAACGGAAAAACCGACAGAGCGATGGCTCATAAGGGCGGAAACTTGGAATTTGGGCCACACAACTGCATCCTGTTTCAGAGGAGCAGAAAAGATGGCAATCGTTCATTTTGTGCCATGCCACAGGCAAGCCTCTTTTTTTTTTTTTCAGTTTCCCCCTTCTGTCCATTACCTCCACAGCAGACTGCGTGTCCCAGCAGGACGCCGCTCCCACTCTCGCCATACTCCGACCCATTTCGGATGTCTGTTGGCTCCCGCCCGGCAGCGCTACCGCTCCAGGAAAACTTCACACAACATGGTGACCCTTCAACTGTGCCAGAGTGCTTTCTGTACAGGCAACAAGCACAAAACCAAATTAAAGTGCAAAACCCCTCTGGGGCTTATTCACAAAATCCAGCACCAGGTATTTTGAAGGTATTTTCTTTAACTTCATTCTCAAGTAAATTCTTGATTTTGCACCTCCGCATTTCAGTTATAAAAGTAATTTTTACGATTACAAATTTTCCAACACCTTGTTTGAAATGCTGATTTGCAATACTGTGTATGCTACAATTTATATGAGGATAAGGCACAAAAACCATCAGTTTTTGTAAAAAAAAATAAATAAAAAAAAAAATTAAACAAATGCAGAAACTGTTTTTAAATTAACACAACTAACGGTTTAAGATTTTTGGTTGCAATTTGATTCAAACATTTAAGTTTAACATTTAATCGAATCATAATCATATTCTTTTAAACACTTAATCCATCTTGGCATTGATCTAAACAGTCTCAAGATGTGTTTTTTTCCTTTTCTTCAGAGAGTACTTTACACAATCTTTATCATCTTTGTTCCTAATTTGTGATTGTCTATTAATAAAGTTTGATTGACTTATTTGATTGTTTTGTTGACATTTCCTTTAGCGCTGCTCCATCTAGTAGATGCATTCGCAACCCCGGCCACTACTGTAGCTTCTATTCCATGCGCCTTATAATGCGGTGCGTAAAATATGTTTATTTTAAATTTGGCAGGGAGTCATGTATTCTTGCCCGGTACAATTTATTTCAAGTTGAAAAACGAAGCAAAACACACATTTTTTTCTACATTTTACACAAATTTCTGCATTTACACTACAATTGCCAAAAGCAGTGGTTCTCAAACGGGGCACTTCAGAGGGTATTGTGAGATTTTTATCCTGCAGATAATAAGCAAATCAAACCTCACGGTTTTTTAGCGCTGTATGACGGGAGACAGTTTTCTTTTCAAATTAAGAGCAAATAAAGCAACATGAACATCATTTGCAAAACGTCGTCGTGCCTTTGTTATGTTTTACAGCTGTACATAGTGTTCCATATCTTTGGCAGACGAGCCAGAAATAAAATCAATGATGTAACAGAGTCTATCTTCTAGAATTGCTGAACAAAATACGCTTGGCGGTAAATATCGTTCCGAAGTTTAATATATCAGACGCAGATGTCGCCGCACTCACAAAGTCTTTTGGTTTAATCAAAAGTGCTTTGAGCTGGAAGTACTCGGTTGGATATTTTTTTTTAACAGATGATACATCACTGAAAAATGTTTAGAACCTGTTTTAATAGACTGTATTTTAATGTTGGTCATCCTGGCCTAGTTGCTGTAAGAAGTTTGAAAACCACTGGCCCTAAAATCCGAAACGGCGCCGGCATTCGATCATCCGGTTCCAAACAGAAGCCGTCCCACCTCTGTTACGGCTCCAACGCCAGCGCATTCATCAAAGACACTAATCAATATCAATACAGTCATAAATGTATTACCCAGGCTGTGGATAATGGTGCGTTACTGCGCTGTTTGGCTTTGAATGTAATGTTGTTTGAAGTCTCATTGATTCTGGGCGGTGAAGGGGTTAAAGGCACATCCGCATCCCGCCATCCGTCTCCCGCTCGCATTTCCATGTCGGTGATGATTCATGGAGGGGCGAGAGAGCGTTGACGGCAGATTTCTTCTACTCCCCTCGTGAACGACGTCGCGTCCAAAAAAATAAAAGATGAAAATCTATGAAAATAAACAAGAAGAGCTCGCCGGGGGAAACAAATTGGGTGTCGCTGCAATAATAAAGCGCATTTTCCATCAAAGCACTCTAAAGTCATAAACGGGCAGGCATCTTGGATTTTATGTGCGTCTTGTCGTTTGAAAACGACGCATTGTAATTGAAAAGGGCCCTTTTCAATCAGGGATGTTTTAACGTGGGCCGAACGATGGAAATTGCCGCTATTTTGGGACGCCATCAACTCAACAGCCACTCGGAATATGGACACAATTACTGTATTCCACAGGGACATTTTCCGAGTGAATTTGTGACGCTACCTTCGGATCTGAAGCCAGGAGACAAAATCTACTGCTTCTTTGTACCCGGCACAGATAACTGACACTAAGTGCTTCGAGGAGCAACTTATTTCTTCAATAATTCTGGTGGAAAATATACGAAAAAAATACAAACATGCTTGAAATGCAACGATAAATTGACTTCTAATTTATAATCATAATCGATTGCTCTTATTTGAATCAGCTGGAGACTTAACTTTTACATGACTCTCCGTTTTAGTCATGTTCCTACGTGTGAACGAGGATGGAATCGGATGTTGGTTCGGCCTGCTCTCTTCTTTTATTGAAAAAAAAAATGCCGTAACAACCTTAGCTAACACGAGCTGCTGTTAGCCGCAACAGGCACTTGTTGCTAAGAGCCTACTCTTATCCGCCCTCTAGCTCGAACAGTCACAATAATTATCATAAGTAAGAATACAGTTGATATAATAATGTAAATCTGTGCATCAAAACTCATCTTATGCGGCTGACGGATCAATATTTCTCTAATGGTGTCAAATTTAAAAAAAAAAAAATCTGCAGTTTTTAAGTTACCGTCTAGACTCTAGAGGATGCACCCATACTTTTAGCCTTCATTTTTAAGGGGGGGAAAAAAGCGTTTCTTCTATTTGGGAAATTATGGCGCTTGTTTAAGCGGTTAAAGAAATGAACGGATGATCATCTGGGTGCTAAATGCACCCAAAACTGGTTTTGTCAATCAATTTTCCTATCTGCTATTGTTCATCTGTCCATACAAGCATTGAATCGTCCCTGAATTTGAACAATTCGAAGCACACTTGAAGTTTGCGCTTAGTAATGTGCTAAAAGAGTTCCGCACTTGTGTCCCAAGGTTTGCCAGTGTATCAAAGCGTATTAGCACAGCTTCATTTATCTGCATGTAGATCTTGTTTCAATAATTACAGCATCACACGTTAAATGCCACCTTAGATGAGATGGCTACGACCCTTTGATTAGTTGCATCCCTCAGCCTTTTTGATCCCTCTGAAAAGGTTCAAATGTGTTTTAGATTTCGGGGAAATTGTTTTTTAATGGGCTTAAAGTAAAAAAAAAAAAGTTTATGTCCACAAGACATTCAAAATACAAAAGAAGGTGGTCACCAATCAGCAGGAGCAAATTATAAGCCATAGCTGGCTGACGGATGCTAATGAAGTGATGTTTACATGTTTGATTCTCCGGCTAAACAAAGATAAGACACGCTCGCCGGGAAAAAATATCCAAACACCAGCAAAGACATGACAGCTTTCTTCCGATGCGCAACAATGACAGCTTCATTTGCATATTAATGACAGGGGGGAAGTGGACGGGAGGTAGTTGTCGCGGCATACATACATAAACACATCAACGGCATAGACCTGAAGGCAACGCCCTTGAGCTCGGACGAATATTGGTCAGATATTAAAATATGAATATGAAAAGACTCGCAAGAGTTTTGCTTTTACTTTTTTTTTTTATTAAAATCATTTCACTGAAAGCAATAACTGAGTTTGTACGATTTGCATGTAATCGTTTTCGGGGCCGATACCGATATGCGTTTTTATTATTACTGTATTAGTATTGTCTTAACTGTCCTTTTTTTTTGTTGTTGTTGACAATAATTTACTCTGTCCAAAAATTTGTAAGCAGCAATGTCTTAAATTTGCCTTAAAGGGTTCCATAAAGTTGCTTGGAACACAATTCGGTGAACAACAAACATTCACTCTAGAGCAATAGTGTCAAACATATGGCTCACTAACCAGAACGTGTTTAATACGGCCGCAAGATTTTGTAATGTAAAGTATAAAAAATGAGTTACATTTTTTCATTAAATGAAAAACTTGAAATGTTTTATGATTCATAGCAATGTTCTGTGATTAACAGTGGTGTTGTGCTTGTACAAATTTGGACGGTATTAAAAAAGAATAATAACTCTGAAGTTGTTGTTTAAAGTTATATAATTACACGCCATGATTTTATTGCCCCGACCCACTTGTGAATAGATTGTACCTCCACACTAATATCTAATGTCTCGAGCGCATCGTTACCCGCCATGAGTGCACGGAAAGAAGGTGAACCCTCTCTCCGGTTTTCTGAATTCCAGCTCCTGATTTTAGAGGCTCCTCCTTAGACTTAATTACCCGGTTCATAGTGCTTGTCTTCAACCTCCTAAATTACAAACATCATTAAAAAGAATTGATCCAGCTAATTCCCTCCCTCCTTCCCCCAGGCAGAGGACAGGATCCCGTCTGCCGTTCCTACGCAGCAGGAGTCGAGATTTATGGGTGGAGTCGAACTTTACCCCGCATGTTCCAGTGGTCCAACTGGGGGGCTCACACCTATGTTTTTATCTTTCCGGTCTCCTCATTAGCAGGAACAATTTCGGGGGTGTTGCTGCAAAAACCCGGCAAAGGGGTCCACAATAGCGCCAAACGGTTTCGATGAGATACACCGACCGAGCGTGATGAAAATGTTACGATTCTTTAGAATTCCAATTGATCGGGGTAGTTGGCAGGAGCGACTAAATCCACCGTATGAAAGAAGCTCGTTGTCAATAATTCATTTGGAGAGTGATAGATGTTGTCTCTTGAGGGCGCTGACGTGGAAACGGCATGTTGTGCAAACTACACCATGGGTAGGATGATACCAAGTATATCATCTTAATATAAATCTGTGCGTCTCGAATACGAGCGGTTTCAAGAGCGTGTGCCCCTGAATCAATGACGCAATGTCATTCCTAACCCCTGCTCACTGTCTCCGGTCATATCACTTATGCACGGGTGACTCTGGAGTATGCGCAAACTACAACCAGAGAACTATGGGCGACTGTATCGAACTGTTATGACGTTAAAGAGTCGCGTGCAAAATAAGCGCGACCATTGTGGACGTGTATATTAGATTTGCTTTGAAGGCCTGGTGTGAATGTTCACTGTGCTGTAGTGGCACATTTACAAATTGGATTTAAAATAGAAATTCACTGTTGTTGCAGCATAAAGATGTAGTTGGAACACAGGAGGAGGAAATGAACTCGCCATCTCCGTAATTGAGGTGGACGTGCTAACCGGTCTTCCGCCGTGTCAACCATTTTATTAATATTATATCCAGTAGATATTTTTGGTTGAAAGGCTACACAGCAAATAAACAAGTTATTGTAATTGTGTGATCGGATATTTTTCAACTTCCGAAACATCATGTACAGAATATCTCTTTTTTATTTATTTTTTTGATCGGTAGTTCAAAATGTACTCACAAACCTGTTGGTTAGTTTGTTGTCAGATATTGAGACAGTTGGTTAAATCATTAGGTTAGTTCATAGTTCATTCAGATTTAGATAGTTTTTCATTCTAGTACGCACAAGTGTGCACAGAACAAAATGTTGTGGGATTTGACCTGCACGGTGATTGAAAGAAACAAAAATCAAATAAAATATGAAGCAAATAGAGTAAAAAACGCTACAAAATATTTGAAATATGCAATGATAAATTGCACACATAGTAGTAGTGTGCAACAGTCAAAAAAAAAATCATTCATTTATTGTAAAGTTTTGTCTTTAGTTACGATTACCAATATTAAATATTGCACATATGAGGTACTGTGCACCAGTGAAGAAAAATGATTGATTAGTCAGCAAGTTTTTCTTGAGTTACTTGGTTTTATGAATGGGTAGTTACTTCCTAAACTAAGTTCAGATGATAAACTTGTAGAGTTGGTTAGTTTGTTGTTAGTTACTTGGTTAGTTGGTTGAGTAATTAGTGTAATTTAGTCATTCTAGGCTCAAGTGTGCACAGAACAAAATAATGTGGCGTTTGCCCCACAAATTGAGTAAACTACTGTACACAATACTCAAAGTATGCAAATATTATAAAGTTCTGTGCAACGGTGCAAAAGAAAAATGTATTAATTGATAAGTTAGCAACTCTTTCTTTAATTACTTGGTTCTACTTGGTTCTACGTATAGAGGCATGTTGCTAGTGTCCGCCACAATGTTTTTGTTTGATGGCTATTCAAGTCAGTAACATCAAAACCACTAATTTATTTGCGCAAACTTTGTAGAGGGCCGGGCCAAAGAAGATCTAACGTTCCACAGATGCTTTTTTGCAACAAAAAGCATGCGCATTTGTTGTTGAGAGTCAGAGATGTGCAAATGTGCTGGGTCTGAGAGATGCTTTGACCATATGAGTAAAAAAAAGGAGGAGGGCGGGGGGCTTCTTGGTTTATGTCATTGGCTTGAACGAGCCAAGACCCCGCCTTGATAAAAAGAGAAGAAAACACACACACAAGAGTTGCACATAGTGTGCAAAAAAAAAAAAAAAGAAAGAGGCGGAGGGGAGAAAATAAAGCGGCGGAACACTTGGACTCGGCTTTTAATCAACAAGGAGGCGGCGTGAATCACATCGGCGCATTTTAGGCGGCCGTGGAAACAAGCAGAAGAAAAAAGAAGAGAAGATCCCGGCTTTTCGTGAAGGATTAATAAAGTGGAATCTCGAATTACGGATGGTGATGATGCTGCCCCCGCCGTTGACCACCAAGACGACGACGAAGACGACGACGACGTGCGCCTAGAAAAAGTCAACTTACCCGGCCCCTTTTCGCACTTCGTCAAGGTAAAAAGAAGCCATTCACTTCGCCTCGGTCGAGCGGCCATGTGCGGGCCACCTTACCGCGGAGGGAAGCGGCGGGTCGGTCCAACTGACAGCGCGCCTCCCCCCTGCGTTCGCGTCCGCGTCCGCCACCTTGTTCCATTAGCACCGTAGCGAGCCGAGGGGCTAGCTTGACCTCCATCTAAAGCGAACACGGCAAACATGTTAGCGTGGCCAAGTTAGAAATGGAGTCGGATGAATGGCCGCCACTCCGAGTTGCGGTTGGCGGTCAAATAGTGGCGAGGACGACGCCATCCCCCCCGCCCACGAGCCCAGCGACCACCACCACTACCCCTCCTCACCTCAGTTCCCCGCTGTGGCGCTCATCTGCCGGCCATGCTTCGTCCACATCCCGCCCCGCTATCCCGACAAGCTCTTTTCCCGCCAGTACTCGAGTTTCGGATATTTTGGCCGGTACCTGAAGTACTTTGGGGGGTCAAAGGGCGGATGACCCGGCAGTAAAAAGTCGCACGAAGCGTTCCAACTCTCGCTAAAAAGTCGATGCGCAGTGATTTGACTTTTAGAAATACGTTTTTAAAAAAAGAAGACAAATTTTAGTTTATTTATAGCCAAGGGCCAATTGAGTTGGACCGATTGTTGGATTTATTTATTTATTTACTTATTTATTTACTTATTTATTTATTTATTTTTAGTTCGTTGCACAATGAGAAACGATGTGCCCAAAACCTGTGGTTGAAATCTTGTTTTGATTTTTTTTTTTCATATAAATTTTTGAACTCCATAGTGCTGTCTTCAAAGAGTAATAATCAATTTTATTCCAGATTTCATGCTTCAAAACAGTGATTTTTTTTTTTTGGGGGGGGGGGGGGGGGTTACAATTGGCCTGTACCCATATATTGGGTTATTTCGGAGTAAACATTTTTGTATGGGAAATTGGCTCAATTAATCCAAATAAATTAAATTAATTTGTCCAAAAAATCCAATATTTGAAAATGATCTAACTTGTGAAATTGATATTTTTTATTATTTCCATACGATTGCTGTGCGGAAAGCCTTTGTGAAGTGTAGTTGCAATAAAATAAAGATTGGCATTATTTGTTTTTTTAATTTCAGGCACTTTGATGCACTTGGTTAATTTTTTTCAGTTTTAGATTAATCTGTAACCTGCATAAACACTAAAAAGTAGTTGTTGACTTATATTGTTTATTTTTCTTTTGTTAATGTTAAAAAGGGTACAGTTTTAGGTATACTTAACATTTTTATCGGTAATCTTATTTATTGCCTGCGCAACGTTTGGGGGCGGGGCGTGGAAGGTTTTCTCTTTCCTGGGAGGTTTTACAAAATGTAATTGAGAAGCATTGCTTGACACTAACACGTAAAGATAAATAAATACCTTGGATCAAATACCTAGACTCTTGAACGATTGTTAAAATCGTGAATCTTTGGGATGGAATGAGTTAATGTTGTTTACATCAACATGTATTATAGTCTTTAGGTTTTCCACAGGATTTTTTAAAATCCTTTTTTATAAATATACGTTTGTTGGCTTTATTACGTCTATTGAAATCGATTAAAATGGTAATGGTCCTGAATGACTGGTGGAAGTGGAGATTTTATCTTTTGGCCATATGCCCTCGCCCTTCTCCCAAACACAGGACAGCTAGCAGTTAAATTGCTGCATCTGTCGTGTGGATATGACCCTGACCTCGTGTTTTGTCAGATGCCCTTGCCATGAACCTATCTCCAGGGTGGTTGCGTGGTGAGGAGGGGGCATCAGGGGCCCTCCGGCTCTTTGACACTTGCTTTGTTATGATTTTTTGATGGTGCATTTTAAGCAATGAGAAAGTGTTTAGGCTAAGTCTTTACTTTCAGTATCTTGGCTTGTGGCGCAAGCCTCAAAATAGTAATATTTCCTTCCTCAAATTACTCATCTTTTTTTCTTTTTTTTGACCATCCTTCACATTTGGTAGAAGTACAACATTTTCGATAAGCTCACCCCAAGCTTTTTGAAGAGGTGTACGGTTACGTTTTCCAAAGAATACCCCCTGTAACCAAAATCTGCAAAGGAATCTACAAAAGGTAAAACCTGCAATAAAAAGTTATGGTCCTAAATGAAAATCTGCGATAGGGTAAAGATGCAATAACCAAACCGCCATGTAAAACTGTAAACTACCCATATCTTCAGGCATTTCAAAAAAAAAAAAAATGTAACAACAGCTCCTGTTTTTAAGTATTTAATTTGTGTCTTATCAGGCTTGAATCACTTTGTAGATCAAAAGATTTCTTTTCTGGTGGTTATTTTTAATGCCCTGAAAGCATACTAAATATCTGTTCATTTTGCAGCATTTCCACCTTGGAAAGCTCCCCGAGTTAATAAAACCCCCTTTCGATTTCCTTTCAACTCATTTTAGTACGACTTTGAATTGTTGATACCTGCGTTCCTGAAACTAAGATAGGGGGGTTCCCACCGAATAACCCCCTAAATATGAGCTGACTGCCCAGATCCTCAAGGGTCCTCCTGCAGCTGCGTTGTCGCCAAGGAAGTAGTTAAAATGGTAGACGTTTCCATGAACTCCATTAAAGTGGGCCGTTAATCCTCCAAAGTTATTCGACAGGAGTTAAACGAGCGTCCTGCTTCCTGTTTTTTTTCTCTTCTCCCTTAGCGTTAAAAATGTCCGCCGTCCCTCGTGAGGAATGCGCCCTCTGCCATCCTCCGCCGCGTGTTGCCCAGCAGCGACCTATCACTCATGGCAATTGAACGGCTCTCCAAGAGGGACCCCTGTTGGCGCCGTGCAATATTTATTACCATCCGTCAAACCCTCGGACAAAATCCCCCTCGCCGCCGACTACCCCGCTCTTGTCTCGCTCCGCGGGTGAATAACGGCGGCTTCTCTAAGTTCCGCGTTAAAAAGTTCCCTCGCCGGTCACCATTAGCTGGGATTTACGGCGGCAGCTTTCCCTTGGAAGTGCCTGCGAGGGAGCGCGCGTCAGCGCGGCCGCGTAGCCGCCAGGCTAAGGCGTCAAATACGTTACGGATTCGATGTTTACCCGCGCTTTTTTTTCTGACAAGTTCGCATGGAGAGCGGCATTTAATCAGCCTCGTGTTCAGACCGTGTGATATTTATTACCTCGCGGAGTCCGCAGCTGGCGACTCGTCAATGTTGATGTCAAATAAGGCTAATTAAAAGTCGTTGGAGTAGTTGGTTCACGATGAAGGGTTTGTTTTCATTGTGGACGTCGAGGAGCGTAATTTAAAACCTCTTAAAACCTCAAAATCTACGTTTTCAAACAACTTTCCGGAGGAAAAAGGTCAAAAGGTCAAAATCACAAACGTTTATAGGGCTACAGACACGATCGTACGTGATGATCATATAAAAATCTGTCAGTTCTTCTTAATGGCTTCAAAATCAAGATTAGCATATGGAGAATTTATGATATTACTATATATTCTAGAGCAAGGACGGGCAAACTACGGCCCGGGGGCCATACGCGGCCCGTTAAGCTTTAGAAACTGGCCCGCCCAACTTGAAGAAATTAATAATAGGGAGGAAAGTAATAACGTTAATATCCCGAAAAATATCAAAACAATCAGTGCTTTTAAAGAGTAATTTGTTAACATGTGAAAAGAAATTATTGTTATTCATTTTCAGTTATTGGAAGAGTTGTTTCAATAAATATTTAAACACATGAGACTTGAATAACACAGTTGCAATGTTTTTATTCATTTTCTATAGAAATTAAAGCACCTGTTTTGCAGATATCTCCCATTTCCATCTTTTATGAGGTGGATTATCAAAAGATTCCATCTTCCATCTGCTTCTTGGACCTGCCCTTTGCAGCCCTCGAGGGTTACATTTTTACTGAACCCTTTGGCAGCATTGAAAGAGGACACCTGGGAGCTGAAATTTCACCAAGATGGCGATAACCTGTCAAAGGTCAACATGGCACGACCACTCAGTTATTACGCTAGCAGAAGTGTGCCATTCATTGGCTAAAATACTGTGAGAATGACGTGGAAGAAAATGACCCAAAAATGATCAAAATACTGCCAAGCATTCTGAGGTCATTTAGTTTTTTACGCACCCAGGTTTGTGAGAAAGGAGACAAACTTGACTACTACCATCATCGGCTGGTTTCTTGGAGCAGTTTTACAATCGTGGACCAGAAATTACGCATTAGAAGAATAGAATAATGCCAATAATGTAACGAAAATTTAAAGTGTCTACAAAATTGGAATAGGTATGCCTCTCTAATCATCCGTCATTGTTTTGATTGTGGTGGATCCTTCTTCTCACTATAAAAGAGCGCCTATTCCAGTTGGTGGAGATAGGCGGATTGTTTTAAACGCCTGACCCAAGCAAACTGGGCCAAGGTTTAGTTGGAACTGTACCATCTTGGACCGATCGACACGGTTTCGTTTAGCATTCACAAAGCGTTGCCAAGGGGGAAAATGAACTAGTGTTCAAGGAGAATCTTTAGTTAAGGTCTTTTCACAACGTAAACCTTATCTTAAAGAAACCAAAATTGCTTAAGAACCACCAATCGGAAGGACGTTGTTCAAGGAAACATGTTCCTCGTCTCTTGTCTGCTGTTTCGGGGTATTCGGCGTCTTCATTTCTCTGCACGCGACCAGATAAACTGTCTGCTGGAGTGAAAGGGAGGTATCGGACTTTGTTCCTGTCATCTGCACCCCCCGCTTTACTGACAGTTGGTGCAATTGTGTTGCGTGGAGGTGATAGGATAATTGGAGCTATGGATATCCTTATCACAGTGACGGTGAGAGCTGAGCTTCGTTCAGAAGGAGAAGATCCGGCGATAGGTTTCACAGGAGCCTATCTATGGAAGCCAATTGCACTCACTCGAAAATAAGTCCTGTTTTTTTCTGGACGGGGAAGATTGGGGGGTTGTTTTAAAAAAAAAAAAAAAAATATATATATATATATATATATATATATATATATATATATATATATATATATATATATATATATATATATATTTATATTCTGTTTTAGGAAAAAAGATTTTCCAGTTTTTTGGAGAGCTTTTCCCAATATTAAAAAGTTCAGAAAAAACCCCAAAACAGGGCAAAAAAAAAAACCCTTAAAAAGGGAGGGGGGATATTCAGTGAAACAGAAAAACCCAGGAAAAAAAAAACAATATTCATAAATACACAAACCACGTTTCTGTTTTTACTTTTTTAACCTCTGAACTCCTACTGACTTGTTGCTACCCTGTGATACTATAATGTTAAATTAGTGTAAATTGAGCCAATATAGTTGAAGGCAGGTTCAATGTATGCGAGACAGCATTCGCCATAAGCGAGCATGCAACAAGTCACAGAGAGTTCAGAGCTAAAATGAAAATCCCCCAAAACGAAAAACGATGCTCTGTTTGATAGAATAGGTTTTTCTCAATTTATCCTCGTTTTATTTTTATTTTTTTTCTGTTGTCCAGCACATTTATTTTTTAATGATGGAAAAAACTGTTTTAAAAAGTTATAGAAAAAAGAAGTGTTTATCAAAAAAAAAGAAAAAAAACCATCCCTTGCCCCCAAAAAACTCCCTAAAACGATTTTTTCTTTCAAGTGAATGCCGTACTTTTCCGTAGTTATCTACGCTGTGAAACAGATGTCAAATTTGTACTTTTTTGCAGAGTGGTCGGGGGTGGGCAAAATTCATTGCCGCTGACCCTCATGTGGTCGCCAAGCAGATGGGCTAGCGCTACCTTTACCAGCTCCTGCCCTTTGTCAAGCTGGAAGCCCCCCGCGGGCGACGTGGCGCCGCCGGGCGAGGCAGCCATGTAAATTCCGACCGCTTATTTCCTTACAACTTCATACTCTTTTCATTGAATGCATATTAATTGATGTTCTCTGGCGTAATCCACCAAGGATTTCTCAAAGGCGAGCACAAAAGGCCTTTATTATCTTAAGGAGGAAGTGGTCTTTTGGGAGGCCTCATTGTGCGTTGCGCCGCAAAACAGACGTAAGTGAAATGAAATTACAAGGTATCACGAGCGCAGCCAAGGATCATATTGAATAATTACCTCGCCGGGGCCATTGTCGTAACGCCGAGGCGCTCTTTTTTTCGAGAAGCTGGGGGGGTGCGGACGGCGAGGTTATGTCTTCCCCTCACAAAGAAGATAAATGCGGTTTCAAGGTTAGCCTACTGCCATGGCCAAATGTTTTGAGAGGATTGCTTACTTTCATGTCGCCGTAATGTGATTTGTGATATCCACCTCTGTGATGCCCTTGGTTTTATTCTGGAGATGAGAACTCAACAGGCTTCATTTTCAAGTGTTTACAGGCCCGCTAAGTGGATTTATTGGATACGGGGCACGCTTATTATTTGGCCATCATTCCCTCGGCCTTGTTTTTTTGTTTTTTTTTTTAATTGTACTTGGAATAGCAATTCGGCGGTGATTCTCATTTGAGAGAATGAGCCTTTTTTCTTATGCACATAAGCAAAACATGCACCAATACAGAGGAGGGGAAATTGCTGAGCACGGTTAATTACAGCGCAAGGCAGCCAAGTGGGGGTGAAGGGCCGCCATGGTAACAGTGGCCTGGTTGCGCTACTTTATCTCCCGCTATGTGCCGCTCAGCAGTTTGTATCTGCGGATCGCTCCTGTTAATGATCACGTCTGAAAGCCAAAAATGGAGGAAGCGATGTGCTGCTAGCCTCCCTTCCAACAAGTGCATTAAACTGCGTGCGAGGGCCCGGAAATATTCCACATCAAAGTGCGATGCCCGCATGGAGACAGAAGTTCAGAACTCATCAAAAACAATAGCTTCATGCAAGCTCCTTTCATATATATATACGTATATGAAAATAATAAATGAAAACTGCGGAATGCAGAGCATCCCAACACCCTATGGAGAAGTCACAATGCTTCTGAATGAAAAGAGCTACGCTTATACTTGTTTTCTCGGTGTTAGCAAAGCTTCTCGCTAATGGGGTGCAAATATTTGCACATAGCTCCTTCATTAAATCCAGTGGTAAATCCACAAGCGTAATAAGCTTTCACGGGCAACACCTGCGATGTTTGATCTTTTTTTTTCCTGCCTGCTATTAAAATGTGTTAGCTTGCAATGAAAATATATGATTTGTAACTGTGGTATAAATTGATGTACTGCCATTTACGATACAATGTTACATAAAAAAAAAGTAAATCATTGACGCAGGGGGAGGGTTCAAGTCGCCTAATTAAAGGCGCAGCAATTCATTAATTCTTTGACAGCTAGTGATGACCAAATTACTTAATGAACATAAACTCTATAAAAAATTAAATCTAAAAGAGCTTTCCATGGGAATACTGCACGATTTGACTTTTGTTTGAAATGAACAATTTGAACATTTTTGTTTGGACAGCTTCATTCATTATATCCCAGTTTTGTTACTGCTAGTTGTCAGGTCATCGTCATTGTTTTTACTGTCTGATGTCGTGGCTTTTGCCATCCGCAGCAGTCGCGCTTTCCTGTCCCGAAAAGTCCTTCGTCTCTCTGTCGCCGTTTCCCGCGAGTTAGGTCTCTGTCTCGAGTTTGTTACTTTACCCCCATTTTTTCCCTTGCTGGATTTTTGCCTCTAATTATTATGAAAGCATTTGTTTTGAGCACATCACCTGGCTTCCCCTACATTATTGGATCCACCGATCTTACACGCCTCACGGAAATGCCGCGGCACCACGACAGGCGCATTTTATATCCGGGCGCGTCTTATATTTGGGGAATTACGGAAAAAAAGAATCGTTCCCAGAAAAAAAAACATCGGATTATCTCATTTCATTACAGCTTGTTACGTTGTTACTGTGCGGAATCAAACTTGCATTTTATTTATTGTTTTTAATCATCAGAGCAACGCAGAATTTCACAAGGTAACCGCTAACATTTATGGCAGTTTGAGTTTGCCTCATCATGTGCCCTTCACGTCAAAGCTCTTTGTCTGGCACTTTGCCCGTACTTTCCAACATAATACACCATGACGCCGGTAGTGCTATTGTTTGCTTGAGCGCACCGCTACTCATGAGTCAAAGAGGACCCCTCGGTCCCCGGCTTCTTCTCACTCCCGCCCTATCCATCTCCGTTTCCCCTCCCGTCGACCCGAGTGAAGGTCTCGCTGCTTATGTAATGTCTCCAAACATTTGCGCGGCATTAGAGGGAAGTCGGGCATGCCAAAGCTGCGCAAAACTCTCATGGAGGTGGGACAGATGGCCAACCTCATTTGCAGCCTTGTAAACTGCCCGTGACGGCGACAAAGCGGGGACGCAGGACTTGCGTGGGCCAGGCCGTAAAACATCGCTACGGCGTTATGACGGCTAATTGTGGCGTTTGCTGATTTACGAAAGCGGACGTTTAGGGCTGGGCGACGAGGACAAAAAAAATCTCTTCGGTCATTCTGTACAATTATATTTTCGTCGAT
This sequence comes from Hippichthys cyanospilos, assembly GCF_059441005.1. Lineage (NCBI taxonomy): Eukaryota > Metazoa > Chordata > Actinopteri > Syngnathiformes > Syngnathidae > Hippichthys > Hippichthys cyanospilos. The sequence continues at coordinate 15,316,171 of NC_142385.1, read as the reverse complement.
TTTATTTGAAGAAACAAACCCAATGAACATTTATTTAAAGGTTTGATTTATTTATAAAAATCCGTTGAAAAATAGTTAGACAAAAATAATGAATAGTCATTAAAATCAGTTTGAACATAATCATCCAATCAAGCCTCTCCTGTTGGTCATGTGACGTTCATAAAATGAACCGTGATTGATTGGTCCTTACCTGAGCCATCAGCACATTTGATGTCATTTTCAGTCAGCAGCAAGAGAAAAAATGTGTTTTTAAAAGTATGACTGTAAAATTCGAACTCTAAGCTACTTCTTTGTTCTCACCTTTCGAACTGTGCAATTTACAGTCCGACGAGGCTTATTCACAGTTTTGCTTAACTGGCCGTCAGGGGAAGTTCTTTTGGTAGGAAAATGAGAAGCTGCTATGAAAGTATTGATTTTGAGTTTGAACTGCTATGATTTAATATCTATTCTAAAATATCAGGTAATAAATTATAGACGAAATATTAACTTTTATAGCTAAAGGGTAGCTAAATAAGCGGACTGTCTCTTGTTAGTGCATGTCCTGTAAAATCTCAATTTCATGATTTAGCAAATGTTCTTGTTTCCGTATTTAAAGTATGCAATCCATTTGTTTTTTGTTTTTGTTTTTTGGCCCAGCACTACAGCCGTTCGGCGGCTCGGTGGAGCCGTGATTAGCAAGTCCGCCTCGCAGTTCAGGGACCCGAGGTCAAATCCACCTCTCTCTGGTCTTCCTGTGCGGTTTGCATGTTCTCCCCTAGCCCGCCTGGATTTTCTCAGACACTCTGGCATCCTCCCGCACTCCAAAATCATCCATGACAGGTGTATCGGAGATTCTAAATTGTCCTTAGGTGTGATCGGGCGTCCGTCTCTGCGTGCCCCGCAATTGGCCGGCAACCAGTTCAGGGTGTCCCGAGTCCGATGGGGTAGGCACCGGCAAGCCTGCGACACCTCGTGAGGATTAGCGGCTCTAAAAAACGTATGGAAGGAAGGACTACGGCCCTTCGTTTAAGAGGGAGAACGCAGCGGCGCGCAGGTGGATCGCCGCCATGATTACCTAAAGCCATCGGAATCCCCGCCTTGGGACCATCCATCACCAAGTTAAGGAAGGTGACCCGGAGTTGTTTTGTAATTCGGTCGTTAATCAGCGCTCTGTCAGGCGCGTCTGCCTTGTCCGCCGCCAGCCATTCTTTGGGCAGAGTCCATTACCGAGTAAACACAGTAAGAAATGAAGATGCCCGGCCCTCACGGTCCCCGCGAGGGCAGATCAAATGGCGGGCCCGGTGATGATGAGGGATGTTTATGGCCGGCACTCTATTAAGGCCAAGCTCTTCCCCGCCGGCACATAATGAACATCCACCTTTGCGGAATGGCCGCCGCGACGCGGTATTACCGGTCGTTTTCATCAAAATGTTGCGTAATTGCCCTCCAATGAGTTTGGAGGGTAACTTGGCAAGGTGACTGGCTTATGGCAACATTAACTGTGTTGTTTCGAATGGAGCCACCCACCGCCGCCACCTTCCCGCTTTTTGTATGCTAATGAAAGCCTGTTACGTCCTTGGGCGGATGACAATCGCGGCCCGAACTCTTTTTGTTTGTACACGGAAACGCCTCCTCCAGATGTCCCCCCCCACTGCGGGAGGCACTCCAAAAAAAAAAAAAGAAAAGAAAACTGAGATCGCTCCTCTCACAAATACTGCGGCGCGATTGCGTGTTGATTCTGTCAGGAAGAGGGTTAAATATCAACGACAAATCTCAGCGAGAAAGAGATAGAGGGAATGTTTTGGGATAGCGCAGACAATGTACCATCTGCACGCGGCGGGGTGTATTGAGCGACACCGGACCACTGCTGTGAGCAACGATTGCATTGTTATTAAATGGCTGTTGCCTCCCTGGCAGCCATATTAAAGCCTCTGATCCTTTGCCCGGTGCAAGAAAAGGAAGAGAGAAAGGAGCCCCCCCCCCCCATCCCCTCACCCAGTCCCGCCCCCCACATACACACACACACACACACACACTCCTCTCTACCACCACCCCGTCTCTCCTCCCCCACCCTTGTCTGGAAAAAAGTCTGGCCTGCTGGACATGGTGACATAATGTGCAGCTGCAACAGCACAGATTAGACGATGGCAGTGCAAACAGCAGGAACAGGAACAGGCAGAAAGACAGGAGCTCATCTTGAAGGCCCTTTTGGATCCATGCGCATTCATGATGTCATTGGAAAATTGTGTCCTTCCAACAGGGCATTCTGTTTCGGAGACCTTATTTGTCACAACTTTCAAGGAAGCGGCTCCTCCCTTCTGAAGGTTTCTTATTTTCCCCAGATGGGGTTTTGGAACTTTCCCTTCTTCTTCTGGGAGTTTTGTTCAGGGGATGCCGTTGCGTATTTGTGGCGTTCTGTGTGACGCTATCGGTGCTTTCTCCTCATCTATGAAGTCTTTTGAGACTGTGATAATTCAGGACGGAGCTTCATAGCACTTTTTGAACAGTTGACCACATTTGGACATAATAAGCTTCTGCTTGACACCAACAATATGTAAAATGATGAAGCAAATATACACTGATTTGTATTTATAATAATAATGGACTTTTGAGGGAAACTATAACGGCGCTTGGCCCGAGACAAAAAGGACTTAGACACCAACCAAATACGAGAAAGCTTCTGCGATTTACAGCATTGTACCGATGGTAAAATATCCCATTTATCTTGTCCGAATCTCATCAGATCATCAAGTGTTTGCTCTTGTATATTTCATGCTCAATTTTAAGAGCCTTTGGCTTCTGTACTTGTATTACACTCACAGTTTTCTTTTGGTTTTGGGAGCTTCTTCTGCAGGCGATATTAGAGACATTTCATTCCAACATAGGCGGGAAAGTTCCCTGTAGTTTCCGCCAACTGATGGAATATATACACGGTGTAAGTTGGAGCTGAGCCATACTTAGAATATTTGGAGTCGGGCGGCTCTGTCAGATCAGCGGCTCGGTTTGTCGTCTCGAGTAAGCGAATGGCGGACGCTCATAAATATTCACGGGGCGCTCAGACTCCCGTGTTTTGCCGACAAAAGTTTCCAAGGTCCCGTTATTTATTTTTGTTTAAGTTTGGGATCCCGTCATCCCCGTTTGACGAGACCTGACATTTGGCGCGGTTTTGCGCAGAGGATTTGTTTGTGACAGCTTCAAATTATGGCGGCACACAAGGAGCAGAGAGGGAGACAGGAGATGTGCGTCGGGGTGGGAGGGGGTTGAGAAAAGAGAAAATAGCTGTTGCTTATTTAAATGTCACTCCAACAAGGTAAATGCATAAGCTCCCCCAAGCATCACATAGGAAATTCCCCACAATGGAAGAAGGTTTTCTTGCCGTTCTCCGTTGGGGGTTTATTGTGTTGCGATAAACCTTATGAAGCTCTGCCAGCATCTCGACTGTAACCACAAACCATTTACTTGTTTGTTTTGTGTGTAGGTTGCGACTGAGGTGCCAAACACTCGGGTCCCATTTTGGGGCGCGACATATACATTTGCAAGCTCTCCCACTCTTAAGCGAGTCAGAACGACATCGCCTTAAGTGCAATCCGGGGGAGGAAGGCAGAAGAATATATCTGGTTACAGCGCCGCTCGTTTTTTTTTTTTTTGTTTTTCTTGACAGGACTCTGCATCGTTCGAGACGGAACGCACTGTCGGGAAGCTCAGAGTGTCACTGACCTTTCTAACAAGGACGATTAGACGCGGCAAAGCAAAGTCGCTCAAAAGTAAACCGCTGCCACTCATTTTCCCGCCAAAGCACCCCGCATCCCTCGGCCTTGACAAATAGCGGATGACACCGCTGGATTAAGTCCTCACTAGGCACGCCAGATGCTGGAATCAGATGACAAGCACCTACGCGTCTACACTTCCAAAATGCTACCGGAATAGACGCTGCGCGCGGATGCATGCACGCTGCCGGCATGTCAATAAATCATCTTGCAAAAGCTTTTATAACCCCCCCCCCCCCCCCCCCCCTTTTTTTACACTAGATTTTGATCAGATTTGGACATTTTTTGTGGGGAATCTCGCTGGATCGTGTGAAATTGTAAAGATTTCTCAGGAACCTCTACCCAGTTCTTTTATCGTCAATGCTTGCTATGCTAATAGTGATTACCATAGGACTGCATGATGTCCAATAAATTATTTACTCTATGCCAGAAAGATCGAGTACACCGCTGTGTTATTCTGCTCAATGCGGAAAAAGGTATGACTTTTCACTAAATGGTTCCCAGTCTTATTCTGGGGTGGGAGACGCGGTCTCGCCTGTGTGACTAGTGTGACCTTAGTCTTTACCAGTTTAAACTAGATTACTTGTGCCAGGGTGCAGATAGGAAGATACCCATTCTGATTTTATCCTAACTCCTACCCGTCCTGCTTCTGTTCAGGATGCTCCCACTCCGGTATCACTCCCATTTTCTGGGTTGTGGGGTTCTTGAGGGTGACTTGAACTTGGCAGATGACCGTACACGCTAACGTTAGCCAAAAGAAATGTAAAATGGGAGCGGTATGGAAGTGGGAGTTATCCTGAACAGAAGCAGGACAGGGTGGGAGTCGGGATAGGACAGGATTTTTCTTTGAGAAGCTATCGTCTGGGAGAAGATTCTCAAATATCTTCACTTTAGAATTTGTCTTCTTCTGAAAAGCCAGATGTTCATCAAATATTTGTCAGCTTCAATGGGCAGATGGTGTCAGGCCGGATAATAACGCAAGTCCAATCCAATTAGTTTAAAATATCCTAATCACTTCCCTTGATCTGTAACGTGTAAATCCTACGCTAAACTACAAGCGTCCTCTATTTTAATGTACACATTTGCGACGATCAAGCTCGCGTGTAATACCGCCGTGGCGCCCCCTGATTAATGGCGCAATTACATAATCCATAACAGTGAATGATGATTGCGCTAATGTTGTGTAATGACTCGCGGCGTTTGCTTGTGTAAAGTACGCAAAGGGAGGCGAGGGACGAGCGGGCGCGTTTGCGACTCTTGCCCGTCTTGTCAAAGCTGCCGAATACCCGCGCGGAGTCCCAAATGTTTTCCCGCATCGTCCCCGGAGACGGAGAATTAATTGCAAAAGCAAGTTTTAATTGGGTTTGTGTTTACAAAATGTTGCTTTCATGCCCTAGTTATACAAGACCAAAATAGCTCTTGGGGAGATTTTGTCTCATACCGGGCATTATGCATATGATTTGCGCTATTGAATGCCGATGCAAATTTCAATGATAATCTCAGGATTTGATCAGTCCGGTCCAGTCCAAGTCCATTTTTGCCGACGCCGCAAGCTGCAGAGTGGAGCAAGCTTTGGCTCGACTCATGGCAGGCCCGGGCTGAGAAATGTAATCAGTTTGCCCCACTTGGGCCTGAGCCTGTTTGCTGTTAAGAGACCAGACAGACAGCTCAATCTGCAGCTGTATCACCTCAGGTTACATTTGCCAGGAGCTCCTACGGGTCCTTGTGATCCAGAACCAATGTGAGGGATATAACCATTCAAACCGGTCTTCTCGGGGGCTTCATAAATCCCCTTAAAGAGGAGGTCGCGTGACTCTGGTGACCTGCGCCGAGCCACATTTGCGCCTCAATTTATTTCTGAGGCGGGGGGTGCTTAACGATTCCCATCGGCGTCTCTACTAGTCGGGAACCCCTGCATCTGCAGGTCGGCTTTTTGCTATTTTTGGCCTCAGGCCATAGCATTAACAGTACGAGTTTGGCACTATCTGGTGTCATCTCGACGGCGAGGGACTTGGATCCGATCCTCAACTTTAAAAGCATTTTTCAAAAGAAACTTCCCCGCACTGCTTCACAATGCAATTTGATTTCAGTGTCAAACAGTACAGGACAAAAGTTTGGACACACCCCATTCGATGCGTTTTCTTTATTTTTCGAGATTCAAGACATTTATCGTCATATTTATAAGCGATTAACAGTGCTTTAGTTCAGTAGATTTAGTAGGTAGTTTAGTAGTATTTTAGTAGATTAACGCCGCTCTCTTTTGCTGACTCACCAATTAAGCCCCGCCTTTTAAAGTCACACAGTAGTTTAGAACAAGGGGTGTTCAAACTGTGGCTCTGGCAACATTTGCGGCATATCCTGAAATTATAATTTGCTACTAATAAGTTTAGATCCTGTAGAGCGTTTCTAAATATTTACCATTTACAACAATACTAGCAACAACATATAACACTTTATTGCCCAAAGATCATTTTTACACACAAGATGTTTTTTTTGTTTCATGGTACAGACATGTTAACTGCATAAAATTGGCTCCTGTTTTTCTTCTGAATCTTTTATCGTATTTGGCTGTTGTTCATCGCATGAGTTGACATTTTCTGGTGGGTTGCATGGTCTCTGACATCCCCAAATACTTGTAGAAGCCCACATAGTTTGCCTTATAGAAAGATATTAGGTCGTTTCTCAAAAAACACTTTACTGTGTAGTATGAACAGTACATGTATTGGATATTAGAGTTTAATGATATTATGTTCCAACGATATCTGATTTTTTTTTGAACTGATTACATGATAGATAGAAGAGATACATCCGCTTCTCTACATTAGCTCGACCGGAGGTATTATCAGTCATAGTAAAAGTAATTAAATCTACCAGCTCGGCTGCTGTTTGGGTAAATACGACCATTGATCAAAGTGCAAAAAAAAAAAAGAAAGCGGGAAAAAAACAATTACATCGCTCGCACCTCTCCCCCTCTCCATCTTGTTTAGTCAGCTTGATGTGTGAGCTCTAGCACAATATCAGCATGTAAGACCCAGGGGATTCGTTGTGTGTTTTGTGCGTGTGTGTGTTTTAAGAGAATGAGTCCAGTCAGACGCTTGAATGTGTGTCATCTCCTGAGTGCAACACCAGCTTGGCCCACTTCTGCCTGACCGACTAGACCGTCTCTCGCTCCCCCTCTGTCTCTTTGTGTTGAGCGCTATCTCTCCCGCGTGGGGTCCGCTTCTCATGACTCCCCTTCAAACAAAACACAGCAAAAGCGAAAGCTCGCAGCGACGCACAACATCCCAGGTGAATCCACAAATCGGACGGGACCACCCTGCGCGCTCGCGCAGAGTTCACAACCAAGCGCTCATGCTCATGTAGGTCACATAGTGAAGAGGAAAAAATAGGGGATGAAAGCTGAACTTTTGGTCCAGGTTTTTTTGTGTTTTTTTTTTTGCACACAGCAACTTGTACAAGGATGTGATCCTGCACTTAAAACTCACATGTGAAGCTTGTCAGAAAAAGTCTGTATGTACTCGCGTATTGCCAAGGAAGCAGATGCGAACATAAAATGTGAGAAAATCTTCAGAAGGAAAGTCTTTAGGTTTTATGTCTTTTTTGTTTGTTTGTTTGTTGTTTTTCAACTTAATTTAGTCATGTTTACCACAATGTTAATCCATCTGCTTCCATAGTGGATTACATAAGCAAAAATAATAACAGAATAGAATAGAGCAGAATAGAATGCCTTTAAAGTGATAGTATAGCTGGTATACAAGGAAATTGGCAAACCTGCTTAGATTGCTGTATATTAAATAAATATAATAATAAAAAATGAAAAGCATAGTTTCGCAGAGTGCAGTTGTTATTCCCAATGTGTTTTGTTTTGGCTCAGAGCGTCAATCGCTCTGGGGGTAAAACCTGTCCCTTGTGTCTGTTTGCCCGTCTTTTTTGAGCCCTGTTGCACTGATCAGAGAGCAACAGTTTGAATCTGTAGGATAATATTCGTCATAATATCATATGAAAAGAATATTTCCTGTCAAGAGTTCAGATGATCAGTTAGCTATCGATTAATCGATTAACCGTCGCGGCCCTAATGAAATAAAAAACACACTGTGTTTTTAATGATAAAGAAAGACCCCTCTCTCGAAAAATTCTTTGGTTGCATCGCTTGTATCTCAAGGCGCAACTTTACTCGCTTTTCGTCGTTTGAAAAAAATACAATTCGGAGCATTTCTTGTCATTTCTAGCGATACGGTAGTACATAATTAGCATCGTACGCGTCGGCTTGGCCTCCGCTTCCACTATCGTGCTAAGCTAACCAGAAAATAGCGATTCTCTCCACATTCTTTGGGACACGAGTGAGACAAGGAGGCGGCTCACTCCCCGCCCACTGGCTTCCGTCGGTAGCTAGGAGACAGCGTGGCGATGCCAAAGACGTGGGTGCCCGTACGTATGGGTAACCCTCAACCTCCGTAGCTCACCTTCGGCTCAGCGTCCCCCTCATCCCGGCGCCGCTCTGGGCCGCCTCTGGCTTCATTATACCATTAGCCGCCTCGGGCCTCGGTCCATTTGCTGGCCGGAGAGTGTGACGGGGGGGGGGGCCCCTTTCACAGGGTTGCCGCGCCGCGGAAGGCAGGTCAGCTGAGAAATGAGTAAGTGTGAACCAGCGTATTGGCTTCACACTCGGATCATGTATTTGACACTAATAATCATGTAGAGCTTTCGTCCTTCCCGCTGATCCGCAGTGCTTATAATACCTCGTGGTTGGGAGTCGACACCTCCTTGTCTCGTGATAGTGAGGAAGAAATATTTGCTGTTGTGGCCTTCAAGTACAACTTCCGATTTTCGACAGGAAAACATTTCTGATTTTGATCACAGTATTTCTCCCTTTGTTGTTGGCTTCATTTCTTTAGATCAGTGCGTCTCAATTCTTTTTGTTTTTGTACAAGTTACAGGTTAGTCTGAATCCGAAAAAAAATACCAAGTGCCTGAAAATGCTGTCAATCCCTATTTTATTGCAATTACACATCACACGCTTCACATGGCATGTCTGCCCTTTTCCCTGGGGTCACCCCCCCCCCTCCCCTCCCGACTGCTTTAGATGCAGAGTTAACTTGATTTGTTTATCCCTTTTTTCTTCTTACATTTTTCCCCTACTTGTAGGGTAATACAGGAATGATTTCGTGAATTGATTTTTTTGACATTGCAACACAATTCCTTACCATGCGTCATTATACAGTGGGGCCTTGAAAGTCTTAAATCATCATTACACATTCAAATGAATGGAAAAACAATTAGGCTAGTAATCCTTTGTTTGACGTTAAATTTGACGATAAACGTCACCCGGGAGCGGCCATAAACAGCTCACACATTTTAGTTCTTAAGTCATTTACTGCCATTGATTATGGGCTATTGACGTCAAATATCAATTTTTACTATTTAAAAAGCTCGCTAAGTGTGTAAGCATACATAGTGAACTTCCTTTTGTAACCTCTAGCTTTGCATCATACTGACTTTTGTGCGGTTGTTGAACGGCGAACAATCGTCAAGGCTAGACTTTTCTCCGCGATGAACAAACTTTAATGAAAGAAGTCCATTGTTGGAGTTTGCCTCCCAAGCAGAGCGGACTGCGCGCAGCCAGCAGACTGATTGGATTTCGGGCTGATGTCGAGGATAATTAGGAGCTCAGGAAAATAATATTTGCCACGCAAAGTTTTGTTTGTCCTTTTGTTTGCGGAGGTTCATTAGACCTCGGAGTTTTGGATTTAAGGTCTGCGGAGAGCGAACGAGGGAAAGAACTCGGCTCAAGTGAAGCATGCCAAATTAGGCTGGAGAAACTCCAAAGCGCGGCTTCTGAGACTCATTAGGACCCCGTGAGATGTTTTGTACGGGTTTGTCTCAAAGACGAGTAGCGTCGGTTCGCGTGCGTGCATTCACAAAAGCCCACCAAGACGCAGTCACAACCCATCCGGCTGCCCTGTGGGAATAGAACCGACGCTCCCGACGCAGCGATCGCCACTCGAGATGTGATTGGCCGACTATTTGAAAAACTCAGTCCTTGAAGGCCGGTATCCTGCATATTTTCCAGGTTTCTGCCCCCAACACACCTGATTCAAATGTTTAGGACCATTTTCAAGCTCTTGTGGAACTTGCTGATGAGCTAATCATTTGAATCAGTAGTGTTGGGAAGGAAAACCTGGAAAAGATGCAGGATACCGGCCCTCAACATCAGAAAATGATCCTAATCATTTGAATCAAGTGTGTTTGAGAGAGAAACATTGAAAACATGCAGGGACCGGCCCGTGAGGACATCAGCAAGCTCTGCAGCGGCTTGAAAATGTTCCTTATTTGAATCAGGTATGTTTGAGAGCAAAACATCCAGAACTTGTAGAATACCGGCCCTCCAGGACTGGTTTTGAGACTTATGGTTTAAAGGGAATCAAAGTAAGACAAAACCTCTAAACACAGAACTCAGTCAAGGTGGCCTATTGCCACGAAGGAATAGACAATATGAAGAGAATCATTTCTCACTTTGTTTTTCTGGTGACAAGAAGACCACCACAAAGTCGGTTCGCTTTCCAGGAAGGTGTCGCTATATCGCTAAAACCCGCCAGCTGTGTTATTTAATCGAATCCTTGGTGCTACTCCCGAGTCCAAATGAATCTAGCGTTTGCGTTTCGATGTCTGTAGTTTCTTCCCTGCACTTTTTCTGATTGGCGGCGCCGGTGTTGAAAGGTACAAAAGTGGCAAGGAGTGGGTGGCGAGTAGGCGGACAAATGGATTTTGTGTCCATCTCTCAAAGATGCCTCCGCTGTGTCTGCTTCAGTCACTTTGTCATTTACACGTTTGATAACACGTTGCCTTTGATGACTCTTTAATTACATCTGCGGCGGGGGAAAGCATTATGTATTTTCCATTGTGCCTTCGCAGGCGGGTTTGGGCATTATTAAGGAAATTCTGCATTTGCCCGAGTCAGCAGTTTTGTCATAGCCCCCCCACCACCACCACCCCCACCCCGGTTTGCCGCAATCTCATCACATTTAGCAGAGAGGGGATGCTTGAAAAAATTAATTGGGGGCGTGCGATAGTTAGGACAGAAGCCCAGGCCAGGGTGCCGGATAAATCAGACGTCTTCGTGGCGGCTTTACGGCCCCGGAGAGAAAGAGAGGGGGGAGAAGTGGTTAACTTTAACGGCGGGAGATAGAAATGTTGGGTTACTCCCCCAACCCCCCCCAATTAGATCAGGCCCCTTGGATGGGGCTTGATATACAGAGTTAATTCAGCTAGCTTAGCGCTATAACTCAAGCGCGTTTAATGCGCCGCCGTGTATCCGGTAGCGTCCCGCCTCCGCTTTCTATCGGGTGCTAAACAACGGCCGAACAAGCCCTCCCGTTATCTCCGTCACCTCGGTCACGTCTCGCTCTCGCCTCGTCGAGGTCGCGCTCGCCTCCCCGAGGGCCCGCCCCCCCCGACCTCCCGCTTGACTTAAGCCTTCTGCTTTCATAATAAGGGGCGGGAGGCGGGGGGCAACATTGGCTTGTAAAGCAGATGCTGAAGTGGTTCCTCCAAGGGTAATGTGGGACCACTTGATTTAATCCGGCTCCTCTGTGTGCGGCGAGTGGAGGGGTAGTCTGGGAGCAGATGGATGAAGGGGATGGGGGGGGGGGGGTCACACATCAGCAGACATTACGAGCTTTGCGGTCCCGGAGAGTCCACAAAACCGACTCGAAAGACTAACTTACTGCCAGAAGCTGTTCCAGAGCATTTGAATGGAGTTTTCAAGATTGGGAACATTATTTTCTTTTCGAATTAAGAGCAAGTAGACTCAGAAAAAAGTTCATCGCTACAGTTAACCTAACGATTAATCGATCATCAAATGAATTGATCATTTTTGGGAGGTACTCTATTCATCATTTAGAGACTTTAAATTATCCTCAATGCAAGCAGGCAGATTATTGTTGTGTTGAATCCAAATAATACATTCACAAATATCTTCTTAATATACGCAAAATAAAAATGCCTATAAATGCAAATTATATCCGTTTTCACAAAACCAGCCTCCGAAAATGAAAATTGAGATAACATAAAAGGTGTATTTTGTCTCAGTGTTTTCTCAGTTGAACACGAGTTTTTTTAGTGCAAACAAGCAGTTTGGGTCAGAAGGTTCTCCACAGTACAGTGAGCGAGCCAGGTAGGGGTGAGTGGGAGTCCACCTACAAGAAGGCACGGCCATGTTTTGTTTGCAACACTGCGAGAGTGCGCCGCAACTTGGCGTCCTCAGACGTTTGAAATCAGAAATAAAACATGCATTGTGACCGAGGACGCTCGCTTTTAGCAGCCGCACTTGTGCGTAAAAACTGAGGTTGTGAGTGTTTGAGATGAACAAGCAAGACTGAGGGTTTGAGGCTAAAACTTGAAGGATCTAAAAGCAAATCAACACTGACAAGTTTTAAGGTCTAAATTAAGAGTGAGAGTTCAATAAAATGTTCTTTTCGAATTAAGAGCAAAAGAATTGGAACATGAAGCCACATATGACTACCGTATTTTTCAGAATATAAATCATAGTTTTATCGTAGTGGCAATTTTATCAAATAACCCCCCCCCCCCCCCAAAAAAAAAGGGACTTTTTTTTTTTTGCTTCTTTTTTATGCATTTTTTAGCTTTTAGATTTTTTGTCGGTTGTGTATTCTAGTGCATCCTTTACAAATTGTTCTAATGCATTTATTTTATTTTCCTCTTTTCTTTTTTTTCCCCACCAGAAAAGCTTTCCAGCCTTCTTGGTTGAAAAAAAATACTTCACAGCGAGAACAACAGAAAAAAAAGGTTGAGAAATACCGATGTGGACTTATAAAAACGTATTGAGCAATTTATATTTTAATTATGACTAATGGTAATTATGTGTTAATGTGCTCATCTAAACAGCAAGCTTCACTATGTGGTCAATTAAATATACAGTTTACGCACATAATAAATAAGCTTCATTCGGATTGCAATCCAAAGAGGCTTCAAACCAGCCTCAAATTGCAATACTTATCAAAGGTCCTTTGCACTAATTAATTACATTAATTAATTGTTGACCCGATCTTCCTTTAAAGCCTTCTTTTCCTCTTACTATTTCAACAATGAAAAAAAAAAACAAGCAAAGCACTAGAAATGAGCCACTTGTGTAATAAGTGATTTAATTTCCGCACCGATACCCGCGGAATTGCCGTCTCGGCGTAAACGCGCGGTGGTAATGGCGTTGGGGTTTTTTCGGGGTGCTGGTTGAGGGCTTTTGCATCTGTTTGAGAAAACGGATCAAATGATCGCTCGAGACGGAACACGGAGGATGCGACCGCGTTTGAATCAATCCGAGGTGCGAGGCATCTTTATCTCCGCGGCTGCCACCGCGGTGGCGCTGCGCAATAACTCAAGCGGGGCAGTTTGACAAACGCGCGGGTTTGATCCCCCTGTCCCGGTGATGAATAGCTGTTTTTATTCTTTTGTCGCCCATCAGCACTTTTTTTTCCCCCCTCTGCAGTTAATCCCCCGATCCGAGTGCGCTCTTAACGGTCGTTTTTCATTTCTAACTGTAACACCTGCATCCAAGCCGCGCTGGACTGAAGTGGCGCCCGTAAAAGAAAATCAAAGGGAGTCAGGTGCAGTGTTCTCCAATGGAAGAAGCCATAAGCGGTGGCGGGGGGCGTCAAGCGTTAAAAGGATTGTCGCGTCAGTCCGGGCGCCATGGCTCGTCGGCACGATTTACTACAGGCTTTCCGCTCGGACGACCTCGGGAAAAGGACGACTACATACCGGTGACGTCACAGGCGGAACTTCTTTCTGATTGCACGCGTCATTATCAACAATGAGGGGAGACACTTCGAATTTAAATAAGCCGGTTAAAAAATTGTATTGCGACTCATCTCGATACAGCAAAGCCGTATCGCGATACGTACTGCGTGCACGTACGCTTCTGTTTCGTCATATTACGGAAATTACTTTGCATTTAAAAGAAACAATGAACCAAAACAAAGCAAAAGTAGAATCTCAAAACTCCCATACGATTTAAACGCAACATCAGATTCTACTCCTCTCAATATGGCTGCTCCTTGACATGTAGAAGTCGGATATGATTGCACTTCTCGGGAACACGTACGGGAACTTAATACGGACGACCTGAACAGGAGAAGGAAAATCTAAGGAAAGGAAACAAAGGAAATCTATTCTTCGTATCATAACGTTTACTTTTTCTAGTGTTTGCCCTCCTCCTTCGATATCGATGTTATCGCCCAGCACTAATGTATATATGCAGGAAAATGAACAAGTTGGTCAACAATGCCGGAAAGCGGAAAAAGTGCTGCGTCAACGCAGTCCTGGAGGTCATCCTTTAGCGTCCAGGCGCTCGGGATTTCGGCGGCAGAGGAGCTCGGCGTCCTCTGGAGAGCTGTTCTACATACGGCCAACACGGAGCGCAGCTTTGCGCGAAATCTCCTGCGGAGACTCCGCGCCATTTATCTCCCAGCTGCAAAGTTGAGCCAGGATTAATTGAGTGAGAAGTGCAAGCGTGCGTTAGCGCCGGTGACTGGAATTGCGGCGTATTCATCCAGACCGAGATGATAGGTCCACGCGGGAGAGGGAGAACGAGGACGAGGGAGGGGAACCTTGTCTTGCGAGCGCCCCGTCGTCAGCAGGGGTTGCGCTAAAAAACTGTGCCATTCACTGAGTGAATGGGATTACATGGGGTTCAGTAGACTAGTTTCGCAACGATGCTAAAATGCAAGGTTAAAGTTTTACCCGTCTTCCCTTTGGAGAAGAGTTAATATGATACGTTATGATGGTAGTGACGAAATTAGAATTCATTGATTATACACAGCATTGCAGCGAAGTCCTAGTGACTGGAAAACATTGTATAAAAACACGTATTTGTTGTAAATATAACTATCCACTCGTTTTCTGAATCGCTTACTCCCACTGCGTAAAACCATTTAAAACCAGAACTCGTGCCGTGTGACGGCGTACGTATCGGCATCGCGCACCATTTGGGTAGAGGCCAATAGGAGCGGAGCGCTTGGTGAAAATGCAAATATTACAGCGAGAAACTGATTAAAAACTAAGTGATGTTGAAAGTAAAGTAGTGTAGGCTATTTTTTTTGTTTTGAAGCGTGAGATACAGAATAAAAAAGTGGATTCCCAGAGCTATGGAATTTTAAAAATTGTAGGGATAAAACTAAACAAGATTTCAAGCTCGGGTTTTCAGCACATTTTTTCACTATGTACAATGAACAAAAAGTATTTAAAAAAAAAAAAATCAACAAGTGGCACCATTTTATTGGCCCGTATCCAATGATAATCTCAAAAATCTTGACTGCCGCAACCGAAGACCCGTCTCATAAGTTTTGCGGTCGTTGGATTCAACCCTGGGAATTCATCTCGTGGGAGATTCCGATCCGAGCGACGGCTTCCCGGAAGAAACTGGCTTTGTCGAGGGTTACGAACTTGCGGCGTTATTCCAATCGCCTAATTACAGTAGCAAACCCAACGCCGAAACAAGCGGGAATGATCCTTTTAAGCATTCCCGGCTGCGTAAGTCCTCATCCGTGTTTTGCAACCGCTTGTACTCTGGACTCTATCAGCACATTGTTTGAATTGGCGCGCGCCCAATGCAAAGCCCGTGTACAGCAGCACAGGCTGTCTCAACCATCCCACAGGGAGTTTGTGGGCACATTCCAGGGGGGGGGCGGGTAGGGGAGAGTGGAAGCACCTCAATTTCTGGAGCGGGAATCTCTGAATCACCTTTTCCTGGAGGGACGCAAAGGGAGCCGGCCTGAGCCAGGCCCTTTGCTCTTGGGATGGTGGGCAGCTCCACACCTTCCACCAGGTCGGCGCGCTGCAGGCCTTTTTCCTCTTCCGAATTTAATTTTTTTTTTTCCCTCCAGCTTCTGCCACACACAGATAACCTCGCCTGCCGGAACTTTGCAAGCGTATCGATCGGACGTAAATAGCGCTCGGTGGACCGTGGTATCTTTCTTAAACGCAACCATGATTCCCCCTGCCGCCAGTTGTGCAAGTGGGAAGCAGGGTTTTTTTTTTTTTTTTTGGCATGGTTTTCCAGCAATTTATGATTGCGTCAAGTTTTCACCTGCCCACGCATATCGCGGACCTCTTTCGTAGTATGGAAAATTACACTTAAACATGCCGGGGGGAGGTGCGCAAGGAGCATGTAAAACATGGGATATTAATAGATGAGCTCGGCTGGTGTTGCCGCCTGACCACACCTTCCTGTTCTCTCTTTCTTTGTTTTGGCGCAACGCTGACAGATTTACCCCTGGAGGAAATCGAGTATCTGAAATGGGGGGGGGGGGGGGGGGTATGACCCGGCTTTTTGAAGTGTTGAGTGTTGAAGAGTTTGAAGTGTTGAGACCAAGTGAAGACTGAGAGTTCAAAGAGCGGTGACCGAGTCGGGACCAAGACATTGGGGAGCCACGTCCAGACCGATAGTTTGAAGGTTTGGGCCAGGTCAAGAGAGATGTTTGATGGGGATGGAGTCAAGACTTAGACTTTAAGGAGCCAAGTAGAGACTGAAAGCAAGAAGACTTTGGGGAGCCGAGACCAAGTCAAGACTGAGCGTTCCAACAACCGAGACCGAGTCGAGACTACCGAGTCAAGGCTGAGGCCTTAATCAACAAAGCCAAAATCGGGACTTTGAGAATCCGTTGAGGAGTTGAGACTGTCGCGACCATGTGTCTGAGGGGGTTGAGACAAAATTCAAATTGAAAATTGAAGGAATTGAGGCAGTCATGACTGAGAGTTTGAGACTGAGAGTTCAAAGCGTGAAGACTGAGAGTTCAAAGCGTGGTGATTAAGTCAAGACTACGATTTGGACCATTTGTGACAGAGTCAAGACCGAAACATTACGGGGCCAAGACCGAGAAGGTTTGAGGCCAGGTAAAGAGAGATGTTTGAAGGCGATCGAGTCAAGACTTGGACTCGAAGGAGCCAAGACCACGTGCAGACTGAAAGTTTGAAGGTTCTAGCCCAAGTCAAAACCGAGAATTCCAAACTGTGGAGACCAAGTCAATACGACGACTTGGAGTCAAGCCCACGGCAAAATCAAGACTTTGAGGATCCAAGACCAAATCAAGGATAGATCGTTGAGGAGTTGAGACCAAGTTCAAATTGAGAATTTAAGAATTGAGGCAGTCCTCGCCGAGTCTTTGAAGGGATTAGGCCAAACCCAAATCTTAAAGCAGCTGAGACTGAGACTAAGAAAATAAAAAGTTTGACGACAGGTGTTTTTTTTTTCTCCTTCTTTTTGAAGCGTTCCCATTTTGCAACATCCGACTGAGACGCATTTGATCTGCTTTTGCGCTTTTGAGTAGTGTGGCGTCGGCGTCTCCGCAGAGGCCCGCTGAGCTTTTCAACAAACTCTGCGGCACAGTCGGATTACTGTAATAGTTGCTGCACCTCCAAATTTCTCTGTCATCCTTCTTCTTTGGCGCCAGGAAAATGCTGAGTATTATCTAACGTCATCTATTTCGCGTGCTCTTCGGACTTTCTTTCAGAGCGTCACTTTCTAGTGTCCGTTTAAGAAATTCTTAGCGTACTTTTATTTTTATTCAAAATAATCAATTCAGATGCAGACTTTCAACTATTTAGCGCAGCCCTGCGTGAGTATTTTTGTAGATCATCTATTGATTGGTTGCATTCCTTCAGCGTGGTTGTGTTAGTTTTTTTTTTTTTACAGTTATTTTCCTGCGCTAAGCAGTTGCGTAACACGCAACCCATTGAACCGTTCCGCGTGAAAGGTCTCCCCTCGCTAATCCGGGTTCATTCCAATCTTTCGAGAGCTTTAAACTGTCAAATTAGTGTGATGTGAAGATGAACAATAAAGCGCCCGCTTGCCGGCGCCGCCGCTGCGGATTTCATCTCGGTTTAATTGCCGAAAATATTGACATTAAATCATCTACAAAGTGTTATCAGTAAGAACAATTATCCAAAATGGACGTCGAAAGAATCTGAAGTCGGTCACTTTCGCATCTGGGTTGAGAAATTCCCCGTTAAATTTTTTCTGACCACTGCTGGAAAAATGTTTTGTAGGCTTTAGATTTTGTGTTTGGTTGGGCAGAATATTGAATTGTAATTTCTTTGCATCGTTATTTTGATCGGCACCACTGATATGCAATTTTTGTTTACATTGTTTGCACCCACAATTGTGTTGTGGGTCAAACTGACCCATTTGAAATTTAGTCAATGTTGGATGGAGTTTTACAGTACAAGACTTCTTCTTGGCTGATGTAAAACAAACATATGCATATAAGATGGAATTTGCTTAAAATGTTTGGAACTTTATTATAAGCAAAACTCGGGTCAAAATGACCCAGGAATAATATTCCTGTTTCTGAGGGGTGAAAAGGTATGTTAGTTAGCAGAATCACACAAACAAAAAAGTTTTTGAAACCTTTGGCTGGTTACTTATGACACCCGGGTCAAATTGACCCAGGATGTTATTACCATTCCCAAGAAACAAACGTAACAGACTAGTGTAAATTAAGTATTGTCTTTTGAACTTGTTTTTTCAAGCAAAAAGCTATCGTGACAAAATCATTGTTTAAAACACAATATTAGACTTGGATTTTACAAATTGCTAACACTAAATACACCCTGGGTCAAAGTGACCCAAGGAAATGTTTGCGGTTCCTTGCAAACAAAAATACCAGGATACCTTTACTTAAAGAAATAAAAACACACACATAAGATTTGGAGCCTGTTCTCAACAGGTACTCAAAATCAGCGACTCGGGCTTGAAAAAAATGTAATGGAGACGCCGCCACAGCATTGGTTTTGTTCTTCGATAAGAGCCGACATGTATTTTGGAGCCTATGGGTTTTGAATGTAAATGAATGCGGTATAGATTTCCCGACTAATCCATCACCGGGGCGTCAGATAGAGTATATCTCAGCCAGGCGACACTTGACTGACACTCGTGGAGATGTATTGCTATTGGCGCGTCGGCGCCGCCGTCTCCCTCGTCGCCTTCCATCCTGAGATTTATTGGAAAGAGTCCCCCCCCCCCCCCCTTCACCCACTCCACCCGACTACCCCACGTGGCTTAATGTCAGCTAATTAATTGTGGCCAATTAACTCTGGATGCGTGTGAGGCTGAAATTGATGAGTCCCGCCAAAGACTTCCTTTGGCGTTGCTGCTTCTCTCGCAGCAACCCAGCGTCGACCCCGCGCAGCGAGCGGGCGGTCGTGACCTTTTGAATAATTCAGTCGCATCCAGAGATGCCCGCTGAGTGTAGTCTCCCTTGGATAGTTTGTCTTTGTAACAGGCTAGTCCAGGTTAATTCGGATTAAACCCTCTTGAATTCTTCTTTGGAAGATGGATGGACCCACAAGAACCCAACAAGTCGGCTTTAGGTCCTTTTGGACCGTGTCAGAGGCTCTTTAAATATCATTTTTTGTCTTCACATATTAAAATCTAATTATGAAAGCGAATTTTAATATTATAAGTGTCCAAACTGTGGCTCGGGGGCCATTTATGGCCCGCCGTCTATCGTTAAGCGGCCCGCGGTACAAACCGAAAATTCGTTTTCTACTAAGTAATGTGTAGCATATGTTGTAGGGTTTTTTTTACATATGCAACAAGTCTACATTAACAATTTACAACTATACTACTGCATTTTTGGGACTATAACACACGAATAAAAATAATAGAAAATGTATTTTTGTCATGTATTGACGAAATTGTTCTAGAAGTCGGAGGTTGCAACATCAGATAGATTTTAATATTCGTCTTCTACATGGTTGGTAGCATCAACATCATGCCTTCAACGAGGAATGAACATGAATCATCAATACTGTTGCAATTGAATACAAAATAGCGTGAAATTATTTTTTTTATTTATTTATTTATAGCCCAAATTATTTCACGGACCCCCTGCAGTCAGGCCACGGACCCCCGGGGGTCCGCAGACCCCACATTGAGAACCACTGCTCTTCCCGAGGTCTCGAGAAAAAATCTTCGACCCCTGACCTTTAACTGATTGCTTTTCACTTGGCTTGGTTCTTGTCATACCAAAAACAAAACATGTTCGTTCATGCGGTCAGTTTCTCAGCAGAAACTAACGCCGCGAGTGTTTAGTTTCCTTTTTTTCGTTTTTTTTTTGTTTGTTTTTTCTAATAAACAGGCGCCGGAGCAGTCCAAAACGTCGCTCCATCAATTGAACCATCGATCAAACCGCCAAGTTGGCGAGTCGTTTGTCAACTGGCTCCACTCTGCAACGATGTCGTCGGTGAAAACAACGCACGTCAGCCCAGATGAATTGATCGGCCTTGACTGACAAACCCAAACGATATCGATCGATTGATTGCGCGGCCGAAAGTTTTTCTCCTTTGAATCCAAATGTAAAGCCTCCAAAGCGCCGTTTACCAGCTCTCAGTTCGGCGACCGCGAGCAACAAGGACGATCAATCACCTGTCAACTACTCGTCTGCCACTAATCCATTAATCGACTAATGAGGCTGCTAAGTGTTTCTGCTGGAGGCTAATTGATACCCCCCCCCATCACTCTAATGACGAAGGGGGACAATCATGGCGGCCGATCGTCCGACTCCGAGACTTCGGTATTTCCGACTCGTCACCCATTCTTTGGCGTTCTAGATTCTTCAGCGCCCGCGTTTTTCGACGGTTCTTTGTTATCCGAAATGTGGAGGCGACCAAAGAGCCGCAATTGACCGCGAGCAACGACGCCGATCGATGGCTTGTCAAGTACCTGTCCGCCGTGAAATCCATTAATCGACTAATGAGGCCGCTAAGTGTTTCGCTTCGTGGCTAATTGAAACCGCCGCCCCGCCCACAATTCCCCCGCTGATGGACAGTAATGGCGGCCGGCCTTCCAACATGTAATTTTCCAACTTTGCCTCCATCTTGGCTTCTGGGAAATATTTTTGGGATATAGTCGCAATACATTGAGTTCTTATTTCTGCGGCAGTTTATCTGAATCAATGTGTTAGCACCCTCTGCTGGTAAAGATTAGAATCAGCAGTCAACTCCTGTGACCTATCAAATCTCCTCTTTCAAAAAACGTTTCTTGACAAAGTATTCCGTGTAGCGCACCGGAAACTACGAAGGATCTCTATGGTGCAGTCGGCTTTTTAGCTATTCCGCTGTCACTTTTGCTAGCGCTAGCGGTGGGTAGAGTAGCTGCACCTGTGATTCTTCATGCTCTGGTCGCTTTCCAAATGTACAAGATGGGTCAGTAACATCTAGTTTGAAATCGAGCGAATAAAAACTTTGAAAAAAAAATGACATGCATGTATCACCGATGCCCGGTGTTGGTATTGAGCTGGTATCGGGTATCGTACCGATCTGATACCTGCCGTTGCAAGTGATACCTTTGAAATAAGGCTTGGTTTTGGCCCGATATAATACCCCGTGTCAGTATCCGCATGTCTGTATCGGGCCAATTGCCGGTATTGGTATCAGGCAATGTCCGGTATCGGTTTTGGGCCCGGTAATATACCGAGCCGGTACCTGGCATCTCTATTAGGCTGCTACGTGCAATCGGGCCGCGACTGATAATGTTATTCACCGCGTTGTAACTGATACCTTGAAATAGCGCCTGGTATTGGCCCGATATCATACCCGCTGTCGGTATCCGGGTGTCTGTATCGGGCCGCTTTCCAGTATTAGTATCGAGCCGGTATTATTATCGGGCGATGCCCGGTATCGGGTATTGGAGCGATGCCCAGGTTGATATTGGGCTGATGCCCGGTATCATACCGAGCTGGTATCTGGAATCGCTATCAAGCTGCTACCAATACCCGGTATCGAGACTTGCCCAACCCTATTTTAAACACTTGAAATAATGCCTTTTATCCCATGAATAAATGTCAGTATTGGTCTTGTATTGGCGTGTTGATATTTTGGTATCAATTGTCCATCGGTAGTCAGAAACTGAATGTTTCGTGGAAATTTTTTGAACAGTTACTAGGCTTCCTTTTGGGTATTTCCTTTTCAATGTAAACAATTGAATGACCCTGTTTTTGGACCATTTCCTTTCATAGAGGACTTTAAAGTCCTCAGGCAAGGATTTTTCCCCCTCACTATGTTTTATTTGGGATGCTTGTGTGCTTGCTTACATCAGACAAAAACGTCTGTGTAGTCGGCCGCTTCTGGTACTGAACAAGCAGTTTTTTTAGTGCAACAATCAATCCTTTTTGTGTTTGTGTGTCTTTTTTTTTTTTTTGCTGCATTTGCACTGTACTTGTGCCAGCAAGGAGAGGGGAAAAAAAAGCAGCTTGTCTTGCTTTTTGGTTTTCTCCCGAACAACGCGCTTGTGCAGGATTGCCCGCCGTGCGAGCCGGCGATGAACAAATAAGATGCGTTTTCAGTCTGCAAGAATTGCTGTTTAAAGTCATTAGTAGGAAGAGGCGGGCATTGATTCTCTCAAAATTGAGTTACACTCTGAATGTTGCTTTTAAGTACCCTCTGCTGGGCCGAGTGTGGTGTTACATTTTCATGTTTGTCTTGTTGAGATTGCAATTTTGGGAATATTCTTGATTTATTTATTTTTTTACCATCATGCATCCTCCAATTGCCTGAATACAGTATTCTGATTAATATTGTGTTTGTGGAATATGAATTAGGCGGCAAAATACACCTGTTTTTGAAGGCGGCCATTTTGTCACTTGCACATCACAGTTAAGTAGAAGCTCAAGTAACGGCCAATCATCAAATGATTAAATGTAGAAAACAGGTGAGCTGTGATTGGTTTCAGTCAACAGCATGTGCAAATTGACCACCCCCCTGGAATGAATCAAATGTATTTCTTTATTTTCTGCTTAATTAATATTCACAATATTATTCAGAATTGCCTGTTTCGGTTGGTGGGGGTTTAAAGAACATATTATTGTTTTAAAAAAAAAATGGACTCGATCTCCCCTTTAAGTATAATCTTGAGAGAATCCTGTATATTGGCATCATAGCATAAACAAGTGCAAAAACAAACCCAAAAATGTGCTAAAAAATGGAGAAAAATGACAAAAATACTTTGAGAAAAATATTTCATTATACCAAGTAGTAGAGCAAAAAATAACAATGGTGGAAAGACATAATAAAAAAAATGCAAATATTATACAAATATTTTTAAACCAAAAAGCCAAGTCAAAATTGATTTATGAAATACATTTTAACAACAACCTGAAAGGGTTGCCCAAAGTGCTGTACAGTTTCTAAAATACAAATCATAAAGCAAATCCAGCAATAAAAACATCAATAAAGTCAATATAGAACAAAGTGGTCAAAGGTCAAACAAACAAGGACAACCAATACTTGGTTGAGCAACAAAACAAAGCATAAATACCACAAAAAATGCAGAAAAAAATATATTAGAAAAAAAATACAAGTTACTAAAATATTCAATTAAAAAAACACCGATAGTTTGTTGAGCTCGCGGGACTGATTCGTTGATGTCATCGAAGCTCTGTTTTTTCTCTTTTCATTTTTCCTTGCTCCAGGTGTACGCGCCGAGGCGTTATGCCCCGGGGAGCAGTGCCGACAGTGCACTAGAGGCATCTGAACCTTGTCAGCGGACGTAACCCCGAACCCACGCCGCCGCCCGTTGAGCCCAGACGCCATTTTTTGGAAGCCATGTCTCTCACCGACAAACACAAAGTCAAGAGGCAGCGGCTGGACCGAATCTGTGAAGGTAAGCGCCACATTTGCATTTCCCTCCGGTTTCCTTGCGGGGACCCAAGTATATTAAATAGTAATGTCCCGATCGTGTGATCGGAAATCGACCCCATAACGTAGTTTCCTAAATGTGTGAAAGAGATTGTGCTTTTACCAACATTCTTGTTATATTTCTTCCTTTATTCATTTAATGGGTACAAAGCGAAAAAATGAAACTCCAAAGCGGACCGATATTATCGAAAATAATTGTAAATATGAGATCATAAAAAAATATATTAAAAGCAATGTATAAAATAAAAACTTTACAATGTAATCCAATTAGAGGAATTGTGTAAAGCAAAACAGTTCACAATTACACAAAATAAACGTGGTCGAAAAATGTTCGAACAATTTTTAAATGACAAAAATACAACACATGTTTAAAAAAAAAAAAAAAAAATCCCCCCAAATTACAAAAACAAATGGTGCAGGGTACAAATAAAATCAAAATAATGTATAATCGACAATAAAATATTAGCTCAAAAAAACATGAACAATAAAAAAACTAATAATATAATTTAACATTTAACGCAAAACAACATGCAATGCAAAACAGCAATTATGCGAAATACTCTAGTGGTAGAAAAATTTTAGAACATTTTTTAAATGACAAAAAAAAGACAATAGAATGCAGATTGCAATGGACGTGTTAGCTCAAAAACACATGAAGATGAAGAGAACCCATAAAAAACTTTGTCTCATTTGTCTCAAACCTTTCAGATATATTTATACATAAACTTTGTATGGATTTGAATAAATACGGTCAATATATATATATTGCATATATTGCAATAGTTGGAGCTAGTTACCATTTTGATTGACACTCAGATTGTTGGTGTATGCAGTGCACATCGGTCAATGTGCTTGGAACTACGGAAACCCGCTTAAAAATCAAACTACCCCGACAGGGCGGGGTAAAAAGGTGAGGGCAAAAAATGTTGTGGAGCAATGGCGTGTAGCAGCAAGATAAGGCCGCCATGACGACAATCTCAAGCTGAAGGAGAAAACAAAGAGCGAGCGAGGTTATTGTCTCGGGCGCGAGGCTGGAAATCCTCTCTGGCGTGACTCATCTTCATCCAGGTTGGCAGCGTTGGCAAGCGGATGAAAAGCGGACGGAGTAGCGAGGGAGGGACGCGCTTCCCTTTCGGACGCAGAGATACTCGAGTATTTGACACGAGGGATCGATGTTGAAAGCAATGCTAAAATTGCACCAAAACGATGAGATCAAAAGGGTTTTCTTGCGCAATTTTTACCTGACTATTTTCCTGCAAAAAAATGCAATTTTACTGATTTGAAGAAAAAAAATCAACCTTAACTGCACGAGTTGGATTTTACCACTACTTTACTGCAGCTTTACCTACCTCTTTTTCATATTATTTCAAAACTGGTCCAGACCAAAAAAAAAAGTATATATTTTTTTAATAAAAGAAACAAACTAAAACGAAAAATGAATGAACACTGTGGATTGTTTTCAACTTTCAAAACTTTCAAAGTATTATTGTTATTATTATGAGCCTATCCAGTAGTCGCCTTGAAAAAAGATGCCCAGTGATTAGCGTTCAACACGCCGTCGCGGTTTATGGTTTTGCGGCTCTCCCATTAGCCCCGCCCCCTCTTTTGCGGCTCGGCTACGCACCCCCTGGCCTCGGCGGAAAGCAAGTGGGCCGCCGCTGCTCTCCTTCTGTCCGCCCCATCTGTGCTTCAGTGCCACATCGCTGAAAAACTCAGATGGAAGGCTGAGAATGTTCCAATCACCTGCAACCAATATAAAACACATCCCTGTTAAACTGCCAAGTTTATGCGATGTTAAAAAAAAAAAACTACTATCAAATGCCTACTAAAATATTTGTATTTTATTTGCGGACATTTTAAATACAAGCAGGTGAGTACTAACTAAATTTAAGATGATTTGGAATGTGATTGGTTTAAGGGCTGCAGCTAATGATTATTTTAATTATCGATGAATCTGTTAGTCTGTTTCAGTATTTTCCGCGCTATAAGGCACACCCGATTATAGGACGCACCTTCAATGAATGGCCTATTTTAAAACAGTTTTCATATATAGTGCGCACCGCATTATAAGGCGCAAAGAATAGAAGCTACAGTAGTGGCTACGCTTGCGTATGCATCCACTAGATTAGCTAAAAGAAATTTAGAAACAAGAAACAATCAAATAAGTCAGTCAAACTTTATTAATAGACAATTGGATATAAAGAATAAGGCAATAAGAATAGATTAAAAAACTGCTTAGGATCGATCAAGAGTTTAAAATAATTTAATTCAAGGTGTATTGTCAGCTTTTGAGAAAATGCAAGATTTTTTTAAGGTTATTTTGATTTATTATTATTATTTATTGTTTATTTATTATTATTTAATGATTCAATTCCTTCCTCCAGTATTTTTATTTTCAAATTGACAATGCAGATATCGTGCTAACATAATGTCTTATTTTGATTCAAGCATAATCAATCCAAAAAAAAAAAATCTACAGAGAGTATTTACTGCGGAGAGGCTAAATTTCTGTGGTTTTAGACCGGAGGCGTCAAACTAATTTTCGCCTCATGGAGGCCACATGGAGGAACACAAGGGGGAAAACATAAATCACCTAATCGGAAATCACGTCATTTCAGTCTCTCAAAAAACTCCCAAAAAGTACACAGCTATCGCCAGTAGAAAAATCTCCTTTCCAAACGCAAGAACGAGGCTGGTCTCGACTTGTTTTTTTTTTTTCTCAGCGCTCTGTATTGTTCGATACCTAAATGATCCCGCCTGTCTATTCCCTAAAAAGGCGCGACTACGGCCGGACCTCCTTTTCAGCGCCTTGTATGGAGCCCCCTGTTTTTCTGGCGCCAAATATCGTAGTTTGACTCTTCTTTTTGTCTTGTATTATTCATGCTAGTCCCCGTTGCACCAGTGTAATATAGCACGCTCACTTAATTATGGAGCCGTCCTCACGAGAGGCGTACAAGATAAATTTGGCAACCGGCTGCTCCTTGCCAATGAACTGTGGGAAATGAATCACTTGACATGATATCCGGGTTGCGGTTTGAGCGCCGCTTCGTACCGTTATTGCTTTGCCGGGGAAGCGGGGGAATGTGAATGACACGCGACTGCGGAAAGACGCTTATTACACGGATTTATTGTGAGCGATGGCTACCAGAGATACACGCTCGCGTTGATCGCCGCGTTTTTGTGCCAGAAACGAGTTTGAGGAAAATGCGAGTTTGTAACGACCAGTTTATCCCCTCTCCATTTAATCCATTCAGTCGCTTATGGGAAAACAATAGCGTCGTGGTCAAGACCAAACTAACAGAAAACCACGATCAAGACTAGAGCAGATACGGGACGATAACCGACTGGGTTATATCGCGGTTTTACAAGTCTGTGTTGTTTAGTTTGTGAAACCCAACCTTTTATTGGTATCTTTGCTTCAATGCTACGCTAAATTAGCTACTGCGGCTAACTACCACAGGTGAAGTGGCTAATATGTTCAAATAGATTATAAAATGATGTTTTTTGAAGCTGTAATTTCAATACGTGATATTTTCGCTCACGGTTATCATACCGTCGCACAGGTCTCAAACTCCAGTCCTCGAGGGCCGCAATCCTGCATTTTTTTTTTTGATTCTTCTCTCTGAAACACACCTGATTCAAATGATTCAGATCGGTTTCCAGATCCTGCAGAGCTCGCTGATGAAGTCATCTTTTGAATGAGGTGTGCTTGAGAGAGAGGAATAAAAAACGTGCAGGATTGCGGCTCTCGAGGACTGGAGTTTGAGACCTGTGTACTAGAGAGTATCAAGACAAGGCCAAAACCCTTAAGAAATGTGTTTGAAACCGGCCTTAAAACCAAGACCAACAACTACAAAACTAGAAGTCATCCAACGCTTGTTACTACAATTTCAATGGTCGCATTAAAATCGCAGTTAGTGGAAAAGGCGCACATGTCGGTGTTCCCGGCACCACGGATCACCGCAACTTGAAAAGAACCTGGCAGGCGTCGTAAAGGGCGGTCCCCGTCACTCCATAAATTTTGCTTATCGCTGGCGTTTTTCGGCCTCTGGGGGCCATCGGACGATGGCCCTCGGGGCTCCTCCGTTTTATTACAGTGAAACAACGTAGAAAATAGAAACAAGTCCGATGATGGAGTGGTCACAGTCCACTGCTGTCCAATCCAATCCTGTTTTGAAGGTGAGAAAGTCAAAGCTTGTCCGCTCTCCACCTTATCAGCTATTTTCCCCCAACACATTTATCAGTGTTAGCCTTTCTTCTCCTGCCACTCTTTTTTTTTTTTTCCCCTCCGTCTGTTTGCTCTCACTCGCTCTTGGCGAGTAAACACAAGTTTATCACCAACGGCAGCATCTCGGGTAGGGAAACGCGGCCTCTCTGCTCGGAATGCCAATTATTATCTTTATATCCATTTTTATACCTCATTCGGGTTCCCGGACGGATGTTTTTGTCAAAAGCATCAGAAATTGTATTTGACAGCTTCTTAACGCCGCTCGCGAATGATTGTTTCGCTCGAGTTGGCATCTGGCGGATGAAAAAAGTTCTCCGCAGTGTGCAATCTTGTCCGGTGATGTCACAGCGGGCGAAGGCTTTAAGCATGTTTTCATTTGTCGCTAATCCCCCTGTGGCGACTTCTGTGGATGACTGCCTCCGTCAATGGCGTGCATCAACCCCGCTGGATTAGCGCCTCACCTTCCCTGCCTCTCGTTCCGCTAGCGTTTACCGGCTGTGTTGTTTTAGCCCAATTTCTTGGAGTGCTTTTGTCTTCAAAGTAATCCAAGCACATGCGTTAACTCTGCCAGAGTGGAGTAACACCTCGCCCCAAAGTTATACGTTGTACAGTATGAAGTTCTAAAGTTTCGGGGGCTGAATTATTTAGTCGGTAGCCACATGATAGCGCCGACGTCCGAATGAGGATAGGTAGAAACTACAGCTGCAGATCAGGTGAAGGTAGTGTTTCGCCTCTCGGCTCCTCCCTTTTCGAGAGGCGCGGACGTAACGCGAGAACTGAAACGTAACACTTATGGCTATTTTGCGCTCGCGTACGGGTCCGTTTTGTTTTCCCCGATGCCTAATCCAAGCGAGCAGTCGCGTTTCGGTGGTTATCCGGGCCAAGGGGGTGCGTATTGGTCTGAAGGCCAGAGCGACGGGGCCGTAAGCCGCTGTCATTACTGCGGGACTCTTCCTGACCTGAGGAATTCATCGGCACTGTGCAGAGGTGAACGTGGAAGTTGCTTTCCGCAGCACCCGGATCTTAAGACGCAGGTTCCGGTCCTCGGGTCGTCGGCGTGCGATCCGGTCCACCAACCGGAGCGGCGACCGCTCATGAGTAAGACCTCTCAGCTGGATCTCGGCGACGGCCTCTACCTCAAGCAAGCCATGTCGGGTCGGGGCGCCGCGCCGCCTCATGGTTATTTTCAGACCGCCCTGACTGGTCAGCCTCCCGAGGAGTCCGGGTTTTCTAGGGAGAACCATCACCTTCTCACCAGATCAACTTCGCATTACGGGCACGGCGCGAGAGGGTTGAGGCCTCAATGGGATCAAGCACAAGCGAGAGCCACACCTTCCGTGCCGGCGTGCGGTTCTACACCTATCCCCGGGCCTCCACCCCCGCCGCCTCCACCCCCGCCTCCTCCTCCCCTTCCTGTCCACGAGCTTAGCCGTTTGTACAGGGAAACTCTGGGATCTAAGATTATCTCGGACGCTCAGCGTATCGCCGGCAGCTCTCCTTCCCCTGCAGTCTACGGACCTCATCCCCATCTTTCCAATTACACTTCCGAGCAGTCGTCCGGCTCTGCCCGGCAGCCATTAAACAATTTCGGCGGCTTGTCTTTGGAACCCCATCAGTCAGCTGCCACCGATTCTGCGGTGGACCCGGCTTTGCAGGGAATGGACGGCGCCCTCCCTCGCGCTTACGGAGCCGTAGCCTCCCAAAGACTTCCTTATGACCCGAACTACGATCCCAGCGCGGCCATGTTGGCCGCCGCCACGGCAGGAATGTCCTCCGGGTTGCCTCCGCACCACCCTAGCGCCGCGGACCCCAAGAAGATGGCGGATCCTTCCTTTTTGGCGTTCTTGCGAGCCGAAGGTCTGGCTGAGAGTACCATCACGCTACTGCTGCAACAGGGCTTCGATTCCTTCTCCATGCTGGGTATGATGGAGGACCACGACGTCCGCTCGGTGGCCCCGAACCTGGCCCAGGCCCGCGTTCTTTCCCGCATCGTGCTGAGTTACAAGACAGGTGGAACGGCGCCGCGTACCCGCTCCAACAGCTTCAGCCATCGTAATGACTATTACGTACCGCCCCAAGGCTTGACCATGGATCCCGGCCTGATGCAGCAACCCCCCGCCACTATCCAGGCGGTTTCTCCCAGATTGGGAGAGTTTCTCGGCAGAAGACCCAGCAGTGCTCCGTCCCAACACCTTCTGGAGACCACCACTTATCCAGCACCGCGCCCCTTGGCACCTGGAGCCTTACCGATCAGCCCCGGAGGTTACAACAACGCCGTGACCCAAGGGAGACCCTTCTCCATGTACAACGCGCATACCGGCCTGGCCATGTCTGCTCTTGGCCAACAGCCCCCTCCTGCCCCAGGAACCCCCGGCGCCGCTCCCAAAACCTTCTCGGGCTCCTACTCCCCCATGGAGCTGATGAAACGAGCCCCCAATCTTCCCCCTGCGTCGCCGGTAGCGACGGCGAGCCCTATTCACAGCCCGCAACTCCTCCGGAAAGGGATCAATGCCGCGCCTGAGGGTAACGTCGCCACCGCCGCTTCCTCCGCCGCTCTCCAAGCGCAAAACCTTAACAGCACCAAGTTGGTCGGACGTCGCACCGGTCCACCGGTCATTGTATCAACTATGACCACCGCGCCTGACACAAGTACGGTAATCTTTCTTATCTCGCTCATTTTCTTTCCTGTAGATCAATAGATTTACAGATTTACAGTCTGGTAACTTCAACGAGAAGAGTGACGCCGCCATTTTAATGTTTCACTGAATTGACTACTCCTGAGCGTCTGTTTGTTTTTTTCTTGGTGAGAAACAAGTTGACGCTCATTGTGGATGTCTGTAAATCAAACATGAACTCAAATTGGGCATCCAGCTTCTGTTAGTAAATACTGCCGTCCTTGTTATTTTACGCTACACTCTCTCCTAATCGGGGGCTTAACCGCCGGTAATCCAATTAGTCTAATGAGATGGACCGTTGTATAGGCTATTATAGGAATCACCTTTTATAGACACCTTGTTGTCTTACATCGCGGACATACTTCTGACAGTAATGGCGGAACTTGACTCGTGCGCTTTTTTAAAGGTTATTAAATGTACTATTTATTTGCTTTTATTAAACGGAAGAAAAAAAATCGGACTTTTCTAGTGAATGTAATCTTTTCCCTACGATGCGTGGAGTGATGAACATGAAAAGAAATTGCGTGTTTCGCTTGTGGAAGGCATGACCGAAGGTTTTTTTTGTCGGTGTTCCGCCACCGTTTTTAGCTTTGTTAAACATTTATGGCATTTATTTGGAAATCTTATTTTCGTCTTTGCCCAAACAAGTTTGAAATGAATGACTTATCTTGACGTGCCGTTGAATAAATAGGGTTGAAGTGAATTGCTTTTTACCAAGGTTGTAGGTTTTTTTGTTTGTTTGTTTTTTCTTATGCTTTCCTCGCCGTGCAACAAACTCATTAGCATTAGCATGACGCCGATATATGTTGCTTGGGTTACTTCATCAGATAACGGCAGGGCCTCGCAGACAATCAGAAAGCATACTTCTTAATTGCATGTTGCCAGGCAACCTCGGCTCTGGTGGCAATCAGAAGGTAGATAATCTTCACATTTAAGGAAGGGGGGGGCACTGCTGGTAGTTTTTTTTTTTTTTTTTTTCCTGCTCAGAGCCAGAGAAAATTGAGCGCAAATAATTACTTCTTTGTCGCCGTTTACTTCTCGAGGGATTTCTTTTTTAACGCGCGGGGCTCTTGTCGACTGGTGAAGAGCCTCTCGTCTTGCGAGCCCCCACCCCCCCCCCCCCCCTTTATGTTCAAACATGGCTATTGAGGAGTCGCGACGCATTATTCCTTGAACAATGACTGATTAAATTGGGAGACCTAGTACTCATGAGCATCTCTCTCACGTTCGTCAAGGCGCAGGAGATACTACGTTAAAATTCGAGTCATTTTAAAGAGGATATTTGGAAAATTTTAACAGCCTTCAAATGAATCGTTAAACCGCAAGAGTGCTTGCACAACCAGGAAGTCTTATACAGAGTCTGCAAAGTAAAGATGCACCCTTAAGTCTCATCTTTGTAAATTCTCCTTATTTTCTTGTGTTCACATTTTGCGTGGGTTTTACTGATATCTCTTTGTGTGGACTCGGACCTTGGTTCAGTCTGCTCGCTTCTTTTATTGAAATAACGCCAACTTCAGCTCACATGAGTTGCTGTTAGCTGCAACGGGCAGTGGCTGTAACAACCAACTGATGTCTATCTTGTCCCTTTACGGTCATTTTTATAATCAAGAATGTGGCCGATGTAAAAAGTCGATGTATGCGGCTGACCATTCAATCTTAGGCGAATTTTTAATTTACGCCCGCATACTTTTGGCCTTCATTTTGTGTCTTGTATTGCGTTAGTTTTCAAATTCAGAAAGGTAAGATCGCACAACTATGTAAAGTGCGGTAAGGTGGGAGGGTTCTGCGTCTTGGTTGGTTAAGCGCCGTTAATAATGGCATTAAACCCTGCAGTGCAGCTTAGTCGCGACAGTTACCTTCTTCCCTGCCAAAGTAGGAAGTGCGCGCCTTGGCCATGGAGTTGTCCGTCAGCGCCGTCCCGCAGAGCAGCAGCGCAGGTGGGTCGCTTCCACGTCACGTGACGCCAGCTAGGCACCTAATTGGCTTAACCCAAGCGTCCAATCGCGTGTGCCGTCACGTGCTTTCTTTGAGGAGATAATCCACAGAGAATCTTCAGCCGGGCTTTTCTTAGCTGGGGAATTAGCGGGCCGTGCGTGGTGTGTTCGGGGACAGGGGCTTCCTAAGTGGGAATTTTAGCGTCCCGGGGCCGACAGCTTTCTGACACGGCGCCCGGGTGTTATTCAGAACTTCCTGGGACATTTGTCAAAAATGATGGGGGGGGGGGGGGGTCTGGACTCGGTCAACGTCGGCTCTGACAGTTACGTAACCCAGAGTCAAAGTACCGTTTGGTGGGTTGGAAAAGCAATTGAATCTTTGTATGTATAAGAAGAGAAAAGTGAAAAAGCGAAGCGGTGTCAGTTCATTTTTCGCCCGATTACCTGCGAAATTTATGATTTCGAACCATGAAAGCTATGGTAGAGAATTATGATATTACGTGATAGAGTAAAACTAAATATTACACTGCAAAAGTTTGTTTGCGTTTTTTTCGAGTTCAAAAATTCAAAATCGAAATTGTGACCTCTGGTTTTCGGCACTTTCTTTCCCTCTATTTACAAAAACAACCCCACAAGTGCTGGTTCGTCTTGTACACGGTAACATAAAAAACACACAAAATTGGTGACTGTGCGTTAGTATCTTAAAGGTACTTTTTTTTTCTCTCTCTCCCTGCAGCATCATTAGATTTGTTGACGTTTTTGATATATTCCTCAGTGTTGGAAGCAGTTGGGGGTCTTTTGCCATTTCCCTTAAGATCAGAGAGTTTTCAATATCAGAGAGAGTCTGAATCTCAGTATGGAGACTTCTTGAAAGGATAGACAATAAAGCCTATGACATGCACACCCCCTCAGTTTTCCGTAAGCTGTAAAGATCGCTAACCCCAGATTTCAGAAGCCGGCAAATCTTGCACAACCCTGCGTTACGTGCCCCTTCTTTTTTCTCTCTCTCTCTCTCTCTCTCGTGATTCTCGTTGAAATATGGTCTGGATAACAGGTTGCGCCACAGATGGGCACATTACGTAAAAAAAAAAGCAAGCGGCGCGCGGCGGATCCTCCCCCAGAAGCCTCGCTCGCTTTCGCAGGGGCATCGGTGACTTTGGCGACGCCGGCCAAGCCCGCACAGCTAATGAGGAACAGCTTTCCTAACCCTGCTTGTGACAAGTGAACGCCTCACCTCTGCGCAGGCTCACGCTTTGGCCGAAAAAGCGCCACCGCGTTTCGACGTTTTACACAAATTGCTCTAATTCAATCTAGATTATAGCGTTGTATTCTAGAAATTTTGCATGTGACCCCCCCCCCCCCCCCCCCCCCCCCCCACACACACACACACACACACACACACACACGCACACATGTCGTGTGGGCGGGGCTTGCCGGCTTGTCGAACAGTAAACTTAAAAAATTCTGTGAATTTTACACAGATACTGCTGACCCTGCATTTTCTTGTTTGTTTTTTTGTTCAAAGATAAGTTTTTTTAATTTCACTTTTAGGAGTTTTATGTTTATTGGAGCTCTTCACCTGTTTTTGTTTTTAATTTAGCTTTTTAATACATGTTAAAGATCCTGAGGGCTGCCTAAAAATGTGTTTTTTTAATTTTATTGCCAATATTTTTCCCTTTGAGTGAATATATATGTTCAATAACATGCTTAAAAACATTTTTTTTTAATTTTATTGCCAATATTTTTCCCTTTGAGTGAATATATATATTCAATAACATGCTTAAAAACATTTTTTGTTAATTTTATTGCCAATATTTTTACCTTTGAGGGAATATAAAAATCAGCTGTAAACATTGTCTATCAGCCTCCTTGAATTTTACAATTTATTTAATTTTGTCATTTTGGACCGTTATACAGTATATGATATTTATTTGAGGTCATAATTTTCGCTTACGTTTTCCTTTAATTTATTTTTGATACCTGTCTTAAACTTTGAAATTTATCCCTAACATTGTTGTATCAAATTCTAATTTCTTTTACAATTTTATATAAAAAAAAATATATTATCTAGAACACCTTTTTAAAACATGTTAACGATCCCGGGAGCTCTTTAAACGTGGCAAGATTTAAAACATGTTTGTTAGCCTAAATTATTATTATTATACTAGCCTTTTTTTTTTAAAAACAATACAAATTTAAAAAGTTTTTTCATAAATGTGCTTAAGTCGTTCACTGAAAGACATTTTTTACTCTTTTTTTTTTTACTTTCTTTAAGACATTAAGATACATATATAACATATATATATATATATATATATATATATATATATATATATATATATATATATATATATTTTTTTTTTTTTTTTTGGGGGGGGGGCACAATTGTGTAGCTGATTGCATGACAGACACTTTAAGGTGACGTGGCATGTCTTCAAGGCGCTCTCCCTCCCCAATTAGCTGCCGCCATTTCATATTATCGCCGCGCTTGTCAAAAGGCAACAGCTGCAAAAACAGACGACTACCTCTGCACACCTCCTCCATCCTTTTCCTTTTTTTTTTTCGAGTGTCTCTCCCTCCCCCCTCTCGCTTTCTTCCTTTTTTTTTTTTCCTCTCAGTTGTGGGCAGGTCACCCTGAATTATTCATCAGTGTGAAATGAAAAAGCTCATGGATATTGAATATCCTCTCTGAAGTGTTGGCCAACCTTGTGTGTTTTATTCACCCCCCCCCTTTTTTTTTTATTCACTGTGTGAAATAATAAAGGGGGAAAAACTGTAAAGAGTAGAATATTTCAATGCAGGCCCCTTTCAAAGATTTACCCATCACTTTACCTGGTGCGCATATTTATCAAGGGGGGTTGGGGGCGTTCAAAAGCTGAAGATGAAAAGAAAAGGGGGGGGGGGGGGGGGGGGGGGACATGGTACTCTCATCTTTTGGAGTTGAACAAGGAGCCACTAGCTTTGACGCGCAGGGCTACTTCCTGGTTGCGGTGGTCCCTGTCACGCCGCCCACCCCCCGCCGCCGCCTTGTCATGCGGTTTTATCTGCAGCCCGTCTTGTAAATCAATGCCGCACGACGGCAACAAACGCAGCGGGGGGGGCCTCTCGGAGCAGGTCGCCTTGCCAAACGCTAGCAGATTGACAATGGCGCCAACGATACAAATCGGTGACGAGAAAATGAGGTATCGCAAAGCGCTTTTCATGTTATTTTACTCCTCTAGATGGTGCTCTTGCTTTCGAGATGAAGGCTAATACATTGGAAACGTCGTCAATTCACTCTGCAGCGCGAGGAATTTAAAAATCTTATCAAAAGTACTTCATGAGGCTTCATTTGGTCATCGCTACACGAAAGACAAAATTCCGCCTTTTTCATTTTTGCCACCATGCTGAGAAGAACACATAGCGTATTTTCTGCACTATAAGGCGCGGCCGATTAGAAAGCGCACCTTCGATGAATGGCCTAATTTAAAACTGTTTTCATATATAAGGCGCACCGCATTATAAGGCGCATAGAATAGATGCTACAGTAGTGGCTGGGCTTGCGTTGTGCATCCGCTAGATGGAGCTGCACCACACTATCAGGTGCACCGGATTATAAGGCGCCTCTTCAATGAATGTCCAATTTTAAAACTGTTTTCATATATAAGGCACACCGCATTATAAGGTGCATAGAATAGAAGCTACAGTAGTGGATTTGAAAGGTTTTTTTTTTTTTTTTTTGTATCTGTACGGAGCTGCTATCGATCAGTGTTGGTATGGGGCCATTAATGATAGCATGCCAGATCTGGCTGGCCGGCCACAGCATTTTATGAAATATTAATTACAAATTAAAGTTTCTGACTAAAATGCCAAATTTTCAAGTTGTCTCTAACCCTCTTTGAATATATATATATGTTTTACTGGCCCCTGATTTCAGTTCGGTTTCCATACTTGAAATGCTGTGGGCCTCAGGTGTCCCCCGAGGCGTACGGCGCGACCCAAAAACTACGAGCGCATCATTTCGGGAAGTGTGAAATATCATCTGGCAAGACGGACAGCTTGTCTGAGATTTGAATCGGAGCCCGCTGGAGCACAGCTGGGCCGCAGTTTGCCTCCCAGGCTGACAGCGCGGTTGAGGGGCCGCGTTGTACGCGCGCGTGGCATTTGCCGGTGTAATCACGGGGGCCACGCGTCGGGAGGGTGCGCAAGTCCCGGCCGGCCCAGATGGCTCCTGTCACTGCGGAGGAGGGACGGAAAAGGAGGGGCCGGGGCTCCCAAAATGTGCCGCCACATCTGGAGGCCACCTGCGGCGGACGTGCACGCGGGGACGGGCGTGTCCCCCGTGTCTCCTGTTTCGGAAACTTAGGCGAGCGTCGGAGGAAAATACCGTTTCGGATTTACGAGTGCCTCGGAGATTTTGTCGGACTTATTTTTTCACTCGTGTACTCCTGTTAAAAATACTTTCTTTTCAGCCAACATAACAACAACAATGTAACAAGCAACTAGTGCTCTGTGCAAAGCACTCTTACATTTGATCGTTATTTTCATCATCGTGTATTATTTCTGAATCGTCAGCCGGAAAATCAACAACGCCGATGACCTTGTGCGTCCATATAAAAAGTTACAAAATCAAGGCGTAAAATGTTAGTCGACGTAACACAGTTTAGCAGTGAGTTGCTCCACGTTCCAATTCATTTGCTCTCAATTTGAAATGAAAACAGGATTGTTCCCCCTTGGGCAGGATGAGCCACGTTGTTGTTAATAGTTTCCATTGGAGGGCCCGTTCTGCTTTTTTCCCCGCAATTTTGTCTTCATTGGTCGGTCAGATGAGAAACCGAGAGGCGAAGAGGCCCCGTTGACTCAGGCTGGTTATCTGGATCTTCGCGGGCCCGGCTGGCGGTTTTTGGGGGGGCGGCGGGCGCCTCGCACCGGAGAGGACCCCCTGGCCTACTCTGTAAATAGCAGGAAATAAATGAGAGAGCGGGTCAGCGCCGGCTTTTGCTGGTCCTCCCGCACTCGCTTTCTTCAAATCTCTTTAAGTGCCCTAAGCGGATTGTAGCGGGCCCCGCGGTTGGCCCGCCAACTTCGGGCGCTCGCAGGAAAAGGCAGCTTACCGTATAATTAGCCAAGGTTAAAGAAAGGGGCTCGCCCCCGACGCGACGGAACGCCAGGCAAAATCTGCGGGATCGCCCATGCCTCGACTGGCCGCTTGCCGCTTTGTTTGGCTTGTTGGTGTCCGCAAAACACGCGGGCGGATTGGTTTCCAAGAAAGGGCGGACGCCGCCGCTCGTTTACAGTAAGAGTAGGCTCCGGTGACAACATTTAGGTTTTCTTTACAAGTTTGCATCTCAAAAGACTGACTTTTTTTCTTAAAGGAAGTAGTGGCGATTGTGTTTTTGATGCATGGCCTCTATTGAGGGAATTTTACAATGTATTATGTATGTAATTCATTATTCATACTCACTGTTTGTTTTAATATGCAGATTATCCATCTTTTTTTTATTAGGAATGTCCAATACCAATTTTTAAGATGGATACCAGTACAAGCGAATACCTCGAGTAGTCACCGATACCAAGTGATGATACCACCCCACCAGGGTTGCATTTTAGAGCGCCTCATTGTGCACGTCGTCAATTATTTAGGTTTGTGGCTTGATATTTCGATTCTGGAATGCTGCATAGCTGCTTTAGAGTGCCCCGTTGTTGCAGGATGGAATAGAGTGACGTCTCAGACAATCTCAACCTCGTTTTTTCTGTCATAGTAAAGGTATTTAATTGACTGGTGAAACTTGAACAGGCAGTGTGTGCTTTGAGAATGATTTTTTTTTTTTTAACTCCCCTGCAAAATTAGCGTATTCACCAAATGGTCCCCTCTTATTGGCCCGTACCCATTTGTCAAAACGCCAAATATCAGCGCCGATAATCGCTCCATCCCTACTGCAAAGCTGTGAATTTAACCCACTCGTGTTCATACCTTGTTGATACCCAGCTATTATAGCTGTCGAGATTGAAGAACAGCAGGAGTGGCGGAAACCAAATAATCGGGGGGGGGTGCGTGTGTGTGGGAGGGGAAGGGAGGGGAGGGGTGTGACCAGTCCAGATTAGAAATAAACATACCCCAAGAAAGCGGCAAGGAGAAGGAGGAAGACGAGGGAAGAGGGAGGAGGGAGGGAGGGATTGTGCTGCCTGAGCGCGTCAAGACCCGATGTAGCGCCCAGCCATGAATAGACGGTGCGCCGCCGCCGCCGCCGTTGCCGCCGCCGCCGCCTGAGAAGGAAGCAGCCATTCCGCCGTCTTTTTCCATCCGGCGGGGGGCACTAATTGCATCTTTCCGCAACCTGCCACCGCCGACGAGATGATGCGGCCGCGATCCGAGTGATTTTCTCCACCCCTGGACCGAGGGGGGGGTTCGGGGAGGGAGGGGGGGATGACGGATTATCGTATTCCACTTT
The DNA here is from genome assembly GCF_059441005.1 of Hippichthys cyanospilos. Classification (NCBI taxonomy): domain Eukaryota; kingdom Metazoa; phylum Chordata; class Actinopteri; order Syngnathiformes; family Syngnathidae; genus Hippichthys; species Hippichthys cyanospilos. The sequence goes on along the minus strand of NC_142385.1, from coordinate 15,277,450 downwards.
TTAAGGGGATTTTTGTTTTTCTAACCATGCGGCGTTTATAAGAGCGAGGAAGAATGTGGCGGCAACATTTTCCAGGCAAGCGGCATGTTTCCTGTTTCCTTTGCTGGATGTCTAATAAAGTCTGGCATGTGTGAGGGAAAGGGGGGTGTTACCTGGGGGGGCTGGTCACCATGTTGTCATCCCCTGCATGCTAACGCTTAGCGCTCACTTCCTGGTTAGTAACTCAGTGGGGTAGAGGCTGTTGACCCCTGAAAGAAAAAAAAAAGCCAGGTGGGGCACAGCGTGGGACAGGCGGCCTTTGTGCATGACTTTTTTTTTTTGGGTGTGGGGGGGGGGTTCCCCAACAAAGGAGGCTCACTACCCAAAAAATAAAGTGACGACCTCGCGCTGACGCAGGCTTTTCGTCGTAATTCTAAATCTCTAAGTAACAACTTCACCGAATAAAAGTGGCGATACCATTAAATGTGTGTGTGTGTGTGACCCCAACACACATCTGCGTGTTAACTCTAAAACCTCTTGCACTCACATCGTAGGCCGGTCGCCAGGAACGCGTGTGCGCTACGGAGTTGTTTTCAAAACATGTGCCAAGGCCGCTCGTTCAGCCTGAGAAAGCCAGTAGAAAAATGCAAAACACACTTGACTTACAGCTGAGCGATATGACCTTCAAATTATCTCCAAGGTTGTTTGCAAAAATGTATGATGCAAATCACAATGTTTAAATTGAAGGTGTTTTTCCCCCGTTCTGTCATTTGCTAAATAAAACAGCACTTTTGTCAGCCTGGTTCGTTCAAAAGTGATCAGTAGGAATGGCAGCTGTGTCACTTGAGTCATTTACTTCTATGAAAGTGTGTTTGAAAAGTCATCCGACTGCTCTCCACCCTGCTAGCATTGTTAGCCGCTAATTTAGGAGCAATGTCGGTATGTAGGAATGTAAGAACTATGTTAGCACGATTCAATATTTCCTCTGCATCCTTAACTAGCACAATTAGCAACCGAACTTGGTTTTAGGACAACATAAAGATGAGTTAGGTCAGTCGCGACACATTGCTGGGATTGACTTCAAAATAAAAGTGTGGAATTCACTTAGTTCTTTAAAATTGCCAATGTGTGACAAGATGGCACCATTGTGACATCTTAGGGCGCGGGTGTCAAACTCCAGTCCTCGAGGGCCGGTATCCTACATGATTTCTAACTTTCTCTCTCATTTTCAAGCTCCAGCAGCTGGCTCATAAGTTTGTCATTTCAATCAGGTATGTTGAGAAGAGAAAAACAGAAAACATGCAGGATACCGGCCCTCAAGGACTGCAATCATAGCGGCTCATTATAATCGGTTGAATACTTTATATGAACGGTAACTAAAAAGGGCCATGAATTGATGTGCAACCTGGAAGACATGACCTAACAACAGAGTCCCATTGGCCGACTTCCATGTCACTCAGCAGGACAGACTCCGCCTTTTAAAGCCATACACACGCAAAGCCACAGTTACTACACTGAAATATTGTAAATGTTCTTAAAGCTAGGTAAACAGTTAGTCCCTCGTTTAACATTTTTCCCGTGTTTTAAACTTCGGGTGGTCTGTCGCCACCCGCCGACGTCCGACGGCTCGCCGCCGGTCACCTGCGATCGGCAGCTCGCGGTCGCTAGGCAACCGTCAGCAGCAGATGAAGATAATACGACGTAGAGCTCGCGCCCCACCCCCCCGCTTGTTCTCCAGCCGCTGCCCCGCCCCCTCCTCGGAGCGCCAGGCAAAGGCTGGCCGCAAAATGGAAACTCTGGCCTCATCAGCTGCCGCGTCGGACTGCCAGACTCTGACTAAGTGTCGCTGGCGGCGGCGACGCTCCTCCCACTTAGCTTCCGTGCGTGTCTTTCTCCTCGAGGAGTAAGACGCAAGTGAGGAAAGTCTCATTTTAGTCGACGAATATCTTGTGAAACATTGCGACCTTTGACCCCTTGCCGCTTGCCTCTCGTGAGATAAGTAGCGTGAGTGAAATGCTCTGAGTCAAACGCTAGACAAGTGGAAACCGCCACAGCGGAAAGTAGAACTGCAACGATTAATCGAAATTAAATTGATGATCAAATTCACCAGTAGCCATTTGTGAGTATTAATGAATCCTTTTCAACAATTTAAAATTGTCCAAATACTTACAAGTAACAAGTAAATACAAGTAAATATTCTCCTATTTCTGCATTCCTCCATGTAAGCGGACTTATTTTTGTGTTAAATCAAAGGCAAGTTACTTCAAAGCTGTAATGCATCATTTATTAATGATTACTCTCATTCCACAGTAATTAGTTGACACTTAAGGCCGCATTCCACTACTATTGCATTACTTTTACATTACTCTCACCAACATACCTAAAAATACGGATTTGGCATTCGAAATGTAGCTCATTACGCTCGTTTCGCATCCAGTGGAATGACCTTAAACTAAACTTAAGCAAATGTACATGCTTAAAATAAATAGTATGACTCCCTTGGACGCTTAAAAAAAAACGTGAAAATACGTCCCTGGCATTCAATGAGTTAATATTCTCCCTTGATTAAAATTCATGGTTTCGTTTTGTCTTTTTACAAGCTGACATAACATCATATAACATTTTCATTGGTTGTTTAGCTGCACGGTTATTAGTGTTCATGTGTGCTGCAGCGCCTTGGCAATCGCTGCTACGACAGCTGTTGGCTTCTTCTGTCAACGCACGCACACGCACGCACACACACGCTCACACACACACACACACGCACTGGTGAGGCAACAGTTGAGCAACAAGCGCAGCTAGCGGGAACACAAGAGGGAAAAGGAGAGTCCCCGTCAACATGGCCGACATGTAAAGCCAACGAATTTGTTGAGGTGTTGTGTAGTCTTTCCCGGGGGCGGCGGCGCTCACCTGCGACTAGCGCAGCCTGCGCCGAACACGCCCGCCACCCCGCGCGCTTTTATTTTAGCGTTTGTCACTTCGCGGCTGAGGGCTTGTCAGCGCCGGGAAAAATCTCTTTTTGATATTTATTGGCTTCTTTCATGGGCCTCGGCCGCCGCGGGATGGGGAGCGCGCGGCGGCGGTGGCGGCGGCGGCGGCGGCGCACTTGGAAAGTAAACGCGGTTAAAGATCCAGACGCAGGCAGCAAACAGGCCCGCAGGTTCCGGTTTGATGTGGGCTCTGTCCGGGGGTCCACGGATTCCTTTTCCTTTGATTGTTTTGTTGATCTAAAAACAGTTTCTGGATTTATTTGATAAAATCGCACTTTGTTTTATAAAAACCTGTCAGTTTTTGCGCCTCGTCTACGTATAAATTGCTTCCGAATTGGAACGTATATAGCACAGGTGTCAAACTCCAGTCCTAGAGGGTCGGTATCCTGCATGTTTTCTAACTTTCTCCCTCAAACACACCTGATTAGGATCATGTTCAAGCTCCTCGCTAATAAGCTAAGCTAAGATAAGCCAAGATCATTGAAATCAGGTGTGTTGGGCAGGAAAAAAAACGGAAAACAAGCAGAATACCGGCCCTCGAGGACTGGAGTTGGACACCTGTGATATATAGAATGTCAACACTTCAAATGGGGTGTTCTAAAAATATTCATTGTAAAAAAATACATTTATCATAAGTCTTGACAATGACCGCCCGAGACGGCTACTAGCGCTGTAATTCGTTTGCCACGACCGGCTACCGACACGAACATTCAGCGTGACGCCGATTGACCGCGGAGCGACGCGAGGAAAGCGGCCGTCGATCGTCGGCCGCCAGAAATCAAAGTACAGCGGCCCGAGTCGCTTAAGTGGTCACCATGACAACGGGCCGAGAGACGACACCTCCGCTCGCGCCGTCCTCTTCATCTTCGTCCTCCTCCGCAGCGCCGGCCGGTCCGGACCGCTCGCTCGCTCGCCTGCCTGCCTGCCTGCCTTCCACTTTTTCATTTTCCCCTCATTGCGCCGTTATTTAGGCTAGGTTATGTTACGCCCCCCCCCCCCCCCTTTTTTTTAATCTCGTTTAGCAGCGGGCCGACACTGATTATCCAACCGCTCGAATCGCAGCGACATTAAAATTGGATTGAGATGGATTGAACCGGCGAGTCTTTGATCTGGCCGAATAGTGAGCTCGCAATTAGCGTCATTTGAATCGCTGACATTTAAGAGAATTGATCAAACTATCAAATGGCGTCTGGAAATGCCAAATAGTGCACCGCCACCCCGCTAAAAAGGCATCTTTGACTTCTGTGGCTGTAATTGCGGCGAATGTGTTCAACGGCAGATTAAGTCTCGGGGCCATAATCGATTTAGAGCAACTTTTTCTTATTCCACATATGCCAGCAAAGACAAAGAGAATAACGCATGAATTCGCCGTCGGCGGCGCTGAATGAGTTCTTCGATTTTTACCACTGCGTTTCAGTGATGAATGCATTTTTACGATTCCAATTTTTAGAACGCCCCGTTTGAAATTTTGATATGCTGTACATGCGCCAATTTTGAAGCGATTTATATGGGGACAAGGCGCACAAAGTAGTGGATGCATAACACGAGCCCAGCCACTATTGTAGCTTCTATTCTATGCGCCTTATAAAGCGCCTTATAATGTTTGTTTTTTTTTTAATTCATTGTGCTTTTAACAGAGAGGTTACGATGTAGGGCGTCAAATCTAAGCTGCTGGGTTTCCTTGGTTCCTCCCCCAGGTATCCGGCCCCAGATAATGAACGGGCCCATGCACCCGCGCCCCTTGGTGGCGCTGCTGGACGGGCGCGACTGCACGGTGGAGATGCCCATCCTCAAAGACCTGGCCACCGTGGCCTTCTGCGACGCGCAGTCCACGCAGGAGATTCACGAAAAGGTATGGCGCTCCCGCTGTCAAATCACTTCTTAATTGACAGTTTGAAAGAGCGCGAGGTACGGAAAGGCACGTGGGTTTTTGATGCCCCGATAGGATTTTTTTTTTCCCCGTTTTGCCTGTCAGAAAACTCCGACACGAATTTCCCGATTGAAACTCAACAAAATAAAGGCATACAACACGTTGCGTTTTAGCGATAAGTTGCTTGCATGTTCCAATCAATTTGCTCTTAATTTGAAAAAAGAAGAACTCATCTTGCTGCCCCCCGGTGGCCAGGGAGTGCCATCTTAGGATCTCATTGATTAATAGGAATGAGGAATACGATGAGTTGAAAGCTGATTTGTTTTGAGTTAGGAAGGGGACACACAGCAACGTCGGCTCGTAAGTCAAGGCGCCTTTCGGAATTTCTCGACGGGCGTTTTGTCGGGCAGGTGCTGAACGAGGCGGTGGGCGCCATGATGTACCACACCATCACCCTGACCAGGGAGGACCTGGAAAAGTTCAAAGCGCTGCGCATCATCATCCGCATCGGCAGCGGATACGACAACATCGACATTAAAGCCGCCGGGGAGCTCGGTAGGAACAAATTTCCCCTGAATTTAAAAAACGGGAACGACAATTATTCCTTCTGGGTTATTGAGAAAAAAAAGAAAAAACAGTAAATAAAATATAAAGTAGTGAATTACTTTCAAACTTGGGTGTATTTCGAGTACTGTACTAATTGATTACTTTAGCCAATCAAGTAGAGTGGCATTTGATTACGTTCTTGAGTACTTGAGTAATGACGTGAATACTCAATTGCCTAAAGTCCTTGATTACTTTCGAACTTACGTACCAAAAGTAATTGATTTATTTTTCACACGAAGTACTGTAGTAATTGATCAGCATTTGATTGCTTTATGTTGTCAAGTGCAAGAGTAGTCAATTACTTTAGGATTCAAGTAGCTAAGGTAACTGATTAGTACTTAAGAAGCCAAAGTAATAGATCACTTTGGAATTAAAGTACGTAAAGTAGTTAATTTCCTTCATTTTGTTTTGTCGAATGCAAGAGTAATCAATTGCTGTAATACTTAAGTAGCAAAGTGATTACATTAGTACTTAAAGTAATTGATTACTTTAGAACTTAAGTACGTCAAGTATTTGATTTATTTTAGACACCAAGTACTGCGGCTTTCCATTACTTTATGTTGTCGAATGCAAGAGTAATCAATTGCTGTAATACTTAAGTAGCAAAGTAAGTGATTACATTAGTACTTAAAGTAATTGATTACTTTAGAACTTAAGTACGTCACGTATTTGATTTATTTTAGACACCAAGTACTGCGGCTTTCCATTACTTTATGTTGTCGAGTGCAAGAGTGCTCAATTACTTAAGTACTAAATAATTGATTACTTTAGAACTTAAGTATCTAATGCAATTGATTTACTTTAGACAGCCTAGCACTGAAGTAATTGTTTACTTTGGCCAATCAAGTACTTTGCGTCGTTTCATTTGATTACTTTATGTTCTCAAGCGCCAGAGTAATTCATGACTTTAGTACTTCAGTGGACCGAATGTGTTTTGACGTATTCATCGAACACGACAAATAATTTAGGCAAATTTTGCAGCCGCTGAAAAGCTTTCTTTCCGATAAGCGTGTGAAAAATCTTCAAAAAGAAGAAATGAGAAGATATGGGCAAATATGCTCAGGCATCGCGGTGTGCAACATCCCGTCGGCGGCGGTGGAGGAGACGGCCGACTCCACGCTGTGCCACGTGCTCAACCTGTACCGGCGCAACACCTGGCTGTACCAGGCCCTCCGGGAGGGCACGCGGGTCCAGAGCGTGGAGCAGATCCGCGAGGTGGCCTCGGGCGCCGCCCGCATCCGCGGCGAGACGCTGGGCCTCATCGGCTTCGGTGAGCGGCCCGTCGGGACCGCCCCCCCACCCCTCGCCCCCGCCGTATACGTAACGCTGCGTTTGCAGGGCGCTCGGGCCAGGCGGTGGCGGTGCGCGCCAAGGTGTTCGGCTTCAACGTGCTCTTCTACGACCCGTACCTGCAGGACGGGCTGGAGCGCTCGCTGGGCGTGCAGCGCGTCTACACGCTGCAGGACCTGCTCTACCAGAGCGACTGCGTCTCCCTGCACTGCAACCTCAACGAGCACAACCACCACCTCATCAACGACTTCACCATCAAGCAGGTCTGGCCCTCTCTCGTGGCGGAAAAAAGCAAAGTTGGGCTCGTAATCGAAATTCCGCAAGCCGTGTGAGCGGGCTGCCGCCTGCTGGTTGGTTGTTGAAACTGCAAGACGACTCCAAGCGTCCTTTCCTTGATACCGCTTTTGATTTGTATTTTTGTTTTGTTTTTTCCCATTCAGATGCGTCAGGGAGCGTTCCTGGTGAACACGGCCCGGGGCGGCCTGGTGGACGAGAAGGCCCTGGCCCAGGCCCTGAAGGAGGGCCGGATACGCGGCGCCGCCTTGGACGTGCATGAGACGGAGCCCTTCAGGTCAGTTTCAAGCCTTCTTTTGAAAATCAAGGGCCTCCCCCGAGTTCTTTTGGGAAAGCTCCATCCCAGTTTGAAACGCGGTCATTCGAAAACCCCAGAAAAGTATGGCCGTATCTTTTTTTTTTATTTGATTTCGATAAGCTCCGCCTTCAGTTTCGCCCAAGGTCCCCTGAAAGACGCGCCCAACCTGATCTGCACGCCTCACACGGCCTGGTACAGCGAGCAGGCGTCCCTGGAGATGAGGGAGGCCGCCGCCACCGAGATCCGGAGAGCCATCACGGGTGAGACTCGGGGCGGGGCGGGGCGGGGCGGGGCAGGGGCGGGGCTAGCGCCGAGCGGGCTAACGGCCGGCTTGGCCGCAGGCCGCATCCCGGACAGCCTGAGGAACTGCGTCAACAAGGAGTTCTTCGTCACCAGCGCGCCCTGGGCCGTCATGGACCAACCCGCCGTTCACCCCGAACTCAACGGCGCCGCCTACAGGTGACCAATGAATCCAGCATTTCGATAGCAAACGTTGACAAAAAATACTCATTGAAAATATTTATGCAGGAAATAAAATATTTGCTATTCGAATTATATTCAAATTCTTGCACTGAATAACGGCATTCTTTTCAAAATTCGACGCGAAAAATTCACATTCCTATTTTCCTGCAATTAAATGTCTAAACATCATGTTGAACGTAGTAAATATGCATGACACATCACCAACTTTTTCAATGTAATAAATTCATAATATATATCTGTAATTGAATGTGAAAAACAATACAAAAAGTATGACATTCATACTGCTTTTTAACATTAAACGATATGGTTAAAATTTAATCATGTTAAATTCCATTTTAATTCACCTGTATGTACTTTTTTAAAAATGAATATAAAAATAAACACAAATAAACGTTCTCACGATTAATACTGTTGGTTTAAGTCATTTAAATATTTATTCGTCATTTAAATATTTATTCGCTCAAAAAAAATTGAAATTTTGCTACCAATTGTTTCGGTTTGTTCAGTGCATGAAACTTATGTCTTTAACCAGTTAATTCAATATTATATTTAGATCAAAAATGTATTAACCAAAACAAGGGTAAGTATAATTTGATTTTTAAATAAAAATAACAGTCAATTCGTATATATATAAGTGTGTGTGTGTATATGTGTGTGTGGTGGATGACTCGGGCGTTGTTGTTGTTATGGTTTCACGCAGCCACGCGAGCCAATCGCTGGCGACCGTCGCCCAAGACAAAATCAATGCCTAGACGGCCTGGGAGCAGGTAAAAGCAGTGCCGGTGTGCCCGTGTGCTCCCCTCCTTTGCAAGCTCTTTGACTCCCTCTAGCGGACGAATTTATCATGCCAGAATTGGAGGACGCGTCCATACTGTCGAAAGCCTCAGCACGGCCATTAACTTTCTTTTTTTGGGGGGGGGCTTAGACAGAAAATGTCCCCCGATTCTGGAATGAATAAGTATCCGTCATTTCCGCAGGATTCTTTTGGGTCATTTTTTGCTAGGATCACAAAGTAGGAATAGGAAAGTGAAGTCTCATGATGCGCTTGTGATATGATTTCGTAGCTGTAGATAGGTTAGTGCAATAGAAACGTTTGATTTGCCATCTAGAGGAGAAAAAAAATCACAAGTGCTTCATTTTGCTTCACCAATAGGTAAAATAGATGCCAATTTTTCTTTTTTTGTTTAAGTCGTTGTCCTACCTGGCAGGTACCCGGCGGGCGTGGTGGGCGTGGCTCCCGGCGGCCTCCCGGGGGCCTTGGAGGGCATGGTGCCCGGCGGGGTGCCCGTGGCCCACAGCCTGCCCTCGGGCACGCACCCCTCGCAGGCCCCGTCGCCCAACCAGCCTTCCAAACACGGCGAGCCCAGAGAGCACCTCACCGAGCAATAGCCCCGCCCCCCATCCCCGGCTCCTCCTCCTTTTGACGGGACCAAGAGACAGTGCCCCACCCTTTTTCAACAGGCTCCAGTGGAATTTGTATTTTGAACAGTTTTTGTTTGTTTGTTTTTCTCTGTTTATTTTTTTTGTCTCTTCTTTTTGAGGGGGGCAATCACTGCAGACTTTGTTTTTTCGGGAACATGCAACAACTACCCCCGCCCCTCCATTTCCTTTTCCCTGAGCCACTACCTTTTTTGACCCTGCCATCTTCTGTATCTAACGTGCGTTGTTAAGCCCCTCCCACCACATGTTCCCCTTTCAAAACCGTATTTACAACATAAAAAAAATACCGTAGAGCTGAAACTCAATTAGCGATTAGCAAGTGCAACAATTACAAAAAAAAACAACAACCTTGCACTTGATTGTTGGCTAATTCCAATTTTCTGATGCGAGAAGAAAAGGGTGATGACGAACTTAATGACTCAGGAATACCCCCCCCCCCCCCCACCTCCCGTCGGTTGAGGAAAAAGAAAGTCACACACGAATTTTGTTAGATTGCCCTCGATTAGTTCTTGTTCAGGATCATGCTGTTTTCTTGGCAAAAGCAATAGCCAGAAAACTTCTGTCCGTAGTGTGGCCATCGTCATAGCAAAGTGAAGCCCCCCCCACCCCCACCCCCAACAAGTATGCTTTTGTTTTTAGCGTGAGTATTTGTATTTGTTTCTTGTATCAGGTGAACATTTAGCATTCAGTGCAGTTCCAATAAAAAGAAAAGAAAAAAAGATTCTGGAACCTTGTTTTACAAGCCGTTTCATTTTCGGGCCACAGGAGGGCGCCACAATTCCTGTTGCTGCAACTGTGATCAAAATAATCAACATCGTTATACTTCAAATAATAGATTCTGTGAGGTTACATCAGGGTCGAACATTTCGTATTTGAAAAACTAAAAATGAAAAATTCATGCCGCTTTTGAATTTTGAAGCCTTACTATACACTGTTGTTTATTGGCAAAAAAAAGCCTTACTATAGACTCGTTTTTTGCAAAAAGTCTTACTATAGACTGTTTTTTTTTTTCAAAAAACTTTTTTTTGCAAAACAAGCCTTACTATATAGACTGTCGTTTTTTGTGAAAAAAAACTTACTATAGACTCGTTTACAAAAAAAAGCCTTACAATAGTCTGTCGGGTTTTTTTGTGAGAAATAAGCCTTACTAAAGACTTTTTTTTTTATAAAACGTACTATACTTTTTTTAAATAAAATGTTTTACGGAAAAAAAATTGTCTACTAAACATGGTCATTTTTAATTTGCAAGAAAAAAACATCTCACCACGATTAAATGAGGTAAACAAAAGATCAACTTTTTTTGGGGGGGGCCTTTATGTGTAAAAACACAGTAACTCAAAATCCAAAACAGATTTGAAGTTAGGAGCTTTATAAAAGGAAGTAAAAAAATCTTTGCAATAGTTTATTGATTTTCGCGTCCCAAAGAGGTGGCGGCGCCGCGCATCACGACGCGTGGATGGGTCGAGAGCGCGCCAGCAGCTGGGACACGTAGGCGTTGTTTTTGCCGAGCAGCGCCTCCTTCATGCGGCGCAGCTCCCCCCTCAGCTCCTCCTCCGTCATGGCGTCGACGGGAAGACGCTTGACTTCCTCCAGGAACTTTTGGATCAAGTCCTCTCCGACCTGCCGACAGAAGACGTGAGAAACGTACACACCAAGTGGAAACGGGGAGCGCGTGCCCCAAAAGCTTACTTGTCTGTCCAGGCGCACTTTCTTGGCCCGGGACTGGTCGGACAAGGACGGCTCCTGAAACTCCTCCAGCTCCTCGGCCTTCTCCTTGGCCGCGGCCACCACCGACGGCGGGAAGCGGGCCATCTCGGCCACGTGGATCCCGAAACTCTGGTCGCACACGCCTGCGAGGAAGCGCACGTTTGGTTTTGTTTTTGTTTGTTTTTTTTGGAGTAGAAGACCTAAGGCCAGCCGAAGCCAAGGAATGAAAGTCGCGAGACCTGGCTTGACCCTGTAGAGCATGGTGAGGGTGTCTTCGGAGGTCAAGGCCGTCACGTGAAGGTTGCGCACGGCGGGCCGCTGCGCCGCCAGCGCCGTCAGCTCGTGGAAGTGCGTGGCGAACAGGCAGAAGCAGCCCACGCGGGCGGCCACGTGCTCGCCGATGGCCCAGGCCAGGCCGAAGCCGTCGTAGGTGGACGTGCCGCGGCCCAGCTCGTCCACGATGACCAGCGACTTCTCCGTGGCCGAGCTGCGGCGAGGAGGTTCCACGCGTTAGCGTCGGGCGCCGCCGTCGGCGCGAGATGACCTACCGCAGGATGGCCGCCGTCTCCAGCATCTCCGACATGAAGGTGGACACGCCCTTCACCTGGCTGTCTCCCGCCCCCACCCGGGCCAGGACGGCGTCCGTCACGCTGAGCTCCGCCTCCTGGCACGGCACGAAGCAGCCTATTTGAGCCATCAGGGCGATCACGCCCACCTGCCGGATGAACGTCGACTTGCCGCCCATATTTGGTCCTGGACAACGAATAAAGGGTTTACTTACGTGTTCATTTCCACATTTGATTGGCTGGAATGGAATGAATCTACTTATGAGGATTAGAAGTCCAGAAGTCATTTCAAAGTGTTTTTTTTGTAAGTAGAGGCGCTTTTTACATGTAAACGGCCTAATTTGTTGCAAGCCAAAAAAATTTGATTGCAGTTGATTTGTTTGCCTTGAGATGGTTCTGGTGTATTGGTGGTGCTGGCAGAGTAAATTGTACATGTCGTTTTATTTGCACATTTTTTATGTAATATTTCCTGTGATCTCACGATGATTTACGAGTGCACAAAGGGTATTTATTCTGGGATCAATTTTTAACATGTAAGATTACTCCAGTTTAGTTTAAGGTCATGCGAAGTACTTCCTGTATGTTATGGTAACGGATGACATGCAAAAAATGTGCAAACGCTAACATCAGGTCCGACAGCACGCTAGTTTACTAGCGATTCTTAATAGCAAGCGAAATTGCTATGAAAGTGTTTTTATGTGTGTGTGTGTGTGTGTGTGTGTGTGTGTGTGTGTGTGCACCCAAACCTGTGATAATGTAGAAGGTGGTCTCCCCCTGCACAAAGGCGACGTCGTTGGGTATGAAGCATGTGTCGGCGTCCGTCTCCATGCAGGGGTGGCGCGCCTGGCTCAGCGCCAGGCGGCGGGGGCCGTCCGACAGCAGGCGGGGTCGCACGTAGGGCACGGGGGCCGAAACCGAGGCGACGGCGAAGCTGACCACCGCGTCCAGCTGCGCTACTACATCGCCCAGTGTTTGCAGGGGGTCCACGTAGCCTAGTTCGTTTGGACAAAAAAAAATAATCAGCGGAAATTATAATGGCTTGCATCAGTAATGCAAATCATATGGAAATACTTAATCGTGGCCATTTTTTTTAAGATATTACAATACACTGAAATGTTGGTTTGAGTTTGTTTACTTGCTCTAATTACAGTCATGCTTTAAGAAAAAAAAGAAATCTCCTGTCAGAATAGTCCAGGATTCTCTGAATAGTCCTTTGTTTATGCAGCTAAAAAAAAACAACGGAAGGCATGGCGAGCACATGCCTTGCAGATTGCGCACCTGAGGCGATGTTGATGATCTCTTTGACGATGGCGTTCTGCGCCTCCTCGTACTCCTCCCTGCTACGCCGGTAGTCCTCATTGAGCGCGCTGAGCTTGCTGAGGACACGCACGCACGCACGCACGCGGCCGGGTCACGTCAGGCGAGGCGCGAAAAGACGGAAACGCCGAGACGAACCTGTTAGTGAAGCGCACGCCGTTCTTCTGCACGTCCAGCGTGGTGAACTTCTTGTTGTTCCTCAGGTTCTTCTCCTCCTTGCAGGTGACGCGCAGGTAGAAACCCAGCACGCCGCTGGACTCCAGTTTGACCGTCTTGCCGGCGTCCAGCCCTACCGCGCGCCCAGCGCCGGAACGCACTCAATGTCTCGCGCTAAAGTATTTTCGAGAACTTCTTTTTTTATTTAAACGTGTTAGCCGAGGTTGAAATGTGATTGAAGGTTTTGGGACGACCTGCGCGCGCATTCGTCAGCGCCGCGTGTTAGTGCGTGTGAGTTGTGGTCACCTAGCTCCCTGGCGGCGGCGTTGAGCACGGCCTGCATGTTCTTCTCCATGGCGTCCATCTTCTCGCGCAGCTCGCTCAACACGGGATCGAAAGAGGCTTTCACCAAGAACTCATGGTGTTCGATCTACGACGAAGTTTAGATCACGTTGGAGAAAACGCACAGGCGTTAGGTATTAAGATTGGCATTTTCCTTAGGAAGAGTTGAACTGAAAAGGTCCGCAGGTAAAAAAAAAAAAGTTTTTTACGCAATCCTGAGATTTTGCAAGGAAAAAAAAAAAGTTTCAAAGCCGCAAAATCAAAAGTAAAGAAAGCGATCTATCCTCAAGGGATGCTTTTATTACATGCCTGGGCCTAACAAACAAACTATTCAATGCTTTAAAAAAAAAAAAGAAAAATTGGAATAACTTCAAATGTATCCCGATGTAGAAAAACAAGACATCAATATCAGGAGTGCATATCTCTCTCTCAAAAAAAATAAAAAGATACAAATATGTTTTCTTCCGGGCCGATATTGGTGCAGATTACAAGAAGACAAGGAGGCTGTGATACCTGGGCCAATATTCGTTTTCAGTAAAAGGAAAATAATGGAATTAAAACAAACTTGCTCCTTAATTTTGTTAAGATGCATATAAGTGAACAACATTTCGGATGTGTATAATAACTTTTTTTGTTTGTTTTTGATCTTTGCTGTAAAATCGAAACATGATTAGGGAGCTACCAAGGGACATCAACATGTCTTAAAAAGAAAACGAAATCATTAAAATGAATGTTGATTATTAAATGACAACATCAACAAGAAAATAGTCCCAATATTTTTTTTGTTAAAGACAAAAAACAAAACCTATGCTAATTAGCTAATGCGCGCAAAATCCCAGGAAAGACAACATTTTATTACATATTCAAGAATGAAATTCAAAGAAACCACAAAAGCACAGCAACATCAAACCAATTTGTGTCGATTCCTAACTTTTTGTTCGAGCTCTGGGCAAGTTCAAGATTAATTTGTTCGCGTGCCGACGCGCTGACATCTTTTAAATGGGAACCGATTTTCCAAAACTAATCATTGGTCTCCAAGGGCCCGCCTATCCCTTTCCTTATTTTAGAAGGCCACACCTGGTTCATGTCCAGCGTGGTCTCGATCATCTCCCGGTACTTGCTGAAGTCGTCCCGCAGGTCCTTCAGGGGGGAGACGAAAACCGCCTCCAGCAGGACCTGATGGTTGCCTGGCAAACAAACGATCAGAGGAATCGATAACGTGCATGAAAAAAATGACAGTCGTCACACACCACCCCCACGTTTTTTCAGGAAAACTACAGATAGCCATCGTAGAGCATACGCGTTACGGAGCAGAAAGACAAATGGCGGCCTTGTATGATCTGCAAGCCAGTGTATATAATGTACTTAATGAATACGTGGGACAGGGCCCCACAAACAGGAAGGGGACAAAAAGGCTACATAATGCACCTAATGAGGGATTTCTGTGACAAATAGCCACAATATTACTATCTATAGGGAGGAAGCAAGTAGCGCTGGCTCAGGCTACTTCAGGCTTGCGGAAACAAACGATCAAAAATTCAAGAAAAAAAAAAAAGATTGTTCAAAAGGAGTCGGAACCAAAGGAACCGCTGCGTGTTATTTTACATGCGGCATATTGGCTCCGGTTGCGGCCCGGAAGGGAGCCTGAAAACTTAGCAAAACAACAGATATCCATCATCGGAATAGTTTGGGCGCATGACAAGAAAGGGAGCACACAATCAAAGCACCTAAAGGTTGTTAAAGACATAGTGGCCATTGATACGCTGACAAAGTAGTAATTCATCCACGTGTTGAGACACTTCGGGGCTGGACGAGGCATGAAATGAACTCTTATTGTTGAAAGAAATATATAGCAACAAAAGTGTGTTTCTATCCAATGACCTGATTTTGCGTGTGTGTGTTTAAAGCGCGAGGCATACTGTAATCAAGCTTGCGCTTACGTTTTGGGGGACGTTTGAGTGGAACGTTATAATCCCAACGAACAGAGGTCCCCAAACCTTTTCATCCGAGGGCCACATTCACCTTCTCAGATAAATTTGTAACAAAAAGTGTGACGTTTATTGTTTTCCGGGATGCCGCGCAGAACCGATTATTAAAAGCCCTTTCTGGGATCGATCATAATTGTGTTTGTGGCGGGATTCATGGTTTCGGCGCCGATTGCATTCTTTGAATACAGCCGCCATTTCTTGCCAGGCTAATTTTGCTAAAAAAATTAAAAAAAAATAGAGGTATCAAATCGGGATTCGGTATCAGCGTCTCGTCAAAATCAGGCGACTCAGACATGGACGAAAAATGTGATGAGGGCATGCCTAATATTTCGGCAAGCCCTGTGAAGAAGCAGGAAAATGTCCCGCGGACCAGTTAAAGATTAAAAAGACGTGGATTACCCGAATATCTGTCCAATGCGGTGATGAGCGCGGGGATCTGGCCGACGGCCTGGTGCACGCGGTGGCAGTCCTGCAAGGTGGCGCTGTGGCGGTGGAATTTCTTTGCCAGCCGCTGGAGGTCGGGGAAGCGGCGCAGGAGGTCCTCCTGGCACGTCTGCCTCAGCTCCGAATCGCACACAAAACTCTCCACCAGGTCCAGCCTGCACGTTGGAAAAGCTCAACGTTTTAATACTATCGCATGATTAAAATTACACTCACAATTCTCCCGAATGGCTGAAAAAAAAAAAAAAAAATGTTTTTTTGACGATGATATCCAGTCTCAATCGAAAGAGTTACATACAAAAATGAGCGCCTGTGATAAAATTAATAAGTATGTAATCTGATTGTGAATATTGGAGTTCCCACACAAAACATATTAGGTAAGGCCACAAAGCATAACCGCCTCGTGTTCAAGTCACACGCTACGGTTGTGCATGTCTGCGCGCTGACCAAGACAAATGACCGATTTTGCTTTTTTTCTTGGGGGGGAAAAAAGACTTCTAACGTGTTTTTTTTAACATCATCAAATCTCTCCCTGTTACCACAAAAGATACGCTGTTTATTTTGCATTTTGTTCTCTTTAACCTTGCGAATGTGATCTTAAAACCGTGGAAAGAGGCCAACTGGGATTTTTGGGAGATGTTACATTGCTGGCAATTTAAGTGATTTTACCGTGGCAACAAGCTGAGTGCAACCATAATGAAGATGTGGTGATAAGAAAGAAGAGTTAAGCAACTTTCCCTCACCCGTTTTTGCACCGGTAAGAGGAAAAGCGTGACTCTCTTACCTCTCCTCTATTTTGGTTTTGTCTAGGAGCGGCTGCTTAATCCACTGGTTGACCAGCCGCTGGCCTTGAGGTGTGCGACACTTGTTCAACAGAGCGGACAAGGAGTGAGCCCCACTGGTGTCGTCGGGCGCACCCTGCAAAAAGGCGCAAGTGTCACCCTTATACTTATTTTCTACCAAGTGCCCGCATTTCACTTTAAATCGGGTGCGTTCAATTAGAAAGAAGTTTATTGGTGCGCAAAACAGTTAGTTTTGATTTTATTATTACGTGTTACTTTTAATTTAGCATGGTAAATAGTTGTAACATTCTGTATTACACTAAATGTTTTCATTTAAAAAATAAAAAAGAAGGAAATAGATATTTAGCAAAAAAGATTTGAATATCTTGTATTCCAACGCTGTAATTTCAATACAGTTACACCGCGATATTTTTGCTCAAGGTTATCATACCACCAGAATGTGATATCATCCCGCGCCTAAGCCCATCTGTCGCGATATGGGAGGAATACAGGATGCTGGGATTACTAGCAAATCGCCTGAGACAACATTTGGGTTTCCAACTGAAGAAAAAAGGTGACAAAATGGAGGCAAATACAGTGAAGACACTTACTAAGCACTGCCCAGATAAATAAATAAAGAGGCCATACACTACAGCTAACAGGAGCAGTCTGCATTTTGTGAGCCAGTGGTGCGGCCCACCTGGAAAAGGTTGAGAGCCCTGATGGCGGCGTTGTCCAGCCTCATGTACTGACCCAGCTCCAGCGAGGTCAGGCTAAAGGAGTTGAAGTTGGACTCGTCGGAGAGCAGCTCCAGGTAGCGCACCACGGCGGCCAGGCAGGATACGGCCACCTAGAAAAGCGCCACCAGAGGGACATTAGCGATTTCCAACTGGGAAAAGCGGAAGAGAACTTCTCCAAGCCCCTCACGGAGATGAAATCAGCCCCTCGCCTGTTTGTCCAGCTCCGGGAGGGTGTTGCTGGCCACCGTCTCCCCGCGTTTGGCTCTCAGCAGCCTGTTGAGGTCCTGGACCACGTCTTTGCTACTGAACTCTGCTCGTTTCCTGTCCGAGACCAGCACGCCGCCGCGCCGCACCACCTGCGAAGGTCCATCAATCCCCGCGAGCAAATTAGACAAGATCTCACACGCTGGCGTCTTCTTAGCTTTTTTTGTTGACTGAACGCTGATTGTTTTGGGGTTTAAAAAAAAATGGACTGGAGCACATGATCATAGTGTTGCTTTATGAAAGAGATGAACTCAAGATGAACCTGATGAACCTTAAACACTCACACCAAGTGCCTTGACAGGCGTAATATTGAAAATTTGAAAATACTTAGGTGAATAGTATAAAAAAAAAAAAGGGAAAATAAGTGTTGATTAATACTGTAAATTTGTCTGTATTTTGAGGGAACATTTCAAATTCGATGTTTGACAATTAAACAAAAACGAAATTTTGATTATGAATCAAAAAGTATTTTCGGAGCAGACGAGCAAAAGAGCGATGCAAAGGATTTATATTCAATCATAGCTTTTTTTTTTAAACTGTCATTTTATTTGGGGTTTTTTGTATTGTGGTTTTATTATGCACTGGCCTGTAAAACTGCGTGGCGCACATTTGTTAAACATGTTTTTTGTCATTTTTCTTTCTCAATTGGAACACATTTTCCAATTATTTTTTTTGGTTAATGAAAAAAAAGACAAACCTCCCGTAGTTTGATGCCATCTGCACTACTGTCCCCCTGAGCAAGGAGACATTCTTTGGGGGCCACTTGCACGAGCAGCGATTCCAAATTGGAAAAAATCTCATTGTCAGGGAACTCGCACACCCCCATGGTGCGTTGCGCCGCATCCACGTAGCCCACGCCCACCACACCATTGGCGGTGCGCACAGCTACCACGCCCGCGCTGCCTTCCGCACAGGTTCCGCTGCCGAACAGGATCTCTTCAAACTGAGTGAGGTTTCCTGGAGAGGCCTACAGCAGATAGAACCAGAAAGATAGCAACAGTTCAACAGGACTGCAGGGGGTCCGTTAAACAACATGGGTTATTAATAAATACATTTGTAATAATTTCATTTTATATTAAATTGTAAAATTATTCATGACTCTTGAACAGAGAAATCCAACCGGTTTAAAATATTTTTAGAATGTAATCATTTAGAAATGGTCAAAATGCGAAATTGACCAGGTTTGTGATAAGCAGACGTTCTATTTTTAAACTTCGGCCCAGCTGAAAATTAACAAACATACTTACCAAATCGAATCTTTTGGTGAATTTAAAGGGGCACTCGTGTTTAGCTTCAATGTTTTGGTTTTGTTTCAGCAAACATTTGCAATGGGGGGTCCTTAGCATGTTAGCTAATGGGGTCAAAACAAACCTTGAACTCAATCTTCCAGTCATGCTCTTTGCTGCTTTTGCTGTGGTTCCGGTACACTTCGACGCGGTACTGTCTAACCAGGAGCAGGTCCCTGGCAAAAGCTTCAAAGTTGAGCTTGCTCAACACCACACTCTCCAATTTACGACTCCCTGAATTAAGACATAAATAAGTGCTCGTCAAAAAGAAAAAGAAATGGAACCCAGTTCGATTAGCCTATTAGCATGTGATTTGATGATGCTAGGATGATGCTATGCCCGGTTAGCTTACCGGAGCCCAAATGCTTGATGACGCCGTTCGTCTTGAAAACTTCTTTCGCGGCGAACGCGGCGTCTTTGCCGTGAACAGTATAATAGTCGCTTCGGTCGAATATGCGGAAAGTTGTGTCCGGCTTCTCCGGCATGGAGAAGAAGAAGTTGAGGAAACCGTTTTCGGATGCGCTGTCCGTGGACAGGTTGTGTTTTGGTTGCACCGCCATGCTGGAATCTCCCGCCGCTGAGGCTCGAAACAGGAAGTGACGTTTTTGCGTTTGGTGTTAAATTCCATTTCCTGCGTTTGATAACGAAGGTATTATACTAATATATTATTATTATTATTAATATTATTATTATTAATATTATTATTATTATTATTACATTTTATTATTATACCGTAATTACAAAATATGTTATTGGTGTGGACCAAAAGTGTCAAAATGCAATAAATAAATGCACCATTCAATATTTAAATGTCATTAAATGATAAAATGTTCCATTAATTAGTGACGTCACCGCTGAGGAAACAGCCTATTTGAGATCTAATTCTATAAAAACAGACCATAAAAGATTTTTGCCTGCAAATTTTTTTTTGCTTGTTTGTTTGTTGTTTTTATTATTGTACTACATTTTTGTCCTGACACACTACCCTCAGCTAACATTCCCAACTAGTTTCTGAGAAAAAATTATGTTCCAGCCACGAAATCTGAAGTTCCTGTATGCCGTCACGACTGAGCTGCGCGGCTAATCGTTAGCCGTCTTAGCCGGAACGTGCATTAGCTCCACATCAGCTAGCTCGCAGTAAATGCTATCACCTGTAATTGTCCCCAAATCTCGTCTCGGGTCTTATAATTTATTGCTCCTTTTTTTTAACATTCTGAAAGACGTAACTCATCCGATGATCAGGATCGAAAATCTAGCGCTACAGGGCTCAAAAAAGCCGGAAAACAGACTCAAAGCAAGCTTTTTTCCACAGCATTTCAATTTGTGAATTATTATTATTTCATTTTTTGTGTGTATTTGCAATTAACTTTTGTGTTTTGCTCAGTTCATTTTTGCAATTTGTACATCAGGGTCATCATTGGTACAGTTCACCTTTTTGGAAGAAAAAAAAAACCTTGTACTTAATAATTAACCTTGTTAACGTGTTGTGGAGAGGAAATCAAATGAAACGTGAAAAATCATCTATGCGGCCATGGTTAACGCTTCAAGGCCAATGTCGTTATTGAGACAGTTGCATGAATTGTTGCCTATGGATCCGGTCTGGATAAAACATAAAAAAAAAAAAAAAATGCAACGTATATTTCTGACAGCGCTGCGCACATGTTTGTGTCACGACTGAGTGGAAAAACATCATCAATTCCTCCTTTTCGTTTTCAAGGAAACAAACGTCATGTGGCACCAAGCGTGTCAATCAAATATGTCCTCTGCTGGGCTTGAAGAAATGTCATCGGTGATGCGCTGGGTTTTGCGTGAAAGAGCATGTGACAGCTGCCACCATACGCAGCTCAAAATCATAACATGGGAAAAAAAAAATTGGAGGGGGGGGGGGCAAATTAGAAAGTGGAAAGGCAAAAGGATTTACTGGTGTGTCATCCTTTTGGACTGTGTTGGGAAAATTTCAGATAATTTGAGATATGGGATGCCCACGTCACAACTTTTGATGGGAAGCGTCATTCCATGTGTTTCGCAAATTTGATGCTGAGATTCACGATTGTGGAACGAAAAGATTTGAATGATTTAATTAACCGTTCACTGTTGGGAGCGAAGTGAAACACTCAGATTAAGACTAACTCATGACATTGCAAAGTGGCTTTTTTAAACAGCGCCAGTCAAAAAATTGGAAATGTCATTTCAGGTGAGAAAACATTTCTAATTTCTCATTTACTACGACTAAGATTCACCATTGAATTGAATTGGGAATCAAATAATTAAATCATTTTTAATTGCGAATCGAAAAAGATTCCCACACCCTCAGATCCTAAATTTAATGCTTTCCGATGCTGTTTCGAATGCAACTTAAAACATATTTATGTTGGGTGTTGTTGACAGAAACGGTACAGTTTTCTTTTCAAATTAAGAGCAAAGTGATTGGAGCATGAAGTCACTCGCATACTATGCTTTTTTAGGGGCACTTGGCGAAAAAAAAAAAAGACAAGGATGGGGAACCACTGATCGGAAACATATATTGTCCTTAACAACATTTTTAATTTTTAATAATTGATTCATTCTCTGTTGCGCCATAGCTTGAATTTGCAGTCAAAACAGTGAATTTGAAGGCGTTTGCAAACTAGTTTAGTTTTTGAACCTCAACACAAAGGCGCTGAACCCAATGACTCCCATTATTTCATCAAAGAACAAAATGTTTTGTCTCTTCATTTCACAGAGATTTATGAGCCTGGACACAAAATTAGGAGCACTTTAGCGCTCACTTTTACAACCATATCGGATGATGTTTGTAACATGTCGGCCATGTCATGCAATAAAAAAATATTAGCCTTCACTGTGGCACATTCATATATATATATATATATATATATATATATATATATATATATATATATATATTTATATATATATATATATATATATATATATATATATATATATATATATATATATATATATATATATATATATATATATATATATATATATATATATATATATATATATATATATATATATATATATATATGTGTGTGTGTGTGTGTGTGTGTGTGTGTGTGTGTGCAGAGGAAATGGGATCATTTATTATAACATCACATGAGAAAAATAATAATTATGATGTTATAATTCCTCATTATCACTGCAGTCTGTGCAGGTTTTGCTTGTAACTTTTTATTTGAGGTCCTTAATCAGTGTGTAGTGTCTTGTTTTTTTTTGAAAGCTCACTATTGGCTATTAATAGAGGTCACATGCCACAGAGAACAAAACTCTCCTTTCACGAATGAGGTAGGCTTGAATTTCGGGAGAAAGGCCATTCAGTCCACCATTGTTTTTTTCTTTTTTTTTTATGGCTGCTGTGGAGCCAAATATCAGTTTTCTTGCAGCTTTTTGTAGGTCTTCAGAGGCTCACTGCCAATTTTAGTGCTTGAAGGACATGAAAATGACCTTAATTTTTTCTTTAAATGTTTTTTTGAGATTTTTTTTGTAAACATTGCGAGTAATTTTTATGTTGCACACAGAAATTTGATTGTAGCCAGACAAAATTCCTGCACAAATAACTGCTACTTCAAAATAAAATGGAAAATATGATTCCTCTTGATATCAGCCATTGACTTCGTGTGTGTATGTGTGTGTGTCTGATAATGAGTGACATGTCTTTCAAATTTTGCAACTCAAACAGGATCTGGGAGCTACATGTTTCAAATATTAATGATTTTTTTTTTTTTTTAGATTTTTAGATATATGGAAATTTTTAAGAATTTCAAAACAAAACATTCAATTTAAAAAATACAATTTAAATGTATTTCCCCCCCAAAAAATAATATATATTTTTTTAAACTTTAGAAATAACTATTCCTGAATTGAATATAGGTTTTGAGAAAGATATTAACAAAAAAAAGACATCAAATGTTGAAATCTTTAAATGTTTTCTTTCTTCTCTTCGTGTAGAATATTTTCTCCTTTTTAAAAAAATTGCAAATTTGACAAATTGTTTCAATGTTTCAATATTGTGACACGTTTTCAATAGCATGTGTTTCCATGTCGGTATCTAAGCATTTTACACAACATTCATCGTGAATATAAATATGTAAATATTGAAATAGCCTTTTATAGATGTTACGAATTTTTTGTTGCATTTCGGAGTAATATCGCCCATGAATAAAATGTGACTGGATTTGCACGTTTCCACGGGAAGTCATGAGCTTCGCGTTCCTGGGAAGTCGGAGTGAAAATAATCCACAAGACTAATCAATAGAGATCGATGACGATACAGCCCGTGTCAAGTGATGGGGAAAAGAATGGGGGCAAATCGGGCAACGTGACGCCCGCGCTGGGTTGGATGATGACGACGACGATGATGAGGATGCGCCGAATCGACTTGCTTTAAAAGGGAGAAGCAAAAGCAGCGCTCCATCATCATCGTCATCATCATCATCATCATCATCATCATCATCATCATGAACGGCCATTGCAACGGCACCGCGAGTGAAGTCGCCGCAGAGGACTTTCACTGCAGCAACGGCTTCCCCGAGCTGAGCGTCAAGAAGGCGGCGGCGGCTGCGGCTGCGGCGGCGGGGGCGGCGCTGGCGGGGGGGCACCGCGGTTCCCACGAGGGCTCCCGCAAGGAGGCGGAGGACCAGTGCCGGCTTCCCGCCCTGCAGGCCGCCTACACCAGCATCCTGCGGGAGCTCGGCGAGGACGCCGACCGCCAGGGTCTCCTGCGCACGCCGCTGCGCGCCGCCAAAGCCATGCAGTTCTTCACCAAGGGCTACCACGAGACCGTGGAAGGTGAGGCGGACGAGTTCCGAAAATATCGCGCTCTTTGCAAGTTCATCTTTTGCATTGCGTCCCCTCACGTCAAAAGTCATAATGCTGCATTGCGTTACCTTCACATTTTCGACCGGCGCTTTTCAACCAATGCTGAAGGCTAGACCTTCTAGTCAAACATATATGTAACCTGCAAGAACCCCTCTTAAACTCTCTGCAATGCATTTTTGCAAGGTTCTTTGAGGGAATGAACTTTGGAACGACATCGGTAGCACTACCTCGTTTAACAGAGAACCAATACAATTTGAAATCCATTAAATATATAAACGAGAAGGCATATGTAAAACAACCAAAAAAACAAAACAAAACAAACATATCCTCATGAGAAACACAAGCCAACTGGCAGCCTGCGCCGCTGTGGGAGTGATCAAAGAACACAACATCTAAAAAAGTTGGGACGGAAAAAAGCTGAGATAAATTTTGAATTTATCAGACCTAACTCGACAAAATTAAATTGTCATTAGTACTAATACGTCAATATTAACTGTATCATCCCTCAAAGCTCATCATAAAAAAACAAAAAATATGAATTTACAATGTCAAAAAGCTTTAAAATACACTATATATAAAAAAGATGGTCATAAGCACGCGGATGATGGTAATGTCAGAGACGAGTACAAACCAGAGGAAGGCTGCGCCGCTGTGGGAGTGATCAAAGAACATACAGCTCAAAATACTGTCGTGACAGGAACAAACAATGAGATAAGCTGTAAATTGCGCACCCAAAAACGAGCCGTCGGAGGTAAGAAGAACATCTGAATGGTCTTCGTTGTCATTTCATTAGTACAGCTGTGTCAAACATACGGCCCGCGGCCCGCAAACGGGTTTAATCTGGCCCGCGAGATGATTTTGTGACGTAAAGTATACTGTACTTTTTCAACAAATGGAAAGCTATGTTTTATTATTAGAGGTAATAGTTTGCAATGTTTTGAACAGTATTAAAGAAAAAAAAAGAATCTGACGTGGGAAGTAATTTTGCTCAATTTCGGCCCGCACATTGAAATTTACAGTATGATTCCTTAAAGCGCATGATAAAAAACGCCAATAACTACACACAAATAATAACCATTTACAGTATGAAAAACCTTGATTATTTCTGCGTAAAACCTATTGGAGCCGTTTGTTCAAGCATATAGCAAATAAACCAAGCGAAACGGCTAACGCGACGCTCTCCCGACGGCAGACGTGCTGAACGGCGCCATCTTCGACGAGGACCACGACGAGATGGTGATCGTGAAGGGGATCGACATGTTCTCCCTGTGCGAGCATCATCTGGTGCCCTTTTTCGGCAAAGTGAGTTCCCCCCGGGACTCGGATGACAACAAGCGATGTCTTGTCTTGTGATCGCTTCCGCCTTCCAAGTCAGCTGACTGTCCGATGTTTTTTTTCTTCTCTCGTTGTCCGTGCAGGTCCACATCGGCTACATTCCCAACAAGAAAGTGGTTGGCCTGAGCAAGCTGGCGAGGTGATCAAAACACGCCGCGATTGGTCGGTCGCCGCGTTAGTTTCGGCCCACTGCGTTCTTCTGTTGTTCTAGCGCGTTGATCTGCGGGGCTTAAGGGTCTAAAGTTCTAAACTCCCGTGAGAACGTTCCCCGTGGGAAACAATGCTCGTCGTCGCAGCCCAATTCGGAGCGATTCCAACGCAGGAAGCTCGGCAGCTGGCGGTCGAAAATGGCCGCATTTGATTAGCTGGAGGAAAAGAACGAAATTGATAGATTGTGCAACATTCGTTTCAGACAACAACACTACACAAAACCAAAAATAAAGGCACTGAACACAAAAAAGGTGCCTCATGTTCGAATTAATTTTCTCTTAATTTGAAAATGTTGGGAAAAAAATGTTCCTGCCACGGCACTAAAAAGCAATCTATTTGATGATACAAGCATGAGTTCGGTTTTATGCTGACTAAAACTGCAAGCTTTTTTTTTTTGCAGTTTACCCAGCAAAATTTCAGATTAGCTGGATTTTTGGACACATAATTGGATTGTTTAAAAAAAAAAAAAAAAAGACAGCTGGAGAGAAAATGAATGATTGTAATTGTATTTATTGGTAAAAATTTCTTTTCTCTGCAGGATTGTCGAGATCTACAGTCGAAGGCTTCAAGGTAAGACGTTATTGAAAAAAATAGAAGTTTAAGGGCGCACCGCATTATAAGGGGCATAGAACAGAAGCTACAGTAGCGGCTTGGTTTGCATTATGCATCCACTAGATGGAGCTGCACTAAAACAATCAGACGTCAGTCAAGCTTTATTATTATTTTAGGTGCGCCTTAGGTGCAGCTTATAGTCTGAAAAAATATGGTACAGTATTGTTCTTTTTTTCCCTCAGTTCAAGAGCGTCTCACTAAGCAGATTGCCATGGGGTTATCTGAGGCCCTGCACCCCAAAGGCGTCGCCGTGGTGATCGAGGCGTCGTAAGCACATGCGCACGCACACACACAAACCTATGCACACACACACACACGTGTCATCATGTGTTTTTGGCGCAGGCACATGTGCATGGTTATGCGCGGCGTGCAGAAGATGAACAGCCGCACGGTGACCAGCTCGATGTTGGGGGTCTACCTTGAGGACCCCAAAACCCGGGAGGAGTTCCTATCCCTCACCCAGCACTGAGAGGACTTGATCCAAGGGAAAAAAAAAAAAAACAACAAACAAACAGCAAAGCTTGAAGAATTTCAAAGCCGCAGCTTTGAGTATTTGTAACATCACTGTGATTCCAAGTGCCTTTTTTTTTCCCTTTTCATTGAGGATACAAAGTACAAGTGTCAATTTACAAAAAACATTTGATGTATTCATGATAATATGTGCAATTCTTTTTACTTTTACAACCCGGATGGGAATTTTCATTGGTGCTACCAAGTGGTGCTGTATAAACCTTTCCTCGCTTTGTTATTACAGAAATGTAATTCCATTCATTTCCACAAGGGTCTACAAGGGGGTCGCAGACTTGCTGGTGCCTATCCCAGCAGGATTTGGACACCCCGAACTGTTTGCCAGCCAATCACAGGGCACACAGAGACAAACAACCAATCATGCACCCAATCGCACCAAAGGACAATTTAATATGTCCGATGTGCCTGCCATGCATGTTTTTGGAGCGTGGGAGGAAGACAAGAGTGCCCGGAGAAAACCCACGCAGGCTCGGGGAGAACATGCAAACTCCACACAGGAAGGCCGGAGCCAGCTGGATTCGAACTCGGGTCCCTTCAACTGTGAGGCGTAAATGCTATTCAAACGTGCTATGTAATTCCTTCAGTAATAATCTGCATCTTTGTATAAAACATTTGTAAGAAGCCAACTATTATTTCTGTGAGTCGGAAGAAAGAAGAGAGCTTCATTGAGCAGACGAATTTAGCTTTTTTTTCATTTTGTTATCCTGTAACCCGTGTTTTGATTATTTACCCAAATAAAAACAATACAAACGTGAGCAAAATGCACCTGTCTTCTTTGTGGGACTGATGTAGCCTGTGCAAAAAGAAATAAATAAAAAATGGTGTGGCGGAAAATAGGCCAAAATACTGATAATTATTTTATATGCTAAAAGTTAATCATTAATAAATTAGAGAATATATCCCACAGAGAGACTAAATTTAAAAGGATTTGGACAATTCTAGGTCTCCAAAATTGTCAAATATAATCGATTAATTTGAATATCAACTACTACTTAAATCTAACAGACATCATACACATTCATGTGACCTGTTTGTTTATTGAATGGTGTTTTTGAAATAAGCGACGTTTTTCCCTCAGACTAAAGATTTTATTCCAAAATGTAAATCACATTATATACACACAAGAGATATTACACGAAGCAAAATAACAAAAACGAGAGGCTCGTCTTTATCCAAATGCACTTGGGAGTTACATTTGAAGACTTGTAATAGATTACTGTACTATATTACAATGTGGGTTGGAGTAACGCGTTAAGTGTGGCTAGAGAGGACCTGGCGGGCCACGTCCGTCCCGGTCACACCGACGTCTGCTTGTAGTTGGTGGTGTCCAGAACTTTCTTGCCGCACATGGCGCAGATTCCTGAGGACACGGAGGGGGCCAGCATGTGAGAAGCTCACACACGGTAAAAATGTCACCCATGGGTTTCGTTTTACAAAATGTCATTTTAGGTTACAGCGGAGACAATGCGACATTTGTTAGCGGTCATATCTTAAAGTGCGCTAGGACGAAGGGGTATTGCGTACGAGTGTGACCGCAGAATCACTTGATAGCATGTGCCCTCTAAATTTGTATTGGGGCCGCGTTACGTACGACGCACATGGAGGTCATTGCACGCCATAAGCGGCCAACGAGCTCAAATGTCGCCGTTCTTCAAGCCTTCAAACCTACAAACTTCATTTGTAAGGAAAAGACAATAAAAAGCCTCGAAGAGGGCGTCACATTACTCACATATCTTTCTATTTGGCCGCACGGGTGAAAACGTGGAATGAAGGAGCAAAATCCAGATGGCGGCCATTTTCGGCTGAAAACGACATTGCGGTTGCTCAGGGCTCAGTAATGACCAATGACAGCTCAGCTTGCAAATGTCACATGAGCTAACTAAGAAAACAGGTGAGTCGAGATTGGCTGTTACCTGAGCAACTGTGATGTCATTTTCAGATGACAACAAGTGACAAAATGGCCTACGACCCTTGTGAGGATAAGCATGGATGGTCATTCTAATGAGGCTGCTTGAAAATTTCAAACTATTACGGCACATTTCCGAGTCAGAAATATTTTGCGCCGTTGCCTGGGGACAAGCCAACAATTTCACACGACGAATCAAACCGTGACGCTCAGTGAGAAGCGTTGCGTTCCTCGTTAACTTTTTGACCTTTTCAATTGCCAGTTTAATGAATTTTTTGACATTTTTATGTGGCGGCCTTTCATTTCATGTCACCGTTGCATGTTAAAAAGTCCCATAAAAAAAAGAGGTTTCAAGACATGAACAAAGGAGAATTAGCTCCGCATAATCGATTGAAGGCAAAACTGCGGTTGGCAAATTTACTCAAAAGATGATTTGTGGGTGAGACCGCGCCTAATGCATCAAGACCAAAAACTATGATCCAACAGATAAAAACAGAAGATGACCGCGATAACCGCTGGCGAGCGGCAGTGCTGCAAAGTAAGATCGCGTAAATGTCCGGTTTATTCGTAATTAGACCAATACAAAGGGAAGGAGTTGTCCCAAATCAACTGTAGTACTTGCTTCTGCCAGTAGAGGTTACGAGATGTTGTTGAAGCTCCCCAAAATGACCCATTTTCCAAGAGTGGCCCCAAACGGCACACAAAAGCTTCATATGAGCGTCACTAAAAATGTGCATACATTTACCTTAAGAATGAAGCCTGATGAGCAATTGAAAGCTTCTGTTTGGCATTCAATTTGGACGTTTTTTTTACGCTATACGCATTCGCGGCGCAAATGACTTGCAGGTCAACTTACTTTGCCTGGCAGCCTGGCGTGACGTCATCTCAATTCATATGCATATTCAATTCAAAACCAAAGGATCAGAAAGTCGTGTCTCGCGAGGTCAGAGTCGTGCAAACGAGAGTTGTATTCAAAATACTTGTCGCAAGTAAACGCAACACAATATGAAGACAATTCAAACTCAAAACAATTTAGTCTGACTCATACGAATGGTTAAAAACGCATATGTCTTTTTACCTCCATACAGTGCGGCGTTACCGACCTTTTTTGTAGGCGCAGCCTTGGCAGTAGTGCGATCCCGACTGATGGACGGAGCTCTTGCAGATGCGGCACTTGGCGAAGCCCGTCTTGCTGTACGGGTCGAATCTGAAAAGCAAAAACATCCTGTTTGTGTGGATTTGCGGAGGTTTGAAGCCAACATGAGCTACGGCAAAAACGATGAATCAAATACATTGCGTAATACTATCCTCCCTGAAAAAAAAAATAATCTCAGATTCAGGCCGGTAAGATTATAAACATAATAATACCATAAGAAATATTTATAAAATCAGTAATAATATTTGGATTTGGAGTTTTTCAATTTGGAAACGATTTGGGTCATTGATTTATAAAAAGCCACTAGGTGGCAAAAAATGACAAAAATTAGTCACACCAGGGTTCATCATGCGTTCATTACTAAATGCTTGCACTTCTTTCAAAATCCGAAATATCTTTTCCCTAAACATTAATGCTAACCCTTTTTCAAAAGCACTGTCATTTTATTTAAACATAATAAATTTGCAAAGAAGCTAAGATGCATGTGAGTATCTGAGCATAAACAATCATAATTTCATCCAATGCTCACCTGGCTTTCTTGGAAGTCAACAGTTTGTTTTCGTTGCGCTTTCGCCCGCCACTCTCTGGAAAAAAAGAAGGAAAACATTTCACGCCGCGTTGCAATGAGTCCCTGAACCTGAAGAATAGGCTTTGCTTTTTTTTTTTTTTTTGTGAAGTGTAATTGCACATCCAAGGCACTAAGTGGGTTTTTAGTTTAAGTCTGGATTGACATTTTATTTTTAATCTCGTGCACTCTTTCTTCTGTTTCAGACCAACTGTGGCTAGTATAATCCCTGTAACAAAGTAAGCATTTGGTGAAAGTTGGTTTATATTGCTTTTTTTCATTTGCTAATGTAAAAATGGGATATATTATTGGGTATCTTGCAATATTTTCCGCTTCGCTCGGAAGCGTATGTGTGGAAAATTAGGTGACGTGCAGTCGAAAGGAATACAGTCCTTTTCCTGTAGTCAGCCAACTATGACATTGGATTAGCATGCATAGACCAAGAGTGCAACAGACATAAAATGTTATAGCCTTTGATGACCGAAGCACATCTAACATACTTAGTCAACAAATTTTTAATTACTTTTATCTATTTTGTTAACTGAATGCACAAAATTTGAACCATGGCAAATTTAGGGATTTTTTTCAGTACTAAATTTAAGGTGTGGAGTTCAAGTGCACTACAAGATGTCTTGTAGACCTCAGCATGTGATGACATTATTTATTATAAATATCTCTATATTCATAGTCCTCGGCACATCATCGAGGTTTTTCGAGACATTTGTAACACTCTCCAAATTCATGCAAGCGGCAACAATTTGTATGACAGATTCTGAGAGTTCTTTTAGTGCAAGGCATGACCTTTACCCAAGACCTTCAATCTTGGCACATTGGGAGGCTAACGATATTCTGATTTACTAGTGGGCAAGTCACCAGAATCACGTACTAAAAACAGAACTGCCGCTGTTTGCATGGTGTGTCCAAATAAACAGAACAAAACACCCGATCACCACAGAAATAGTGACTGAGACTCTTCATTTAGCCTGATTGTGAAAGCTTCATCTTACCTATCGTATTCCGTGCTCCGTCCTTCCAAGTGTCAGGAGTAATGACTCTACCGAGCTTCTTCTCGCCTGAAACAAATATATACAACATGTCACACTCGCAAAGCTTTCGATGTCGTAAAACAGCAATATGTTTTAAGCTAGCGGACATGTTAGCCGTGTTAGCTTCAGAGAACGGTACGTGGTTCGTGAAAACACATTTTAGCACACATTTGAAGCCAGATAGTTGTTTGCAGTGAACTTACACTTTTCACAGACCATATTTCCTTCTTATTTGTCGCAATGTTTGTTTTAAATAGATGAAAATCAAACAGTACGTCTTGTAAAGCCTGCCCGAAAACGACGCTGGCTACCTGTAAGTGCGATGTTTGTAAACTTCCGGTTGGTGGTGACGTCATTTCCAGATTAGCCCATTTTCGCTATATGTTAAATGTGATTGGCAGCCGGCTGCACGAAAACCGGTGATCCCCAAACACAAAATAAAATGCATTTTTTTAGCATATCTGTTTGTCCGCGTGAAGATAATAGAAGAAGAAAATGAAGCGCGGTGGAGCTGCTTTTGAGTCCCAATGACGTTTAACCACCAGATTGGTCAAACGTCAAGATTTTGGACTGTGATTGGCTAGCGGAAGTGCTCGCGACTCCATATTTACGGAAGTTTTGTGCAATTGTCAGATGGACATTTCGCTTTTACTTGGCCGCGCCTGATTTCCAGATTTAATCACTTAATACGTTTCTGTCGTCAAACGCCATGTGGGACTACGAAATCCGAGCCATGGCGAGCAGCCACGCCATCATCGCCGCTTCGATGCTCGTAGCCACCGTCGTACCTGCGGCGCTCGTCCCGGGTTTCTCCGTGTACGGCACCCACCTGCTGTGGCTCTACGCCGTGTCCGGGGCCGTCTCCGCTGTCAGCGTCGCCATCTTCTGGCTGATCGGCATCTCGCCGCCGACCAGGAAGCACACGCTGGGATACAAGGTGAACGCACGGTCAAGAGTGGATATTAAAGTAGGCAGAATGTATTATTTTTCGTCATGATAACTAATACGGAGTAGTGATGGGAAAATTAAGCACTTGGGATATTATTTTACACCTGTGGATGGTGCTTTTGATTTAAAGATACTGAATAGCGTAGGTGTCGAACTCCAGTCCTCGAGGGCCGGTATACTCCATGTTTTCCGATTTTCTTCCTCCAACATACCTCATTTAAATGATTCGCTTATTAGCAAGTTATGCAATAGCTTGAAAATGATTCGAATCGTCTGAATCAGATGCGTTTGAGAGTGAAGCTTCGAACACATGCAGGATACCGGCCCTCGAGGACTGGAGTTTGACATCTGCGCTGTATTGGCTTGTGCAATTCCCTAATCAATTTTCCAAGATGGCTGCCCTATCAGGGGGAAAAAATGTAACATAATCAAACGATTTTCTATTTTTTCTGCAGCTATCCAGGTTGTTTCGTTCCTGTTTGTACTTCTTTTTGTCCTGCTTGTTCTTCCACATTTTGGTTGTTCTCTACGGAGCTCCGCTGATCGAGTGAGTAGCTACAAAAATAAAAAAGAAAGAACTTAATAAAACCAAAAATGTAAAAGGGTTCGTAAGTGACGCAAAATTTCTACCTTCCAGGTCGGCTTTGGAGACCTTCTCATTGGCCGTATTGTTGTCCTCGCTCACCACGCTTCGGTGTCTCTGCGTGCTGGGACCAAACGTCCAGGCTTGGATCCGGGTCTTCAGTCGCCATGGGTACGCTAAAAAGTTTTTTTTTTTTTTTTTTTTTTCCCACGAGGCATCGCTTCTTGGTCTGTTATTTTTATTGATTTACTCATTTTTGGGCGATTTTGTGCTGTTGGCAAAAAGTGATTTTCAGGTGATTGGCCGCTAGGTGGCAGCATCAAACTTCACAACGTTCAGCCATTTGCATTTACTGTATTTCAATTTTGGAAGTGATTTGAATTGTGAATTTGGCTGTATTTGGACGCCTGCGTTAAAAATGAAAAAAAAAAAGTCATATTTCTGCCCGCTTTGCAGAGCCATGTCTGTTTGGGATACTTGCCTCCAGATTACGGTGGCCTTGACGCTGCTGGGCGCCTGGGTGGGAGCCTTCCCTATACCGCTGGACTGGAACAGGCCTTGGCAGGTTAGCACATGTAGTACAGTACACTCAAATCAGACCTCAAATTGAACTTCTTGATGAGGGCTTTCGGATCATATGTCATTTTGTCTGTTTACCTCCCTTTGATGTGTAATTGCAGGGAAAATAAAATCCCCTCGTGAAAAATACCAGAATGTAAAGTTTTGCAAAGAAATCGAACTAATTTATCAATAAGTTGATGTCTTTTCAAGTTAATTTGCTCTTGATTTGAAAATAAATGTCTCTGATTAAAATCTTGAAGAGGGATTTTCAAATATTAAAATAAAAATACTTTTGACCTTTCTTTTTTCAGGTTTGGCCTATATCCTGCAGCCTGGGAGCCATTTTGGGCTACCTGTCGGGCCTTGTGGCGGCCCCGGCATGGATTCACTACCATCGCAAGCAGCTCACCTACAAATGTAAATGATGGACCAGTTTACTTTTCCAAACGTAGCCGCTCTATTCCTTTCACTTTTTTTTCCCGCTATTTATTTGGATTCCTGACGCAAGGACGACGTCTGTGTAATATGAGCCATCTTGTTTTGTACTGTCATTTTTACAAGAATTAAAAGCATTTGATACATGCTCTCATTTGCTGACTATATTTAGTTTATATTATATATATATATATATATATATATATATATATATATATATATATATATATATATATATATATATATACATATACACATTTCCAACCTCATCCTGTAAGGAAAATTACAGTAAACTACAATTGTAAACTACAAATCTACAATTGTTAATTAGTAAACCCGCAGATGACAAACAAAACATTCAGATGCTTTGCGTTGGTGTATCATACTATGTAATAAATAGTGTAATTTTGTTACCATAAAGCAGTCACTGTGACACACATTCGCACATTCAGCTATTTGTAGCACCTGAAGTTGCAGTGATGAATGCTGTTCTTTTTTTAAAGCGCTATTAATTTCCTCTCCTCTTTTCCTTGGGCCACCATGTTGACTTTTCATTTTAAAGGGGAAGTCAAGCCCCAAATTTTTCTCACAAAAATTTACGAACATAAGCACACGATTCTATTCATATTGCATTTGCATTAGAATCCCAAATTCTAACTAAGATCCAAAAGCCACGTTTTTTTTTTTAACTGTGTCAGACGGCGGCCATTTTGTTATGTTCTTTCGACTGAAAATGACATCCATATTGCATATATATATATATATATATATATATATATATATATATATATATATATATATATATATAGTTTTAACTCATTAAATCGCATTTGTCCGAGTCAAGCACGATGATGTTTCATGGTCTTTTTTTTTTTTCTTCCACTGTCCATTTCGCCCCGAATTTGAACCCTCGTAAACCAGAGAGGGGAAAAAAAAAACCCAAATGTGGCTGCCAGTAGCAATCAGTCCACGTTGACCATGCCTCAACCTGTTGGCTCCATCAGGTGTATTTTTAGGAGCCTGGTGACATCACATCATAAAGGTGTTAGCGTTTTGGCTGATGGATTTGTGTCTCCGTCTCCGCTGCCTCGTTGCATGCGGGAGAACGTTATTTATTCATGATGCTCCTGGGGCGAGCGCAAGTGATTTGTCACTTCTGAGGCTGGCTGGAGTGAGTGGACTTCATTTCTGCAGAGATTGCATATTTCCGCTTTCTATGCATCTGTATCAAAATTTGACTTTTTCCATCTTGGGTGGACCCACAAAAAACTCAAGAAGCTATACTGGAAAAAACACAGAAAACAGTCATTTTGGTTTGAAAAGGACATTTTATGGTTCATTTCCAGAGACTCTTCAAATTTTTTGACATTTCTTTAATATGTACGATTTTCTTTTAGATATGCAGTGATCCAGGAATCATTTACAAGCCCACAGGAGCAAAAATATTTATTTTTGGATTATTTTGAGCATGTACGTTTACTCACAGTTAGTTTGAGGTCATGCGAAGTGCTTCCTGTGTGGTGTCATTGCTGGAGTGCTAACAACGCTAACATTAGACGCGACAGCCCAAAGCGGTATGTTACATACGTGTTTTTATGTGAATATGAACAATGTTAGCCGTAGCTAATGTCAATTTCATGTTTGTTAGTTCTGCGGTGTAAATTGTTGGTGGGAAGTGTGGACAAAACAAGTAAAGATTGAAAAGTGGAAGACAACAATAAACATTAATGCAAAATACTATCCTCATTTGTGGGCAAGCCGGCATATTAATAAATGATAAAAATGCATCACAGGTTTTGATAACATATAATATTAGCCTTGCTGGAGCGAGCACTGATGCGTCTACTAACTGTCACCTTCCGTATCTTGAATTTTCTCTCGTTATTCGAGACGATATTTTTCGTTTCGTAATCTAGATTTTCTTAACAAGAGGCGTTCGTAAGTCGAGCTAGCACTGTATGTGAAAACAGTTTTAAAATAGGCCCTTCGTTGAACGTGCGCCTTTTAATGCGTAAAACACGCTAAATCGAGTTTTAAACACAACACAGAGCAAACAGTCAACGATTTATGACAAGAAAAACCTGTATTTCGTGACACTTGTTAAGTCAAGGTAGGACTGCGTGAACAAAGGCCTCCATCAAATTAAAGTGCAGACAGGAAGTCAAAACAAGGAGTCAGCCCAGGACAGGAAGTGAGCCAGAAGACGCACACTTCCCGTTTGCCCTCTTCCAATCAGTCTTAGCCATTCCCCATTGGATGAAGCTATCATGTCACGCTCCCTCCCCTCAGACCTTGCCCCCCCCCCCCCCCACTCCCCCCCCCCTTCCCTGTTTGCTTCCTGCGTGAGCTCCCCGTGCTTCATTAACAGTTGGAGTGTCGTGTTACCGCTTGGCAAACATGTTGTCATGCTGCTCTCCTGTCGGGCGACAACAAAGGGAGCCATTGTTACGGCAAACCAAGATGGCTCAAGTGGGCTGCGCTGATGCAAGAGGGATAATAAAAGATAATGGAGTGGTCCAGAAAGTGTACCTCTTGACAATTCATTTCCAATGCCCAAAATGGCCACTCGTAAACAAAATGGCAGACCTGCTCATAGAATCTCACCAAAATGTACCACGCGAAGTTAAACGGGGTCCAGAGACGGAAGTCTTTTTTTTTTTTTTAGAGTTCAAAATGGCTGCTTTCGTCCGATCATTAATTTTTACATCAAAAACATTTCGCATCAAAGGGGAAGCAATAAAGAAGATACAAGGGAGCTGAAACTTCTTCCTGTTGGTGACAACATGTCAAATTTCAACTTCATGCCACAACCATTTAACTCATTTAATGCCAAAGACATATTTATACGTTTTTTTTAGTAGAGCATTCAATATACAGTAGTGTTCCCTCGTTCTTCACGGGGGTTATGTTCTCAAAAATATCCGCGCCAACCAAAACCCGCGAATATTTCAGTTCTTAATTATCTATCATAGTACCTAAAGTAATTGATTACTTGAACCCCTAATTTTTGTAAAATTCACCCAAATTGCAGTTAAAAAAAGAGGGTCGACTTGTACTCTGAGAAATACATCCATCTGCAAAAATACTGCGAGAATGAAGTGGAGGGAGATCACGAAAAATTGATCAAAATACTGCACAAGAATGAACTCTTTCAGTGCCAAGCGTTCGTTATTGGAAAAGGCAACGTCTAGGGTGCCGGTATATTTAGCATTTTCACTCATCTTTCAAGGCCGACAGAATATTGTGTGCTATGTCTATGTAAATATGGGTGGTATCATATGAAATATTGATTTCCGTTTCTTAGAATGACTAGTATGTAATGCATGTATAGAATGGCAACACTGCCATCCGGTGGTCATTGTTATCACTACACTGCTAAATTGGCTTCATATAAGATAGCACTAGTCAAGGGTGTCAGCTACCCTACATAAGAAATAGATTTGATAAGAATTTTATCATTTATTATTACTATTTTAAAAGATGAGATTTCTGGCCCATGGCATTGAAAGTGTTGAATGCACTAGATCATTTTTGATTCAGGTCTTGTGCTTTGGATCAGGCGTACCTAAATGTTAGCGTTTCAGGCAAATGTTAGTTTGACTTCTGAGAAGAACGCTGGAGCAGGAAACTGCATTGATTAAAGCTGACCTCTGCCCTCAGATCATGCCTGCCTCCGTGTTGTTTGTCTATACTAACTAAATTTATACGGCGGCGCATCTTCTCTCACCTTCGGCTTTGTACGACTAATAAAGCATAATCAATAAGACACAAGTTGGGCCACGTACTGATTTACTTTGTGCTAGCCGCCGTTGAATCAAATCATATTCACCGGTGGCAGAAATGAAAAAAAAAAATAAACAAGATGTGACATTTGCTCCGCGCTAGGCGAGCAGACGATATTTACCGAGGACTAAGCCGCTAAGTTAAATCAGCGGAGACCACCTGTTGTTCTAAAGCTGCGTCACGTGACCTCGCCAGAAGCTCAACACAAAGACGTCACGAATGCGCGCTCGCTCGAAACGTCTATGAGAGCGCAAGAGAGAGAGGAAACGTAAGTGTGCCAGTTAGGAAGAATTCCATCCATTTTCTGGAGGCGCTGAGCCTCACAAGGGTGGCAATTTTAGGCTCAAATTCAGGTATTTTGTATGTTGCCTTGTAGAAAACGCACCAAGTTTGGCGACAATGTAAAAGCTATCACAAAACAGAAATCTCACCTTCTAAATTTTTCACATTTTCCTGCGTTCATATCTGTAAGTTATATTTATTGAACTTAATTCATGGGAACGTTAGTTATCTTGTTGACAGCAGGGAAGTATTAAGTCAGCTCTTATGCCACGGCACAAAATTCCAAAATAAAAGAGGAACACAAAATATTTTGATGTTGGCGGCATGTTATTGTTCATGCATAGCATGAACACTGCGGTTAGCTTGACTTCTTCCAAACAAAAATTACTTCCGGGTGCCAAATAACATTTATGTGTGTGGAGCAAATTGTATGCGACAACAACGACATTTAACTTGTTTTCCCTTCAAATTTATTCAATTAAATATTTTGGTACAAAATACTATTTGACATTGTTTTATTTGTGTGAGATAAATGGTTATTTTTGACATTTCCAGGTCGTATCACAGGCGGGGAATTGGAGGCTCATCGTTGGGTTGACATAGCAAACGGCAACATATCTCAAGCCGTTTCCACCGAGCGGTACAGTTCGGCACTTTGGCGTGATTTGATTTTTGGCAGTCTGTTCTCAAAAAAAAACAAAAAACGGCGTCTATTGTTGTTTCCTGCGAGCCGCTCGCCAGATTATTCAAAACCGCGCAGAACCGAGCCGCTGGGTGGAAAACCCGGCAAAAAAAGTGTCAAGTGAGGATGGGGATGGGGGGCGGCGGTCACTTGTTTCGGGGCTGGGCGGCGATGTAGAGTGCCATCAGGCAGTAGAGAGCGCCCCCTATGGTCAGGGCCATGGTGGTGCGGTACAGCAGCCTGTCGGGCACGCCGCGCTTCAGGTGGACGGGGATGCCGTCCGACGTCTAAAACGCAACCGTGAAAAACAACACAAAAAGTTTCTAGGCTTGAATAAAAGAAAGTTGTAATTAGAGTGAAACATCAATATTCTAATTACACTTGAGTTATTGATTGCTGCGTTCCCCTCGGCGCTGCGCTTGAGATTGATTGGCGCGGGACAAATGGAAAGAAAAACTGTGCTGGAACGCGCTGCTTTTTGGAAAACACCATTACCTGGAATATCCTCTGAAAGTCGGGCACCTTGTTGGCCCCCAAGTACTCCACCACGGGTCCCGCTTCTGACACCACTTTGGTGGGCGTGGCAAAGATCATGGATGAGGATTCGGCAGGTGCGATGGGTCTCAAGCCCTGCGTGATGAACGGACGACCAGTAAGTCACAATGTCTTTTTTTAAGCAAATCACCCCAGCCTGAGGAGGTGACCGAATTACATTAATGTGTGTATTAGTGAGCAGATGGCGTACAAGCAGGGGAATTCAATTTGGCAAACAAACATATAGGCATGATGAAATATGATTTAAAAGTGGCATTTCGACGGCGGGTTACTGGAAAACATCTGTTTTCTATTCATTGCAGTGAACTATATAAAAAAAAAAAAAAAAAATGTGTGCATTTATCTTGTTACTATGGAATTGTGGCCAAATGGTGCATGAGTGATTCCAGCCAAGCACCACCATTTATGTTCCTAAAATAAAAGTCGTCACATGACCTGCTTGCAAAGGTGATAATTACGCCGCGCGGGGGGTGCCAAGAGGAAGGTGCGAGGATGCAACAACTTCGCAGCGGTTGTGACGTGTAGACCTACAGCGAACCTGCGGAAACGGGATCCACCATTTCCCACCTCAACTTCAAGGAACCTTTTACGCGTTGTTGCTTGTATAGTAGTTCCTCCAACTCAAAGCTTTGTTGTGTCAAGCGAGGACAAAAACCGCATTGAAAGATATTCAGCAACAGCTTGGCAATATTTTTATAATCGAACATCTTACTATTGATTAACCGGATGATAATTCAGTTTTCATTATGAAACATAACAGCATGCATTGAATCGTGGATATTATTCTTATAGACCAATGTTTTTTTTTTCCAGGGCAGATACCGATTATTTGAAATGAATTATTTAAAAAAATTTTATATATAAGAATATATTGCAACTCTTGATTTGTAGAAGTACCTTAAAACATATATAATACCCTTTTAGATTCGCAAACTTGTAATTATCAAAATTGTGGTAAACATATCGTAAAAAATTAAATGAAAGGTTTAAACATGTACAAATGGTGACTATCATAAGCGTAATTGTTTTTTGACAAAATTGGAACGTCTTCCTTGCATGCTACTGTAGTATTTGTGACTTTTGAGTGTGTATGGCTTTAAAAGCCAGGGTCTGGCGCAGTGAATGACATGAGCACCAGCAATTTAGAGTGTAGCTAGCTTGGCAGCATGAATTGAGGCCACCGCAGCTTATTTATGACAGTGTGTTTACGAACATGTGTATTAGGGTTAATATTATTGTAAATATTTGTACATAACCTACCCACTTGCGGTTCGTACTTGTGCTCTACTACTTAAGTGTTGTTTGTACCTTTTTTTTGTCTTAACTTCGTATATTTCCTTTTTTGTGACATTCGTGTGGACAGCAAAGTAAAAATGTCATACGATAAACTGTTCGGATCTTTGAACTGTTTGCACAATGATGACATTTAAAATGCACTTGCAGCTAAACCACTTGCGAACTTGGCACACTATAGGTTATTGAGATGTTTTACATTATTTAAGGAT
Source organism: Hippichthys cyanospilos (assembly GCF_059441005.1). Lineage (NCBI taxonomy): Eukaryota > Metazoa > Chordata > Actinopteri > Syngnathiformes > Syngnathidae > Hippichthys > Hippichthys cyanospilos. The sequence goes on along the minus strand of NC_142385.1, from coordinate 15,237,095 downwards.
TACTTAACATGCATTTGGCATTTTGGCTTGACAAAAGAACCTTCTGACATTTGTGTTCAAAGTCTAATTTTTGATATGATACAGCAAATGGGGGACGGCCATATCATGTAAGAAGAACAGGTAAGGAGGCTTTATCAAAAGGTCACATACGACAAGGACACATCTGGTAGGTATTGAATTAGAAATCACACAAAAGACAGCTGGCGAGAGATAACCTTTACAAACAAAAGGTAAAAGGGAAAGGTTGAATGGAGGGCTTGTGTCCGGCTAAAATGCAGAAGAGGGAACATACTCTGCTTACAATGTTTTGTAGTGTAATTATACTTCAATTTACCCAGTAGACTAATTTAAAAATAATTATTAAAAAATAACATATAATGACAAACAATTAGGAGGGAAATTGCGGTTTAAAGGTATTAACAAAGTATGGATGGCTAAATTTGCATTTTAGGCAGGCAGGGACGCAAGCAAGCACGGCGCCATGAAGGTCACCGTCAACAGTGGACGTCCTTCTTTTGGGTAATGCCCCGACTTTAGAACTCACCTGGGGGGCGTAAGCCGTCGATGAGTTAGACCCCGCCAGCTTCTGTGTGATACCGCTGAATTTATAGTACATTTTTGTTCGTGGGAAAACGACGCACACACGCTGGTCACAACAAAACTCCGGCGAAAAGGGCTTCCTGATTCGGGCGTCGAGGGAAAATTACGTCATGATCAGATGACTTAGCCCTGGCGTTTTCATTGGATGACTAATTGAAGCGTCGCTGTTTAAAAAAAATAAAAAATAAATAAATAAAACTTTGCGAAACAATTTAAGATTTGCTCCGTTTGATAATGAAACACAAATAAATTATCAAGAGTGCAGTTATTTCTCGAATGGCATTCTCCCAGCAATTCCAATTACAGTTAGCGATAGTCCAAAAACGGATGTACGGAAGCCCTACAAGTCAATTTCTTTTCGTGTACTTACAGTATTTGACTTGAGGGTTTTTTTTTTAATATATTTTTTTTTCTGTGTGAACGATTTCATGATCAACAATTTAAGAATTCACAAAATAATTGAGTAAAGCTAACTATCGTGACTGGAGTATCCCAGAATGCAATTATTTGTGCAAATTGAGGTTGAAATTTGGTTGGATGTGAAATATAACATCCATTTGCAACCTTGAGAAATTCTACAATACAGACAAAATAAACGGATGGGAGTGCATTACATATAATTTAAAATTTGGTTGTATACTATATGTAGGTCAGTGTAATAGTGCTTAGACCAGAAAGGTTTGTTTGGAAGTGTCAGCTGAATTGATTTGTTTGCTTCCAATTTCATCTCTCTCAGGTGCAATTTGCAATAAGTGGAGTACACAGTACATTTGTAAGGAATTGCTTTTATTCTTACAAAACCACTGAATACATCACAAATGTCAGGGAAAAAAAGGGTTTTGTCGAGAGGCCATTAACTGCTGCATCAGTAACAAAATACAGTACTGATTATACACTTTAGTCACACTTATGCTACTTGAAAAGCACATTGAAATAGCACGAAAAGAATATCGACGTGGGAAGAGATGAAAAATTGACACCTATACAAATACAAAGATGAACTCCAGCTTTGATTGATGGCGACGGTGTAGCGGGAGACTGCGGTGTGGGTGCGAGGTCTCGGATTGTTTTGTTTGGTGACATACGATGCTCTTCATTAAGCAGCCAGCTTGATTCATGGAACGTCACAACCTTTGTCGTCGTGCATGTGATGTCATTTTCGCTGCTTGTGTTGAAACGATGCTGTGTGTTTGTGTTTCTGGCCTATTTGTGCGCAAACACACACATCAATGGCCTTTATGATTGGCATGCCTGAAATGAGGTTGCCGTGGAGATGAAAATACAAAAAATGCCTCGCTGACACTGACACACAAGAGGAGCTTATATACACAAACGCGCAGGCACCCCATCTATTTATTTAGTTTTTAACCTTCACGTCACACTTTTTTCATCTTTTATCTTTTTTATCGTTTACATCCTGAAACTTCTGTTTTCGTATTTCATTGTATCCTCTGGTGTGTGCGTTAATATGTGTGTGTGTGTGTGTGTGTGTGATTGTGTGTGTGCACGACCTCCTTCCGTCCTCGCCTCCATACATGCTAAATGCAACTAGGTCAGACATCGCTCTTGTGCAAAGCCACTGACAAAGTGAATGGCTGAAGGCCACAACACACACACACACACACACACACATGCACATTTTGTCACCATGGCAATGCAGTGTAAACAACCATCCGCAGGGACAACCAGATTGGTCTGGTCTTTAATAAATAATGATTTGTGTGCTTCTGAGGGGGTGTGCTCACACTATAAGGAGGCCATTTGAAAAACGGACTTTAGCGAGATTTCCCCTCCTCCAGTATTTCTAGAAACTCAGTTGATTTCAATCGTGCAAAAGGAGCGTTAACGTGAGAGTTGATTCAGACTAAGATATAGTATGTTTTCAACAGGTAGACATGGAAGAAGCGATGTGTTCTGTTTGAATATGAAGTTCAAGTTGGGAGGCAAATGTGATGAAAAACAGATGCTCGTGGATGGCAGCGTTGCATTGCTTTGGATTTGAGATCAGCACAGCTTTTGAGAAGAAGATGAAGATTAGGAGGTGAATCTTGGTTTGAGAATGAAGGGTTAGACATGCCAACATTTTGGAAGTCATTCATCTGCTTAATAGATTAATCAATTACCGAAAAGATCAATTGATTAGAGATCAAAAATTGTCTAAATGATCAGAATAACAGTCTCTGGAAATATTTGTAGATTTCTCTTCCCAAAATACGCAAGACATTCACAAAAAAAAATGCTTTTAATTTGGAAATTAATGGTCAGAAAAAAATTGTTTTTTGCAATGCAAATTTGATTTGATTTTTCAATAAGTTAGTGAAAACTAAAACATGAATATCTGAATCATTGATTAACTGACAAAATAATCAACAGATTAATGGATTTGAAAAATAATTGTTAGTTATAGCCAAGGATGGAGCTAAAGGGTGACCTGGTGTGGCCCAGGTCAACTCCGCGGTCATTCCTTTACCAAGGGGACATTTTTGAAACCTGTAATTTTTTTTTTTTTTTTTTGCTGCCATTTTTACACAGATGCTGTTTTCTTAGACCGTGTGACACTTTGCCACTTTTTTCATACTAACCTCATATTAAAAAAACAATTTTTTGATATAACAATTACACCCAGATGCAGTATTCTTGGACCTCTTGCCACTGTGCCAGATTTTTTACCTACATATTGAAAGAATAAATCTTCAACTGATGTGAACTTTAAAATGATTTGTTTTGCAGTGAACGGAGACTGAGATGTGATTTCACGCTGGGTACCCCACTGAAATATTTCTAGCTACGCTTCTGGTCGCAGCCCTAAAAAAAGCGAAAGATGACAGTGCTTATCGATCTTTTTTTTTTTTTTTTCTATTGTGCAAAGGGTAGTTCGGGTAAACGCATCAATCGCAAACACGCGTTTGCCCACGAGGAACTGATCAAGGCGTGAACTTTCACTGGATCGATTTCAGTGGTGCAAGTCGTCCATGAATCGTTCACTGCAGCATTTCCGCCGAGAGGCTGCGAGCGTACCTGGCCGATCGCAGTCTGAGTTCGTGGTAACACTGCACGAAACTGTGGTAGATGAAGGTGATGGGCAGCGCCAGGAGGACGATGCCGCTCACCACGCACATGCCCCCGAGCACCCGCCCCCCAACGGTGATGGGGTACACGTCCCCGTAGCCCACCGTGGTCATAGAGATGATGACCCACCAGGCGGCGGCGGGGATGCTGGCGTAGTCCTGGTTGCGCGCGCCCAGATCCAAACCGTGCTCCAGCAGCTGCGCCAGTGCGCTGTAGATCGCCATGGCGACGCAGACGAACACCATCAGCATCACCATCTCCCGGTAGCAGCGGCGTAGCGTCAGCCCCAGCGTCTGCAGGCCCAGGAAGTGGCGGGCCAGCTTCATGAGCCAGAAGACGCGCATCATGCGCAGCACGCGCAGGAAGACGCCGGCCACCCCCAGCCCGGCGCCCGGCATCCCCGCCCGAGCCATGGCCATGGTGACGTAGTAAGGCGTGATGGCCACCACGTCGATGATGTTGAGCGGCCGCCGGAGGAAGTCCCACTTGTTCCGCGCCACCAGGAAGCGCAGGATGCACTCCGCCGTGAACCAGCCGATGCAGACGGCTTCCACGATCCTGCCCGAAAGAAACGGCGGACGCGTTATCCTCCGCGCCGTTCGGATCATCGGTCCGCCGGCTAATTACGCCATACCAGGAAGTGGACCCATGTCGCGCGACCCGCCGAGATGATGACAAGAAAATTGCCGGGATGTAAGCGCGGCAGGAGGCGAGGGGGTATGGAAATGGGGGGAGAAGGGGGTGACACGGTCCCTGGCGCGTGGTTACGCCATTGATTACAAAGGCAATTACGAGTGAATTACGCCCGGCGAAAGCACACAGGCAAACACAATTAGGCCGGATGGCATTACAGAGTCATGCGAAAAATGCGGCCATCCCCAAAGTACAAAGTGCTGACATGTTATTGCATGGGGCCAGCGGCTCACGAAGTAATCTGACCAGACTGGGCATTTCCGATTGGATCAAATCCTGAAAATGGATTGTTCAAAGGGGAGAGAAGGATTCTCAAATCGGATGGGATCATATTTGGAGCTGCGACTTTCCTCATTGGGAGGAAACCAAGTCCAATTTTTGAAAATTGACTTGGATTAAACAAATTGATGATTTGTAATCCAAATGGAATCCAAAATTTGTTTTAATCTGGATCTAATCTTGCCCTGGCAAGGCCACTTTTGAGTGCCTGCCTCTGTGGCAGTATGGCTTATTCCTCGGCCCAAACATGTGGAGGCATAAGTCAAATGATATTTGAGCATATTTTTCAGATCGTAGTCAATTGGCAGTTGAGCAAGTCATTTTTCACAATTTTGAAGCTTCATTTGACATATTTGCCATTTATTAATGATTCACATTCGGCATTATTGTCCACAACTCTTCTCTGTGCTCTATCACTGAGGTCCGTGACCGCCGGGTAACAGGCTGCATGGGCCGCCCAAAATAATAACGTTTTGGAACTGACTTAGTTTATCCTTTAACAGTTATACATGGGTGCTTTGTTTGGTTTCATCAGTGTGCTTTGGCGCCGCCTCTGGCCGCTGTTGATACTACATTTCGTAGTGAGGAAGGACGGTGCAGCTTAAGTTGAGAGCAGTCACTGTTGGTGACACACATTATTCTGTCTCTTTGCGTGTATGGAAGTTGTACTTTCATAATAAAAATGTTGTCATTTATGATAATATGGCCTAAATCAGTTTGTTTGCTGATCGAACAACTTGTGACTGCGGATAATATGCTACCTTGTATATGTTACGTATACTGTATGTTGGAAGACGCAGCTTCTTTATTTTAAAAATTGACAAATGTGTCATTTTGCCTTCCGTGGCAAAAATAGAATGAGTTTGCACGCCAGAAAGACAAAAAGAAGGAATCCGTTCTCACCCCTCACTTGCTTGTGTTGCACATCATTCGGTAAGACGCGGCTCAGAAATAAGATTGTTTGTTCCACTTGTGGGTCTGTGTCAAGGACATCTTAGAACAGATTGCTTTTGTTTTGGTCCCAAATGGAGAAATGTAATTATACTGCCCTTCAGTTCAGCCTTTGACTTTTTGCGACATCACGGAGTATTTTTTTTTTATCTGCAGCGGAAAATGTGTTTTAGTTTGTCAATTTAAAGTAAATAATGTTTGTTTTGCTTTTTTTTTTTTAGTTTGGACACCCTACCTGTAATCCAGTGCTTGTCTCACACGGTCTTCCCATCACTGACTTTATTGACTAAAGTTGCATCACCAAATCAGCCTTTGTTTATATTTCAATTTGAGTTTAATGTTTAACAGCATGACAAATAGACTTCCATGTTTATGACAGCCTCTGATAAAGTTGCCCATATGAAAGTATTTCAAATATTGCCGGCATCGGGCAGAATACAAAATAATCACTTTTTCAGAGACCCTCAAAACGGCAAGTTTATTCAATCAATAGCATTGTGCCAAGAAAAGCTGCATGCCATTTTTAAACATCATATTAGTTGCTAATTTGTGCATATAACGCATATAACGAATGACAGATTTGTGAAAAAACTATGAAATTCATCAAAATGTCACTTTTGAGGTTTTGGCACAACGCTGGCGGCATTAGGGAATTACGGTCATTTTATTCTCTGCTCGATGTTGGTCAAAATTCAAGTCTTGAAAATGCATCTTGGAACCAAAAAGGCTGGACTTTGCTCCTGATATTTTTTTAAATAAACCAACTCCCTCTACTGGTTCACGAAGGAATAACCAGATGGGAGTTCAGTTGTATTTAACTTTTACATGCTATACTTGCTTTTAACTGTATCACCGTTTGACCCTATTTGTGAATTCCTTGCTGATCAATTCCAATGCCATGTAGGCACTTCTTTTAAAAAAAAAAAAAAAAACACTATTGTGATGCTTTTTTTTATTTTCTATTGAAATGAAAGCAAATACATTCTGCATGTTTATTCTTTTATGAGGCGGATTATCAAAACGCTCAATCCATCTGCTCCATCTGGTCCTTTAGTCCAATTTTAGAAGCGAGTCAAAAAGTTCGCCCACCCCGGGTCTAGGATCTAATTTGCGAGGGCTGCCAAATTACCTGTGCTCCTCCACGGTGTTCCTCTTGGCGGTGTCCCAATCGGGCAGCGTACTGGCGCACAGCATGACCATGGAGACGATGACGAAGACGACGGACACGGTGGCCAGCAGCTGCGCCCCGAGAGACGAGTTGGGCTCCTCGAACGCCCTGCGCGCCGTCTCCAGCCACCTGGCGCGCCGGCTCAGCTGCAGCCCCGCCGCCGGCTCCCCCGCCGGACTCGGGCTCTCCTCCCCGGCGTAACCCTGCTGCGAGAGCCCGACCTCGGACAGGCCGACCTCGGACAGCCGCTCGTCCAGGCGCTTCTGGCAGCACGAGTCCAAGTGCGCGCTCTCCAGCCCCCAGTAGAGCATCTCGGTGTAGAAGGACAGCTCGCAGACGCCGGGGACGAAGCGCAGCTTGCCCGAGCGCACGTACAGCATGATGAAGACGAAAGCCTGCGCGTGGCGGTCGAAGAAGAACTCGTTGCGCTCGCGGTCGTAGTCGTCGCACAGCTCCAGGACTTCCTTCTCGGAGGCGCACGCGTGGAGGCGGCTGACGCGCCTCAGGGGGAAATCCCGGATCACGTCGCGGGTGAAGGCGTAGCGGGTCCCCCCGACGTTCAGCACGCAGATGCTCTTCCCGAACTTCATGGCTCCGTCCTTCAGCGACTCTTGGATGCTTCCATGGCGGAAGCTGCTGGGACACCTGCCGGAGAGATGCTGCCCTCGGCCCCCCCCGCTCCACCCCCTCCGGGGCGTGGTTGGGACGAGAGCGGAGTTGGGCGTCAAGTCGGTCCGCTCGATCGATGTTGTTGCTCCCTGTTGTTCTGCCCTCCTCTCTCGCGGTCCCGGAGAGGACTCCCTCTCTCTCTTTCTCGCCTCTCTCTCCGCCCTGGGCCGGGGAGAACCAATCCCGCCCCTGAAAAAGTCTTTCTCCGACCTAGCCCTGCCTGAAGATCGTGTCTTAAAGTACTGTGCCGGTGAAGAGTGTTTGCGCTGCAACACACTTCTCCAACAGCAGACAACAGCAAATTATGATTCCAAAAATTACAACAGCAACAAACAAAAAAAAGAATGGCCATCCTGCTCTCTGTTGGGGTGAGGTGGAGCTCAAATACATTTAGACCTAACTAAAACTCAAAGTATGCATTCGTATTAGCCATTCCTTACAGAGGGTAAAAAACATGCATTTGAATTCTGCCATTTGTGTCTATCTACATGTGTTGCTTCACCACTGGTGTTCAAATATTCATTGCTTTGCATTGTTTCAAGTTTTGTGAGCCTATCTATGGCATTTTGAATTGTTTTCCAGCATTAAACTGAGTTAACGCTGACTGCTTTTTAAAAATTATTTTAACTTTGTAACTTTTCATCACACGTTTTTAATGTTCAAATATGACAGTCCCTTTGTCATCAAAGTTCATTAGAATAAACCAGATTCGTCGCACATGTCGCACCAAACCCCCCTTTCGCAATTTTCCTCCTAGACGACAAGTTTTCGCTGAAGCTCATCCTTATCTTGGGGAATAGGCGAGACGTTTTCAGACAGATGCTTGATGTTTGCAGATTGATATCATCAGACACCGTATGCAGCCATCTAACACCGTGAAAATTGAGTATGAACATGCAGCATCAGTACCAGAATCAGGATGAGAGGCGATGAAGCATAAAAGTTTCTTTTTATCTCAGGAAAATTAATTGGTTCCGCTTGCCAGGACAGCACCGGTTTGACTTCTCTTGATGAGCAAATGAGTCCTTTGTGTCCTGAATGTCTTCTTTTCAAAGTTTTCGAGAAATCTAATTTCTTTCTCGGACATCTCTGTCCAATTCTTATTCCAAAGCTGTGTGGCATTTAAGATTTGTGCATCAAAGAACATAATGTTTTTTTTTAACCTAAATAATGGATTTGAAGCATTATTTGTGCTTTTATTAATGCACCCCCCCCCCAAAAAAAATAGTACCAGTGTAGTAAGAGTACATTTTTCCACCTCTGCAAATGTAGATGTTGTTAATTAATCCTTGTACATTATTTTGACCTATTTTTGAATTATTCATTCCCACATCACCATTGCAGCATTTTAACCAAGGGATGAAATTTTAGCTCCCTAGTGACTTTTTTCATTGCATTGCCTTTGATGTGAAATGCACTTCATGTAAAGACCAAAGGATTGGATAAATACTGCACAATAGTTGAAGTAAAAAACATAAAAAAAAAGCTCAAGTAGTCCATAGTAACAAAATATTTTTACCATATTACTTCGATTACTGATACAATTTCATTCTTTGTTGTTATTATATTTGTGAAGTCGAAAACTAGTTCCGTGATTATTTATTTTATTTGTTAAATGTTTTTTGTGTAAATTTATTTTCCTCGATATTGTTTTTAGGTAGTTTTCACAACTACAGTCAGCGACTGATAACTGTACAGTAAAGTACTGCGTGCTGCGTGCGTGCGTACGCGTGTTAGTGCGCGTGCGCGCCACATGACGTCATCAGTGTGTGTTTTTTTTCGGCTTGCAACTGTATTGTGAGGACTACTGTGTGAACACCAGGCCGGGGGGGGTGTTCCATTGACAAAACAAAAAACAAAACAAGAAACAACACACACGGAATTTAATCTCCCCCCCTCCCGATCGGGTGCACAACCTGGATCTCTTCTTATAAATACATAGTTTTATTAATTTATTCTCATGTTTTCTTAGTGGATATTTTACGCGAACACTCCGGGAGGGCAGAAATGGCGGCCAACATGTACCGGGTCGGAGGTATGTACGTCAATGTGGTTCTTCTCCTGTAACCAAAATACAGGTTTTTCCTCTCTTTTTTTTTTAAGCCGATCGTGACCATCGTAGTGCCGATACCCGGCTCGCCTCGCGTCCGACGGTCGGTTGTGAGCTTTTTGCCCACCCCGGAGTCGACGTGATGCAGACAGGAAGAGAATTCTAAATATTTGGGCTCCAAAATGGGTCAGGCCTCGCGTTGGCCATCGTTAGCCGCAAGCTAACTTAGTATGCAATGTAAACATTTTTATGGATTTTTTGGGGGAGTGCTAACTTGCCGTTGCTCGTTTGCTTCAAAACGTTAACACGCGGTCGCGCTAACCACCCTAATCTTTTAAATTTGTGCTAAATCGTATTTTGGAATTGCTAGCAGGGACGTGTGTGAGAGACTGCCTTTGTATTTGCCTCCATTGGCACGCAGCCATTTAGTGCCGAGTCCTTATTTAGCTAACGTTAGCACCTCAGAGGACGTCGCTATTTTTTAAATTATTTATTTATTCATTTTTTGGGGGTGCACCGTTTCCGAATTTGCACAATGGGACCCCGGCGTCCCGGTTCGCTCCACCGCTTTGCCGTGCAGGCACCCACATCCACACTTGTCTTCCCGACTGCCGGTGCAATTAATTCGCCCAAATTGGCTTAGCCTCCTCGGCTAATCGTTAGCATGCCCACCGGAATTCATCATCAAGCGATTGTCTCACTTCATGGCGTCAGGCCTCGATGATCACCTTTTCTCACGTCGCCATTTCAGCATGAATTCAATTTCCAAAACCTACAACCCTCAGTGTTCTCACCAAGAAAATAACTAGACTCACTACTTAGACGAATGTCTCATTTGCAAAGGATGACATTTGTGCACACTTGAAGGACATGTTAAAGTGACAAGTAAAATCTTCTGCAATGCGTTAAATAAATTAAGATTGTTGCAGTAGTTGACATCTTACCATTATAGCACTAATAAAGTGCAGGCTTTAAACCTCTAGAACAGGCGATGCCAACTTTTGTAGGTGGCCTTTTACTGTTGCATGAATTAAAGTTGCATGAATACATGCAAAGACTAAAATTAATGCCAAGATGAATAAAAAAAATTAAAAGAATATAACCATGATTCAGTTAAATATTAAATGTATTATTTTAATCAAATTGCACCCAAAAACTTGAAAATATATTGCTTTGTTGATTTAAAAAGTTGCTGAATTCATTACATAAAATGAGGGTGGCGTTTAAATTATTTTATTTTTTCGTCCCACAAAAATAAAAACTCACATTTTATGCACCGTATAAGACACGGTGAATTATAAGATGCTTCGTCAGCTTTGGAGAAAATTGAAGGCTTTTAGGTGTACCTTATAGGAAAATGCTGTAGATTTAATTGACTTTTGGCGAACATCGGTTTCCTCGTCTTACGCAGCTTTTCTGTTCTGCCCTTGCAGATTACGTCTTTTTCGAGAACTCCTCCAGTAACCCTTATCTGATCCGGCGAATAGAAGAGCTCAACAAGGTATTGAAATGTCTCACTTCTTTATTTCTTTGATTTTTCATGTGTCCTTTTGTGCCCGAGGGGAATGCTCAGCATTCTTTGCCATTGACACCCTGCGTTTACATTTTGCGAGCTAAGCGGGTCAGAATGGAACTTTAAGAGCGATGGAACTCTAAAACACGAAGGCGGTGACGTAATGACCAAGTAGTGCTGTGGCATCCATGCATCAAATAGCCACTGAGTGGTGTTGAGGCAAGGGAGAAAAAAAAAAAGACTTCAATTGGTCTTAATGGATGTTATGATGAGCGTAATGTCATTTTGGTTAGAAAAAAAACTGCAGGAGCAGTGTGGCTTTCTAACCATGGTTTATGATGCTTGTAGCTTTTCGGTGGTCTCTGTAAGTAGGGATGCGCCAATAACTATTGGTCGCACGTAGTCGTTGAAACGAGTACCGATAATCAAGTCATTCCAAAGATTGTGATTGTGGCAAAAATGTGTTTCATTTAGAGATATATATATATATATATATATATATATATATATATATATATATATATATATATATATATATATATATATATATATATATTTATTTATTTATTTATTTTTTTGCAACTAATGGTCAAGGAGGCTGATAAAAGATATTTAAATCCTGTCAATGCACATCTTTGTTTTAAACTTCAACCAAGAAATTCAGGGAGATCCTAGCGTTATCACCATGTCTTAAAATGGTCAATCTAAACTAAAGGAACTAGTAGCTAATAAATAGCTGCCTAGTTTATTTACAGTAAAAATTAGGTGTTCCAAAATTTTAAATCTACTGGAATATTAATTTCACTTTGTTTTGTTTTAGTTGCAAATATGGCTGGGCAATAAATCAAATTAGTTCAATGAATTTGTCTTTTTAAAACGGACTATTTGAAAATTAAATTGAAATTGAAACTTTGAACAAGAGTTTACAAAAGTGGTTAACTTAATTGCGGCATTTAAAGGGGCCATCACGTGATATTTAAGTGCTTTCCACAGTTGAATATGTACATATAAATTACATTTGGCACATTGGCGATTTAATTTTTGATTAAACTCTGTGTGCTCCCTCACACACATTTTGGCCACCTAAGCATTTCTACAGCAAAACGTTGTCGTTAATAAATGAAACGTTGCTGTTTACTTGGCCAACTCGGTGCAGAATTTTTTTTCCACAAGCTATGAATGCTAACCTTTAATATTAGTATTATTTATGTGTTATTGTTTTCCCCTGCGTCATCACCACTCAAGTGTTGACACTTAACACAGTGGTAAAGTTATTTCCTTGTGATTTGGGCCTCTGTGCATTCAAGCCCATTTATTTATTTATTTGTACTGTCAGTGTAAACTCAAGACATATTGAATGTGTGTTACGCAGAAAGGAAATATGTCCAAAATGAAATTGGCCTCTTCAATCCAACTTTTCTAATTCTTTCTGTCCTTGGCTACAAACAAGTGAAAGCTTGGAAAGCTGGATCGTATGAACACTTTGGGACTTTGTCAAATTCATTGATGCTTAAGCTTTGAACTTTTCAGCCTTTTTTTGGTACCTCACCGCTAACAAGTTATACGGCGAAAATCAGTACAGTTCACGCAAACTTTCATCAGCGATCATCCGTTTTGTTCCATTAATAGCAACAAAGTTCTTCAATGCCGTCGGCCTAATTACACAGCCAGACAATCTATCAATCAGTCGTGGTGAAATGGCCGCCATTACCGCTCCCGGTCAGCTTGTCATCACCGCTTTGACGTGGACACAAAGGCGAGCGGTTCTCCGGGGAAATTACTGAGCTTGTCGGAATATGACGGCTCCATTCAGGGGAAAGGGGGAGGGGTAGTTTGTCACCTTTTTTTTTTCACCTCGCTCCGCCCGTGTGTCTTCCTCAGACGGCCAGCGGCAACGTGGAGGCCAAGGTGGTGTGCTTCTACAGGAGGAGGGATATATCGCACAGCCTCATTCAGTTGGCAGACAAACATGCAAGTAAGTGGCGTCACGCTGGCGGTCTAATTATTGCACAGTGTTTTCATGAAATGATTAGACCTAAAATTTGGTGCACAATCTGGTGATCAAACAAATCACTCATGTTTCAAGATTCAAGAGTTTTGTTGTCATATGCATACTTACATTCAGCAGACTTACATTCCACGAAATAGAGCGAATAATAAAGTAGGCAATAAAAACAGTAATAGGGCAACCAGGGCACTAAGATTAGAATAGACTCGCATTTTGAATGCTCTATCGCTGGTTTTTAAGAATTTAGTAGGACTGCAACTTACCTTTACTTGAATGAGCAATTACTCTTGTCATTTAGCTAGTTTGATGCAAAAAAAAATGCAGTTGTGGAAATATCTTGCCTTGATTTAACATAAAATAGTCCAAATAAAAAGGATCTTGACAATTTTAGGTCTTTAATCAATTGATCGATTCTCAAAAGTACTTGGCAATGAATTTGATTATTGATTAATTGTCAAAGAATCATTATACCTCTATAATTATGTATCACTGTTTTTTTTTGTTTTGTTTTTGTTTTTTAAAAAAAGTGCCATTTATTTTAGTATTGGTAAATGATCAGAGTTAAATCTCTATTTAATCCTCTTGTCCCATTTTTAAACTCTTAACCTGATATGCTCCTAGTGTGGGTGGGAGTGCAGAAGGAAGACATGAAAATGGAATAGCATTTGAGAGTTTTTGGTCCGTTGAAAATTCAATTTAACCTTAAAAAAAGCTCAACGGCAATTCTGATTAAGTTAGTGATTTACATTTTTTCGTAAGCAGGAGAGGCAGCTCAAGTTTAGCCTCCCACATCAATGCAAAACATTCAGCTGCGGCTGCACCCACAGCAAACCATGGTTGAGTTTTTTTTTTTTTTTTTTTCCAGATATTTCTAGGTTAGATTAAAAAAGATTAGCTATGACAGTCTTAATTCATGAATCGCTCAACTTTTTAAACCTCTTTACAGCACTAATTTATTAACTGCAATGCAGAACCGCCGTACACAACTACACTTTTTGTTTCATACAGTAAACATTGTTAGCTAATTTGCATTTTATCACAGGTAGTTCCTACAAATTGTAATCCTTCTACGGATGGTCAAGGGGCCATTGCACTTCAAGCGCTTTATTGAACAAACGCTAACAAGATCAACACATAACAAACACATTGATACACGAGCTGCACGGCCACAACTGATGCCCGGAGGCATTTATCGCGCCGGCCGGCTAACGGTCGGCCGCTTAACAGCCAGCCGCTATTCTGGGCCAACAGCAGCCAGCTGGAGACTCTCATTGGCTGACTTGTTTCTTGAGATTTTGTGTGTTTGTGTGATCAAGTGGTTTTGCGCTGCTTCTGTGCTGGCTCCTTGGTTTGCGAGTTGCGTCCCTCTGGCAGTGGCGGAACCTGAAGTAGTATGCAAGTCTGGACGGGTCACTAATTTACACGTATGCAGTTGTCTTGAAGTCATAATTACAGTCGTTTCTACAAGATAAATATTAAACAAATCAAATGAAAGACAGTAAGTACAGCGGTAACTGAGTGTGCCTTGTCAGCAGGGCTGTAAAATGAGGACCACACTGTACTGCCCTCAGCTGTAAAACAGGAATGCGTTTTTTTATGGCCTAAAATAAGATTCCTTGTAAGGAGAAAATATTTTATTCAAAGACAGTTTTTAAACGTTTTACAGTTGAATCTATTTGGGTTAGTTACTCCCTATTCCTAACCAGTTGACAGACTCCTGCGTCATCCGTGTCTGATTCGTTCAACTTAAATTTACAATGGCATCTCAATTTGTTTTATTTCTAGCTCATCTGCTAGAAGGTTTTGTCCATAAAAACAATCGACATCTTTATAATATCTTAAAAGGCATGCAACGTTTCGCATAGGAGTCACTATAACACAGGTCACAAGTTGTTTCATGTTCGAGTTAATTTGCTCTTAATTTAAAAAGAAAACAAACAGTTGCTGTTAGGTCATTAAAAAGCATTAGATTAGATTTTCTAATATCTGCAGAAAGTGTTAAAATCTCACATAGCTCCTGAAGTGCCTTCATGTACCTGCATTTGACAACCAGTGTTCTTAAGAAAGTTGAGGTACTGAGGTGCCCATGAGGACAACAACATTGACAGGTTGTTGTTTTTGAAGTCTGCAAGTATTGAGCGCACTTTTGTTGCTGCTTTGAAAGGCAAAGAATCTCCTCCAGTGTTGCCATTTTGATGACAGCTGCGCACGAGCAAGGTTATGACTAAACATGACTCGCTCTTGTCTCGGATGATTTATGTAGAAGGCAGCGACGACATGACTTCTATCAAGCCTGTCACAATGGCGGTGCTCACACATTCAAAACATTAGTGTCTTTTTTTTTTCACGATTTCACAGTACATGATGCGAAGGAAGCTAACGCAACAGTGAAAGAGGGAGTGACAGTATGCACACAAAGGGGCCTTTTCGCCCATTTTGTGATGTTGCGGGCTACGCCGCTAATGGATTTTTAAAACCAGCAGATGCCGCCCTGCTGCTCCTCCCGGTGAAGCCACTCACTTCGCTCCAGGGTTGATTTGACAAGTGGACAAAATGTTGTTTTTCTATAAAAGCATCTCTGATTATGGAAGGATTTTGTCAAATACTGCCACATGCTGCATTTGCCTTTTAACCAGACGCCAGCCACCAAAGGCGCATTATTACTACTGCCTTCACTGTCACTTAGCGATTCCACACAGATAGTAGGACGTTAACATCTGGCTCGGTGTATAAATTACGTGTTGAACAAAACCCAACGGGGTGGGAGATGTGAGTGCTGGCCTGTCCCTGCATAATGGCATTTCCTTGCGCACAGGTGGCACCCTGCGTCTTCTGATGATATCTCAAAAGAATTGCACTTGGTATTTACAGAATTCCTACCGGTGTTGGAAAATGTCCGCTTTTACGTTCTTTTTAAGAATGCCTTTTGATTCTACCTCCAAATGTGAAAAACCGCCACGTATTTGTATCATTTATATTAACAAAATGAAAAAGAGCAGAAAAGATAATTAGCACTTTTGGATACTGTACTATGAAAAAACAGTATCGGCTTACTTTTTGGACACCTTCCTGCCAGATTAAATTTTGGCATGAAATATGGCAAAACGCTAGCAGCAGAAAAGAAACTTTATACATCCACAACTGGAGGACAATTTTACTTGACGTGGGAACTGTCAATTCAAAACGGACACTGATTCAACCTACAATGCTGGAAAAATTGCCAGATCGCCGATGTCTACCCCCGTTCAGTATTGGGACTGTTTTCAATAAAAAGCAATGGTAAAATAGGCAGAAAATGCAAATATTTTCTGTCCACGTAATAGCACTTGGGATGCTGCCTTCAAAGGTGCAAAATGGCCATGTCGGCTTGGTACCCCCATTCTGTATCGCTGCCATTCTTCAGAACAATAACAGAAAAATGGCTGCTTTTTTATTTAGTCAGTTTCAGTTGGGCTTGCGACCCTAGCACTAAAGAAGAAAAATTACCGGGTCACCTTCTTTCCAGCTATGTGTTGAGTTTAAACACAACATTGATCCTTCAGAAGATGGGAAAAACAATGTTGTGTTTTGACAAGAGCTACTCTAGCGTGATGGGCCACAAAGATCATCGGCAACTCCAGAAGATGATTGAGAGTCGCCATGGCAACAACAACCTTGGCGTGACAGAACTGTGAAGCTATTTTAAAAATGAGTCCCATCTTGTACCTCGAAGTCTTCTGTTGTTTGTCTCCATTCACCCTCTTGTGTTTGTGCCTCCACAGAGGAACTGGAGGAGGAGAAGGAGAACCCCACAGAGACGGAGCTCACAGACAAACAGAAGCACCAGCTTCGTCACAGAGAACTCTTCCTCTCGCGGCAGTACGAGAGTTTACCCGCCACGCACATCAGGTACGCGCACGTGCGGGTAATCGCGCAGCCTTGAATACCCCCGGCTGCTAACGTCGTAGACAGGAACTGTCTACGCTCACTTCCTGTTTCAAATGCTCCTGCCTTGTGTCTCTTTTTAGGGGAAAGTGCAGCGTGGCGTTATTGAATGAAACCGAAGCGGTTCTTTCGTACCTTGACAAGGAGGTGAGTGGACTTTGGAATGCTGTCATAGAATCTTCTCGTTCTTACTGTATGTAGATGGCCCGCGTCCTGTCTTTCGTCTAAAAGTCCGAGAAAATCACAGCCTATAAGCGAAAGTACCTTGGGGTTGGCACTAAAACAGGCAAAAATCCAGATGTTAGGGAATAAGGCAATGTAAGAGGAAGTTTACATTCTGGGTTAAGTCTAAATATGAGAACATTTATATAATCCTTTTTACTAAGGGGGCATTCCAAGAACCTTGGTTCAAAGACCCTTCACCCAATCAGCAATCACCAAAGGAGAGTGTGCACGCCACCCCAAACTAACCTCTCTAGCAGAGCCTGCTTCCTCCTGCCTTGGAATTATCTATTGCTTCTCGAAAGAAACAGTTATCAAATGGGGGAATATGTGCAGGGAACCTGAGATTTGAGCAGAGTTTTTGCAGTTATCAGCAAATCTAATTTCTTGCTTTTTATGCCCTGAGCAATATAGTTCCCTTTCCAAATTAAGAGCAAATTAATTGAAACATGAAGCGACTTATTGCTAGATTTTGTCTCATTTGTGAAATGTATGCATTTGAGTTTTCTGGACCCGCCAAAAACTATTATCTCGCCACACAGTCTTCTGAGCTCCGTTGTAGAAGTGGACCATTTGGCATTCATATCGGAACATTCTTTGAAAGCACTCCAATTACATTTATATGTGTCTTCTCCTTCCCAATAGGACACCTTCTTCTACTCTCTGGTTTACGACCCCACGCAAAAGACCCTGCTGGCCGACAAAGGCGAGATCCGAGTGGGACCACGCTTCCAGGCCGACGTGCCTGAAATGCTTCCGGAGGGTCGGCACTTGTTTTTTTTTTTTATTTACAATTTGGAGCAAATCTTCAAAGCAAAAAGCAATTAAAATTCCGTCAATTGAGATTTGAAAAGGGAAAACATCTCTCGGTGTGTGCAGCAGGTCAAGCCGACGAGAGGGACCAGGCCAAACTGGAGGAGAAACTCTGGGACCCGGAGTGTCCGCTGACCAACAAACAGATTGACCAGTTTCTAGTGGTGGCGCGGTAAGATGTGAACTTGGTACCTAGAGTATTTTTCAATATATATATATATATTATATCAAATGGCTTTGCTTTTTGCAGGGCGGTGGGCACCTTTGCCCGGGCGCTCGACTGCAGCAGTTCGGTCCGGCAGCCAAGTTTACACATGAGCGCGGCGGCGGCGTCACGTGACATCACACTAGTGAGTCCCATACGATATACGTCGCTACGGTTCCCTTTACGTCACGTCTTTCCCTTAGGATCGTAAACTTGGTTTCGAATACTGTGTGTCAGTGGTTCTCAAACGGGGGTACGTGGAAGCACTATAGTATTGGACTTCCTACATGTAACAGCAAAAACAATTCAAGGCTTTTTTAAAGCTGCGACAGGAGCAGCGCAATTTCTTTTCAAATTGAGAGCAAATGTATTAGAACACAATGCAACTTTTCGCTAAATTGTTTTAGTGACTACTTTGCAAAGCATTGAGAATACGCCGAGATACAACTAAAAATGTAGTTTGAATGTTTAACAAACCAGACACGAATGGTGTTTCTAAAACACTGTTGTTACTTTCCCGGCAGTTCCACGCGATGGACACGCTGCACGCGCATAACTACGACCTGTCGAGCGCGCTGAGCGTGCTGGTGCCGGCGGGCGGCCCCGTGCTCTGCCGCGATGAGATGGAGGAGTGGAGCGCCTCGGAAGCGGCCATGTTCGAGGAGGCGCTGGAGAAGTACGGCAAGGACTTCAACGACATCCGACAAGACTTCGTAAGTGTCTCTGAGCCCCCGATGTTTTGCTACGCCGGCTTTAATCGGCGTCCTAACGGTTCAGGGAACGAGGTGGATGTGGGGACAAGAGCACTTGATGAGACGGCCAATCTCTGTGTAATCTTGTTGCGCGCCTCTCTAGAATCAGATCTAAAACACTGCTTCTTAACTTCGTTGTGGGTATCGAACCCCTCAAATGTGTTGCGCTCTATTAGTGGTGGACCCTTCGTAATTGGAACAATTCATTTAAATTTTCAAATTTGGTTGTCAAAATATATTTGCACATTTACTCTTTATTCATTCGCTTGTTTATCTTAATTGTGTTTTTCAAATGTGGGTATGTAAGATTTTAACAGGGTTTCTGTAGGTATCTGCGACTAATGTACCGTATTTTCCGCTCTATAAGGCGCACCTAAAAGCCTTAATTTTTTTTTTTTTTTAAAGCTGATGGCGCGCCTTATAATCAGGTGCGCCTTATATATGGATCAATGTTGGTGGGATTGGGATTCATAGACGGGGAATGAAGTGAGTAAGTAAGCTTTACCTGTTTCTTTTGTGTGTTTACAGTTGAACAAGGTTGCTCATATTGGCGTTGAGTTATTATGCTCATGAGAGTTTTGAGTTATTATTGGACTTATTATTGTTATTATTTTGAGTATTACTATATTGTGATTGAAAAAGTTTGAAAATGTGTCATTAATTGGGGGTGCGCCTCATATATGGAAAACATTTTAACATATGTCATTAATTTGAGGGTGCGCCTTATAGTGCGGAAACTACGGTAATAGTTTTCAAGGCCATAGTAGGAACACTGTTTCCTTTTCAAAATGAGAGCAAATAATTGGAACATAAAGTGCCCTTTTTTGGCGAAATTAAAAAGCTGAATAAAGAAGTAGTGACTTTTTATTATGTTGGCTTTTGAGTTTTGTATAAAAAAATGCAATGGGTACAGCGTGGAAAAACCGGTAGAGAAACCGGTAGGCTATTTTTATCAGGCGTATCCTCCATTCAAGCTTAAAATCTGTCAGCCGTTTCATTCAGTTATCACGCCCGTTACAGCTTCTACGCCATTTTCCGTGCTGGCGCCAGCTGTCCGCGAATACCGCGTGTGTCCGACATGCACCACCCCCTTGCGCTTGGGATGAAAAACCCGTAGCTCTCAGCCCTCCGTGGTCACGACGCAGCTGATGAATATACATGAAGGGACGCCCAGATGGCGAGAACATGAGAAATTAATATCATTAATTTGCTCCCTGTCTGCTCTCCTGCAACCCTCCCCCAATTCTTGCTTGTTCCTCATCTCAAGCTTCCCTGGAAGTCTCTGACCAGCATCATAGAGTACTACTACATGTGGAAGACCACCGACAGATACGTGCAACAGGTGAGACACCCCAATATCGGGCGTCCCCAACCGTTTTATCACTAAAGGGAGGACTTGTATCAGTATACAAAAACTCACAAGGTAGCTATCACATGAGAAAATAATCATAACAATCATGATCATAAAAATCCCACTTACTGTAGGTTAGCATTTTTGCTTTGGATAATGCAAAATTGAGGATTACATTAACTGAATGTTAGATTAACAAATGCGGTTCCAGTTAGTTTTGCAAAGTATACTTAGGTTACCTGTTTTGCTTAGCTTAGCAAATAGCTGGTCACCAAATGTGGTTGTGCATAGGTTAACAGTTTTGATTTTGTTGGGAGTATTCTTTTTTCTTTGGCTATCAAATCTTGTTTGGTTCTTTTTATTTACCTTGCCCAAAAATTAACTACTTATTTGGTCCCAAAATACTGTCCTGTGCAAGTTACAAATGGTTATGTTTAACTTAAAAACGGTAGAGATTGCGTATTTGGTAACGCTTATTTGTAGGCTTAGCTTGCAAACAAGCCCAAGCGTTTTTTGTTTTTGCCTTTGCTGTAATTAAACACATACATCAAGGCCTGAAATCCCCAAACATTAATTGCAACCACACGTCGTCGCTTCATCACTGTTCTTATAATGTCTTCTCACCGTCCCGCGCGCTCGCGTGTTTGCAGAAGCGGCTGAAGGCGGCCGAGGCCGAGAGCAAGCTGAAGCAAGTTTATATTCCCACATAGTAAGTGCCCCCTCCCCCCTTCGTCCCCGCCGCAACGGTGACGGGATCATTAGTGTTCCCGTCGTCGCCGCCAGACGGAAACACTCGTGCATAATTGAAGCCTTTTTGATTGAATGAACTGCCCAAGTCTAACCCCCCTTCTTTTTTTTCCCCCCTTTGCAGTAATAAACCCAACCCCAACCAGATTTCTCTGACAAACGGCAAGATGGCGGCCGTGAACGGCGCGGGGCCCGGAGCCTTCCACGCGGCTGGCGGGGGCCGAGCCTGCGAGAGCTGTTACAGTAAGTTTGCGTGAAACAGAAACCGAACTCTATAGGGTGTGGATAAAAAATAATGGGACACTGATCTATCTCATTAGTTTATGGACATGTCAATCATTGCAAGCAGCACTACTGTTTGGATGTTGTTTAATCCAAACATCAACTATGATTTCGATTCTATCCATGCATTTTTTTTTTTTTGCCAAATAGAGTAAGGCCTTTACAATAGCTCAACAGCAAGCTCTGAAATGATCATAATTATTTGATTCAGATGTTTTTGAGAGAGAAGACTCAAACATGCAGGATTGCGGCCCTCGAGGACGGGGGGTTTCCACTTTCGGTCTCCAGAAAATGCCTTCATTTTTTATTTTTTATTTTTATTTTTGTAAACCAAGGCGCTTGAATTACCAAAGGACTCGTTTCGCCCCTAGTCAGATCACACGTCAGTCATTCCAACAAATTTCGGCGCGTGCAAGTGTCCCAATATGTCTTCATTAGATGGAGGTTTCCCCCAATCCCTCTCATAGATTTCTTTGATTAGCAGGCTTGTATCAACACATTTGTCGACACCAAGCGCAGTAGAAAATGAAGCAAGAATGGAAATCTACTCGTTTATTGATTTGTCATTATTACAATGGAGTTCTTCCAGCTTGCGGTGGTCGTTGGGCGAGATCAATCGGGCACCGGCGAGTAGATGAGGTCCTTCTGGGACTTGGCCGGGGATCAATAGAGGTCTTTTTGCCGCGCTAAGCCGGGACTAACGCGCGTGTTCCCGCAGCCATGCAGTCGGCCCAGTGGTACTCGTGGGGGCCCCCCAACATGCAGTGCCGCCTGTGCGTGTCCTGCTGGATGTACTGGAAGAAGTACGGCGGCCTGAAGATGCCCAGCCGGGCCGAAGCGCCCGAGGAGAGGTCGTCCCCCAGCCCGGCCGCCAACGTGAGTCCCTTTCGCTTATTGTAGAGGGCGGGTTTCTGCATGTTGGAGCGACGGTATGTGATTTATTGCGGCGGGCGTCAACATTAATAATTCAGCGAGCCGCAAAGCGCTCGCGCGTTCATACATTGGGCACAGCGCGTTTTCCAAAGCTGCGAGAGATAGCACCAGGGAAGATATGTCGAGTTAATGCAATTGTCCAAACATAAGACGCACCCGTAATTTCTAGCATTTTCTATGTCGCCGTGTTATGAGACGCACCAGCAGTTTGGCAACAATGGAAAAACTGTAGCAAAACAGAATAGATCTCTCCTTCCTAAACTCTTCATATTTTCTTGTCTTCATATCTGTAAGTTAATATATTTGTTGCACGCTAAGTGTGTTTTTTTTCCTCATATAGTTTACCAACACTGTTTCAGTGGTCAACTGGTCAACCGCAATTGACAAATTGAGCACCCTCGCTTTTGTTTCTTGTTTTTTAATATGGTTCGAATAGAGTTGCCACAACTTGAGAATGTTTTAATCGTAAAACATTTTATGGGAAAAAATCTGCTTGTTTTTATACGTTGTAAAATCTTCTCGCTGGCCGGATTAAACCCGTTCACGGGCCAGAAACGCCGCGCGGACCCTATGTTGGACACCGCTGCTCTCCAGAATGTTATGTGATCTATCTTCAGAATGGGTCACTGAGCAGAACCACGTTTGTTTTGTTTCTAAGTGAGATTATGTTTGAGGAAATCACTTTTGCCAACCTATATTAAAACACATCTGGCAACTTATTTGCTATTTGCTAAAGTATCAAGCAAATTTAATAACTAGTGGAACCATCTGTTTTATTTTCCGGCTCCCCTGCCAGGAAATTGTGACAATAATGACACTAAAATGTAAAAAAAAAAAAAAAAAGAGCCATAAGTTTTGCAAAGGAGTCACTGTAATACAGTTAAGCAGCAACTTTGTTCATGTTCCCACCAATTAGCTCTTAATTTGAAAAGAATCTTGTTCCTATCTTGGCCATGAAAAGCGCGAGGTTAGATTTGCGGACACCCAGAGACTTTGTTCTCACGTCCCCCCCGTTTGAGAAGCACTGATTTATGACCTTGCATTCTTCTTCTTTGCCCTTATCACGATTTTGCCGCTTCTCACGGCTTCTCTGCGGTCATCCCCAGGAGCCCCGGTCGCGGAGTCACGCCCCGCGCCAGTCCAACCACATTCCCATGCGCAACAGCGGCAGCCCCAAGTCGTCCATGAAGACCAAGCAGGCCTTCCTGCTGCAGGCCACCCGCCTCACCAAGCTGGCGCGACACATGTGCCGCGACGTCATCAGGCTGCGCCGCGCCGCGCGCCGCCCCTTTGTCCCCATTAACTGCGGCGCCATAAAGGCAGAGTGTAAGAGCGCCTTCAATACCTCCTAATGTGGACACACACACATTCTCACCCCTCTCGTCACCATCAGCTCCCCCTTACGTCTGTCTCTTCCCTTTTATTTTTTTTTTATTGTTATCATTTTTGGCTTTGTTTTTGTATTCTGCCTTCGCTCTCCCCCCCCTCCCCAACCCACTCACATTTCCAATAAAGACTTCCTGCCTTC
Organism: Hippichthys cyanospilos; assembly: GCF_059441005.1. Lineage (NCBI taxonomy): Eukaryota > Metazoa > Chordata > Actinopteri > Syngnathiformes > Syngnathidae > Hippichthys > Hippichthys cyanospilos. Next base: position 15,213,338 of record NC_142385.1, on the reverse strand, counting down.
ATCACTCGTGAGTTTCAATCATCTTTTCTTTTTTGGAGGTTTTTTTTTTTCTTTTTTGGAAGAGTTGCGCACCATCAGATTTTCACCTTTTTTTTTTTTTCTTTTTCCGTTTTTTCACAAAGAGAAACTATTGTTGTCACCGGAGCGCAACGCTCGGGCCATGACCTCATCACTCCATTCCCGTCAATCAATCAATGGACTCTGCTCACCCCCTCCATCGCCATCTACCTCCTCCTCCCCGGCGTCGCGGACGTCCAAAATAAAGTTCGACATTGAAAGCATCTCCTCCGAGTCCTTGTGTGCTTTCGTGTGTCCACGTGTGTGTTACTTGTCCATCGACTGATTGATTGGTCGCCACAAAGACACCCCCTCTTCCCACTCCGCCGCATGGATCGTTGCGCCATCACCACGCCCTCATGTCTGTGTCGAGTGTAAGTGACATCATCATCATCATCCGTTTTGCTTTGACTTGCCAGCTTCCGCTGATATGCAAATGGCGTGTGTATGTGCGTAGATGTCTCGAGGGTGTCCGAAGGTCACGGGACCCGCCTCCCCAAAATCCGAGCGGCGCAGCGCAGCACTCTTACCAGCGTGGTGCAGTTCCTGGGTAAGTCCGGCCCGCTCGAACGGATTGATTGACCCGTTGCCGCGACGACCGACAAGCCGACATCGCGTTGTTCGCTTGCCGCGGCAGAGTCCCGTCCGGCGTCCCAGGCGCCGCGCTCGCACCGCACGGCCGGCTTGCAGACGCCGCCGCCGCGACGGCTGCTGTCCTCGCTGCCGCACGGGCCCCACGGCATGCTGGGAAAGCGCAGTTTTCACCACCACAGCAGAGGAGCCGAGCAGGACAGGCGCTCGGGTAGGGAGTTTCCATCTCTGAAAAGTGTGCCTTGCAGGTCTTTAACTGCTGTTTTTGTTTTGCAGAGAACCCCGGAACCGCAGGTGGCGCCCTACTGGTAAGTGAGAAAAACACATACAGAAAAGAAAACTTTATTGATACAAGACTTGGGAGTTGAACGGGTTTTTAATCCCATGACAGGAACGGTACTTTTCTAATTAAGAGCAAACTAATTGGAACACGAAGCACACGAGGCATCCTTGGAAATATATGTACACGCTGCATATTTTTTTTCTATTGTTAGATACATTTATGTATGTAACTGGTACGGTTGCTCCGAGGCCAGCTTTCCAAATGCGGTTCTTCTCAGGTTTGGTTTAGATTGCCTAATTACGGCGCCACCCATATTCCCAAATTTAGTTCTGGCTAAATTGCCAAGTACGATTACCTACCGCTGAGCAATTTGAACGATTATCATGACGGCAAGGGTAATTATCGTATAATCGTAGCGACTGATGTTTTTGACAGCACAACGGGCGCAGCGGCGGCGGCGGGAGTACGCGCGGAGGCGTGATGATCCGAAAGAGGCGCCCCAACTGGATCGACGCCCCCGACGACAGCTTCTTCCTCGTCACCCGGGAGACCAGGTAAGCTAAAGGTGACCCAGCTCCTCCCGCCGTCTGCTCCCTGCCACGTACATCCCACACAAAAGCTGTAGCGTTCAAACCCCCTGCCAGATTTTCACTCGAAACCTCATTTGAAAGATGGAATCCAAATGACAAAAACGCCGAGGGTTTAAGGGGAAAAGACGTGACAAAGTCGAGCAATTACAAAGCACTGAAACGACAGAGACCTCAAACGCGTCACTCGGATCATAACTCGTGTTGATGTTCCCAAAAGGTTCAGCTGAGGTACCTTCTATGGTTCTGCTTAGTGCGTCATGCTTGTCAAATCCGGGTCCGCTTAGGTTGCCAAACGCTACTCCGCTTTTTGGTTCCGTTTGTTTTGTCCTGGGTTCAATTGCCAAATTTGCTTCCACGGCTTTCATGGTTCCACTTCTACTGCAAAATTGCGCAATTGCTTCCGTGTAGAATCTCGAATATGGTTCTACTTCAAATATTTCAACAAATATGCTTCCTGAGGTGGGCAAATTGTCTTTTTGATTGAGTAAATTTGGTTCCAAAATTACTCGTAGGCCACCAAATTTGGTGTCCTCACTGTAGATTGTTACCAAATAAGGTTCCACAAGTTAACAAATTGACTTCGCTTAGGTGACCAAACATGGCTCCTCTTAGCTGGTTCCAAAATTCCTCTTAGGTTCCAAAAAGTGCTTCCATTTGGTTCCTTTGAGGTGACCAAATTGTCTCCATTAACTTCCCAATTCTGCTTTCTTTTAGCTTAGCAAATGTGCTTTCGTTTAGATCACCAAATAAGTTTCCTCTTCAGTGACCAAATTTGGTTCCAAAATGACTTGTGGGGTACCAAAAGCGCTTCCATTTTGTTACCAAGTTGGTTGCTTACAAAATAGGCAGCAATACGTTGGCAAATATGGCTCCACTTAGGGATAGCTAATCGACTCCACTTAAGTTAGCGAAATCAGTTTCCTCGTAGCTAGCCGCGGTTCAACCTCTGCAAAATTAACTTCCTCTTAGGTCATTACGGTTCCGTGCAGGTTCTCAAATATGGTTGTGGTTCATATATGGTTCGGATAGCCTTATTTTACCAAATATGGCTCCTCGACCAATTTGGTCACTTTCCTATGAAACTACCAAATTGGCTCGGATCTTTTAGTCATCCGCTTAGATTCTTCTGATTATCAACTACGTTTTCTCTCTGGTGACCAAAAGCGGTTAGCAAAAGTGGTTCCGTTTTTTTCCCAAGTCGGTTTCATCCAAAACGGGCTTCTTTGGCTTTAGTGACCAAATACGCTCGCGTACACAACACCAGACGCTTTTGCGATTTTCTCGTCGGGCGTAAACAGGACGTCCTTTATCGCGCGGGAGCGAGATGTTCTTCCATTTGAACGCGGCCTAATTGAGTCACGGTAGCAGGCGCTCACAGCTGCTTCTCGGAGCGCGGCCGCCGCTAAAATTAGCGCCGCTAACTGGTGCGGATGGGCCGGCGAGGAGCCACGCGGCGCGGGGTCCTGAGTGGAAATGTCATTAGCACATTAGCGGGCGCCGCCGGGCTCTGGTGGATCCGGAGCACTTTGCACGTGCGCGCCGGGGAAAATACGACGTTTTTGAACGCCGCCTACGAGGAAGTAATACGTGTTAATGCTTGTGATAACGACAGCAACGTCTTGGTTTTCTCCTCCATCTCTTTCTCCCTCTTTCTCATTGTCTCTCAGTGTGGTGAGCAACGCCGCCAGGCACAGCCCAGAGAGATGGGAGTGAAAGGGAAATGAAAAAGAAATAGTCACTTTTGCCGCTTTTCTTGAAGTAGGTTGAAAAATGTCCAAATTTATCGCACTCCCCGTTGACTTTGCGCAAGCGGAACCGGTTTGGACAACCTTATTGTCGGCTGCTCCTGAAAGAGTTCCGCAAAAGTCCCCTAAACTTATTTTTATATGTGCCGTATTTTTCCGATTATAAGTCGCAGTTTTTTTCATAGTTTGGCCGGGGGTGCGACTCATATTCTGGTGCGATTTATGTGTGAAATTATTAACACATTATTATAGCATTTCACATGTTATTTTCCCACTGAACCGCAAGAGGGCGCTCTGGGCCTGAACCACTAGAGGGCACTCTAGTCCTTTCCCCATTTCCCCAAAAAATGCGACTTATACTCCAGTGCGTCTTATATATGTTTTTTCCTTCTTAATTATTCATTTTTTGGCCGGTGCGATTTATCATACGGAGCGATTTATAATCCGAAAAATACGGCAATTGGAACCATATTTGGCAACCAAAGCAGAACCATGATTTACGAGCGTAATTACTTTTAAATTGCCAATTTTGATTAACTCATCCACTCGATGAATAACAATAAAAAATGGATTTCGGACGTCTATAGCCGTCATTGGCACTGAATGAAGTTATTAACCGATTACTTAAAAAAAAATCCTAAAATGTTGGTGTTTGCCTTTGACATAACCTTAAGATATGAATTACAGACAAAACAATTTATTTTCGTTTTACAACACAGAGGAAAAATCGTCCAGTTTTAATTCATTTTTAGGTTGAGTTGAGAGTCAAAGGAGGCTAATCATTCAATCCCAGGTACCTGTGTTTTTTTTTTTTCTCGAAAAATTTCAAGTGGTAGGCTAAAAAAACACTGACGCTACATGAACTGAAAAAAATCATCATTGGTCAGGCCTTCCTTATCGAATCATTCAATCCCATAAACGTATTTATACGTCTTTTCAGAGTCTTGACCATGGGTGTCAAAGCTGCTTTTCACCGGAATGACTGTGAAGTCAAATACATTTTAAGTGCGTTTCTTTCTCAGCAAGTTTTGAAATCGGACGCCAGTGAAAATTGGGAACAAAAATAGTTGCTTTAACCCACTTTTTTTGAAAAGTTGAAGACGGTTTGAATATTTGGTATTTTACACAGAAACTCGAAAGTCAAATCAGCATTTGGCGGGCCACATCAAATGATGTGGTGGGCCAGATCTGGCCCCTGGGCCCAAAGTTTGACACCAGTGGTCTTGACATTCAATCCCAAGGTGCCATTTTTTTTTCATAATTATTTAATTAATTTATATCTCTTTATTTACATTTATTGGAATTATTTATTATTTCTATACAGATGTACTGTATATCATTTTTTTCAGACTTATTTTTCAAATATTAGTGCAAAGGGTGGGTCACTAAACAGTTTTCTCCGTAAATGTATAAAAGGAGATCAAAAGATACGTAAAAATACGTCTTTGGGATCGTGCGAGTTCATACCGCGACAAACAATCATGTCATGTGCGTACTGCGCCCCCTGTAGGAGGGCGAGGCGGCTGCTGTCTCGCTCGCAGCTTCGCCACGCGTGCCGGCAGCCCTGCGAGCAAATCACCCTGCGGAGGGCCTCCCAGGCGCCCCCGCCGCAGGGCCTGGTCCTGGGGCCCCCGCACCCGCACCCCAGCTTGAGGATGCGAGGCCCCATCGTCATCCACGACTGAAGCGCCGCATTCTCGCCCTTCTTTTTCTCCTCCTTAACGTTAAGCCGCGAGCCGCCATGCGATACAAACACGTGCCGTGCTTTTTTTTTTTCTTCCCCCTCCTCTCTTTACACCCAATTTGTTAGGGACACGTCGGAAAATCATGTGTGCTAAATGGGCGGCAACATATGGCACGGGGGCTAACATACGGCCTGCCGCTGCAACTCATGAGGTTCGCCTTTTTTTTTTTAAATGCACAAATGGGAACGGGCCAATCGTTAATAGGAAATCAACAATGAATTCACAATGCTGCAAGTCATTCATTTTATGAAATTGTTGCAATGTCAAATCGTCGTTTTTTTACGGAGGGTAGCTGACACCCTTGACTAGTGCTTATCTAATATGAATCCAATTGAGCACTGTAGTGATAAATGTGACCATTGGATGGCAGCGTTTCCACACTTATAACACAACCACATGCAATTCAAAGTAAAGAATGGAAATCAATCTTTCGTATGATACCACCCATGTTTACATAGACATAGCACACAATAAAATATTGCTAAATATACCGGCACTCTGGAATTGCCTTTTCTGATAACGCTTGGCGCTGAAAGATTTAATTGATTTCACCGTCAAATTTTCATGAAAGAAAATGCAATTTAATTTCAAATTTGCAGTTGATGGAACCTTTCAAGAGTCAATTTTAGAGTTTTTTTTTTCTTTTCCATAAAAAGTCAATGTTGCTAAAATTAGGACGCACCAAAAGGAGAGGAGCACTTTGTGGAAAGTCCATTTTTACACAACGAGAAAAAGACAAACAATCAAAAATCGATGTAAAAGACACTGAAGCAGTGTCCGTTTAATTGGTTTCAAATTTTAAATCGCATTAAACTTCACAAAGAGAAAAATCATTTGAGGTAATTACAAAGTAATTAAAATGTGCTCCCGCCCTCAAAAAAATGATCTTTTAATCGATTTAATCACATTTTACTACATCATAGCATGTATGCGCATGTGCGTGGTCATGGCAACAACACGGCAGATGAGACAAAATGTACATTTTTTTTTTCTTTTTAGTTTTTATAAACGGACATATGAACGTTTTGTGTTGATTGTGACTCGTGATGTCGGTTTGTACCTTTTTTATTTTAGGGGCGGATGAACTAATAGGTTTAAATTTGATGATTTTTTTTTTTGGTTTGTTTTAATCGGCAGTAGTAGAATCTTTAAGCAAGAAATAATTGAATTTCCCTTTAAATTTAAAATCCCATTCTCAGGCACGTTGTATTTAAATATGTAATATAAAATGAGCAGTGAAATTATTAGCATTAGCTAACATAGAAGAGGCAAGTGTCCACCAAATACAATTGAACAAATGTGTACTTTCAAATCACAAATTCACTCTTTTTTGTTTTTGTCCGTGAAGGATATTTTTAAAGGCATTTTTTGCCTTTGCGTTGCATTTCAACAACTTAAGCCTCGCCCTGTATCTTTTATTATTTACAATCTTGTTTAGAAAAAAAAAAAAAAATCAGGCATGACTTTCAGGCCACCGCGAGGGTCCTGATTTCTTCATCGGGAATGTTTGTGTTTTCTTGTACGTATGTCACGTGTTCTAAAAATGCGGAATGTGGTCATAATAAAAGAAAAGTCCATCATATCTTGGTGTGTGTGTGTGTTTTTTTTTTTTTTTGGGGGGGGGGGACATGTAACTGAATGCAGTTGGTTTCGAAGAATTTTCATTTTGTGAGGGATAAAAAATAAAAGTTTTTCAATGACAGGATGCCTTTTGTAATAAATTGACAAGTGAAAAACCAATACAGTACAGCGTCAATATGTAATGTCTTTTGTTTTTAAATATGTTCATAGCGTTATTTTTCGGAGCTCCAGTGGCGCAATCGGTTAGCGCGCGGTACTTATAAGACAGTATTGAGCAGAGCAATGCCGAGGTTGTGAGTTCGAGCCTCACCTGGAGCATGGTTTTGATGACGCAATCTTACGAGACCCCTTCAATTTCTCCTGGAAAGTTCAACGTTGGAAATCGAAATCCGCTCAAATTAACTCCGTCGTTTAATTTGGGCATTTTATCCTCTTCTAATTTGCTATTTTATTACCCACGTGCCTGTTAGATTTCACACTTGATAGGTGGACAAGCGGAGCGTGTGCAAAACATTTGCAATTGTCGGCAGAAGACAAAGTGAATTTCCCATCATTCCAATCACGACTTGGTGCTCAGCAGCGACACCCGCAGGGCCAAACTTTTTGTTGTAATGACAAATGTTGGCCGCTAGGGGACATCCTAACAAAGGCAGAGAGCTCAGGTAAATAATTCTCATGTTTTCCAGCCGTTTCTTATTTTTGTGAGCTATGTGAAATATTGAGTATTGGTTAATGATTTGGTATACTGTCTAAGTTTTTGTCGTTTTTTCGAGATTTCTCTTCTGCGTGTCTTTGATGTCTTGTCCTCTTTTCGTCTCCTTTTTTGATATCACCCGATGTCGTTTTAGTTTTCATAGCTGTTCTTCTGTTCCTTATATGTGTGTTTGTTTGTGTGTGTGTCCCAGTAAGCCGTAGCAAAGCTGGGAATGAACAAGCAGAAGATTGCAGTAATGACGTGACCCAGATGCCCTGGTGGCAGGCTGAAAATGAGAGTGCAGATCAGGAGGCCTTGCCCCCCCAACCTCCCACCCACCAACACACACACACACACACACACACACACTCCCATCCGGTCATGGGGGTATTTAACAGCAGGGTGTGCGTGCGTGCCACAATTTTAGGAGTGTTTGCTCTCTATGCTCCGGATTACACATGACACTTTTTTTTTTTAATTTACTCTTTAGCTTTTGGAGATGACCCCCCCCCCCCCCCCCCCCCCACACACACACACACACACACACACACACAAATGGGCCCCAATTTCCACACCCATTTTGCTAGACCAGGTGGCTCAAACAATCATACGCCACCCTCAGCGGGCCACTTTACTGAATGACGTGTGTGTGTCAGTGATAAAAAGGGAGACGAAAGACAACAAGAGTTTAATATTCAGGATAAGCTGTGATTGAACATCCAGCGAGATCAGAGCCGAATGATCAAATTCTGCCACTGATAATCCCTCATCTTGGAAAATTAAATACCACTCGGCTCTCACACACTTTTACACACACACACACACACACACACACACACACACACACACACACACACACACAGACATTGGTTTAAAAAAAAAAGTGGGTCTTAATCTGACCTGTCTCATCACCCCACTTGCTTCCTTGGGGATGTGTTCTGATATCTGATGAGTTTTTCATTAACAAGACTCAAATCTAATCCTACGGGAAGAACATAAAATGACAACAGATAAACCCCAGCACACACACACACGCACGCACACACACACGGCACTGATATCCAACATGACATCTTTATACACACGTATACAATTTTTTTAAGATTTAATCTCCTTTTAGCAGTCGTATTCACGCCAATCTTATGTCTTTGTGTGGCCTCCATTGATTATATATATATATATATATATATATATATATATATATATATATATATATATATATATATATATATATATATATATATATATATATATATATATATATATATATATATATATATATATATATGTATATATATATATATATATATATATATATATATATATATACCTTGCGCATTTAAAACAAGCAAATAGTTAGCGTTCGGGGCTAATGCTAATCCTAAATATCATTAAAATGCTGTGGATTAACACTTGAAGCAATGGACTGCTGCAATCATGCAAGTGTGACATGCACAGAGACACAATACTATCATATATTTTTTTATCATCTGTGTAGAATGACTCATATTTGTGCTGAATTTACACATACATTTTTTTTATATTATTTTTTTAGGTTGCCTGGAGCAAATCAATGACAAATTCCATTCATTTCAATGGGAAAATATTATTTGAGCAGATTAGATTAACAGCAACATGGTGGCTAAAATTGATGGAAAATTTAAAACTTGCGACAGTCTAATATTTATTTTATGTGGTAGGATATGACTTTGTGCACAGCAATGATAGCAAGTACGTTTGCATGAAAAGGCAGGCAGAGTTCAACGTTCAACGCGTTGAATATTGTCCAGGGTGCGAAAAGGAGCAAAGTCAAAACCATGACTCAAGACATATTTCAACACGAGCCCGAGTTGCAACGTTTTGTCACACCAACACTGCCCGTTACTCGAATTCTGCATTGCAAAACTCTTTTAAAACACTCAATCTTCCCACACGCGATCCATTCTCCATTTCGGTTTTTTAATTTCACTTTCGAGGGTCACTTTGCAATAGATACGACGCGGAGGCGCAAACTTTTTCGCCGGCGCACGCAGGCATTTGTAAACAAACGCGTCGCAACGTATCATCTAATAGCCCAATGAGCGCGTCGTGTTTAGCTAATTGACACGAAAGCCAGCAAATTAGCTGACGGGGATTTTTCGACCAATAGGCGAGAGCGTACCCAAAATAACACCTCCTTCTTGTTCAGCACCCAAAGTCGAAGGAAAGCTCTGCTTGTGGGGCCTTTCAATGGAGCAAAGTGCCGCATTTATCACTGTCGTATAGTATTGCCCACTTCTCCGTCCCCCATTCTTTTTTTTAAACGTTATTTTCTTACATTCAGTGCTGAGGGAGAGGAGCGGAGTGGCGTCAAACATGCGTAAAAATCAACGCCATCCAAGCAGGGAACCACCGAGAGAGGACTTAACGCCGCCGCTCATCTGAGGCCAACCTCGAATTATTATTACTATCACCCCCCCTTCCCTCAGCTCCCCTTCTCGGTCAAATCAGGAAACTTTGCTCCGCGGAGAAGCTTCTCGAGGCTTTTCGTCGACGCCAATACAGCACGAATCGGACCCGGACTCTCGGAACGACGGGAAAACGTAAGTAGCCCATGCTAAGTTAGCATTATATGTGTCTGTGCGTGTGTGTATGCTAACAGGTTAGCTTTGGAGTGTCAGTAGTATGTAGGCCCTTCCGCAGCAAAATGGGGACCGTTGGAGTCAATTCCGCCTTCATTCCTAACTGATTTTGTCGCGTAAACGCGCGTCGAAAGGAAATCAACTTTTTCGTTTCAACGGTGCGGCCCGGCGGAGTCTAAAAGGCCTTTAGCAACAGCGTGAAGTTTTCAAAGTTAGGGAATTTACCCCCCCCCCCCCCTTCCAAAAAATCGTCACTAGTCGCCGTCATAAAACTATATATTTGTTTATTTTTAATACCTAGTGGGGATCACGTAAACGGGTCAAGCTTTTTGGTTATCAACAAAGCTTTTTTTTTGTTTGGGTTGGGGTAAAGACCACAAGGCTGTTATGAATAAGTCAAACAGAATTTTTGCCATTTTCAATGGTTAGCTCGTTAGCTTAGCCTCCTGTTTGCAACGGTGCAGACTGCAACTCCCTTACAAGTTCTCAACTATTTTTGTGAATCAGAGATGCCTAAAATATGACCCGGGGGCTATTTTAAAAATAAATGACGACATAGCCCGCATTGCTACTGAAAGAGCCTTTATCATTAGATTTTAGAGTTTTCACAGTTAAATATATGTATATATAATGATGAAATCTCAACTTTTGCCACATTGGCGTATTAATTTTTATGGAATGTGAGGTATGTTGGTACTAACATTTCAAACCAGGAAGTGAATCGTCTCGTTGACTGAAGCTGCACCTCTCACCGTGTGGCTTGCCCCCCCCCCCCCCCCCCCCCCCCCCTAAAGCATAGGTGTCAAACTCCAGTCCTTAAGGGCCGGTATCCTGCATGTTTTCCAGTTTTCTCTCCTCACCACACCTGGATCAAATGATTTGCCACGGTGCAGAGATTGCGACTTACTTATAAGTTCTCATCTTTTTACGTGATTTAGAAGCGCCCAAAATATGGCCTGGGTACTGTTTGCGGCTGGGCATCCACATTTGTGCGCACGCTTCATTTGTGAATAATAAATTTCGACATAGCCCGCAATTCTACTGAAAGAGCTCATTGGATGTTAAACTTTCCACAGTTAATTCTTAACCTTTGCCACATCAGCGTTTTAATTTCATATGTAATATGAGGTTTGTTGGTACCGACATTACAAACCAGGAAGTGAATCGTCCTGTTGGCTGAAGTCGCACATTCCCCACGTATAAGACTTATTCTTTCCCCAAGTTGGCCAAAAGCATGGGTACATCCTATAAACGGTAACTTAACAGTTTGATTTAATTTTTAATGCAGATCATCAAGCAGTAAAGAATTTTATCCAGTAAATGAATAAACTCCTTTGATTCAATTAAATACTTGTCGCTCACAGCCATACCACAGCTACCATTACTGGGGGTGTCTTTGTTCGTGCTGCCTTTCTGAGTCATGGCTTCATGAACAAAAATGCATACTGTACACAATCTTGCTCAGCGGGATTATTGTGCAGGCTGAGAGATAAAAGTAATGTTTACTTTATGAGCATAACGTTTGAAAACCGAAAGGTGCACATAACTTGTCAAATTCAAACATGACTGTCTGCTGTAAAAGCCACAGAAGATGGCGTCTTAAAAATTCAGCCCAGGTGATAATTGGCGCTACGTATACTGCAATGTAGCTCCGTGTGGAAGCATGGCAGACCTCCATGCAAATTAGCCATCAGAATAAGTGGCCGGATGTGCTTCCTTTAACGCGAGACTCTGCAGTGTTATGTAATCGGCCCCATACACACCTTCCACTTCCCTCTTTCTAGCTGCTGCTTTTTTGGCAGACGCACGCGTCTGGGGTTGATCTGTGGTGTCGCACGACCTTTTTTGATGGGTTAAGTGGTGGCTTTTGCATAGTTCTTGGTGTTTGAATGTGGAATGGAGGTGTGTGACATGTTTGTTTTGATCAATTCTTCATTCAAGGCTTGAAAGGCGGTGTGATGCAATGCCCCTTCCTCCTCGCTTGTGAGACGCGAGTGTTGCTGAATGAAGCTAAGCCTGGATGTTTGCGCTGCAGGGCGGATGGTTGCTAGGCGACGGCCAAGTGTTTGTTTTATTTTTAGCCGGAATCACTGCCCCCGCGAACATACCAGATATCTGCGCTTGCGTTCGTCCCGACGTCGCCCGTCGTTTGGGGGAGGCATCGGGAGGGGAGTCGCTTTCCACAATGGCGTGGTGGCAAAGTGTCCCGCCCTGGCCGTGAAACCTAAAGCGCCCCCACGTGTATTAATAGTGTTTCGTCACGCACACATGCATACATTCCGATGAAAACAGTTGTAGCGCCAGCCTTTTTTGGGCACATTCTTGTCGTGCCGCGTGGGATGTAAAACACCAGCAAGGAAATCAATACAGCAAATTGGTTTTCTAATGCCATGTAATTATATCTGTTGGGCTGCAAGTCACAATTATTTTAATAACCTATTAATTTGATTAATTCTGTTAGTGGGAATAAAAAGAAAGTCATACATTTCTAGAACTAGACTGAGTATCGGCACCAATATTTGGCATTTTGACTGACGTTATCAACTTTTTTTTTAAATATGAAGGCCAATAATCGCTAGCTTCAAACTGTTAACATCATTCATTTCAACAAAGCAGAGTTGGATTTTTAGCGCCAATATTTTCGTTTTCATGAACTGAAAAAAGAATATGCGCTCCGAATATTGGTTGGTTATCGCCAATCATAACCACTAATAACTAATAAAAACGGCATATCATCAGATTAAAAAATCTATTCTTTAATTTCCATCCCTTGAATCAAAAACAAGATATATTTCAAATGCACAGAAAAAATCACAAACTTTGCTATGGTTACATTTTTGGCCCATAGTGTGGAAACGCTGGTAAAACTCTTCATCATTGTTTTCTAAAGTAAAAGCAAATGTTTTATTTTAGTTCAACACACAATCAATCCACTGCAATAGAGTACTCCAAAAATCAGTAAGAATATGCTGAAATTTCCAAGAATTTGAACACAAATGATTGTTTAGCAACAATGCTCATTGATTAGTTTGACAATTGATGATATGCCAATTTGTAGTAGCATACCTATTATGCACCGCCTTCCTCAATATATTGGTAAGGTTGCCTCCTGTTTAGTCACCAAATGAGTCAGCGCGATGCCTCCTTCCATCCCTGGTCTGGGCCCAACTTGCCAGGTAGAACTTTGACCCACTCCTGATGCTCCGGCGTGACGCCAGGCTTCCTCGCCAACTTGGCTAATAGCGTTAGCCGTCCCACGTGGCTCTGTGTGTACTGGAAGAGGCTTTACAGAGAGTGCTGTAATCTTCCAACCCCCCACTTCCTCCTCTGCCATCCTTGTCTTTAGTGTCAGGAACTCGGGCTCTCTCCTGCGTTAAGTCATGAAAAGCGCTCTATCGCTTAGCAAGTGTTGAAGTCCTGCCAGAATGCTGACGTGACTCAAAAAAAAAAAAAACAAACAAGCGGATGATTTACAGAAGGTTCATTTGTTTGGCCAATGTTTCAAATACCTTATGGGTTGCACTAAATGCATCCGTGTGACCTTATGGACTCATTAACTGCTGATATAATCTAAAATGGGGCATCAATGCCCTCAACTGGTGATTGCACCCCAGTAAAGCGTTTTTCCAAATTCGAACCCTACAGAAAAGTAGCATTAATCTCAGTTGAAAAATGTGATTGCCGAGTATGCTCACGAACGGCAAGGAACGTGGTGAAAATTCTCTCGCCGGTCCGTCTTCAGCTGCAGGCAGCCATGGGTGCGTTCCTGGACAAGCCGAAGACGGAAAAGCACAGCGCCCACGGCGACGGCAACGGCCTTCGCTACGGCCTGAGCTCCATGCAGGGCTGGCGGGTGGAAATGGAGGACGCTCACACGGCCGTGGTGGGCCTCCCCCACGGACTCACCGACTGGTCCTTCTTCGCCGTCTACGACGGGCACGCCGGCTCCCGCGTGGCCAACTACTGCTCGGGCCACCTGCTGGAGCATATCCTGTCGGGCGGCGCCGAATTCAGCTCGGGGCCCAGCTCGGTGGAGGGCGTGAAGGACGGCATCCGCGCCGGCTTCTTGAAGATCGACGAGTACATGCGCAGCTTTTCCGACCTGCGGCAGGGCCTGGACCGCAGCGGGTCCACGGCCGTATGCGTGCTGCTCAGCCCCAGCCACCTCTACTTCATTAACTGCGGGGACTCGCGGGCCGTGCTCAGCCGAGACAGCAAGGTGGGCTTCTCCACGCAGGACCACAAGCCCTGCAACCCCCGCGAGAAGGAGCGCATCCAGAAGGCCGGCGGCTCGGTCATGATCCAGAGGGTCAACGGCTCCCTGGCCGTCTCCCGGGCCCTGGGGGACTATGACTACAAGTGCGTGGACGGCAAGGGGCCCACGGAGCAGCTGGTCAGCCCCGAGCCCGAGGTGTGCGTGCTGGAGCGGGCGGCCGAGGGCGACGAGTTCGTGGTGCTGGCCTGCGACGGCATCTGGGACGTCATGTCCAACGAGGAGCTCTGCGAGTTTGTGCGCTCTCGGCTTCTGGTGTGCGAGGACCTGGAGAAGGTGTGCAATTCTGTGGTGGACACCTGCCTGCACAAAGTAAGCTCCTGTAGCTACCGTATTTTTCATACTATGAGGCGCTCTGGATGCCTCGCCATGTGATTGCCTTTCACATCTGGCTTGTCTATTGTCCGTCACGCTGCAGGGGAGCAGAGACAACATGAGCGTAGTTCTGGTGTGTTTTCCCGGCGCTCCCAAAATTTCCCAGGAGGCCGTAAAGAAAGAGGAGGAGTTGGACAAATATCTGGAGGCCCGTGTTGAGGGTCAGCACAAGACCGCATTGACATACGCGCATTGCTTCCAGGAGACTAACTCCTTTTGTGATTTTTTTTTTTTTTTTTTTTTCTCACCATTTTCAGAGCTCCTCGCCAACTGCGGCGAGGCTGGAACTCTCGACCTGGTGTCGGTGCTGAGGAGCATCGCCACGGAGAACATCCCCAACCTTCCGCCGGGTGGAGGCCTGGCCAGCAAGTAGGTGACACGAGGGCCGGACGATTAATTGGCTTACACAATTCACAAAGATTTATTTGTCAAGTGGGAAAAGCATTTCTCGTTCCAGGGCATACCAAAAGGTAAGAAAAAATATGGAAGAAAAAAAAAAAGTTTTAAGGAGGCACCACTAGAATACACGCAAATGGCCTTTAAATCACCAATATTGTAAAATTGTGTTGCTCCAAAGTAGTGGTTCTAATCTCAGCCTTTTTTTAATTATGTCCCTCCTATGCAATAGTTTTTTTTGGTGAAGTACCCACCTAACAGCGCAAAGCATTTTTGGATTCAAAAAGGAGACCTTAAATGAATGCCACTTGTGACTCACTAAAATTTAAAACGGCATTTTTAGTGGTATGTCTAGCTGTGTTTTATTCAAGCACTCCAAAAGATTAGCTTGCGTAACATCATCTAGTTTATTTGTGGCTTGTTTGCTGAGAAATACTGTGACTAATGGCCGGGCGCATCCGGATAAAACGTAACAAAATAAAGACATCGAAGTCGCAATAACACTCCCATCTTCCAGTTCATTTGCTCTTAATTTGAAAAGTCATGTGCTGTTTCTGTCACGGCATTAAAAAACATGCAATTCTATTTGATGATAACTGCAAATATAATACAAGAAATCTCACACTCTCCCTGAAGTGCCTTCGCGTACCCCCATTTGAGAACGACTGTGTGCATTGTTGCTGAGTGGCCCCTCTTTTGCAGACGAAGCGTGATCGAGGCAGTGTACAACAAGCTGAACCCCCACAAAGAAGAAGAAGGGGTGAGTCTGCATGTCTTTCTTCTGTATTCCCCACTCCCCTCCCAAACCTCTCACCTCCTCAGTCATGCACACATGCGTCCCAACCAGTCGAGTGTGCGAGTGCTTTTGTCGGGCTGTGTACCATGTCAGAGAGTACGCACATAGCAGAATACATTTTAATTCATCGAGTGTGGGTGAGCGTGCCGTTCATTGCAAATATGGCCAAGGATCGTTTGCGGACTCGAGGCAGCGTAGGCTTGACGCCGCGGCAGCAGTCTTTTGTCAGGCTGGCGTGTACGTGTGTGTGTCGGGCGGCGGCACGCGCCCCCATCGGAGTCTGACCCCTGGCGTGTCGCCTCAGGCTTGTGCGGGGGGAGAGGAGGAGAGTGAGGAGGGAGAAGGTGGCGGCGGCGGCCCGGCGGCTCACCTGCTGGAGGCGCTGCGGCAGTTCCGCCTGCACCACCGGGGGCAGTACCGCGCCATCCTGGAGGACTCCCTGGCCTCCTACCAGCTGCGTCCCGAGGGAGCGGGCCAGCGCCGGACGACCGACGCCGGAGACGGCGACCGCGACCGGGGGCGAACCGCCTCCCCTCCCTCTCCCCCCTCGCCCCCGCCCTCACCCGCCGCCGCCGAGGACGCGCTCGCTCCCGAGTCTGATCCCGCCTTTTGACTCCGTCTTAGCAGGCCGCTCCTCCTCTTTTGCTCTTTTCCGTCGTTAATCAGTAGTTTCGTAAGGCGTCCGTCTGTATTGTTTGCTCTCGTTCCGCTTCTTCAGTTGACGCCACCTGGTGCCGATGGCAATGCCCTGGTCTGCGCTCCCCCTCCCCCTTCCTTGCTCGCTTGCCACCCAGCCAAGCAGCCGTTTTGAAACTCAACTGGCTAAAGCTAATGTTTACAGACATTGTCCCCATCACATCCCTTGTGCGTCCGGCGGCAAAAATCTTTCATGTCATCAAGCTCTTCCTTGTTAGCTTGACCCATGCAGAGCCATTGAGAAAACTGCTTAAATCGCTTGGTGATTTTAGCCTTCAGATTGGCAATACAATTTCATGTGTGCAGGTAAGTTGTTTTGAAAATACACATAGTGGAAATTGGATTGATGGCACAGATGTGCTCTTTTGGCATTGAAATGGATGCATTCTGTAGAAAAACATTGTCAAGCTGATGTTAGCTCGCATGCTAGCTGCTGTCTTTCGCTCCTTACATAGACAGCCCAATCAAGCAGTTTGTTCATACCTGTACGAAGGGTCTCGCAGTCGTTCTCCACGTTCTCATTCACAGCAACCCAGATGTTCTGTTGGATTGATTTATTAAGTGCAACTAGAACCTTGGCTTTAAACAGAACCTGCTGGTCTCTGGCTGGGACTCTCAATTGCCGACCCCCCACCCCACCCCACCCTCCACCCCCACCCTCCTTATGATGGACAGGGCAAAGTGGAGATGCTCAGCACTGCCAATTCGAACACACTCCATTTAATGACTCAGAACACTTTCTTGGATGTGTGTCGGAATGCGAGATTTTTCTGTAAGTGTGTGTGTGTGTGTGTGTGTGTGTGTGTGTGTGATATGAGCAGGTGTCCAATCATTGCTGCTGAGATGATTTTTTTTTTTTCAACTTTTTAACTGCAAATTGTTGAGAGTGTGGTTATGTTTGGTGCTGCTTCAACGACCCTGTAAAAATGAGTGCCTCCTAGAGGCTTCAGTGTTAACTCTTAACTCCATTGATGGGAAGTTGAGCCCAAGCACAGCTAGCATGAATTATTCTGTGGTCAACGCTGATTCAGGTTATGCACACATCCAAGGCACTTAGTATGTGTGACTGTTTATATATGTGTGTGCGCTTAAGTGAAACCAAACTAGTTTCACTAGGTAAATAAATATGATTTCAGATGCATTGCTCGGACTTATTTGTGTGTGTGAGTGTGTGAGACCACTGCAAACTGGTCCACAACCATCCCCATCTTCTCATCTACATCCCAACAGGATTCGTAGATGACAAACTATGATTTAGCCTGCGTGATTTGGTGCCATCCTTTTGGAGGAGTGTAGTTGACTTGGTTCCGTGACCTCTCAGAATGACCTATCCAGAAAACGTTCCTTGGCCTTAGGTTCTGATACGCAGGCTGCCGTGTTGCTACATGAAATTAAATATTATGACTGTGCTGGGTTCTGTGTTAAAGGGGGTTGAACCATCTCAGATTATTTTTGTGGTTGGTGCTTATGTGGGGAAAACCAGGTCAAAGTTGATTAATCAGTATTGACATTTATGTGTAGTTGTCTGCGTGAGAAGCTACTGCTTATTAGTAGTTAAGGTGGCCAATATTTGGAGCTGATGTTTATTTTGAGTAAAAGGGAAAATATCGGCATTGTCATGGAAAAATACAAACTTAGAACGCTTGTAAGGTCTTCAGGCACTTGTTTTTTTTTTTTTTACTTTAGACCTTGTACCATTGTAAAATTCTAACAGTCTTCAGGAAGCTCCCAGGATCATTAAAAAAAATATACTGTCAGTGAAAACAATAGCTCCTGATATTTTTCAATATTAAAAACAAAACCAAAAATGCTAAAGCATTCCCACAAGTCCCATTTTTGCTTGTTATGATTGTGAGGAAAGCACGCCCCTCCCATCCCTGTTTTTAAGCTCTGACAGCTGTCTTGGTGATGCTGGGCCAGGTGAGTTCTCGTCGGGTCGCCCGTGTCGCCGCCGGACTCGACGCCAAACGCACCCGAGGCGTTTCATCGCAACTCGTCCATGGTTGAAGATACCCTTGAAATTAAATAGTCCTCCCCTTTTCTCTCTTCAGTGTGCCAGCGAGCTGGAAGACCCCTGGTAGCCGTGGCGACGGCCCGCGTCCCCTCCACTGCATCCGCCCCGTGGAGGATCAGCAAACAGGAGGAGCAGTTTTCTCCAAAGCGCCATGTTATTTCTCCACTCAAAAGGAGAATTTCGGTGTGCGTGCGTGTCTTTGCGTGTGATCGCTTGCGCTGGCGGGATGACAAGACACGCATGCACACACACGCAGACCGCCTCAAAACTGCGTAGTGGAAATTGTTGACATTTTACCAACTGAGGCATTGTGATGGTAAAGATTTCTACCTTTTTATTTTTGTGATAAATGCCTGGGAGAAAATGGTGAAAGAAAAACTGCGCAGTTCTTCTGGACTTTTTTTTTTTTTTAGGGTGGTCATTTCCCCCCTGAAACCAAGACAGTGCAATTCTCTTGGATTCCCCCCTCCCAAACTCTCACATCCACCCGTGCACGGACTGTTTGTCTTGTTCTACCTTTGCAGGCCACGCCGCATAAGGAATCCACACCTTTCAAGGACATGTCATTGATTCACACTGACTGACTCGGCCCCCTCCCCCTCAGCAGCCTCTGGACTCTGATTGGCCAATCTTGTTTTTGCGTGTCGTCACGGTGATACTTTGACAAGGCGGGATGGACCTCGTGGATGTGGGTAAGAGTTGAAAGAGGGGGTGTTTTAGAGTGTAGCATCACTGGTTGAACTTTCTGATTGTCAGTGTGTGGGGGGGGGGGGGGTCGCGACCCCCACCCACCCCCATTCTTGGAGCACAGTTGTAAGTGCACATGGCGGCATGTTGGTTTCCCTTCTTTTATTTCCCTCCTTCCAAAGTTGTCCATGAGGTTCCTTAGCTGCTCGCTTTGTAGAGTGGGTAAAGTGGTCGTTAGAAAAAAAAAAGAATAATAATAATGATAAAACAGGATGTTTCTGGTTTTCATGTTTGTATTGCTGTTGTTTGTTTGCACTCAACATTTGATTACAGAAAACAAGTGTATATATAAATAGAAATAAAAACGAGAGGGGAGGGAAGAAACCCCGCCTACCCGCCATGCTGGATGTCCTTTTTCTACCGCCTGTGGAAGTGGAGTTGGTCTTTTCAAAATAAAAGGGACGAGGAGAGGTCAGTGGTGTTGCTATCTTAAATGTTTCATTGCGCTTCCAATACATCTAGAGGAGCATTTCTAACTAGACATCATTTGTTTTGATTTTGTGGCATGACGCATTTGAATAAAAAAAAAAAAAGATGATTTATGCTTTGCACTCAAATAATTCGGTAACAAAATATGAGCCCCGTCTAATCTGTGACACTTGTCATTTAATCATAATCACATTGCTGCGTCTTTAAGGTCTTCTCAATCCCCGTAGGATTATGGGATTTGTGTTAAAATGTGAATGAGCAATCTAAATATACTGTATGAAAAATAATAACATGGTGGAAGGGAGTTTTACATTCAATTTAGATGATTGTTTGGCACGCGCGCACCCACAATCCACTTAAAGGCCGGTGATGAAACGATGTTGACCCGTTAGAAAGTAGCATATGTGCGGTTTAGCCCGGGTCGTGTTTAATCTCCTTCCCCTTTCATTTGTTCGTATGAAGAAAAGCAAACAAAGCAGAGCAAAATGCAGGTCTGCAGTGCTAACCAATTAGCAGGCGGATGACGCTAATCGCTGCCACCCGCGTTACTCACAAAGTAGGAGGCAAACCCAAGTGGACAAAAACTTATTTTCAAACGATGATTATAACACTATGCAAAAATAACGATAGGATCATCGGAAGTACAGTACTTCAATGTAAAAATGTTTTTTCTACATTAACGTTATGCATTCGTATTTGGTCGGAAAATTGCGTCGCTGCAATCATTGGCAATTGCATTAAACCTAGAGTGTAATTTTCACTTTAGTACAGGGTTTCATTTTACATATCTGCAACAAATGTTGTTTCTTGGTGCCTCACGCTGGCATGTTAACAAGTGCCCCCGCCCAACACACACACACACACACACACACACACACACGCACTCCTATCCAACATATTCAATGATGTCCCAGAAAATGCCTCTTTGTTTCACTTGATGCCATTTGCAGCCTTCATCCTTGCTCTTTTTGTTTGTAATCTAATGGAAATTATGCAAAATTAGAAGTCCAATTTCCATACACGGTTATTAAATACAGTATTCCGAGTCCTTCCCTAATCCTCCCCCCGCCCCGGCCTTCTGCACGAAGCATATGATTTTGAGTGGAGTAATTTAGAAGATGAGCGGAGGGCCATTGTTATCGGGATAATCTGGCTCTTGCTGCTCAGATAGGTTAACATGCGGCAGATTAGAGGGCGGATTAACCCCCCCTCCCCCTCAACCACACCACACCAGACAAGAGCCCGCCCCCGGCTCCCGATGTGACCCCACCTTTCGCTTGCTTTTTCATTTAGCTTTCACCGGCTCCTTCCACGCATGCCCTTGTGTGCCACAAAAGAAGACTTGTTTTTAAATCAAACGTTCATATTTTGATCTTCTCTGGTGGCCCCTAAATGTTGCCAAAATATTAGAAATTATTTTTTTCTATCTGCGATTTGACAGTATTAATCAAAAATGCGATATGGGTCCTGTGCTGAGGGGCAATTAGGATGACAGTACTATGACATTTCTACAAAACACAATGGTAGCGCAGCTGATATGCATATGTGTGAATATTAAATATATATATATATATATATATATATATATATATATATATATATATATATATAATGTGTGTGTGTGCGTGTAAATATGGATTGCTATGCCTACAGAAAAAAATGCATGTTTTTTTTTCTGTAGTTTGTATTTTTTTTTAAATCCTTTTAAAAAATAGTCTAATTTTAATTAGGAAAAATAAAACAACCAACAAAATATTCAACATTTCGCAATAGAATCTTACCACTATTTAGCAATATGTTGCTTCATCTGCCAATTAAATTGTTCTTAATTTGAAAAGAAAAACGTACTGTTAAAGTTTCACAGCATTAAATGCATTAAATTCTCCAAGTGCATTTCATTTAGCAACTCCATCTGATAGATGGTGTAACATCGCAATAGTAAAGTTCTGCAAAGGAGTCACTATAACATATCAATGTTGTGTCATGTACAAATTACTTTGCTCTCAATATGAAAAGAAAATTGCTCTTCCCGTCACAGCATTCAAAGCATGAAATTGGATTTTCTGCTACCTGTAGAATCCACGTTAAATTTTCACGTACCCACTGAAGTGCCTTGACGTACCCCCATTTGAAGAACCGCGGATGTTTTAAGCAGCTATTTTCACAAGCCCATGTGCTTTGTGGGGCTAATCATGCTAATTGCCACCTTGCGTGCGTACATTGGTCAACAATGTCGGCCCTCCAGCTGTTTGTATTTTTATGGCTTTTGCGCCTTGCTATTATGTCAAAAGGGCCACTGGCGTAACACGCCCCCAACGTCTGCCGTAATCCCTGGATTTATTAGTCAAATTATCTGATTAACTTGTTTGTCTGTTTAGCGGGAAGGTGTTTTGTGTTTCTTTGTTTGCCCCCCCCCCCCCCCCCCCCCCATCTGTCTCCACTTTGTTTGTGCACATCTTTGATTTCCATATTTCACCTGAAAGACTAACCCCCCCACACACACACACACAAATGCTAATTTACATTTATAAACTTCCTGTTGTTATGTTATGCTAAGATAACACCTTCTGCCTTCTTTATAGGCCACAACAAAAATCCCCCCCCGTCCCGTCCCGTCCCCCAAACTTAGTAAGCGAGTGTACGTCCAACAAAAGTGTCCTAAAGAGGCAGGAAGTGATTAGCAGCTTAACGAAGGTTGGAGTTTGTTTGGGGGGGGGGGGGGGGGGTCTTAAAGTGTTAAGTTGTGGGAGGTCAGCGAAGGGGTTAATTAGAGTTGGGGTCTTTGTTTTCAGAAAGGGCGGGGGGTCAGCACTCAAAATGTCTTGCATATTTGCGCTAATTGTCTCGTCTCTGAAAATGGCTTGCACTTAAATGAATTGTTGTCAGGCTTAAATAATTTGTTTGTTTCTTTTGGAAAGTAGAACTTTATTGACAGATCAATGACTACTTTTTTTGTAGTGACTATAAATCTTAAAGGCCTAAATGAAAATATGGCTTTCTGGTGAAAGATGAAAAATTGCTATTTTCCAGCTTTCATATGGTAACATTGCAAGTTTCTTGTCAGAAAAGTAACTTTTTATTGTCACAGTACATCTTTGACTAATCAAAAATAACTTTTTTGACTCCTGAAAACTTTGCTTTTTTTTTGTAAACCCTAAATATATCCATGAAATTCCGCATTTTTGTGACAGTATGAAAAAATTCAAATTTTCCAACATTTTGCATTGTAACAAAACATTTTTATTGACACATCAAGTACATACAAGGACATCACGTCTCATAAGATTGCAAATTTCTTGTCAGTTTTTTTTGGTTGCATCACACCTTTGACACATCACTTCAGTTGGATTTTTGATGGACATTCACTGCCATTGACAGCGATATAACCCCCCCCTCTCAAAAAAAAAGAGCAGTAACTATTCCATTGTAAATCAAATAACTGATACAATCACTTCTTCCTATGATAATGACATCGTGAAACTCATTTAGATTACCTCGACAAACACACCGCGTGGTGAAAAGTGGCACACCGTTTGCCGAAAATTCCCCCCCACCCCCGGCTAATTGGGAATAACCCCCTTGACCCCCTTTTTTCACGCCCGACGCATCTGCATCGGCAGAATTGGCCACAAAGGAGGAGCTGATGTGTGATCAATCCAAAAAAAGGTAGTTTTGGACCCCCCCCCCAAAAAAAAAAAACCTTGGCCGAAAGTGGCACGCTCCCAAGCATATGGCGTCGGCCCAGCAACATGTGTTAATGTTGATTGAGTCATGCGCCGCTATTAGACTAATGTTAGCCCGGCTTTAATCCGAGCGGCGACGAGAGCGCGGCTTAGCTCGCCGCTTTAATAATATTACAGAACAGACAAAAGTGATTAGAGTGGCTCGGCTAGCGTTTGATCGGATTTGCTCCGCGCTAGATGCTTCTTGGCAACCTTTTTGGCAGCCCTGAAGTTGTCGTGCCGGAAAAGAGTAGGAGTCTTCACCCCCCAAAAGGATGCATTTAAGTACTTAGGAAAATGGACACTTTTTGTCAATGACAACTTTGAGCGAACTTCATTCCGGGAATGAATGAAGAACATTGACTTCATTTTAGTAAATAAAAAAGGTGTCAAATTGACCATTAAGCTGTTCATTTTGGCAACATTGACTTAAAAAAAAAAAAAGGGAAATTTGGCTGTTGAATTATTCAGTAAATGTATTCATAAAATGACGTGTTAGCATTGTGATTGAATTTTGGCAACGGTGACTTGATTTAAAAAAATGATAATAATAAACTGACCGTTGGACTGTTCAAAATTATTTAGTAATTTGTTTTCATACGACGTGTTTTTTTTAAATGAAATGATGACTGCCAACTAAATTGTTTCTTGTAGCATTCCAAATTTTCTGACGCAATTTCAAGGACAACTCGCGTCATTGTTGGCATCGCGACTTCGAGTTTGGGAAAAAATGGCTGCTGAACTGTTCAAAAGCATCGAGTGAATATGTTAGTTTTCATCAAACGGAATTGCGAATTGTCAGATTTGCGCGACGTGACGAAACGCGGCAGAAGTTTGCGAGCGGGCGCGCTTTCGTCGCAAAGCCCGCCCACAGGGCGTCCAATCAGAAGCGGCGACGGGGGTGCGGCCCTCCCTCCGAGGCGCCCTCAAAGAGCGCGGCCCGCGGCGTCCCGTCCCCACACGGTCCGGGCGCCTCCGTCCCCTCCACATGGTGTTCAGGTCGCCCCTCGATTTGTTCTCCGCCTCCCGGCTGCTCCTCCCCTCGCCGGCGGACGCCCCCCCGGGCGATCCCCCGGCCTCCCGCGTCCCGCCCCCGCCGCCGGGCCTGTGCTTCTCCGCCTCGCAGATCGCCGGCGTGTGCGAGACGCTGGAGGAGATGGGCGACGTGGAGCGGCTGGCGCGCTTCCTGTGGTCCCTCCCGGTGAGCCCGGACGGGCGGGACTCGGTCTGGGAGCAGGAGTCGGTGCGGCGGGCCCGCGCCGTGGTGGCCTACCACAGCGGCAGCTTCGGCGAGCTCTACCGCATCGTGGAGACGCAGCGCTTCACGCGCGCCTCCCACGGCAAGCTGCAGGCCATGTGGCTGGAGGCGCACTACCGCGAGGCGGAGAAGCTACGCGGGAGGCCCCTGGGCCCCGTGGACAAGTACCGGGTGCGCAAGAAGTTCCCGCTGCCGCGCACCATCTGGGACGGCGAGCAGAAGACGCACTGCTTCAAGGAGCGCACGCGCGGGCTCCTGCGCGAGTGCTACCTGCGGGATCCCTACCCCAATCCCGGCAAGAAGCGGGAGCTGGCGCACGCCACCGGCCTCACGCCCACCCAGGTGGGGAACTGGTTCAAGAACCGCAGGCAGCGAGACCGGGCCGCCGCCGCCAAAAACAGGTCAGGCTCCCGCCGCCAACCCCTCGCCGCCAACCCCTCGCCGCCCCGCGGAAAGGGACCGATGGTGCGTTAAAGCGCTCAAACTTTTGCCGAGTCCGCTCCGGCGGGATGAACTGCGTCAGAATCGAAGACGACGTGGCCAGTTTAACAATCTTATCCCCCTTCTGTGGTATTGTGTCCATTTTTTGGACAAATTCTTCCACGTTCTACTTGCCGTATCTCAGCCAAGGCGTGGCGCTCAACTTTGAGATGTTGTCACCATCCGGGTGAAATTTCAGCTCTCTTAAGTTTTCTTTCCCTTGGATGGGAAATGCCTTTCGAAACTTGGTTTTCCTTCTCTTGACTTTTGAATGAAAATTTCCCTCACAATCGTTTAAATGTGGATATTGAAAATAATTGTAAACAGATACACCGTGCATGTATTTTTTTTAATCCACTAGTTAAACCCCCAAAGCTTCAGAATCTAGTAATTTGATTTTTTTTGTAACATTTTAAAATGAATTCCATCATTTTAAATGTTTTTTTTTCATTATTTTCAATGAGTTAGCAAGTTAATTGTTCCAACGTTTACAAAAGTAACTGTGTGTTATGTTCTCAATGTAAGAAACTTTTTTTTTAATCAATGACATTGAAAAAAAAAATCCCTTCAATTTAGATCACATCCATTTCATACAAAATCTTAGAAATAATTCAGAATTTTTGGTAGAATTTGTCAAAACAATTTTAATCTCAACGCTTCCCATATTTTCTCCCATTTCCCTCCAAAAATTGCTCTCCAATATAACAATGAACATTTCAATATTATAGAAATCTATGTAGAATATAATTATAGTTATAATGATTTATTTTACACACACACACACACACACAGACGAAAGCTTTTCCTTTTCAATGGCTTCAGAATCTTTATCCTCCATCTTAAATAGGACAAATAAAAATGTATGTTTTTTTTTTTTTTCCTGTCTAGATTGCAGCACCACCGTTTGTGTTCTGAGGGCACGCGCCACCCCCTGGGCGGAGGCGCATGCAGCCCGGGCGACAGCCAGGAGCGAGCCCGCGGCCAAACACTCCTCTCGGTAACGGACAGTGACTCGGACCTGGAGGTCTGACTTTTAAGCGGTATCATATTCATATTCATACAAAAAATGATGTGGATTGAGCGCAAAGACCCTGGCACATAAGCTATGCAAGCTTCTTTCTTTTATTCCTGCGTGGACATGTGACAATCCATATTTCATACGTTTCGTTTTTCCCCTTTAATTCATATCTCCCGAGTGTCCGCTACTGTAGACGGAAAAAAAAAAGCGCTTCCTCTCCAGCTTAAGGTCTCGCTCGTTTTGGGTAATATTGACCTGCAATGTTTTTATGTAATTGAATTCAAATGTTTTGCTATTTTATATAAATAAAAATATTTAATGCATGTGGTTGGTCATGTTGGCAATTTTTTTTTTTTAAATCTTGTGCAATATTTTGACCATTTTGGGAGCATTTTCTTTTTGCAGTATTTTAGCAAACCGATGGCTAACTCCTGCTAGTGTGATAAATGAGTGCTGATGATATGATGTTCTGTGGATGAAATTTCAGCTCCCCTAGTGTGTTTTCCAAAGCTTTCTCTTAGATACGAAATGCCCTTGATGTGAAGATCAAAGCATTTGACGGCCACATAATGTTAAACAAACTCTGCTTCCTTCACAAACATAAATACTCACAAACATCCCCCCAAAACTATTGTTTTGTTTTGTTTGTTTTCGTGGTTTAATGTTGATGCTTTTGTTTTGTTTTGTTTTTTGTTTGTTTTTCTTCGTGCTTTCTTAGTGTATTCGTGTTTTTTTTTTTATATATACATTTTGGACACACAAACAGACAAACACCGAAATGTACACACAAACATGCTTATACACACAGACCCACAGGAAACAAACAATTCTATGGTTACTAAATCCTACTTGAAGAAAAAAAAAACTACGTTTTGAAGTTGCCAGCTGAAAGGAGATGAGTGCCCCCCAATGGCTCAATACGGTAAGAACCTCTTGGTTAAAATCTATCAATAGTTCTTAATTCCCAGGTTGTTGCAGGTTGTTACTTTCGATAGTAATCTGAAATTTGTTTTTCCTATTTTTGTTGTTGTTGTTGCCGTGATTCATGTTCATGGCGAAGCTATAATAGACGAAAGTTCATGACAAGCTGTAATTTCTGAAGTGTTGGTAAACATCACAATTTTGTATGACGTCAAATCCAGCTAGACATAAATCTGGTCATTTTTGTCATGAGTAGCATAATTTTCGAACTGCAAGTGAACATACCACACGATGGACAAGAATTGCAGTCATTTATGGTGTTGCTGCTGTGACTTGTCAGCTGTCAAAAGAATTTTCCAGGCTTCTGTTTGACGTCACACTAAGAGTCGTTCACTCGTGGTGAAGCTGTAGTTTCCGAGATAACAGCAAACCTACCACCTCCGTCTCTCGAGACGAATTTTCGCTGAGATTTTTGAGATTTCCAAGCGTTATTGAATATATCGTTGGTGTGATGTCACTTCCTGAAGGCTAGATAAACCTTGGCGACGCGTCCAGTTGGCCAGCAGGGGCCGCAGTTGTTTAGGTTTACAACGCACCCACCATAACATTTATTCATGTTTGTAGCTATAGCTATATAGTATATAGTATAATGATTTTCCTCGATGCGGCCCGCTTCCCTTATAAAAAATGAACAAAATAAACCAATCCAGTAATAGGGGAACATATACAAAAAAAGTTTAATCTCGATTATGTGGATTTCAGGGAACGTAACAACCGCGGTAAACAAGGGAACACCACGGAAGTACATCATGGATGTTTTACTTTAAAAAAATGTTCATAGAAGCAAAATGGAATTTTTACGTTCATCATTTTTGCTATATGTACATTCACACAAGAACGCCAGCTTCACGTAAATCGTGCCGAAAGTGTTAACGCTGACGGCGTGAACGCGTTCCACCTCTGCCTTCCTCTTCTGGGGTGCGCGCGCGATGACGCGTTTTGCGCATTTCCTGCGGACACGCGCGGAGACGGGAAGCAGAGGCAGGCGGGGGCGCGCACGCAGGCACACACACCCATACACACACACACACTCCCCGAGAAAAATCGAACGGCGGCGGAGAAGCGAATGTGAATGATGCACTGGTGAACGCCGCCGAAGCGGACGCGCTCAGCGGGAGGGAGAAACTGCGGACGACCGGGAGCCGCCGCTGGGACGCGGGAGCGAGCCCCGCGAATTGAGCGCTTAAGCGGCGGGAGATTAATCCTTCGAGGCGGAGGGGGGAGCGCGACAGCCCACGGAGCTGGGGGCCGGAGACCGGAGCGCCAATCCCGGATGGCTAGGCGCGGCTGCTCCCGCTCTCCCCCACCCTGAGCCCCGAACCGAGCGAGGCACACCGCGGACGTGCGCGGTGCGTATGCGTGCGTGTGTTGGGGTGGAGAGGGGGGGGGGGAGGCCGTTACTCGGCGTGATTCGAGGTTCCCGGCCTTGTTTCCGCTTGTGGCCGAGCATAAACAATCCGGTCGGGAGGAGGTCTTCATCCTTGTCATCCTCGGAACCTGAGTATGTCCGCAGAGCCTCGGCGTCATTATTGGATGTAGCCCCAGTGTGGAGTGACCCCCCCACCCCCACCCTTTCACTCCCCCGTTTCTTCCCCCCAACCCCGGCCCCCCCCCACGCAGTGGAAGGAAACTGCTGGGAAAAGGCAGACGACCCCCAAATAGAAATCACCAGGAAGGAAGGAAGCCTCAAGACATGCCGGTGTTCAGCGGCCTCCTGAAGGTGCGGGTGTGCGAGGCGGTGGACCTGAAGCCCACCCCGTGGGCGCTGCGTCACGCCGTGGGCAAGAGCGGATCCTTCCTGCTGGACCCCTACCTGGCGCTCAACCTAGACCAGACCCGGCTGGGCCAGACGGTCACGCGCACCAAGACCAACAGCCCCGCCTGGCACCAGGAGTTCTGTACGGAGGTGCGAGAGGGACGGAGCCTGGAGCTGTCCGTCTTCCACGATGCGCCCATCGGCTACGACGACTTTGTCGCCAACTGCACCATCCAGCTGGAGGACCTGCTGCAGAACGGGACCCGGCACTACGAGGACTGGGTAGGTGGCCTTAGCCGTTGACGAGTGTCCTTCTAAGCTCCGTTGCTCTGGAGATCTGGTGGGGACAAACCTACAAGCTCAACTCCACTAGCGGATCGATAGAACCGGATCGAAGTACCAGACCAGGTGTGACTAAAGGTAGAAGTCAAGCAGGTACCGGAAAAACGAACCAAATCAGGCATTACTCAAACCTGCTGTCACACCTGGTTTTACCCAGCAGTTCCGAACAAAACCGTTGCCAGATCAGGCGCTGCTGAATCCCGGTTGAAAAAGTGGTCTTACCAAATTAGATGCCACCAAAACAGAATCCAAGTCAGGCGCTGCCGGATCCCGGTGTCGAGACTTTACCGAGTCCGTTTCTAACAAAACGGCTACCAAATCAGGCACAATTGACTCTTGGAGTTGAGAATGATATTTCCAAAACGGGTGCCAATTCAAGTACTACCGCCAAAATCGAAACCCTATCAGGCACTTCTGAATACTGAACTGGTCTCACCAAACTACTTTCTAACAAAACATCTACCAAATCAGGCACAACTGAATCCTGGTTTCAAACCTGCGTTTCAGATAACACCAAAGCAGAAACCGAATCAGGCACTACTGAATCCTGGTGTTACCAAATCAGTTTCGAACAAAACTGATACCAAATCCGATACTATTGATACCTGCTGCCAGGATAAATATTACTTAAACCAGTTCCAATCCAGTACTACCAGAACCAGGTACCACCAAGACTTAAACCAAATCGGGCATTGCTAAATCCTGGCGTCAAACTTGGTATTCCCAATTCAGTTTCTAACAAAACAGGTACCAAATCGGGCCCTGCTGATACCTGCTTTCCATCCCGGGATTACCAAATCAGAGACCACCAAAACAGAAATCAAACCAGATACAACAGAATCCCGGTGTCAAAGCCGGTACCACCAAATAAGTTTCTAACAAAAGCGATACCAAATCGGGTACTAAAAACCGTTACTTCCAAACCAGGTGCAGATCAGGTACTACCGGATCAATGTTCCAAAGCGGCCGCCACCAAAACCAGTTCCCAATCGCTATACTTTGAGTACCAGGTGTCAAACCTGGTACTCCTAAATCAGATACTACCAAATAAGGCGCCAACTCACATACAAGCGACCCAGATGCCAAATTAGCTCCTCCGCGCACCTTGTTTACATATTTTGTTGGATGATGGCCCAGCCACCGAAAGGTTTGATGGACCTGTTTTTTGCGTTGCCCCGATGCGAAACCGGTACACCCCATCGCACCCCGGTGCCGGTCCCCCCTCCACAATTCTTCGCATTCCTCCCGAGGCTGCAAGGAACGGCGTCCAGGTTGCCAGGCCCCCGCACTGAAGCTCCTTTCATGACTTCTGCTTTCTTGTCATGTAATCAGATCGGACTCGGTACCGTGACGTCGGAGCGCCGCATCTGTACGCCGCCGCGTATAAAAGGGCCCGTTTGTTCGGGGGCCCTGAGAGTTTGTCCTCAGCGACAACATGTGATCCGGTCGGAGCGCCCCCCCCCCCTTTCCCCCCCGCCCCCCCGGCGCCTTTTGTTTTATCTCGTCTCACTTCATGTTCCAACAAAAGGGGAATTCTGCCGGGGACTCTGGCTTCAATTAGCTGCACGTGCTGTCTGGAATTTAGCGCCCAAGATGCCCACGTTTTAATATAGCCCCGCCTTCCATTCATTTAGTCCCAGCTCGAAAT